>NC_142209.1:13927624-14563249 GCF_049639895.1 Pseudopodoces humilis | reverse complement strand
ATTCTCAACAATTGGGGAACTTACAGCCTGGATCTGAGCCACAGCGCCTTTCTCATGAAACTACCAAGTCACTTTTTCCAAGACCTTTGACATTCTGTGTTGTGAGGCACAGGAGGATATATTCTTTAAATAGTTTTTTTTTGCATACTGTGGTATTTGGAAATATGTAAACATTCCCATTCCCTATTTATTCATCCTGACACTGAGAAATCAGTGTCTGGTTCCCAGGCCCCAAGCCAGAACAGGCTTGTGTTCTTCAGAGAGGTGGTGATATGAGATCAACTCGCTGGTGCAAGGATGAATGCTGATTCCTAACCCACTGTCTCCCGTGCTTTCTGACCAACCTATGCTATCAATGCCATCATTACTTGCTTGTCACCAGAGCAGAAACTACCATTGTAAAAGATCAATTCATTGGGCAAAGATAAAAATATAAGACCTATAATGTGTATATAAGGACTTTATATACTGAATCTCTTTCTAGCTTGGTATCCTATCTTCAGCAGTGATGGTGGGTAAAGGCTAAGGTAGATTAAAAGGATATTTCCCTGCCTCTGTGCTGTTTCTGAATATATTTTCAACCTAGGGACTTCTTGAGCTGTGTGTTTTCTGTGTGTTTAATAACTCTCAGCTTCCTTTTCTTCCCTCAGATTCCTTTTCCCTGAAATTCCCCATCCCAGCTCATGTGAGCTTTTAGCAGCTAATGCATCCTTTTCCCAGCAGTTCACAGTTTACAGATTTATGGTGAGAATACCATCTGGTTTCAAATTTGGCTCCTACTACTTCATACTGTCCTGCTTCTGCCTGGTCTTTGTTCTGGAAGGAATGGTGAGCCATCTAACCCTACACAGCCTCTCTGCATTTCTCATGAGTCGACAGCCTTCTTGCTGCATCCTCCTCCAGTCATGTCTTTTCCAGACAGAAGAACCTCACGTTCCCCAGACAGAAGACATTCCATATCTTTTGCATCATTCCTGCTGCCCTTCTCTCATTTTCAAGTCCACTAAAACTTTCGTGCATGGAAAAATATATTCTGTAGAAACACATATTTAAATGACCTGTTTCTAAATGTTAGCAAGTTCTTAACTGACCATCATCTACCATTGTAGCCTTCACAACCATCTTTAATTAGAAAGGCTTTGGATTATTGCACATATCCTGCAATTTTAAACTTAATGGGATATCTAAGCTTTTTAGTCCAAAGTCCAAAATTATTTGGAGATATAGGTAATAACTTGTATGTGATAGGTGTTCCTTGATGAGTAAGAATGAAAAATCACTTGAGCTCATTTCTGTGCAATGCTGAGTTTCATGGAAATGTACGTTAGCTTAAATGTTGGATGTGTTTTGTTAGTGAGAACATAGATTTCTATGTGTATGGATGGGATCAAGGCATGGGGCCTGTATGAGAAACTTGAGAATTATGAGGCAAGTGTATGGAATAGGATTCTAGGCTGAACAAGAAACCCTTCAAATGTTTTATTTTTTCCTCAGAAATGTAATTTTGCTAAAAGATAGAGGTAACTTGGCTAAGTCTTCCAATTGTGCTGGTAATATTCTTGCTCCACATATGTCTGACTAGTTTTGTAGTCCTCAGCAGTTCTTTAATTTCTGTCTCTCTCTTATTCATTCTAGAATGTTAGATTATTACCTGGCTGCCGTTGTTTCTTGAGTATTATCGTTAGTCATATCATAATACTTGCATGATTTCTTTAAGTTGTAACTGCTATAAATGCCATTTTTATCTGCTGGTTATAACACAACAAATGCCTGTTCAGGTAGTGTACTGTTTCCAGTGTCATTTTCAGTCTTTCCAAGATAACCTTTCTAGTTAATAAATATCAGAAATTCTTTTCATTGCACATTCTTTGAATACCAAAGTGGCTACTTCAAGAGTGCAAACAAATGAGTATTTATTTTAAGTTTGGAAACAATGTTTGTACAAGCTCACGTGCTTTTTCAACATTCTTTTTAATTTTTAAAACACATTTTTTGCGATTTATAATGAATACAGAATCTCTGTTTAATTTATTGGCAAAATTTATACTGACCTCACCAGATCAGGATCTGCCTTGTGAATTTAGTTCTTAAGGGACAAAAACAAATTTAGAAAACCCTTTTCTACTCTGTTTCTCAGTTTCAGTCTGTTCAATGGGAATGATGAAACAGACTGAACTCACAGCTTATAATAAAGAGAAATGTGTCCATGTCAGAAATATGCAGTGACAGCTACAGATGGAAGACAGAGGGAGTGTGTGATGTGAGGCCACCTCCCCTCTGCCTGTGCCCTGGGCCAGCAGGGCTGGCACTGGCAGCTCTCCTGCCGCCGCATCCGGGATGTTCCAGTGTGACAGCATCCTGCCAGGAAGGGAACAGCATCAGGATAAAAGAAAGTTAGCACAGAAAGCATTTTTTCCTATTTAGGAATGGAGTGAACTTGGTTGTTTAAACGTATTTTTATGCTAATACTCTTCGTGTTTCTGCAGAGTTCATTGGGGTCTCTGATGTTTTCATAGTGTAGGCAATAAATCCATGGTCTTTAATTATACTTTTTCCATCTATGGGTGTATTTGCTAATATGTAAGTACAGTATTTACAGTATGTCACTTTTTTTTCTTTACTATCAGAGGAAAAATAGCTATTTTTCATATAAATAATATTCACAATAGAGGTGAAAAATCTTTGATTGCATTTAATCTTTCTTTCTCTTTTTCTCTCTTTCTTTCTCTCTTTCTCTCTTTCTCTCTCTGTCTCTTTCTCTCTCTTTTTTCTCTGTCATACAATGTTATAGTTTTGCTATGCTTCAGAAATTGCTCAGAGGTAAAACCGAACTCTATAGAAATAGAAATTCTTTGCTTCAGATGTCTGAAATTAATGTATATTTTGTAAGTAAAAAAACCAGATTTTTGAACAGGAAGGGTTTTCAGTAGGCCATTATAATTCACTTTCAGCCAACCCCTTATGGGGTGATTTTTTTCACTTCCAGGTAAAACAGAAAGCAATGTGAGCATTGTAAGCATACATGTTTGGATTTATAAATTCCTTCAGAAGAGTAATCCCTTGCACACTGTAGTTCTTACTGACCATATCAGATGTGACTAAAGTTTTTGTGGCATAATCTGCCTTCTAATAGTTTGGGTAAAGGGAAACTACTTATAAGAATTGCTGGTAAAGCCCAGCATATGTTTCATGTATCATGAGTGTTGCTTTTTTCAGCTGATATTTTGGACATAGTTTCAAAACCTTGTTGAGGAGTTACATAAATGGGACATATATGTTAATTTATGCAAAAATAATCAGATCCATGAAGGGGAATATTCTATCTTCGCCACCTGTCCAAGTAAGTTTCAACAAAGTGATATAATGTAAAATTCTCAATACACTGAAAAACTGTGAGTGCCCCAATTATTTGTTGTTCAGAGTGGGGTAGGGCACATGACCTTACAGTCAGTCTGGTCCAGGATCCTTCACAAAAAGATTTAATGGCTATGACTATAAACTTGAATTTCACTAAAGTGTTTGAAAGAGCCATGTATAAAAGCTTTCTAATCATCAGCCTTTAATGACCCAGTAAATACATAACTTCATTTTTCCACTTACATAGTTTGCCAGCAGTGTTGGAGATAGATAACCAGTACGTTTGGATAGTGTGATTCCAAGTGTTTTCTGGTAATTTTGTCATATTCTTTCCCAAATTTTGGGGTAGAGAACTTTGGTGTTTTAAAATAAACTGGGTAAATGTGGCTTCAGGAATTTATTTAGTCACTATTGTAATGTTTGCTAATGGTGGAAATTATGTAGAGTAACTCTTTGAATTTAGAAGCATGGCTATTATAGTAATTTAAAATAAAATTGCCATATTATGCAAAATAACTCTTTATATTCATTAAGTCAGTAATTCCAAATAGTGTTTAAGACTTTGCATTTTGCTGAAGTGAAATCTAGATTATGAGTCTTTCCTCTTTCACTGCATTATTATCTTATGTCATTTCAGCATGCATACACAACTACAGCCATAAATGGGACAAATTTTTGTACATCAGCAAAGGATGCTGTTTGTATTTTGGCAAGGAATTCTGCTAAACTTACATCCATTAGCTGTTTTGGAGATTTTCTCCTATTTTTAGGAAAGGTAAGAGTAAATAAAAATAATTGTCCTGTAAAAATGAAATGAAAAATCAGGTTTGATTATAGTTTCATATACCTAAAGTAAACAAAGTTTATCTTCATTAAATTCAGTGTTGTTAATGCTATAAAATAAGCTTGGGAGAGAAGAATATTTGAGGAATTTAACTTTGCAGAGTTATTTAGTTGTATGATAGCAGTGTCCTTGGAGCCACTCTGGCTGTTCCAATTGCATCAAGTCTTTGGTAAATACATGGCAAAAGGTTTCCTCTGCCCTATGGTATTTACACATGGAATTGAACACAAAGTGTCACAACTCTGTGATGCTGGAAACTGCTTAGCTATCTCCCAGATGAGATGTGCTCTTAAAATACTGGCTGTAATGTATTTGCCTCAGTGTTTGGGGGGATTGTTTTTTTATGAGAAATATTTCTACATGATTAATGAGGCTGCATTTGTCTCTCACTGCCCTTTACAGGTGTTTGTTGTATGCTTTACTGTTTTTGGAGGATTGATGGCATTTAACTACCACCGGGAGTTGCAAGCTTGGGTAGTTCCTCTGTTGCTGGTTGGATTTTTTGCCTACCTGATGTCCCACAGCTTTCTGTCTGTGTTTGAAGTGACAGCAGATGCCATGTTCCTTTGCTTTGCTATTGATATGGAAACAAATGATGGAACTGCAGAGAAGCCATACTTTGTGGATCAGGAGTTGCTGGTAAACCCCACTGATTAGAACAAAGACATTTGAGGCATTCTAAGCTTTTAAGCACTTTTTCTTTCCCCAAGACCTAGTAATCTGAACCCACAACTCATGCTATTTCCTTTCCAACACCTTAGAACAGGATGGACTCAGCAATACAAGTGCATTAATTTGTAAACTGAAGTAGATGGTTCCCTCTGACTCCTGTGTGCTAGCTGCAACCTGTTGCCTTCTTTTAGATCATGTTCTGTTAAGTAATTGCTGATTATTTAGGCCTAATTAGATATAGCTTCAATTTATTGTTGGTAATTAAAAGATACAAATAAATAGATGAGCTAGCTGCAGAAATTGATCCATGGGGTGCCCTAAGATTAATACTTATATTTCTTGTGACTCACTGTACATTGATGAAAAAAATAAGTAGCAGGTCAGGGATCCATTCCCCATCCTATAGATACTGTAGTTCTGAACAAATTTCATGCAAATCTGAATTGCTCTGCTTCATAGCTTTACACACTCTTTTGCCAAAACACTGTCTTCTGTCTCTTGATTAAACTCTTCTTCCTCTGGACAGGTTGTTCTGTATCTTTACCCTGGTAATTACTGTGTTGTATTACCTTCAGTACTTAGCTAATAGTGATGTAGTTCTGTAACTGAAGTCTTTGAATATATGTGTCATCCCTTTCTAATTAAGAGAATACCTGAGGATGAAGATTTTTTTTTTCCTTTTGTGCTATTTTTGACACTTCTGTCTTTTCCTTTACAAACTGCACAACAGAGAAAATCTTAGTGATCCATGAGAATGAATAACCAGCAGCCAGAGTAGCTCATATGACACAAATGTTCTGGATGGATTTCTTCAGGACAATGTCAGAACTGTTTTGGAGTTTTGGTTTTTATTTATTTTTTTAATGCTTCTGTTAGAGTTTCTGCAATATTCATAGAATTTTGTTGAGAACAACAACAGCAGCACAACAGAAAGGCAGCCTAAAGATAGGCTTAACCCTTTGTACAGAAGAAAGCAGATATGTATTCTTTGGCTTTGGTTCAGAATAGTACTTAAGCACATTGCCTGGCTAGGAATATGAAACCGAATGGAAAACTCTGAAGCCTTGACCTCTGTTCTTCCCTCTCTGTTTTGCCAAATTCTAAAGCACTTCTTAAGCCAATTTTCCTTCATGAAACAGAGGCTCTCCTTTCTCCACTTCCAAACTTTGTGGTAGTTTCTCTTTAACTCTGGTCTTAATTCTGTGTAATTAGCCATGCCCTAGAGCTGTGGGTGAAAAGAGGATTTCCCGTAGGGACAAAGGAGTCTTCCAAGCAGGACAGGCTCTGTACCCTTCTATGGAAAAACTGTGGGCAGCACATCCAAACTCCTCCTCATTGTATGATCAAGAGAAGTTTGCTAACATAGACAAGAATTTGGAGTTTCCCAACACATGAAGGCATTTGACTTGTTTGTGTTACAGTCAGGTTACAAACATCCCGGGGGTGGAAGGGAGGCTTTGTGGCCCTCAGGACAATATGCAGCAGTGGGTGGAGAGCCGGGGGAGGGATTTCATACAGCCAGAATCTTCATTCCTGCAGTAGGAGATGTAACAGAGGTTTTTGATTCATCCTTCTCAGCTGCATTCATCACTTCTGCTGCCTCTGTAGTCCCTCCTAGAATCACTCAATGTCATCCAGCCGGGAATCAGCTACAGTTTCTTAGCCCTGGGCTAATTATCTTCCTCTACCAGGTAATTTTATTAGCATAATGGTTTCCTTTCACAAACGATCTCACCCTGCTTTTTGCTTGTAGACCTTTGTGAGTCAGAGTAACAAGTTAACAGAAGGGCGAGAACACAGAAACACAAGACCATTCCAGGATAATGAAGATGGGACAGAGCTCCAGCCTATGGTGAGACAGGAGCATGGGATATGTATTTACCTGCCAGCTAATGTGTTTGCCTTTATGTTCCAAGAAGAAGGGATGGAGGTCATCACGTATCTCCTGACATCTCACAGCAACCTACATGCTGTATCCAGTACCCTGTTTTCCTCTTCTATTGCTTTCCCTCCTCAGGAAACCCTCTGCTACTGCAAAATGGATGGACCAAATAATTCCTCTCTTTTTTCTTCACATTCCCCATTGTGTCCAACAGAAGCAGAGGATGTTTGGACACTGCCAAGGGGGTGGGGGATAAATAATATTCAGATAGTCTTTCATGTGCCTGCTGTATCAAAGTCAGAAGAATGGTAGCCTGCTTAATTTCATGCCAGAACTGCTGAAGTTCCAGACCTCTAAGACAGAGCTAAGAGAAGTTTCCTCTCCCCCTTACCCCCCTTTATTTCCTTATTTTTCTTTTTCCTTTTCTTTTTCTTTTCCTTTTCTTTTTCTTTTCTTTTTTTCTTTTCCCCTCTCCTTTCTTTCCCTTTCATTCCCTTTCTTTCCCTTTCCTTTCTTTTCCTTTCTTATCAATACATATATTTATTTACTCTGTTTAATGATGGAGTAACAAAGCTGAGGTGCCAGAAGGGAGTGTTTCCCCACACCCAGGCTTGGGAAAGTCCTCAGAGTCAACACTCACTCACTGACATCTGAAAAAATACTGCAAATTGCCCAACCTGAGAAGCTGCCCCAGCAAGTTCAGAATCAGGACTGATTTTCCCCAAGCATTGTGGGGGCCAGGCTAGGGCTGCTAGAGAAAGATTCTGCAGGAACCACTCCTCTGGCATCCATGCTTGCTGGGCACTGCTGCAAGTCCTCTGTTGTCACAGCTACTTGCACAAGTGTAACAGATGTTGGTGATTTTTCTTGATCTGCTTTCGAAAGGTACCAGGCTCTAGAAAGCTCTCACATAATCCTGTGGGCATTCTGCTACAGGCAGAGCACTCCTCCAGTTTATTACTAGAGTGAGGGATAGTTGTACTAAATTACTTTATTGTTTGCATCTGTTGTTGCATTCTTTGGTATTTTTTTGTCAAGCACAGATACCAGAGGCTGGGTGGGCATTATTCCCTGCAAGAAGATTGTGGATTTGAGATATCAAAGAACCTTAATTGTTTTCCCAGTTTACCCTTACGACATTTAAATGCAGAAACAGACAGTGCTACACATTTGACTCCTTTTTTCTCTCTTTGTAGACATGAATGTGAAGAACACCAGGAAGTGTGGAAGCAGATCAGCAATAGCAAAAATGGTCATATCAATAAAGATTACCAATACCCCAGGACAAAGTATTGGTTCTCTAAATCTGTTGTATCTTCTGCACTGGTAAAATAACACATAGTCTGTTTGTATGAATAAAATATTTTGTGTGTCATCACATCTGATTTCTATTCCTACACTTGTTATGATGATCAGAAAGTTGATAATAAACTCACTCTTTGTAAATTTCTATGTTGTCAGACTAAATTAGTAAGTCAAAAAGGTCATGGACCTAACATGATTTTCCCATGCTTCTCTGGGAATGCTGTGCCAGTCATCCCTAGAAGAGTAAATGCAGAAACATTTGTAGAGGAGGCGCTCTGAGATGACTGTTCTGATTTATTCTGCATATCTGAACAGTGAATTAAGGAACAGACTGAGCTCAGTGATGGAAATTACCCTTGATAGAAATTCTCTGTAGTCAAGATAATTAGCGGTTATGAAGTAGGTGTCTTTATTTTAATTATACTCTTTTGGGAATGTTTTTTACAAGTTCGTATCATTAACTGTCCATCTCCTCTCCAAAGGGCAGATGAGAAATAGCCCTCCCTCCCTCCCTCCCTCTTGACAAAGTAGCAGATGACAGAGACTAAATAACAGGATAGACATGAGATAAAAATGTTATAAATAATACCTTATAGAAATGTTAGCTGTAACATGGGTATGAAATATATAATGGAGGAAATGGAGCAACTGTCAGGGCTCTAGTCAGAAGAGAAATGTATATGAAGACACTTTTCAAAAAATATTAACTTGGCAACAGTCTGCCAGCACTTTCTTGTGAGCAAGTTTAAAGCTTGTTTAAACTTCGTACCTGGATCCTTACTGTAATACACTTCAAGGACTCCACCTTGTTCGGAGTAGTTTTTTATTTTACTCAGTGGTGTGTTTTATTCTTCGTTCAAAAGCTCTTTTAAATTTTATTTGAGGAGAGGTTTGTCATGGGAAAATGATGCCAACCGGGGATTTCAGTAAAGTATCAATATAGGAAGTGAGACATCACTGCAGGTAAGTGACTCAGAACTGTCTTAATGGATTGATAAACTCTTGATTAGTCACAGCTTGGAAATTATGTACAGAAGAGCTCATTGATGTCTGAATAAGAAATCTGTTTCATTTAAATACTGTCTGGTCTCCTGCTGTTCAAAGGAGATTAGTTATGTTGAAATACTAAGAAATACTTGTTTTTTATCTACCATTTAATTAATTTCAGTCTACTTTAATATGAACCACTTCAGGAAGTTGTGGAATATAGGATAAATTATGAAAAAGAGAAAGAAATAGCTTAAATACTTTCTGCCTGGTAGGTGAAGATGATAATGTAGTGGCTGTGACTCACCACCTCTCATTTAAATCTGTACCCTTGGATACTTCTTGCACTCAGCTTGTGGATGCTGTGGGAACTTCTGAAAAGTCCTGAGTAAGCAATAGCTCTCTAACCCTGAGCAAGCGTGCAGATATGGTACTTACAAAGGTGAAAAACTTTTAGTCTGCCATGGGTTTGCCAAGATTGCTTTCAAGAAGCAGTGTTTTCACAATGTAAACACAATATTTACCAATTCACAGAGCATAAGAGGTTTGCTTTGAAGCTAAGAAATCCCCCAGTTCTTTTTACACATTTGGGGTTTTTTTTTCCTGTTTGTATTTGATACTCACACTGCAAATTTTGGCCTTTGACTCAGGAACTCTGGTGGAAAAAGGGGAGGGAAATTTTTTATCTAAGTATGTCCTTGTATTCAGATAACCTCTAGATGACCTTCAGATGTCCCTTCCAATCTCAACAAGTCTGTGGTTCTGTTCATTGCAATTATGATACAGTGTCATTGCCTTCACAGCAGCTCCAGAGTGGAGAAAGGACTTATACACTTCCTACAAATTCTGGGTTAATTTTTAAAGAAGGAAGGTACTGAAAAATGCCAGTTAAGCTGTATTTGAGTGTGTTCTGTTTAAGGAATACTGTATTGTCATTAATCCAGAAATTACATTATAAAATAAGTTTTGAGAGCTGTGTGTATTTTTAGATAAGACTTCCAAATATATAGCTTTTAATGAAATTTGTACAGAAAGCATAACTTTATAGCTTTCAGTTACAACTCAAGACCTCCCAATCTTACGTACACTGCGCTAGCAATTGTGTCAACAACCTCCAGCTGTAGCGTTCCTGTGTGGCAGGAGCCTTCACCTGAGTTAGAGGGATAAGGCTCTGCTACAGAAGCTGGTGCTATTTAGTGCTTGTTTCTCAGGGCTGTAGTCAGGCAGCTGTATGTAGGCACAGCTCTTGGGAACAGAGCTTCTGATTCTGAGGCTGGGCTAAGCCACTTCCAGTAATTTGAGGTCTGCCCTGCAATGCAGCCCAGAAAGTGTGCACTCATCTTTCCTGCAGCTATGGAAGATTAGATTCAGTAGAATGAAAGGTACTTTTAAAATTATATTCCTTAAAAATAGGAGACAGGGACTACTGGTGTCTGCTAGAACTTTTTCAACCAGAAGATGGCTAAGTATTGCAGCCTGTTGTTTAAGCTTGATTTTGGTCTTGCTTGGTGTCTACTTCAAACTCTCAATTCAGTGGTGATTCTGCTGGATCCCTCTGTGGATGAAAGAAAACATGCATACTGACAAGAGCTTGTGTGTTGTTTGTTTCTTCTGTTCAAGTACATAATAAGGGTGTGCGAGTAGTTTAAAGACTAAGTTTTAGATTCAAAAGGAAGGAGGGCATGGCCAGGCTTTCAAAAAGAGATTGCTTTCACCCAAACTATAAAAACAACAAAGACTTTGCTGTTGATTGTAGAACTGCTTTTTAGCATCCAATACAACACTTCTGAATAATTAAATACTGTTATTTTGAAGGAGGAGAAATAGTATCATTCAGGAAGAGCAGGTCTTAACAGATCTGTTGCTAATAATTCTCTTGCCTCAGATGTAGGGCTTGGACCAGTGACCTCTAGAGAGCCTTTCTAATTTAAATTCTGTAAAATAAATAAGCTTAAGACTTACACAACAAATAGGTCAGCTGAAAGTCAGATGACCACATCATGTTCAATGATAGAAACTAAGCGAACACACACAATTTCCAGTCTCAAGGGAAAAAATCCTTCATAAACCCAGAACTTGCAAATGTAAAACATTTCATAAGTGAATGTAGTAAGTTTAAACTGCAATGAACGCTTTTAAGACAACCTTGAATTATTTTACAGAAGTTAGAAACTGCAACATTGGCCCCAACATTGACAAGCACTTTTTTCTCCTTTTAAAAACAGTGTAGGTAAGTTAGTGTAGCTTCTCTGCACTCCAAGGTGAGGAAGAAAGCATCCTCCATTTAGGAATAAAGTTCTGCTATTAGTAGCAGAGTACCTGGGATTACAGACCAGTGGAAAAAAAGACTGTGTATCTCATTACATAATCTAAAGCAAGGGTGTTTTGAATTCTCCAAGTGATGGTATAAAGGCAACAGGCTGAAACAGAGGCAGCAATAAATATGTGCAATCTTTGTTTGCCTTGAGAAAATGGCAGGGATTTAGTGAACAGCTAAGGATCTCTGGTCATAACCTCAGAGTCATGAAGAGGGGAAGTGAATGTGGCTGTGAAGGACCTACATTCCTCTCCCATTAAGTCAGTGTCACTCATTCCTGAGAGATTTTTACAAGATTGTTAGATTAAATCCCATGGAAAAGAATGAACCCGAACTGCAACAGACGGGAGTTCTACACTACCCTTAACACAGGCAAAGGTGATGCTTATCTGGGAATAATTCTTATGGTATCTAATCTTTAAGACTGGTAGCATAACAAATGAGACAAGATCATCTACGTACCTTTAAGAAAAAAATATTTATTTATAAAAATACAATGGGATCAGTTTGAGAAGTGTGGCAATAAATACAGTTCAAGGAAGAAAAAAGCATTTCTACATGGATATATTATGGCACAATAAAAGGTAAATGCACCATCAATCATGGAACTTCTGTTGGCTCAAGACTTTGTACAAGCTCCCTTTTTAGTAAGACAGCTATTTCTAAGTTTGGTCAGTGTTGATAATGGAATGAATACACAATCACAAATGCACAATTATGTCTAATGCAAGACTTACCATTAGCAAACAATACCTTAAAAAATAGCAATGATATTAAATCACTAATGAGATATCTTAAATTTAATTGCCAAAGACCACATGTAACTTTAAGCATGAGATTCTTTTACCTCCTCTGGAGAAAAGCTGTAAATATGTAAAATGAAGGCTTAACTCGGTATGTAAAACCTACTTAAGTAGAGATCGTGAGAATGCATAGCTCCTTAAAAAACAACCTGGCTGTATGAGAGCACTCCCCCTTTCACAGTATTCCTTTTACTTCATATGCAGTTATTGTTTATGCTGTAGACTACAACTGTTACAGCACTAAAGGCAACTAGACAGGGAAAGGGCAGAGAAAGGAGAAAGGAATGTATGTAAGGCAGTATTTCTTTAGGTACATTAAGTGTAGTGTGTAGGAAAGACAGGTAACAATTCCACAAGGCTAGTTTCGTTCTTACTGAATAAAATAATGGACTAATACTGAACTTTCGATGCAAAGCTAGTAATCAATGCCCTGGTCACTGTACTGACCATGGTAATCTCTTTGATAGTCATCTTGGTACTCTCCGTGATAGTCATCCGGGTATTCTGCCTGATAATCGCTATCGCTGATTTCTGACCCGTTAGTTCCTGTTCCTTGGCTGCCGTTATGAATGACAGGTTCTGTGGGTGCAGCGCAGTACTTGGGGTCATACACTTGCCGTCCAAGCCCATACACACTCATTCCCTTCTGTGAAGCTACTTTGTTGGTACCCATTTGTAACGAAATAGTTGAGTTATCCACAGGTTGTAATATGTGCTTCTGATCGTAGATGTCTCTTCTGGTACCTGGTGCCAGCATACCAGCCTAATAAAACAAGATTGTAGAGGTTCAGTAAGAAGGTGAAGAGTTGTGATTCCTAGATTTATGATATCATACTAGAATGCCTCACTGAAAGTGCTCATAAGTAAGAATTCAAGTATAATGAAACACAGCACAGTAACAAGCGTCCACCTGTAGGTATGGCACAGAAGAAAGTCCTTGCAGAAAGGTACAGTTTATGTTCCTCTTTGGAAAGAGTATGCTAAGTATTCTGACTAAGGTAGTGCCAGTAAGCAATTTCTTTTTTGCCTCTGTCTAGTTAATACTTAAAATGAAGTTACTGTTTTCTCCTGCTATAACACTGCCAGCAGGAAATTCTAGAAGCACCGGGACATTTTTATGCCTTAAGACACCCAGTACAGAGCACAGTGGTTACACTAAGAGATTCAAGTTCCTCAATTACTGCTTAAGAGCTCAGCTGAACCATACCCACTCACTGCTGCCTGTTAAGACTCTGCTCCTGGGCACCACTCCAGCCTCTCCTGTCCCACCAGGCTGGGAGCTGTGTCCATCCTGCACATAACACACAGTCCTGCTTACCTGACTGGCTCCTTTATTAGTGCCCATCTGTAGGCTAATTGTCGTCTGGTCAAATGGCTTGTCAGTTTGCATTTTTGGATCATAGAGGTGTCTTCTAGTTCCATAAGCAGTCATGCCTGCCTGACTGGCACACTTGTTGGTGCCCATCTTTATTGGGGTAAGAGGTAGACAGAAAAAATTATTTTTATTTGTACATTAAGTGTATTCTAAAGAAAAAAATGTGGTTGGTAACTGTGATGGCTGACACAAAAAAAAGTAATTTCATTGCTTGTTTTCTTCATATAGATTGACCACTGTAATAAATTACCCCTTCTCCTTACTGAGTTTCAAAAGTAAAAATAAAGGCAACTGTCATCCTAAGGCATTTCAGTGACTGTTATTTGCACAACCTCATTGCAATTGGAATGGATGTATGTCTCAAAATGTCAAAAGTAACTTCTACCTTGGACAGTAATGATTAATTTATACTGCCACAATTTCTCTACCACAGGAATTTTAAGATTTTACTTGGGCTTTTATGATTACTAAGGAAAGAGGAGAGGAAAAAAGGTTTCTACCATACAAAGAACTTAGCTATCCAAAGACTCCTACTTTAAAACCACTTTAAAAGACAGAGATGATGTTGCTAATATTAGCTGCTCCTTTTCTCCTTATCACTCTTACAGCAGATTTAAAACAAACAAACCGACCTTCCAGGCAGTGACTTGAGCTTATAAAGCCAATCAACTGCTTACAAGAATTAAAAGCTCATTCCTCCTTCCAGGATAAGAATATATTGTTATTCTGCACCTGGTTTTGCATAAACATGTATCAGTTAATCAAAGCAAGAAAGCTGTTCTCAACAGTAACAAATTAACTTGAAAACTTGAATTTCATACTTACCTGCAGGCCAATTACACTTTGACCAGCTTTTAGTTTTCCTGCATCAAAACTCCGTGCTTGTTTCTCTGCATATTTGACACCAATATCAATTGTAGTATGAAAACCTTTAGTTTTTGCCTATTTAGGGAGAGGGAAAATAGAATATTCAGTGTTTGAAGTGTATTTTCAGTCTCCACACCCTAAGCCTGGGCTCTCAAACGAAGCAGGTCTATCTCCATGAGACCATGTGTCAGGGCTGAGAAGGTACCAGTTCTCCTCACCATCTGAAGGTGGCATTCCAAAGCCACCCGAGTCACAAGGATATTCTGCAGGGATTAGAGCTCTCCTGTGAGCCTCCCCTGTTCCGTGTATGCACATGGAAGCAGTCAGGAGCCCTCACTCGGAGCTTTAAGTCTTCCCTGGGGCACGAGGGAGCACACAGCCCTCTGAAGTGCAACCTCTGCACTATCTCAGAGCCTCCGTACTCTCTGTCCTCTCCTGACAGGCTGGATGCTGTCTTCTGTATTTCCATGGGTTGTAAGGGTGCATCTGAACTGGCATGTGGATTTGGGCCAACTCCAGGGGTACAAATACTTACCAGACCTGCCAGTGCCACTAGAGTAGTCTGTACTTGAGTCATATTTCCATTTTCAAAAAGATCATTTGCTTCAAAAATATCATGTGGCTTCATGCCGTAGACTTGGATGGCTTTGATAAAATTCCCAATGTTCTCCAGCTAAACAGGAACAAAAAAGCCAGTTTTCTACACAGTGCTTGAAATCAGAAATAAAGTAATTTTAAAGCCTTCTGGTGTTGCTTGGTTTGTTTGCTTGTTTTACTCAAGTCCTTTGCTTTGTGTAAACTGGACAAAAGAGTTGGCATGGTTAAGAGTGACTGGTGGAAGGTCTGGGATCATTTTTTTGTTAGTTTTAATGCTGACTTCAGAAATCACGCTAAGAAGTTATCCAGCCTGGCATGCCTCCATCAGTGAGTACCATATACTTTGTTAGAGTGGGCTTTGATAAGAAAACTTGTCTCAACTGTCTGTCCCTTCCAAGAGAATTTCTAATCTAAAACCTGCTTCAAAATCAGAAAATGTGACATAGTATCCATGCTATTGGACTTCAGGAACTGATAATTTTGAATAAAATAAAACCATAACTATGTGAATGGGAACCTTGTATGGACTGAAGGCATTATCTTGCTCACCTACTGGGACAAATAAGCTTTGGGTTTTATTAGCACTTTTTAGCACTGTGTGCTGTAGAAAGTGGAAAGCAATACAGAATACAAAGAATAAGGACTGAATCTCTTCTTCCCTTCTGAAGTTCTAAGAGGTATTAAAACTTTAAAAAAACAAAAAATCCTCGTCCATATTTAGAAGCATTCAATGCCAAGAAAACAAGGAGGTTGACATAACAGTATTAAGCTAGACCCAGCAACAGCAAAGGCAGTAACTCTAGGCAGCAACCCTTCCAATGCTTGTTCCAAATGCATGTTGCATCCTCTCCAGACACCTTCTCAGGAGGATACTTCATACAGAGATGACTAGGTACAGGCAAGCTGTCAGCCTAATGCCTTGCAGCACTGCCTGGATGGAAAACTCAGTTGTGATTTAATAAAAAGATTTCTTTTTATTTTTTTTTTTAACTGGAAAAAGGCTTTGCTATAGGGCTCTAGGTTGTTTTTTCATCTGATACTTCCCTGAACAGCTAAAGTACTGCTATTAAATACAGGTACTCAACTGCCATTGATGAACCACCTCAGCTGTAGCTGCATTCTGTTGAACACTGCTCATGTCAGCAGCATCCTCAACTCTTGGATATGTATCATATGTAAACTTGGTGCTACTGAGATTTAAGATGTACCATTTTCACAGCAAATTTGTTAATACAGAACAAAAGTATTGTTTGAGGGTTCAAGGGGTTAGAGGTGTAGTTCTGATGTTGGTTATTTTTTGTTTTACCTGGTGCCAATTTAGTTTTGATTGATTAATTTTCTTCACTGATCCTGGCTGCAGCTTATTTATAAGCCTGGGAAGGTGAAAAAGAGGGAAATGCTTAAACAATAAATCTCATCCTTATACCATCTGTGCAGGCATTATATAATACTTTCACTCATGCTTTATTAGTTGCATTAGTTTCATCAAAATGGTTAATTTCTTGGCTCAAACAGTGGACTAGCTCAGTTCTCAGGTCCCACAAGTCCAAACAACTGTAAGAATTTTTGTGTGCCACTTGATTACTATAGAAATGAGCTACACCATTAAATTTAGAAACACTTTGAAATCTCAGCTGAAATATAAAGGAGATGTAAGTGTTCATTTTTCCAACAGTATCCAAGAAGTTGTCTCCCACCCTACAGTCAGCCATCTCTGACTGTAACTGTTGATGTCTTTTGAAGGGGAATATTCAGAAAGTCCCTTCTTAGTTCCTTGAAAGAAAAAAACTCCTAAAAATAAGGTTACTTAATAAATGCTTACTCGCATAAGATTATGCCATCTTTTAATCCCAGTTGAAAGTTTGCACCAATACTCAGCCCTGTAACCTCTTCTATCCAGTTACGCAGATCTTCTTCTATCTGGGGGTCATATTTCAGGGCAATCTGTAACACAAGCAGTCATAAAGTTACTTCAGGAGAGAAATCTCCATCTCTTCCCCACCCCAATTCCATTTCAGAGATAGCTGTCATCCCATAATTTTATTGTTGGATTTTTAAACTGTATTTTATACATTGGGGTACAGATGTAAGTACTTTATCCCTTTCACTGTAATTTTCATGGCTTTACTAAATGTCTGTTTGGAAAAAGCACTTTTAAGCATGTAGCAGTTTTTCCTTGAGTAAGAATTCCTGGAGCTCCTGAAAGGTCTTTTGACAGCTGCAGTGGAATGATTTTTGAAAAAATATTTGACCCAAGTTGTACTTTGGCAGGAAGTAAGGAAGGGAAATTGTATATTTTGAACACAAGAATTCTGAATTGCCATGCCATCAGTAGTACTGCTCACATGCAGATTTCTACATGAGAAATCTTATATAATCGATTTGAAGTTATTCAGCTGAAAATTATAGTGAGTTTGCTTTTATAGCTAGTTTATGATTAATGGAGATGTCCTAGTAAGTTTTTTCCTTGTTGCTACAACATTAAGTGTTATCTCCCTGGGGATTCTGGGGGCTGTGTGTGTGTGTCTTGGTTTACTGCTAACCTTTAGTATCCCTGCTCTTTCTTTTCTCTTTGACCTTCCTGGAAGACTCTTTTGGAATAAAATGTGATCTCATATTTTAATTGCAAAGGAATAAAACCTGCAATAATCTCTGAAGTTTAAGGCTTCAAGCAGAGGCCCAGAGTTGTTAGCAAGATGACTTAAAAATTAATTTTCCAGATGTTCAAACTTCACTATTCTGTGTGTAAGTTTATGCTTCAGTCACTAGAAATCAATCCATGTGGAAGGAATGCTTAAAAGCAGTGAACGTCAACACCAACTGTCAACAGCATCCATGTTCTTTCACTCTGCCCTTTGTTCTCCTCCTCCTGAATGCACCAAAAAGCAGCTCCAACTTCCTTCAGGCTAAACCTGTCACCTTTGCAATCCTTTTCAATATTGGCAATTTGGACAAAATGGATTCTATCACTGAAACCATCACTACTTTTCCTGCAAACAAAAGGAACTATCTGAGCAGAAGATTGTGTTGGATAAATAACCTCCACTGGGGCAGAGGTTGGCAGCACTTCCACCTTCATTAGTTGTCCTGCGTGGGTCAGTGAGCAAGGTGGGAAGTGAGGCAGCTACCGTGAGAAACCAAGCACACAGTGTTCCTGCAGTATTTCCAGCACGTGGAAAGTCAGCTCAGCTACACCAGCTGCTTACAAACACCTAACAAGGAACTCACCTACAGCCACTGACATTAGATCAAGATGTATATTTGAGACCTTTTACATATAGTTGTAAGACCTCAGCCAAGAAAGGCCAGCTATTAGCAGCTATATTTTTACTGAAGGAGATTATAATTCCAACATATCTGAATTACTTGGATAGAGGCAATTGCTACATTTTGGCTAGCATTAGTAATCCCTGTCTCCAAACTGACCAAACTACAAATTACAGTACTCTGTTCCCTACTTTTCTTCTAAGGGGAATGGAAAATTCCTGTATCTCTGGCTTTATTTCAAAATCTTGTCTGAGTAATACTTATTTTCCTTAGACTATTTGTAATAGTAGTGCTATGGTGCCTTAGTTACAGTTCAGGATAATGGACTAATCCATTCCTACATTCAGATCTTGACTAAGGTGTAAAATTCTGTGCAGCGTTCTGTACAAGTTGACAAGGAAAATACCATGACTTTATTTTTTAATCACACCTTTTGGATATTAGCTAAGATTAGAAGCAGACTAGAAAAGCTAACTGAAGGTCACAGCTTCAAAGGACATGGCTGTGGTCTCATCTCTTGGGTGGCACCTTGCACTTCCCTTAAGTTTGGCACAGCAGCAGCACAACCACATTCATTTCCAGTGATGGTAATAATAGCAAGGGGTGGGTAAGATCTTGAAAATGCTGTACAAAGAAGTCAGCTGTCATCTTTCTCCTTCCTAACCTGGTGATTAGCTTACAAATGACTTTTCATGGATATTTTTACTTCCTATGGAAGCAAAGCTTACGTGATCATAGCCTTAATTTTTCTCCCCAGTAACATCTGGCAGAACCCAACCAGCTTGTTCAAAATGACAGAAAAGAAGCAGTCTTGGACAGAATTGAGTCAGTTTGATTTTGTGTGAAAATAAATACATGTGCAAGGGAGAAAAATACCAAAACATCTTCCCCAAAAGACTGAATTGTAGCATTGTACTCTTCTTACACATTAGAGAACCTATTAAAATCTTGCAAAAGTGACCTCACCCACAAAACTTCAAGTTACATGTACAGGCAAGACATAGAGTGTATAATTTATTTCTGTACCCCACTTCAAACAAAGGAACAGGATTTATAGAAAGGCCAGAACTTTCTATTCTAATGCTCCAGTTAGAAGACAGCAGGTAATTTGGGCTGGTCATTCGTACGCTGACAGCTCACACTGTGATAAAATCACTCTAGCATGCATGTGGGTACAAAGCAGGGCTTGAGCTAACCTCCTCCACAATTCTTTAGTTATGTACATAATGAACATTGTGCTTTCTGAAAGTTTAGGCAGTTTCAGTGTAGCTTAAAGGTAGTGTTAGCCATCCTGCAGTTGAAATCATCTGGAATAGAACTGGACTTATTTTTCTACCACTTATTTTTAAATGCTGGTTAAAAAAAAAAAAAAAGAAATTAAGTTTGTAATCATAGTTTAAAGATTAATATTTTCCTTCCCAATATTTTAAAAAAAGTAAAAATGGAAGCCAGTAAGAGAGACAACCCTAAGGACTTCTGCAAGTATGGCTATTTTAATCTTTATTGGCAAGCATATAAAAGGAAAAAAAGGCAGAAATATTCCTCATTTAATAATAAGTACATTCCATATTCCATATGTGAGATTACAACTGAACTGAATATTAAATTGCTGACCCCATTGCTTGGGGACCTTAGAAGTAATCGGGTAGAATTTTATCACTTCTGAAAAATATTTACTTTATGTTGGAGTACTTTACCATGTGTTCAAATCTTGAGCTTTTCAAGAGGTTTTAAATTGCCCTGGGGTATATCACAAGAGTGGTTATCTAGAGATAGGAAGTAAAAAATGCTTATACACATGAGGAGAGTTCTCACTGCCACTAAAAGGATTATTTTTGTTCTGATTTTTGAGCTGGTGGGAAACTAAGTTACAAAAAATAAAAAATTTGTGCTAGTTTCTCTGCAAATTATATTCAATCTATCTGAAAAGCTATAGATGTGGAATCTTTAGAATCAGGCTTTAAACATATGGGAAGAAGGGATTAAACAGGGAGTGACAGATTAGATACTATCAGAAATAAGGCATTATGCTTTTTTTGAATTCTTAGCTCTTCTATTCCCAATGGCACAACCAGAAGTTATGTAATGCTCTTACTGAATATTTCATATTTTCCACATGTGGATATTAGAGATATTCCAGTTTTCCTTTGATTGCTATCTATGAGGTGAAGCCAGAATCTTTGATACAAATGTTAAAAAAATTAAGTGTTTTTCCATTAGTATTAATCAAAAATATGCCAATATTTGATCCTTTATGAATACTGAACCTTCTTGGAAGATACTTAAATCTTAGAAGTCTACAGCAAAAGAAAATATTGTACTACTGAAGATGAAAGCAGTAGCTAAGCTAAGCAGCTTCATTCAAAGTATCATCAGTGCCATGAAAGAAACCTCTACAGTTTCAGAATACTGTAGAAATAATTCAATTGTAGCAATGGATGTAAGATCTTACAGAAATTTAATATCAGATAACAGGAGCCAACTGTTTCTTTCTTCTGACAAATGTTGAAAGATACATAAAGTTGTCAATGTTGCTCTTTCTGTTGATGCCTCAGAGGTACAGGTTTAATAGAAATGTCATTGAAAGGAAACTAATGTTCATACAAGTGATCAAAGGTTATACAAGGTGATCCAAGGTTGTAGAAGGAGAAGGCTGGGTGTTACTCACCTATGACAAACTGTTATACATATATTAATGCCAATGTATGACTCAGGCTGGAATCCTTGGGTTAAACTTGATTCCTCTGGCAACTTCACACCTGATCCTCACACCTAGCTCTGTTCAGGTGGAGGGACTTTCCTGTTTGGGAGACCTTAGAGTGTAAAACTCCCTCCACGTAGTACAGGGACAGAAACAATCACCACTGCTTTTATCAAGCCCATGAATTTCTGGAAGCTAGCGAAGTTCTGCTGGCCAACTTTAATGATCTGTCTGCGTGTCCCTTGAAGCTACTCTGTGCCTGTAGCATGTTCAGTTTGAGTGATGATGTTAACCAGTACTTCACACCATAACTGATATCATATGGACTTTGAACTGTCCTTTTATACTAATCTTTTCCAAATTACACAGTACACACTGTACGCTAAGGGCTACGTGTGTGCCAAATCTCCGGTTTGAGAGTTCAGCTGGCTGTATCGCTGCTACTCTGGAAAAATACTGTAACAGGATCTCAAGGAAGAGCTTAAGCACACTGCACTTCTTTTTACACTGGGACTAGCAAACACAGATCTTACTAAGTTAAAAAGAAGGTATAAAAGAGAAAACTTTTGAAGTTAAACATCATGTCGTAACAGCTTGCACTTCTTAGTTCTGATGAAATTTCTGATTAAAGCTGCAGGCTTCCTGCCCTCCCCAGCAGGAGTCAAGGCTTTAATGTGCAGCATGTTAAATTTAAAGTACTAGTAGGCATTTGAAAAAAACTGCTCTTCAGTCTTAAGTTCCAACCAGAAAAGCATGTGCTTGTCGAAGTACATCAACAACTCTATTAAAGGAACTGTGTTTGTTGACAAAACTTAGGATGTACATACATATAAAACTTCAGCAATTAGGCTGTACATTTTGGTTTTTCAATGTAAATGAAGTACAGGGCCATGTATGGCAAGAGAAATAACCAGGACTTCACTCCAACATAGGATAGGAAGAGGTTACATATATGCTTTTTCAGCAAAGTGGACAGAAAAATAGATAGAGGCCTAAGTTTTGGATTTTAATGTTCTTTGTTGGGAGAAATTTGGCATGGCCCATATTGTTCTTTAAAGTGACACAAAATTACTAACTTTTCAATTAAAAAACAAGATTGAGTAGAGGAAGCTTACTGAATTTTTAATAAGTATAGGAGCATATTCATCTTGTACGGAATTTAATCCATGTCTAGCCAGAGGGTTTAATATTAATTTTACACATTTAGATGATAAACTACTGAAATCAAATAAAAACAACAAATGAAAAATTCCTGGTTTTAAGACCCAAGGTTGTAGTTTCAATTTTAAGCAGCAATTTGTTTCTGTATCAACTTTTCAGAAATTCAGAATTAATGAAACTGAATTGCTGTGGTCTCAGTGCTGCCTTTGCAAACACCCTTTGCATTGAAACAAGCACTACCTTCAGCAGTGATTTGTCCTGCTGAGGCCAAAGATACTTCTTTTTTATTTACTTGGCACTTTTTGTGATGAAATCTTTTTACTCCCCCTTTTAAGGATTTATGATGGTATGGGGAAAGATGAAAGCAAAACTCTCTCCTGGTATCAAGGCAGAAGAAGCTCTTGACAGCCCTTACAGCTCTTACTGCTCGGAAGTGGGAGTCAGGCAGACCACAGCCAATCCCAAGTTGTTATCCAGAATTCCTGTTCATCACCTGCTGTTACAGAACACACTTTTGAATCACCTAAAACTTACACAGAAAAATACCTGGGAGACAAAAAGTGTTAAGAGCTTAGTGGCTGTGTGAATAACCAAGAAAAAGGCACAGAAGAGTAAATTCTCATTAGAGAAGAGGGAAAAGGATTTTATTTATTTATTTTTTAATTATACAGGCAAGCTAAAACTTTCTGGCTAAAATTCTATGGTGCAAACAGATTATTGTACATGTCTAACCTTCCGTTTCAGAGGTGTTGGAGTGGCAAGGACATAAACACTGATTATTTGGTCAGAGAGTAAACAAATTGCACACTGTAAATTGAGACAGAGGACTCAAGAGTGGAAAAATATAAAGTTTTTTACTGGAAGTGGGTAAGAAGAGGAAGTGAGAGGGTACTGAGCTGATTGTCAAGGGAAACTTCTTGCCATTTGAACTACAACCCAATGAGCTCTCATCATAAGGACAAATTAAAATCCCCTGGTAATTTCATGTATGTTGACCTGGATTGCATGCAAAAGCAAATGTCAGAGGAGTCATATTTGTGCACAAGAACCCCAAATGTAATGGGAATGTGACAATCCAGATGAAAACCAAAGGGGAAAGTACTTCAAAAACTCAAAGCCACCATTCAGCATGCCCTGGTATTTGAAGATGCATTTTTTTTCTGTCATTATGGACTGTTGTACAGAAAGGCAGAGAACACTGCATTAACATTACCACTGAAAGATCTCACTATATCCCAAAGCGCTACTTAGCACGAAAAATTTACAGCTGTATCCATTTTGCTTAATATTCAACAGTATTTTTTTGGATTTTATGTGTAACTGATACCCTGCCAATATCTCACTGTTTTCTCTGTAAATCAAAATTCAGGCTATGATCTTTAAAGAAGAGATGGATGAGCATTAGTCCAAAATTCCTGGCACTCTTCCCATAGGCACCAGTTTAAACTCTGTGAAGTGAGAACAAACCATGTCTCAAAGTTTCCAAGTCATCTTACAAGTACAGATACCTGCAGCCATGCAGAGTGCTTGCTGCCAGATCAGCTGGATGGAAGAACTGAGTGTTTTACTCCCTGGCTGTCCAGCAGGACTTTATGACATTTTGCAAGCTATTCAAGAAGCCAGTGCTACCATCTCTTCCCCCAGAGTGCATCAACAACCCGGACACACGCCTGCCCTTGGACTGAGTGCTGCCTCCCTCTCGCTCTCAGCAGCTGCCACAAGCCCTCACTTACCCAAATGTTCTCTGTTTTTATCCTGCTTTTTGCTCTTACCATGTTTTACCATAGTCACAACTTCCTGGCTTGTAACTCCAATTCTCCTTAGCCATCAGCTTCCACTGTCAACTGTAGCATGTAGGTCATGCCACCATACTTTATATTTCTTGGTATCCAGTTCTTTTGCTATGTTTATTTAGTCTGTATACTGCTGAACTATTTGTATTTCTTCACAGAACATGCTTCCAGTAGTATTCACTGTCTATTATGCTAAACCACTGCTGGTTTTTGTTTCAAAAAAACACTGGGATATGAAATTTGTTCTCAGCTAAGACACAGCTGATCCAAGCCAATGGACAAAAAAAGCCTGTTAGTCCCTGATGGGAATGGAATTCTCCTTGCTTTGAAACCCACCCCCAGTATGACTGATATGACACAGCAAATCTGGACAGGCTCTGACATCACGAGCAGTAAGGTCTCCTGAGACAACACACAGAGTGCTGCATGGAAAATCCTGGTAATCTGACAAACCTCCATGATGCCTAGTTAATCTTCTTTTGTGGGGGAAAGGGAAAAAAAATTATACAGAACATTCTGGTGCATAAACAGAAAAAAAAATCCAAAGCATCTGAAAACAATTTAGTTTTTACACAGTAACCCAGGAAGCATCTCCTGAGACAACTGTTACTGCAACTGGTGTAACAGTAGTTCTCAAAGCCCAGAAGGAGTCTGCAAAGAGAAACAGTAACATCAATGATCATTCAATCTTTCTCAAAATACTTTTCTCATCTATTGCAACTACAGAAGCCCAGGAAATTATATATTGTTTCAAGTTTATTCACTTTTCTTCTCAGTAGAATGGTTTTCAAATATGTAATTTATAAGCAAACTGTATTGTGACTTGGTAGCCTTTCCTCAAGGCCCAACTGTGTTAACAAGTCTTTCAAATTTACCTTCCAAATAGGACTGCAGAGTCTGATTATTTCATTCTCTTGCCACACCTTTTTTCTTCTCCTCAAACCCTCTTCACTTACCTAAACCAGAGTAATTATGTTCTACAGCAGGAAGCAGGTAACTGATAACTCAAACAAACCTCTCAGAAAAGCTGGCTAAAGAAAGCTGAAGTCTGTCACTGCAAGTGTTGCTATAAAAGCTAAATGCACATTCCTCCTGCCCCTCCAGCAAAGGCACAGTCCATGCTGCATTTTCTCAGCACTTTTTCCAAAGGTAAACCTCAAGACTCTACTCTAATCACTCTAATCTGCCCCCACCCAGTTAGCTCAGGTACCCGATTCCTTGCTGCCAGCTGTGATGCCAGCCCCAGGCTTGACTGGGAAATGAAGAGGTGTCACGGCAGGTCCTGAGGTATCCGGCATTTCCCAGCTCCGGCATTTCCCAGCTCCGGGTGTTTCCCAGCGGCCGCACGGATGGCACCTGGCAGCCTGCCCCGCTCTAACTCCGTGAACTCACATTAGCTGAACAGGCTCACCCAGGTGCCTGTGATAGGTACCCATAAAGAAAACACAGATTCCTCTCATTCTTGCCATGCTTGCACATAACGATTCAATCTGGCTTTTTTTGATTTGGTTTCTTGAGAACATGATTTCTTGAGAACTTCCTTAGCTGCTTCAAGCTACTAGGAGCTGCCTAAATTTATCTTTCATAAAGGTAGATCAAAATCTTTCAATTCATGCATAGCATGTTTTTCTGGTTGAGGTAATTTTCCCCATTGCTATTTTTCTTAGAAGCACAAGTAGTGCAGATTTCACACCCTGAGCTTTACAAGACCTTCAACAGCTTCATGCTCTTGTTTTGCTTTACCGCCAGCAAAAATATTGCAAGAATGAACTTGGCACAAAGAATGAAAGACAACAATAACCTGCTGCTCCTGGCCCTCCCCTCCTCCTGGGTACATCTCTGACCAATTTAAGTTCAGTGGTGATGCACAACACTGATTATAATCCAGGAAACATTCAAAAATATTTTGGATTTGGCCACCCAGACGAGTTGTGCTTTAACCACATAAAAAGTGTTATAATTATATATATATTTTTTTAAGGGTGATAAACACATTAGAAAATTTTAATTTAATTTTCTAATAATATACTTCTTAAGAAGAAAGTCTAAGAAAAGTAAGACAAAGTGAAAAAAATTATGATTACATGACCTTCTAGCTCAGCCTTTTATTTAATGAAAATGTAATTTTAGGAATGTACAAATCAAGCCATAAGCCTGCTACACTTGAGTTCATGGTTAAGAAGAAAGTACAAGTGTGAAAGTAGTAGAAACAAACTCCAAAGTAACAGGTTCTGATTCAATATCCTGTAGAAGCTCTCAAAGCACTATTTTTCAGCAATTCAACACAAGCAGAAAGAACAGCTGGCACTGCTGGGGGTGGGTAGGAGATGCACATACACACAGCATCCAAAACTCAGGACGCCACAAGGCAAGTTGTGTCATTATGCTGCACTCCTGAATTGAGAGTGGGTTTGAAATACCCACCCAGCAGAATGTGTGGGCAAGGCTGCGCTGTAAATGCGAGAGGTCTCAATCCTCAGTTATTTAAGGTTCCATTATTGTTCAGCACAACAAAATGCTCAGGTGCACTGACTGAACTTCATCAGTTGTATTTTGTTCCAATTCTGTTCCATCCATTCAAATGCCAGTGCTTTATCACTGATATTTAATCTCACAATCTTTGTTTACTTTTTTTATTAAAACTAGCTAGATTCTTTCAAATAGAAGTAGCTTTTCATATCACAGACATTTTCAAGCCATCAGTTACTAATGACAAAGGTTGCCATCAAGACAGACCATAGTAAAAAGGGCATGATTAATTCAACAATGTCAGCAAGGTAAGGGAACAGCTTCTTGCAGAATTAAGCAAAGAGCATTTAGCCTTAGCACACCAGATATGTGCCTGAACTACACATGCTTCATTGACTTAACACAGCACTGACTTCCAATTATGATCTATAATGGAACTTGTAATTGATCCCCCGCAGTGTTATGAAGAGAACCGAAGCAGTGGCAGCTCGGGCTGGTCACGCAGTGGGAATCTCAACAGGAGCTGCAGTGCAGGTCCCGCTCCAACACATCCTTCTGCTGCTGTGTAGTGGCCTGAGCTCTGACTTGTGTTCTGCCCTTGCTCAACAAAGAAGGGAAATATTCTGCTGGGTCCATGTCAACAGCAAGGCAGGAGCTGCTTTTCACCATGAACATTTAACTATAACCAAACCCTTTTCCCAAATGCATGTGTGTTTGATACTTTACCTTCTTCTGTGAAGGCTTTTAGTATATGGCCAACTGATTAGTGACAACAGAAAAATACTTTGTAACTAAATTATTCTTATTCAAGCAAAACCAGGGATACACTAAGATAATGCTGTCTACAAATAAGAGGCTGTAGCAATGGAAATATCCTCAGGAAAACAATATAACAGGAGAGCTTTCTTAACAGGAAAGCAAAGTAAGGTTTTTGCAATAGTAACATCTAGTTTT
Source organism: Pseudopodoces humilis (assembly GCF_049639895.1). NCBI lineage: Eukaryota > Metazoa > Chordata > Aves > Passeriformes > Paridae > Pseudopodoces > Pseudopodoces humilis. Next base: position 14,535,898 of record NC_142209.1, on the reverse strand, counting down.
TCCTGGGAAGAGCCATGGTACAAACATGCAAAGCAGGACCAGAAGATTTGTTTAGAATCCATATATAAATCAGCCAGCTAGGATTTTCAATAGATCAGATTCCATCTTCATGCATTTCAGAACAGCAAGAAAGTGCAGAAATATTTAGGCAAATACTTGGTGTTCAGGTCCTGTGTGTATGCACAAGCCACACAGTTTCACTGTACCTCCTAAGGATTACTCAGTAACCAAAAGGTTGTCTAAATAAAGGTCTGCCTAAAGAAAAACCCCGTGTTGACCCCAGAATGCAGAGCAGTCTTGGAAGGGAAGCAGCAAAGGCAGTGAATGGTTAAAGCCTGGTGATGAGTGAGTATCAGTGAGCAGGGCAAGCTCAGGCTCCCAGAGCCTGCCTGGCCCTGCTGGGACTGGGTGAGGTGCTGGGCACTGTCCAAGCAGGGCACTAGAGCGTGGCTGTGACAGCAGCACTTCCTCCTCGCTGCACTGGCCTTCCCTTCCTGCCAGCTCCTCCAGGGGCACTGATGCCTGCCAGCCTTTGCCAGTGATAATCCAGAACAGCGTCCACTTGGGATAAGAGATAGTTTTGTACAACCAACAAGAAGTTTCATTATGTTTCCCTCCAAATAACTACTAAAATCTGCACTGGTTTGATGAGGAGGAGGGGTGAAAAAAAGGGGGTGAGGAGAGTGAGTGTGGGTGGGAGGAGGGAAGGGGTTTTTGTGGCTTTAAAAAGTGTCCCAAACACAGAACCACCCACCTGAAGAAAGCCAAAACAGTTTTTGAGAAAATCACTGTCATTCAACCCCACTAAACAGAAACAATGACAGAAGTTACTATGAGGCATTACTGCAGAACCAAATGTATTTACTCAAAAGAAAGTATTTGCTGCTGAACATAGCTAGACAAGTTAACAGTTGTTTAGAATCAGATACTTACAAAAAGCATTTTTAAGTAAAAGAGTCCCTCTTAAAGAAAAAAAGAAGGATTTTCACATGATCTCATTTAGAAAAAATCTGTTTCGAATTGCCCTACGTGTCCTGGCCTCGAGCCCATTTTTACTGAAGGCCTTTCCTGTACGGTTCCATAGGGGATGGGAATCTCCACAAAGTTTGCCTTAAAAGGACGTGTCAGATGCCCAGTGTGCACCGTGTTGTGCAGCTACAGAAGCTAACAATTCTGAGTACAAAGAAGTTTCTATCCTTTATTCTCCAAGGCAAATTATAAACTATTTGCAGGCAAGAAAAAGCATCCAAATAAATGTTCTGTCAAAAAAAGACAAGGTGAGACAAAAATCAGTGATGTGCTGCTGTGTCCCACAGGAACGTGTGCATCCATCCATCTATCTTTTATGGGTATTGACTCAGCAACAGGACTATAATTATTTTTCTCTAAATTTTAAACTAAGTCTAACTCTGAAACCACACAAAGAGCACATTCATTTGTAAATTTTAAACAAGCAAGCATTACTGTAATGCAAATCATAGTTTTTATTTTCTGAGGCTGCTAATCCCATTTAATTGTCATGACTGTCAAGCTCTATTTGCTTTCTTCAGAAGTGTTCTAGTCATAGGAGGTACACTGTGAGCTTGCATTCAGAGGATGCAAAATACTGGTCTCATATCCTTAAAAATTAACCTTAGCAAGTTTTATGATTTTCTACAACCAGTATAAGATTTACTAAAAGTTTATTAATCCACCATAAACAAGGTCACAGTAAATAATTTTATACATGGGCAGAAAATGCTTTCAATTTGGAAGTGCAGACACAGGGTGCTTACTAAGGTTAAAGATAACAAAAGTTTCAGCAAACAACCTCACTGTTCATTCTCCTGTGCCCCGTGCTGGTCAGCACTGGCAGTTCTGTCTGTGCTGTGCCCATGCACAGGAGCAGAGCCTCGTGGGGCTCCACCTCTGCCTCCACGTCCATGAGGCAGCAGGAGCTAATCCTGGCTATGCCATGCCAGTCATCACCTTCCTCTCAGAAAAAACAGTGTAAGACGAGAGGCAGAACTGGAAATGACACCCCTTACTCAGGGTTTAACACAGGCAGCGACACCCAGCCCGCGCTGCTCCGCGCCTCAGGTCTGAGCACTGCCAAAGACAACCGCCAGCTTGGCAATGAAGAGTCAAGATTTACTGGGGAACACAACCTGTGGGCAAAGGAAGCCAACTCCTGTGTCAGTGGTTTCCTGCCAGATGTCCTGGGGCAGCCACTTTCACACATCTGCCCAGGACTCCTGAGCTGTGACCCTGGGACAGGCCATGTCTGCCAGGTGGGGCTGTGCGAGGGCTCCCGAGGGCGAGCCCCGTTGTTTGTGGGCTCAGGTGAGGCTCCAGAACAGGCACGGGTGCCAACATCCAAGCTGCTGGCAAGGGAAGTGTTTCCAAGGCAAGCCACGTGCTTCTGCTCAGGGTAAGAGATGGAGCCTTGCTATGAACTGTCAACCAATGCTACGTGGGTTCCATCACCATCACTCTGCACTAATCTGCAGGACAACTGATTACTGCTCTAGTGTTAATGCTTCCCTTGGGGTGGCCACAGAACTGGAAACCTCTACTTGACCATTCCTAAGAGAACAGACCTGTCCTGAGATCGTAACAGTGAAAATGGCAAATGGATTAGACACATCAAGGTAGAATAGGCACACTGAGATAGACACTAAAGGGGGAAGATGAGTGGAAACACTGTAGTTATGATCCTCCACTGCTGGATTACCCTCCTTGTTTAACAACAACAAAAAAATCAAATTCATCCACGTTAATACTGATTCTCAGTCAGTACGAGAACTCCTCACACACAGGACCTAACACTAGAAGAATACAAATTAATTGGTTACTACAGCTTAATAAAGCCAGTGATTCACTGGGTTTCTTTTAAAAAAATCCTTTGCAAAATTTCCAGCAAGAGGCTAATCTCATGTTTCAGGAACTGAGGTGGCAAACACATTCTCAAAAGCGCAGGAGGCGTCTGCCCAGAAAAGGAACACGGCATGATCTGGAAGTGGAGGGCAGCGTTGTAACTGATACTTAATACTGTTAATTAACTGAGTTTTAATACTGTCAGTCAAAATGAAACTAAGGATCGGAACCAAGTAACCAGCAGAGAAATTGTAAACAAATTGGAGAATTCTAATAAATTGGTTGCTGATACATTAAAAGCATTAAAAAAATGCTTAAGACTAACTGACAAAATAGATGGTCACATATTTTATATCACTAATGTGTTTTTAGTGATGCATGTAGTTATTGTGCCAAACATTGATTGATTGTAAGTTTAGCTATGGAATTATTCCACAGTCATATTCATGTTTCATGGACAGTTTTGCTATGGACTCCATTATCAAAACTGTATCATTAAGTACAAAGTTATGAAGCTCACTTAAACTGCAGATCTATTACCAATGCCTGGATCCAGCTGGAAGAAATTCACAGTTCTTCGAAAAAACACAAAATTTGGACATAAAGAGTAAAGATTAAGTGCTTTCCACAGAGAAATTGATATTTAACTAGGAAATGTTAACTTCAAGAGTCATGATCAACTATCAGAAACCATGAATTAACCAGAGCAAACTGAAGTTTAATGCTTGCTCCTATAAATTCTTCTGCCATTTCCTCTGAAATTCCTTTCAGTATAAAGGACCAAAATATTAGATTTTTATTTATTCCCCTTGCAACAAAATGAAGATTTGTGTCATGCAAATGGTCATGCAGGCTGATTTTATTTTAAACTAAACATCTGAATTCAATTCAAAACTTGTAAATGAAAGATATTACTTCTTTAAAATTTATGTAGATGTCTACATACAAAAGAATAGAATGCAGAGATCTTACATTGTCACCTATGATGACAGAAGATATTCTTCTCTGCTCTCAAAGCCTAAGTTTTCACTGCCTTTATCCAGTACAGTCTCAATATTTATTACATCATTTCAGACAACATTAATAGAAATGCACTTTTATCAGCAGCAAACATTCTTACCTGGGGTTCAAAACATTTGGTGAGCAAACCTAAAGGTTTGTTAAAGGAAAATAGTCTAGAGGAAGCACAGAATGGTAGAGTAAATATACGGTAGGAAGAGTTGCCTTTTTAGAATGAAAAAGGGTATTATTTCTGTTTTGAAAGAAGGGGTGAGAAAGAGGAAGGAGAGGGCCTAACAGTTCAACCACAAACAGACAAAACTTATCTCATTATTAAATCACTAAGTAAAAAATCTGAAAGTTAATAATTTATATCTGCTTCCTAGATAAAAATATTTATTAAAAAAAAAAAGTAATTTCTGGACTAAGCAATTAAATCTGTTTACTTGGTCTGTAGCAGGTAGAATAGATGACAAGAATTTTCTCCTTAGCACTTTCAAGAGGAACACAATAATCATACCTAGGAATGGTTTGCATTATTCACCACTGTCTTCAATTCTTTTTCATTAACCTGTATTCACCCTCAAGAAGGAAAGCAGGAAACACTACTGCCGTCCTGCACGCCTGCAAAATAAGGAGATACTCTGTTTACAGGCCTCATTTGTCTAACAGCCCTCACTTTAAAAAGTTTGTTTCTGTTCCTCTTCCATTTCGCTAGGGCTTGACCTTTCAGGGGGCAGCTGCAAGGCCGGGATAACTCACCTCAGTTACTCTGCTGTCTTTAAAAAGTTTGGGAAATGGAACTGCCCACTGACAGCTTCCTGACACAGGGGTGGCTCAGAGGGAAAGTCAGGGACGTGCAGTAGCCAAATGCTATACAAAATTTAATTTAACTCCCCACACAAACCATCCTCCTGGCAATCCTCACTTTCTTATGAAGATGAAACTGGCACTGTATCAAACATAAGAGAGAGAAGATAAATGCCTGCCCAATACAAATAACATTTCCATGGGAAGGGTGGAGCCACTAGGAAGCAGCTGAATGGACTGGAACCTCTCCTGCAGCTGTCCAATGTTCCTGTTTGCTCCACACCTTCTGCAGCGAGACAATGGGGCATAAATCAGAGACAAACGTAAAATCAAGTTTGCAGCTTTATCTAATTGCATCACCATCTCATGCTATGCCAACCTCACGTACTGCAGAAACTCCCCCATTGCTCAAGAAGAAAATTATTTCTTGCCTGCAGAAGAAACCATCCATTTCAATCAGTTTAAAGGGCTCCCCACTGAATATTTGTTTTGGATCTATTATCTTCTGTGATCTCAAGTAAACAGGGAAACAGCTTCAAACAGATTACACTAGTTTGACTACCTACACATTTCTCATGCAGACAAGTTTCCTTACAGCTGGGAACTAGTACACAAACTTCATGCCTTCTCTGTAGGAATGAGGAAAAGAGATCCCTAACAGAGACCAGATTAGTGTGAATTAAGGTAAGGAGCAAAACAAGAGAAGGGTGGAGCCTCAAAAGGAGAGGAAAATAAAAAAAGAAGCAGCCCTAAACAGCAAATTAGACATAGATTTTAAGCTTAAAGACTGACTCCTGAACCTCAACTAAATTAAATTCTTAAAAAGCATCAGGACATTTTATCTTCATCTATTCAAATACCATAGCAAACAAAAAGTCTCTCTGAACACTAATACAATGTCAAATGAGAAAATAAAGAATAAAAACCAAAACCAAGCGATTTTTCTACCCAGCACAGCTGGACCCTCAGGCAGCATAACTATGAAGCTGTTTACTGCAGAAAAACCCTGCTTGGGGATCAGCACTGAAAATTTCAAACAAGGGTATTTAACAGTAACTATCATTCAAGCAAGGAGGTTCTACAGCTACTTACAAACATTACCCCAACAGCACATGAAAAAACCCTAACGCAATAGTTTGCACAAAGGCCAGTATTTTAGAAAGTGTGATCATAATTGGCAGCAAAAACTGATCCTCCAAAAGTTGGAAACTAATTCTTCAAATCTTCATGAGATAGAAAAATCTGGGAAAAGGAATTTTTGATCTTTACAGAGACATTATCTGCTAATCTTCTAAAATTATACAGAGCAGACACACATCTCACCCACAAACCCATGCAAAATAGATTGGAGGTACACAATATACCTGTATGTAACAATCCCTTTGAAATTTGATCTCTTATAGTGAGAATAATATTCTAAAAGCTCAAGGCTACATCTCTTCTGGAGTTTTGGTTGTTCATTGGAGGTTTTTTCATTTGCTTGGGTTCTTAGAAAGGAGATGAGTTCATTTGTCTTTGGTGCACTTGAATTGTTTTCTATGGCACTGCCACACTGACATTTTCAAAGAACACAGCAGAAACCTGCAAACAAGTAAACTGGAGCTGCCCCAGAGCATCCACCCCTCTGCAATATTTGCATTGGGGGCAGAGAATGTAAGCAAAACAAAACTCAGCAAGACGAGGTAGAAGGCCCTTTGCATAAAGGTGTGAAATACACCAGTTTCAAACCCTCTGCTAATGCACAGGCTTGGAACAGCTCCTCAGGAGGCCCTAAGGAAGCTGATGGCAATAAGAAACTGAAAGAAAGAACAAAGAACTCCTTCCCATCTTGTCCCCATTAAGGGATCACTGTTAAACCGACATCATTTTGTCAATAACCTTTAAAGTAGAAGGGCATCTACTTTCTTCCTAATTCACATTCAGTAATACACAACACGTTTTAGTCTTGGGCGGCTTTTTGGGGTTTTTTTCAGTGTGTAATGGTGTAGATAAATCACTAAGTTCAGATGCTGGAAGCAAACACTCTGGAAGACATTTGGTTACATGATGTCATCAAACTTTGCAGCACAACCCACAGCCATCCTGAAAAAGCCAATAAAAATAAACCAACAAAAAACAAGGCAAAATGTTGTTTTGTAAAGCATAAATTACAATGTTTAAAGTAACTACTTTTCTCCCTGCTCTCCTTTCTACTTAGCTACAAGTAAAACAGGATCTGGGGATCTGCTGAAGCCTGAAACCAGACATGCGTGTGAAACAACCGGTTATTAAAGACCACGTTTAGATTTTAAGCCCGTGAGTAAAGACACTGAGAACCAACTTAGCCCCGCTTGTTTAGCGGTGTAATTTTCATTGCAAAGGTTTTCACTCTTATTAAGTAATTGTTCGCTGCAAGGCAGCGGCCCGTCTAACAGGGCAACGTGAGACACCTTTTGTTCCTAAGAGTATGAGAAAAACCTCAGCGAAGCCGCGCACAACGGGCTCCGGCCCCGGGGCTGCTGTCAGCGCCGCTTTCAAGCGGGCTCTCCGGTGCCGGGCTGCCGGTGCCGCCCCTCCGGCGGGCCTCCCGGCGGGGCGCGCCCCCCCCCCCCCCCGCCGCCTTTGTGCCCCCCGCGGGCGGGCCCGGGCGGACAATGCGCGTCTGTGCGGGCCCGGCGCCGATTGGCCGCGCGCCGCCCGTGCCCATGATGTCATGCGGCTGGAATGCGCCGCGCGGGGGCCCGCGCACCGGGCTCCGCACCGGGATCCGCACCGGGATCCGCACCGGGATCCGCACCGCCCCGCGCTCCGCGGGCCCGCCCGCGCCATGCCCGGCTCTGTCCCGCCGGGGCACGCCTGCTCCGCTCCGCTCGGCCGGCTGCGGGATGGCTGCGGGCCCCAGCGCCGCACCCCGCCCGGCTCCGGCGGGCGGAGAAGGCACGAGCGGGATGTCCCGTGCCAGGGCTGCCGGCACGGGCAGGTGCAGCCCGGGCGACGACGCGAATCGCGGCTCATTACGCGGGTCCGCTCGGCGCTGACAGCTCTCCGGTGCCCGCAAGTTTCCTGAGCGGCGCCGCGAAGGGCGGCGCTGTCCCGGGCCGGCGGCGGGCGCATCCTTGCGTGCCTCCACCGCGCGGGGCGGGCGGGACCCCGCCGGCAACCGGAGGCAGCGGAGCCCCGCGTCGTCCCGTCCCGTCCCCCCGGTGCAGACAAAGCCCGGCGAATCCCGCGCCGCCCGTACCTTGTTCTTGACCTCGGCGGAGAGCCCGTAGGAGGGCCCCTTGTTGAAGTGGGTCATGTCGGCGGTCTCCCGCGGTCCGGGGGCGCTGATCGCAGGCGCTGGCGGCTCCGGGCTGAGACGAGAGTCCGCCCGCGGCCGCGGAAAGTTCTTGGCCCTCCCCCCCCGGCCGGCCCCGCGGCCGCCGGAGCCGCCGCGCGCCAATCGGGGCGCGGGGCCGGGACAGCCCCCCCGGCGGGCCGGGGAGGGGGCGCGGGGCCGCGGGGAGGGGCGCCCGCCCCCCCCGGCCCCCCCCGCCCCCCGCCCCCCCCGCCGCCGCCGGGCCCCGCCGGGGGGTCCGGCCGGGGCGGGGAGCGGAGCGGAGCGGGGGGACGTCAGCGGGAAGGAATCCGCGGGCACCGAGGGCCGCCGCCGGGGAATGCGCCCCCGCCGCGGATTGCTGCGGCCCGCGGCGGCCCCGGGGAGGGGAGGGGGATCTCGGCGAGGGGCCGGCGGCCGCGGTCCGGCGCTGCCCGGCTGCTCACGGGGCCCCCCTCCCCGTCAGGAAACAGCCGCGGGCGGTGGGAAGCCCCCGCCGGAGCGGGATGACGGCACTGAGGACAGGGAACCGGGAGGACGGCGGAGACTGCGCTCGGGGCGATGCTCGCCCTCGGGCCTTTCCCGGGCGGTGCGGGACCGCCGCCGGAGAGGAGGGCTTGGGGAGCCGGGGCGGAGCGGGACCGGCCGCGGCAGGGCTGGGTGCTCGGGAAACCCTCGGCCGCTCACGAAAACCGCTCTCTTGCGCTGTGCCGTGGCCTGAGCTACTTGTGAAATTCCTTTTAAAGGAGTATCACGAAACTTGGAACGACGCTGGGAGACGGAGCAAGAGGGAGGAAAGTCGTGTGCGAGTTGTCGAGAGCGATTGAAGTGTAGCAGGACGGCGGGCTCATGCTCGTCTCCATCTCGTAGCTCCTCGGCACCACGTGCTCCTGGGCACGGATGCTGCCGGAGCTCGCACCTCCGGAGTTTGGTGCGGGTCACGCTTTCCCTGCGGCGATAAGGCACTAAAGGACAGCGCTGCGCTGTGTTAGTGGCCGCTGGGGAGCCGTGGGAGTCCCGTCCCTCTGTGGAAAACACAGGGCACGCAGGAGGTTCGCGTGTTGGGCGTTCCAGCGGGATTACACCGCGCCCAGCCCAGGGAGCGCTCGTTCCTGGGAGCCAGCGGCGGACCGCGGCTGGCTTCGGCACTGAAGCCGCTCTGGAAAGCGAATACACCGTGAACACATGGTCCATTGAGTGAAGTCCTGACCCGAAAACACAGCAGTGTGTTTCCTTCAGTGCTGGAGTAACCCCAGGCATGCAAAGTAACCTTTCAAATACGGTTTAATTCGAACAGATTTGAAAATAAAAATCGTAAAAGGTCCACTGGTAGGACTTGGTGTAAAAGGCTGCTGGAGCTGTGGCCCACTTTGCCACCTACTTGGCATCCCACAGAGAGAACAGGTCTGCGCTTTGATGTCATAGCAAAATATCAGGACTAAGTGGTCTTAACTCCGGCTGAAACCAGCGGGACTCTTTCAAAAGACTTGCGGTGGGGCTGTAACAGTCCTGAGGAACTCGCAGGGCTGCCCGGAGGTTGTTTTGTGCTGTGGTGCTGTGGATCAGCTCAGCTCAAAGCGCTTCTCCGCTGCACTGCCTCTAAGGAAAACAGCCAGGGCTGTTCCTAATTAAAGGAAGCAGAACTGCCTAAAGAACCCATTGGGGAAAGGAAACTGTGCAAGAGAGCAGGAAACTGAAGAATGGGGTGAGGGAAATGGCAGTTCACATCAACATAATGAAAGTTCATTAGTTTTTAGATACTCGTGTTGGGATAAACTCATCTTTCACGACCTCAGAGAACATGTGATTTAGGGCTGGATTCAACACCCTCCAAAGTCCTTGGAGATGTTTCCATTGACTTAAGTGATGCTGGATCAGGACGCTGTTAATGCTCTTGATCATTTTTGCTGCAATACACAGTGGCTTGGGAAGTTTGAGACATTTACAGTTGGTATGATTTTCTCAGCTCCATAAATTATGTGTTTCATCAATTTTGGAATAAAATGGTCCTGATTAGTAGCAGACAAAAATATGGCCTACCATTTTATTGCTGCACAATTAGGTTTAAATTATCCTGAAATAAATCCTGTATTTTGTGGGGGTTTTACCTCATCTGAGCAGGACACAGATTTGTTGTTTTTATGTTGATACTGAATATCTGATTAGAAAATTACCAATCTTTTGGGGTGATTGCTGCCTTTTATTCTGTGACCAGGAATATGCTCACACCCTGGGGGAAGAGGTTGTACAAGAAATACTTGAGTGTAGTTAAAAACACATTCTGTTTTGCATCACTCTGACAATACAAAGCAAATTTAAGCCTGTCAGTGCACTACAAAGCAGCTGGAGCATGCTGGGCAATCTGGCTTATTATGAGTAAATCTCTTATCTTTGCCCTATTTTTCCACATTTCTTATTACTAAGGCTGCTTGTATGGAAAGAGGATTTGTAGAAGAATTATTCCCTACCTGAAATCATAATCCTCTTTGTGATATTGTAATAACTTGTTCAGCCACCACACGTAATATCATAAACACGTGCTGTTGACTTCAGTTGGAAACTAGAGAAAAAGAGCTCTGGAGAGACTAAGTCTGTTTTCTTGGAACATGGGCCATAGTCTTACAAATATTCTTGCACATGAATTATTATAAGCATATGTGTAGTCCTGTTAAACTCTCTGAGTTTAAATTATCCCATGTGTGATTCCACCATAATCTATAGAATTAATGTGGCCCAATCAAACTTCTAAAACACATTTGATTTCTGTGTCTGCTCAGTGACTGAAGATGTGCAAGGGGGTGACTGGCGAGTCCTAATGGTGGAGGTGAGCCCAACCATCTCAGAGGTGGAGCCTTGTCTCCTTCCTACCCATCCGATCCTGATAAAGCACCTTGGTTTAATTAGCTGGCTCAGCTGAGGAGTGGGATGATTTCCCTAAAGGAAAAAGGGAGATAGTTTGGGAGAGCTAAACTGCGCACAGGAAGATAATTTGCCAGGATGAGCTCCAAAGGGTGATCCCTAAGGGAAGGAAGAATGCGCTGCTGAGTGGTGTGGCTGGTCTGAGGGAGGGGAATGGGGTTCTGAACTGGGGAGAACGGTGGTGCCAGCCACGGGGCCGGGTGGAAGCAGATGAAGAAATAAATACACCACCGTGTGTGTGACTGTGGTCATGGGTGTGATTTTTGCCTGGAGCAGAGGAGTAGGTTCCTGGGTGGGAGTTACAGGGCTTGGAAGCAGAGGGGTGCAGGGAGAATTAAAGCAGGAGTTGTGCTGCCCAGGGACAGCAGGAGGTGACTGTGGGATGAGGGGCCCCATCCTGCTTTGCCGTCGATGGAGCTGGCTAAAGACACTGCTGGCCAGTAGCCTGCTGCTTGAGGAAGGGGAGGGATAATCTAGAATTTCTGAGTTACAACTATGTTTTCTCCTAAGGATTAAGGAAAAAAAAACAAACCAGCAGTGAGTGAGTGAGCTGACCTGGTAAGGCCAAAGGAAGGCTGGGCTGCTTGCATCCCCTTTGATGTGCCTCAGCTGAGACAAGGAGCTAACTAAGCTCTTTTGCAATTCTCTTGAATTTGGGGGAGTCTTCCCAGGCTGCCATATCAGTGCATTAACTACTCCCAGTGTTGTGAAATGGCCTGTCCCAGGGTGGTAGTGACGCTCACACTCAGTAATGTTTTAGCTTAATTAACTTACGTGACTAAAGTTATTAAAATTGCTGTAGGATAAATATGACTTGTGACTCCAGTAAGACTTGCATCTTACTGATGGTCAAGACCAAACATTAGCAGCAGTATTGAAACTGCAAACAAAGGCCTCTAAAGAACACCCTTAGTACTAGCCAAAACTGTTCCTAATCTTCCATTTATTTGGATTCCTTTTCAAAATAATGTATATCCTAGGTAAGCTGGTATAAGGTTTGTTCATATGTTACCTCAAATATCTCCTTTAAAACATTGCTGTGCTCATACTTCTACTTACTTTGAAACAATCTGGGGGTATGCAGCATTGCCTTTGGTACTCTGATTAAACATGCCGTGCTGTATGTGTGCTGTATTGCCTCTCAACTACTTTACCAGATCATTCTCATCCCGTGAGAGATTCCCCTTGCCTTGTAGAACAATTACAGCCACTAAGAGGTGTTCGTAGCCCACTCCTCCTTCCTCTGTACCAGACTACAGAAGACAGCATTTTCTCAACAGTCATTAATTCTACCCAAAGGTAGCTTGAAAGTGTCTTAAAATCAACATCTGGAAAAACTAAGTACAGAGACTTCTTTCAAATACCACAAACTGAATCATGGGGCCAAATTCAGCCTTGATGGAATTATTATCTGATATCTGTGTTCTGTGTTTTCCCTACGTTACTTGAGTAAATTCCCTTATATGGAGAGGTTTTCTGAGATGTGCATGATGCCAGAATGCTCAGAGAATCACATAGGACCAAACCTAAAATACTGAAGTAGAAAAAAAAAAAAAAGAAATTCAAACACAGACTTTTCTTGAAAGTGTGTTGTTGAAATCCCTCTTTTGAGTACGGAACTTAAGCATCAGTTTTGGCAGCTGTAATATGGGGAGCCCAATCTTAACTGGAAAGGGAAAGACTACTCTTTGTGACTAATTTTTAAGGACATAAATGTTCTCATGTTTCTGATAAAATAACTTGCTGAAAGGAAAGACTTATCTACATTTTTGTAGTTTTAGAGATTAAGCTGTATTTAAACAAAACAATATATTCAGTTTATTAAAATATCTAAATGTTTGCTTCTTAATCCATCACTTTTTCATTGATTCTAACACTGATGTCATCCTCTGTTCCCCATACTTTTATGGGAATGGGGACAGGGGTTGTTACCTGCTTGTGCTAGCTGTTCATAAATAAGCTTAAGGCAGACTTTTCTGGTTTTTTTTAATATTTATTTTAGGCTCATGACCTCCTCTTAAAATGTGATAGCTGCATGCTTATCAGTGGGGGTATAGCTCAAGAATAGTTGAGTTCTGAAGTACATTCTATGGTAATATAAGGAAAAAAAAAAATCAAATATAATTTACCCGCAACCCAATTACTGTTGGGGGTCCTGTGTTGTCACATGTCCCTCCCTGGCTCCTCCCAGCCTGAAAGGTGAAAGGTTTGCTGCTGGTGCTGGTTTTTAACTTGCAAAAACCAGTTCACAAGCAGAAGGCAACCAAGGACTTGAGATTGCTTGCTGTGCAATCAGAATGCCTGACATGTTTTACAGTTCTGTTCCTCAAGCACAGGAACAGCAATCTGTTGAGTCAGAGTGCCCTTTCTCCCTCTCTTCTGATGGCTGCACTTCTCCAGCAGTGGGACATAAACACTCACAGCCAGCCTGTGTCTCCAGCATGCAGGTGCCGACGCGTTTGACTCCGTGTTAACAGCCATCAGGTTGATTCACAGTGATATTTACCCACAACAGAAGGAAATGACTGCAGGGACAGCATATGCTACCAGAACTGCTCTTTACAAGGAAGACAAGACTGTGTGTTTTTCTTCCTTGTTCTATTTCATGTGTGTGAAAAAAAAACCCAAAAACTAAGCTCTTGTACCTCAAGGCAGACTTTGGTAGGTGAATAACCTGGCACTGTATCTTTGTGCCACTTGCAAACACTAGAGCACTTAAAGTGGCCTTTTCCTTCTTTTTTTTGCTTCTGATGGCTCTTCTTAAAACTTCCCATCAGTCACACCGTAGCTCCTGAAGCTCACCGAGCTTCCTTGGCAGCGCTGGATGAGCCAAGGCCGGGACCAAGCAACCGGCGCACACCAGAGTTTCTCCTCCCCGCGGCAGAGGATGAGCCACAGGGGATGGGCACACACACACACACACACACACACACACACACACACACACACACACACACACACACACACACACCTACTGCCACAACTGTGTTTGAACTGCAGCTCTGTGGTGACACAGGGAAAGGCCAAGGCTCACATGAGCTGCTGCTGTTTGCAGCTTCACGGGAACTGCGGCTCCGGGAGCTGGGGGAGCACCTCTGCCCTGATGAGAAGGGGCTGCTGCCTGCTGCCTCAGAATTATAAACACTGAATATTAAGGACGTATTCCACTTTTAAACTCTGAATGGATGCAAAAGGTAATGATATAACAGGTTAATTCTAATGCAGAATGACTTTGAAGCCTGCAACTTTCCTTATTTTTCTATGAGGCTTCGCGAGTCAGTTTTGCCCTCTCTTTTGGAGGGGATATATCAGGGAATCAGAGAAAGGGAGAAAACTGTAACTTTATGGTATTTTGTGCTTCTGTAATTCTTGGCTTCTAGTTACCACTTTAACTTTCCATATATACATACGAAATACAGATTTTCACATATATATTTTGAATAAGCAATTTCTGTCTCTCCAGGATGCAGAAGAAGTTATTACATTTATTATTTGGCTGAATCCTGCTCAGCATGATCTGAGATTGATTTCAACATTTTATCTCCCTTCCTGAACCCCCAAACTTGATTTTTATGCCATGTGAGCACATTCTCTCTGCTTTTATTTCAGTGCAGCTCTTAACAGGTCTGGATGAATTCATGTCTTTCAAGGCCCGGTGTTAACACCAATTTTTTCCTTCATTCTCCATTGTGGTCCCCAATAATAACCTCAAAGAGGATTGATTCAAGATAGTACATGGTAACCTTTATCATATGCAAATTCATGTTGCATTATTCAAATTTATTAATTTGGCTGCCAAACACAAAATAATTACAATTGACCTGTGAACAGATCAGTTATTTGATGGTTAAAGTCTTCATGTTCACTTATTGGAACAAGACTACTCTTGGGCAATGCTGTTTTTTTAAAAGGTTGGTTAATTATCCAGTAATAATAATCTTCATTCAGTTGTAATTATCAAAATGTTAATATGGAAAAAAAAAACCTTCTCCTTGCTGCCTAATTCCATGACTTCTTCCAATTTTAATTATCTAGGCAGTAGTTCCTAAATGAGACTAATTCCGTTGTCAGAAATACTTTCCACCTCTGACAAGGTATTCTCACAAGCTTGAGAAAATGTGCTGGTTTTTGCCTGTTAACTTTAATTCGTTATCCTGTGAAATCTCATTATAAAGTTATAATTAGAAATTGAGATAATTTCAAGAGCAAAACACTACACAGCAAGTGATGGTCAGAGTGCTTTATGGGGTTATTTGGGACTGGAATGGTGCAAAGAAGCAAAGAATGCTGAGTGCTGCACATGAGTGACTGACTGAGATACAGTGGCATTTAGCCAGAGGCTGGCTACCATGGCATGGAAATTCAGTTATTACAATGGTTTGGATCCCAAGTCTGTTTGAATAAGAGAGGTTTCAAATAATCCATGTCACTGTTAATGTACTTCACTACATGTCAGAGGATGTGATTCAGACTTGGGGGAGAGAAGGGAATTAGGAATAGCTGATGCTCAGATAACTGAGACTGTCCCAGAACACAGAATGCTGAGGTTTTTAGCCACTTTATCCCAGATCATTAATCTTGTCTATTTTATGCTCGCATTGCATCCCGCAAAACTTCAGAATTTCCAGAAGATGTTGAGTGTGGGTTTTTTTTGATGGTTTGGGTGGGGTTTTTCTGCTTGTTTATTTTGGCTTTGTGTTTCTTTGGTGCTACGGAAAAGTACTTTTCCCCCTTCTTTTTCTTTTTAGTCCCTCCCAAACTGAAACAAAGACTGATATTTTAAATAATTATTTGCTCAACTTTTAGTGCAAGCAGCACCTATTTTTTGAGACTAAATGACATCAATATGATGTGCTTAGTGTGTGCTAGGTGTGCTTGCTCAGTAGTAAACGCAGTAATGGGATGGTTCAGTTCTGTATCTGCAGTTCCCACATGTGTTGAGCCATCTCCAAAAGGGGCTGTGGCATGGAGTTGAAAGTATGGTAAAGTTTACTTGTAAACACAAAGGAAAATTCTGGTCATGGAGGTTAAAGCTGCAAGTAAACAGATACAAAATAAAGTTATATCTGTGGTCTATAATGAACTTTACTCAGAGGGAAAGCTTGGCAAAGGAGCGTATAGAAATGTTCATTACATCACAGTGCTGAACTGTGCAAATTCAGTCTAACCAGTGTAAAACCTTAATTGCTTTGTCATAGATTCCGATTAGGAATGTGTTAGGGGAGCAAGGCAGCAATAATAATTGCTTTCTTCTCAGAATTACCTGTTCAGCCTTTCCAAAGTAATATTTTACATGGAAGCATCTCCCTCTGTATTTCCTCAGCCTGCCTATTCTACCTCCAGTAGAATTAAACTAAAATTTCAAAGAAAAAGTTAGATGAAGATTTTCATGAATTATCTCTAGTCTGGAGTTTAATGAAAAGTATATTTAGAATGGGGATGTGCTCTGAGATAATTACCTTTGCTTGTCAGTAGTCATCTTCTATCTGGAAGTGACAGAATAGTGGAGATCCACCAATAAATTTTGGAGGTATTTATTTTGTATCTAATTCCACTGGAAAATCTAACTTAGTATACCTTGTTATGAAGTTAATTTTTAAAGGAATTACTACAAGTATTAATGCAGAGCTGCTAAGATATCACTTAAGTGCTTCTTCACAAATACAGCTACATTACTTTTAATATTCTGCTTTCCAGTGTGGATATAAAAAGCACATTTAACTGTAATTCCCAGCTGTCATGCTTGCTTTTTTACAAATGGGTGCCTGCAAAAACAGGCCCTGTTTACTGCTGAGGGATTATAATTTCTGGATGTCATTTTGGCAGTGAATGTTGGGGAGATACCCTTTAAGCCACTGAATTGGAGGTTAGGACATTCATTTCAGTGTCAGCTGACATCCCAAGCTGGATCACAAATGAAAAGCAGCAGAGTTCAATTGCAGTGTTTAACAATAAAGCAGGAAACTCTAATTGCCAAGCTACTGGCAGCTGAAAGTAGAATTTACCGTAATGCTAAGTGAGCAGATCTGACTGTTGATATAGCATTACAAATATCCACTCTTTCTCAAACCAAGCAGAGGGCTCTTTTGATTTTAAGAACCGACTGTGCACCGATGCATTGAAGAGGTAGGATTATGCACAGCAATTTCACTGTAGGGTCTAAAATACTTCTAAAGTCACAATATTATAAAAAATACTACAACTTTTTAATGTACTCCTTTAAAAATTATTTGCTGCATAGTACAAGGGCAATTTAATCCATCTAAGAATATCCTCTTTCTCTTCCTCTGAAGTTTATAGAAAATCTCTTTGAGCAGTTGCCTAAACCCAGTACAGTCCAGGCCATCTCACTGCATAGTCATCAATACCTGACTTTTTTATTAAAAAACCCACAGCCCCAACAAACTTCCTAAAAAAAAAAAAAAAACAAAAAAAAAACTGAAAAAAAAAGCACTCCAAACTGCAAATAAAACATTTTGGGTGGAACTGATGTTTGTGCTACCACTCATTAATTCATCAATTTACAATAACTTCTTTAATATGCATAATATCTTAGTTGCTCAAGTGTTATAAGTTTTTTTAAACATTAAACATTCCTCAGAGAGACCCTGATTTCCCCCATTTTTTCTGTTAAATATTATTACCCCTACCCCGTCTCTTGTTAGAGAATAACAAACACATTAAACATCTTGTTTAGCTTTCTTCCTCAGGTACACACAAAGATAACACAAGGTATGTGTAAAACTCACATTATCAGTCAACAAATGCATCTTTTTATAGGTGCATGCATGGTTAAAACCTATTCTAGGCACAGCTAAATGTGCTTATTTCAGTTGCATGCATATTCATGTCTGACTAGTTAATGAACTGGATTATAAAACACGTTAAGAATTTTTGCACAAGGGGGTAAAATAGATACAAGAAATTTTAAATGGAAATTTTACCCTCTGCAGAATAGTGACCTGAGTTTAAATAAGTATGTCAACAAAGGTCCATCTTCAAGTATCATGTCACTTTCATTTCCTTCTCCACTGCCACCGCAGCATGAAAAAGCAACGAGAGGAAAAGTGTCCAAAGTTGTTACCATGAGAGCTACTGGATTTCCTGGATTCTTGTGCAAAATTCTGTTTCTTTCCAAGCAGCCCATGCAATGTGACCTCTGCCTCTGAGTACTTCCTATTGATTTCAACAATAGTGGTCATGAGACTACCATTATGCTATCTTCAGAAAAAGTCAAATTCAAGTTTCAGAAAAATCTTGGGCTCAGTTTGTGCTGTGAGCAGCCTGAGGGCTCAATGATTACTTTCCTAGATCCTCAGCCAGCTCCTGGCACGGGCAGGAGTTTGCTGGCACAGCACGTGGTGCCAGCTGAAGGAGAGGCCCATCAGAGAACTGACAGAGAGCCAGGCAGCCTCCCCAAAACCCTTCACGTTGCTGCCAGTGCTCTGCTTTCTTTGGTTTTCTGTCCCATAATACAGACACCATCCTCCCACCACACTGGCCATAAGCTTCAGTTAAGTAATCACTGTGTGTTCATAGCATGTAAGTTGTCCTTCATTCACTAATAAATTAATGAAGACAATTTTGCTGAAATAAAGCTTAAAAACTAATGTCCTAGGGAATGTTTGTCGTAAACACCAAAGTCAACAACCAGCTAATAATTACCTATGTGAACTAGTTTCCTGAAGTCAGCCTGGAAATATAGATTAAAGTTGTATGGTCTATTCCTAATATTTCCTAATATGGTCTATTCCTATTTTCCTAATAAATTCCTAATACTGCTAAGTCTGACACATACCCCAGGATCAAAGCTCTTATGTACCATGGTTGTTGATGCTCCTTGCTTGACTGCTACTGAAGACTATCTGTGTCCAAGGAAATGTGTGAAATACACTTGGGGACAATGTGAATTCAATTTCCCCTTATCTACACAAGGTTAAAAGGGGTATCACAAATTTTTTGTTGTAGAAAATATTTATTAATAGAATTTTACCACTTAAGCCTGCAATAGACTTAAAATAGCCAGTGTTAGATAACAATGTGTTTCTGAATTGCACAGTTAAGTTATAAATCAAAATTTTTAAATTGACTTTTTAGAGCTCCAACATTTATGACATGTATGACCTAGCAGTCATCCGTGTCAGGCTTTTACTAAGTGCACCAGGTACCAGAAACAAAGTGGGATTGCCATGGCTGCAGTCCTTGTTTGCTTACGTCCATTCCCAGAGCCTCCTGCTGGGAGAGCAGGAGCTCCTTTGGAGAACTAAAGTTGCTCTCAGATCAGCAGCTCATGTCTGTGGCAGTAACTCCCCAGCCCAGAACAGTGACTTGGTTTTCAGATCAGGAGGGGAAAAGGAAACACAAATACGATTAGAAGGGAGGCACAAGCACTGTGTATGCAATGTGTTTGAACAACCATGGTCTCCAGGTGTTGGAGACTCCTGCCAAGGGCCTGTTAGAACCCTTCATTTCCATTAAGATCTAAGAGACACAGCTGCTAGAGCGAAATGGTGACAGTGACTCTTTTGTGCTTTTTTCCTGAAGTGTGGGGCAAAAATATCTTTAATTGGATGGTGCCCCTTGGCACTAAACAAAGTAAAGGTTTCTGTGTAAGTGCCTCTCCCTAACTCCTTCTGAGCTACTCTTCCCTGTGGCATTCTGCTTTCTCTCCTGTCCCAGGGAAACTGGCAGCTGCTGGGATGCAGTCTGTGATTGCTCATTGGCTAAGGCACACTGAGCAGCTCATTCGGAGGTGAAAATGAGGATGGAAAAGGTGGTTGGTCACTTAGGGTCTGGATATGCTCTGGGGGTCCTTGCATAGATTTAGAAGATCTTTTTGCTTTACAAACATGACTTGCATCTTGTATGTTTAAAATGATCTATGAGGTATTTGTATACAGCAGTCTTTTTTTCAAGGCATTAACTGTCCTATGTTATGACAGGG
The DNA here is from genome assembly GCF_049639895.1 of Pseudopodoces humilis. Taxonomy (NCBI): domain Eukaryota; kingdom Metazoa; phylum Chordata; class Aves; order Passeriformes; family Paridae; genus Pseudopodoces; species Pseudopodoces humilis. The sequence goes on along the minus strand of NC_142209.1, from coordinate 14,516,075 downwards.
TATTTTTGAATGGAATAACAGGTGTCTGAAGAATTGTGTGAGTACAACTTCAGAAGATGTTTTTGAGATTTTGACTACTGTTTCCAGAAATCCTTAATGTCTTGCAAAATAGAAGAGCATAACTTATTGGAATGGTCATGACTGAGTTGTGAAAGTTTGAATCATTGGTTGAAAATAGATATGTCTGTTAGCTTTCTTCTGGTATAACATGGAAATAATCTCTTAAGCTGTTTTTAGTCCACCTTTTCTTATATAGTTATTTTATTAGATTCTAACTGGTGCTCCTCTTTTACCTTCCCTTACTACTTTTTTAAAATAAAATTTTCCTGGTTTTAGATGTACATTAGATACTTTCCAGTAGGAGACAACCAGGTCAAAAGAGATGAAACTCTGAATATTTAATATTTGTCAGCTAATGCATATCTAGATAAAACAATCTGATAAAGAAAATTAATGTAGAATCTGGCTTCCATGCTAGGACTCAGAGAACGAATTTCTGGATGCCTTCTGTTCTCTTTGAAAATCTTTGCCAGTTTTGATGATGATATTTCCATGAAGTCATATTTGTTTTCTTTAAGAATATATTTCTTCCTCATTTTGCTTCAAATCTATAAGGTATTATTGTTTCCTCATTTGGAAATGGAGAAAAAGAGGTAATGTATTTAACATCAAACATTCCTTGTATATAATGCAAATGCGTTTGCCATAATAATATTTAAGAGAAAAAACAAGACATAGCAAACCCCAAGAATCTAAACTTAATGAATCCAGCCAGTGACCTTTAAGTCTTTAGCTAGACCCTGGGAGAGCTGTTTTCTGTTCTGTGCTGGGAGAGGAAGAATGCAGTTTTCCCCTAGAACAATAGACTATTTGGTTGTACCCACCTTCTTAAAACAAAAGATAAGAAAGAGCTTCTCAATAACAAAATGCTAGTTTACTTCAGCTCCACTGTGCTTTTGGAGAGAACTAGCAGTTATTTGAGAGTATCTTCTCAAGGAAAGTCACTGGCTGATAACAAAACTGAGAGAATTTGAGGCAAAAGTGTATTTTTCTGAGTGATCTCCTGTGACTGTAATGCAGTGTTTCATTGAAGGCTTTGGTCAGTTAAGCTGTGATCTTCCCACTTCAATTATACCTGCTTCAACTCTAGAGTCTTCTGGGTCCTTTCTAATCCAAGTTTTCACTTGCTAGAATGAATTAGAAACTGCTGAAAAGTAAATGCCCTTAACTCAAGTAGGCACTTGAACCAGTAAGGAAAATAGCAGTCCCAGGGAATGGGTACCATCCCACACCCTCACAGCCAACAATCTGCATTAAAAACCACTTTATATGTGCTATTTTAACCTGTGCTCCCCAGAGTGCTCTACCAGAGTAAAGAACATGCATGTGAACATCTCAACATAGGCTGAGACACTCTTCACTTTGCTCCCCCAGAAGGTTGGCAGTGAAAAAAAGTGGGAAAAGTCTTCCCAAATCCTTGACAATGAGACTCCTCCACTTCAGATGGCCTAGAGCAATTCAGTTTTTCAGGACAGCCTCTTGTGAAGAAATCTACTGTTACCCTTAGTGTTTACATAGGAGGTCACAGGTCTGAACAGGCAAGTTCTTTCTTTTAGCAGTAGTCATTGCCGTGCTGGTGACAGGCAAAAGAAATTCCCTGGAACTCCACACTGTTCAAAGGCAGGCTCACAAAGTTTATGAACCCGCAGTTGGGCCGCACACCAAAACCCCAAATCCTGCCCTGGGGAGGGCTCTGAGGGAGCAGCAGAGCAGCCAGAGATGCTTTCACTGCGCTATAAAATCTGAGCAGGCCAAGGCCGGCTCCTCCTGCTCTGGCTTCTCTGAAGCCAGGGCACTGATCCTGTGCTGTTGCCCCTTACCCAGAGCAGAGGAAGAGGCTGCCTGTCCTTCTCCCCTCTACTCTAGTTCCCTTGCAGAACAGAAAGCAAGATTCAGGAGAGAAAGCACTGATCAAAAACAAACTACCATGAGCCATAATAGAGCCCAGTGTGTCTCCAACTTATCAAACTAGCTGCAACTGTGCAGAAAGTCATGATAATATTGTCCTGACTCTGCTTCAGGGGAGAAAAGCCCTTGGACACATCAGATTTACTTCAGCCAAGTAATTTTCCAGGACCTCAGTATGTGCTGCATAAAGTCCTTCTCACATAGCCTTGACCTATTAACTGCTCTTTAATTTCAGACATAATCTTGGTTAAAACCCACAAAAACTCCCTGTTCTCACATGTGACCACATCAAGGACTCTGCTTATGCTGAGGATTATTAAGCCTGCTGGACAGGTTATAACAGCTGGCTTCCCCACAGGCCCCTGCAGGGCCTTGCAATATTGTGACAGTAAGTTTCTGCACTGTTTTCTGACATTTCCTAATGGTTTTCTGCATGAAGCAGCCAATTCCTCTGGACCCTTGTCTCCTAACAGCAGGAACCATTGTTTCTGTTGAGCTAAATTCCACCCCCCATTCCCTACCAGAATAGCTGCTGCAATGTTTTGACACCCGATGCTGAGGAAAAGCCTTCCCAGAGTCTCCTCCTGGGGCAGCGTGAGGAGCCGCTCTTGGCTTCACCAGTCAGGCTGTGCACTCTGGAGGGAGGTTCTACTCCTCTTTGAGCTTTTTTCCTTGTTTATGTGTCTGTAGCCAGCCACATAGCATTGTGTGTGTGTACAGATGACAGATGTGTTTATATTGCTTTACAGGTGGGATAGCTGTAGAATTACATTTTGCCAGATAAATGTGAAATGCTGGAGTATGCTCTCACACACAGCCAACAAAATACCTTTTAAAAATTGTTCCAATGTACATGATACCACTTTTCATGGCAAACTCTTGAGTGTATATTGTACTGTTGAAAGTAAGGTGCTTAAAATGAGAAAACAGGATATACCAAAAGTCAAATTCACTGTATCAGGAAAAGAGGGAAACTCTGTTCCTTCCCTTACTACTGATTTTTTTTTCTCTATTTCAGAGCTTGGACCAGTTCAATTTCCCCAACTGACAGTTTTGCTCTGTTTGATGTTGATTTGGTAAGGCTTTTTGCACATAAGCTTTGAAGAAAGTCTTCTTAAATGGGTAAGTATTGTGCCTGTAGCATGACACTTGTCACCTTTCTATTTATCTTAAGAAGTGAGCAAGAATTTTCAAAAGGTGCACAACAGATTATAAGGACAGCTTAGACAAGACCAGAGGGAAAATAATACTGGTTTAATGCTCTGGGGGTTTTGGAAGACTGTAAAGTACAAACTGTCATGAAGCCAACCTAATATAACTGTTTCCTTTATACTCGAAGGATTCACAAGGGACTTCACCACTAGCATAAAGGAAATAAAGTCTGTTGTGCTAGAAAAAGACTTTGTTGCTTACAATTTTAAAAATGACACAAAGCTTCCTTACAGGAAATGTTACATTCATACAAAGTGCCATGTTTATTTGTAGACAAAAATTACCATTCACATAGCAGGAAAACTAGAAGAAAACAGAGACAGCACAGACTTTGAGCCACTATGGGTTACTGGTGAACAGACCCACATGATAGCAATAAATACAAATACACAAAAATTTTACTTAGATGTAGAGAAATCTTTATTGTCTCATTTTAAAGTACCAGCCTAATTTCTTAACAGGAATTATTGGAAATAAATTACTACAGGAATTCAAGTGAGGAGCTTGCAGAGTCTATTTCAGGTAAAGCCTAGCTTATCTTCTGTTGTTACACTATTCGACCAAGATATACTGACTTGGGATATTTTTTCTTTAGATCAGGCCACTGAACAATGAAATAATCTGAAAAGTAGTAAAGAATCTTTCCTGACAGGGATAAAGTTTCCACACGGCAGATGCTCTCTACATACACGATGATTGTTCTCTTTATTCGAAGAAGGCCAAGAAGAAAAGCAGATAAACAGACAGGAACACATGTTCCTGGTCCATTGCACAGTATCTAAAAGAGATGAAACACATTACAAAAGTAAATAATGAGTTCCTTCATACAGTAAAGAATTATTTAACATTGCATTTACACAAAAAAAAATATTTTAATTTTTTTTTTTAAGACCCAGAAAAGGCAAGTTAATATGAAAAAATAGGAGGGGGGGGGCAAACAAAACAAACTATTTCAAAGTAGCTGTCAAAAATACCATATTTCTTTACATGTCATGAAGGAGGAAAAGACCTCTGAGATGGGACAGTTATTTCTATGAAGGAAAAGTTTACAATTCCTTGACTTGTGGGTATATAACCAAAACAGCTTCCACTCTCAGCTTTGTGTTATATCAGTCATGAAATCTGTGCACATAATAAAGCCAAAGAAATTTAATTAGGATTAAACCTGGGATTCAGTTATAAACATCTTGAACGTTGGCTTAAGTCAGCAGAACACTTAAGAGTTCATAAAAAATGTGCTGATGAATTAGGACCTTCACAAGAATCTGTTAGCTGATATGTGTGACTAGATTTTATTTTTTGTTTTTAATAAACACTAGGAGACAGTTAAAAGCAAATACAAAAGGAAGGCGTAGTGGTAAAAACATGTCATGTCCTTTGAGCAGAGGATCTCAAATTCACGTAACGTTAACAATGAAATAAAGTACTCTTTTAATTTTAGATATTGTTCAACTGAAAAACAGATTGTTTAAAAAAGAAAAAGGTTTAAATTGGGGTATATTAGGCACTCCACTTGGTATCAAAATTGATTTCAGGCAAGAAATTTCTTACTAAACTTAAATACTACCATGTAATCAGCACTTTTCTGCACAGCTGGGGTTACATGGAAATAAAGAGTTCTTTTATAAAATCATGGCCCTATACCACATAAAGTCACTTTTTTTTTTTTGTTCCAAGTTCACCAGCTTGTGAAAGATAATATACTGGTGGGGAGAAAAATCTCAATTTCTGCTTCAGGGCTGTAACAGTTCAGAACATTTCCTTTCCTGCTTCATGGCAAAATCTCACTGATAAACTGGTTAAGAGCACCTAGCTTTAGCTAAAAGCAACAACAGATTTGGTGCTATGGAGTTCCAAATTCTCCCACCTATTCTTTGCCTTGATCATAGCCCCAGAAATCCAGCTTGGGGATGTGATGACTCTAATGCTGTGTTTTCTGACCAGAATCAACAGACTGTAATATTGTTTCTAAAAATGTCCTGATTTTATTGTTGATCTTAACTGAACTATTTATTAATACAAGACTTCACTGATAATTTCTCAGAGTCCCTGACAAGTAATATGCTGTATGCCATTTTAATCTTGACATTTTAGGGTATCAACATCCACAGATACTCAAATTTAAAACTTGCAATGATGTACTTATTTTATATTATTTTTGTATTAGATAGCTAAGAAACTTAACACATCATCTTTGCATCCTAGAATTTTGAAATCAGAGTAGAATACTGTGGTTTCAAATCTCCCGCAGAACCTGATTTCAAGCCCATCCACACTTAAATCCTACTCTAAAATCTACTGAGAATGAAAATCTGTTTTTTACATTTAGTAAGGACATCAACCAACCACACACACTGCCTTTTTGCATTTCAAAGAAATTTTTCCAGATCTGTGAACTAAATTACGTATTTTGCAGTATTTCCTGGAAAGATTGATTAATTTGTATGTTGACTGTGATACTGGAACATGGCTATTGACGTGTAACTTAAGGCATGTTTAGGTATCTCTGTTTGTAATAACATTTGTTACTGTACTCTAAATATAGGCATAGGAAATAATGTGCTCTGCTGTGTCTGCAGGCAAAACCCACCGGCATCCCTGAAGAAGTATAAGAAGCACCTGAAGCCCCCAAAAATTATTTACTACTTACTATTTTTGTGAGTTTAATATACAGTCTTGTTGTACACAGTCTAACTATTGATTTTCTATTCAAAATTTAGCTTTAAGGGAACAGACAAAAATGTGCACTACTGCTGAACAGAAACTCCACTTTCCTTTAGTAGAACTACCTGGAGTACACATATTGATTTATCTTCACTGCTCCCTGTCCCTTTCTCCGTTCTATTGCCATCCTCTCTCCTGTCCCTTCCTCAGTGCCATCATTTTCCATCAATTTGTCTGTACTCTACCCAATCCTCTGAGATGTCTCCCACCCATCCTTTCTTTCCAAGTTTTCTTTGTGATCACTGGTGTTCACCTCTCTTTGCATCCCTGTTCTCAAGCAGCCTTCCAGCTGCTTTCCCTTTTGAATGGCTCTGCACCCTTTTAGCCTCCACCTACTACGAAAGCTTAAATATTGGTCCCTTACTTTCCCCAGTCTGACACAAAATGTATCAGTTGTGGATATTATTTTGGTCAGGTAGCCATCATAACTTTCTACTGGGCCCAGAAGTTGAGAATTGTAGAACAGGTTTTAGAAAAAGCTGAATTTTTACAATCATGGTCTTTATCAAGCTATAGACTTCATCCTACTTCTTCCCTTTATTAAGCCTGGCCAGCAGCTCCAGTCCTTCTGGTATTTTGGTATCCTTGTGTCTAGATGCACACACAGAGGAAAGTGCCACAATGAATTCTAAATTAAGTGTACTCACAAAAGATCATGTAATGAAACACCAGTAAATGGGTCTATTTGTGAACCTCTATGTAGCTCTAAAGGCCACATTGAGCTGCTGTTATTACTTTGTTGAGGTACAAAACAGAAACACAGCAACCAAAATAAAAATAAAATAAAATAAAATAAAATAAAATAAAATAAAATAAAATAAAATAAAATAAAATAAAATAAAATAAAATAAAATAAAATACCTCTCCTATATTCAGGTTTTGATATGATGCACTCAGTTTACACTTTCTACTGACTGTTTATAATTTGTAAGCTGCATCTCAGATGCCCTTTGATCCATGGAAAAGTACTTGCATGCAGGAAAAAGGATCAGGAAAATTATGGGCTTGGCATCTTTAAAAAAAACATGGTCTGATCATAACTCATGTCCTCTGCTCTTTCCCCTTCCACACATATGAATTCAAACAGGAGAAAGCAGATATGGCTCTATAGGATTTCTGTATGCAAAATGCTCATAATAATACTCTGATTATAGATGTTCATATCCCCAAATGCTTGGATTTAGGAACTGGCCCCTGAAAGAGACTGTTACAAACCTGCTGAAGCCCACAAACAGATCTCTATCTGAACTGGTAGCTGTGATCTGTAAGTCAGAACTAAAAATCAACCTTCGGTTAACCCCTTCAATGCATGTCTACAGACATGTCCTGCTTAGAACTGGTGCAGTTGCAATTGCAGTGGCAATTCCCCTCCAAAAAATCTCATCTGACCAGTCCTACTTACTCCCTCTCACACTGCCAGCAGGAAGGGAGACCAGTGGTCCTTCTGCTTGGAGTCCAGTATCATACACTCCTCAAGGAATACAGGGGAAACTTCTGAGAAAACAAATAGGTACATTATGAAGAAGAGGAACCATTGCAGAAGGTGTAAGGTAGAAATGCTGCTGTTCAGCTCCTGCCTGTACACAAACTGGAAAGGATGATGGAAAGAGACTGAATCACCTACAGCCTTCCTCAAAGATGAGAAGATGAGCAGTCCTACTAGTGAATTTCAAAACACTATTCAAAAGTAAATTCTGGACAATGATTAATGTCTTACACCTGGAAAAGACCAAAGCTTTTGTTTTTCCCCACCAGCAAAATACCAGTATATCCCAGTGAAGCCCATGGCAATCATCAGTATGCTCTGGGGAAGAGGCATGCATCTCTTGGACAAGAAGGGACCAGGGCCTCTGTAAGGTCAAGCAGCCATTGGGGCGTGTTTCCCTCAACTATCTACTCAAAATTATCTGTTTTATTCAGTATCTATTTACTTTAGCCACAAGACTGCTTGTAGAATATTTGTGATGTGCCTCTAAAAATCTCTGAGTTCAGCCTTCCTTAATAAGGCATCAGAAAGGGGGAAAAAAAGGGGCCAAAGACAATTTTTGGGTCACTTTTATGATCTCTTGAGCTGCAATTCTCCAAGGACTTTCCTGGTCACTGGGGGTCCCTACTTCGTTGCCAAGAAACTGTAATGGATTGTTCCAGAAGCCAGTGCTGCAGGTCTCTCTACACCATTTATAAGAACCTCTAATGCAAGGAAATGTCCTGCTCACTGTTAAACTGGCCCACTGGCTGCCTGGCCTCACAGCTAGGCCAATATACTAAGTCCTACATACTAAAATTCTCTGCCAATTCAATCTAACCAAACTCTAAGCAGTACAATAAATGAATCAAGCTGTATATTAATGGAGGTTTAAAAGTAAAGGATCAGAATACAACATTTACCTTCAGCAACTCTATAAATCTAGTTTCCTATTAATCACTTTTATATAAAAGTGGAATAATTCTTTGTGTTTCAGATATTTTCCACAGCTGTTGAAAGAAAATAAGCTAAGCCAGCAGTCTGGGAACACCAGGAACACTGGCACAGGGCACCACTGCTGATAAAAGCTGCTTTAGAGTTGGTGAATGCAGTACTGTAGCAGAATGACATTTACCAGGGAAAGCACTGAAAGCAGAGCTTGCAGCTTCACTGGGATTAAATGTCACTGGTCAAAGCAAAAATGAGTAAAGCAGTAAACTTGCATTTTTCCTCCTAAGTATGTAAACATACAATTGCTGCCTATCTTTTAAAGAGCAAGTGTTTAAGTACTATTTATGTGCCCAAATTACAACAGTCAAAAGGAGGACAACAGAAGTCCCCTAAATTTAGTAGAAAGTGGAAAACTAATTTGCAATTTGCTTTGCATAGGAAACTGGCAACTCCTGCTATTCTCCTTAACGACTTGTGCAGAGACTGGCCTTTTGTCACCTGGTGGAGAGCAGAAAAACTGCTCTGCTCCTGGGGCTGGGGAGGATGGTGGTGTGGGGATGCTGTTTGCTGCTGGGGGGATGTGCATGTGTGAGCTGAAGTTGTGCTGCTTACCAGGCATGGAGCTGCCTCCTGGAGTACCTTTAGGACACTGCTCAGGCCTCCTTCGTTCTGGCAGGGCTCCCTACTTCACAGTGCTGAACACCTGGAGACAACACTAAGGGAATAGGAGGTGCTGCTGATAGACAACTACTGAAAGAGGCAAAGGCAAGTGGAGTGACGCAAAATGGAGCAAAGCTGGGTTAACTGAATGATCTGTATCTATGCAAGTCCTACCTTTTAACTGCTATGCAATACCTACTTTATAACAGCATAGGAAAAAACCTATTAGTTATTCCTATATTACAGGAATAATGAATTTTTTTGTGTGTTTTTTGTTTTGATGGGGGAGGTGGTTGTTTCTGTGGCACGAGAGACTCTGCAATGTATTCATTTGTATTCTGCTATGTAAATTACATTATCTCATGAGCTCATCAGCCCTTGTTTGGTTTTAATATTTTATTACTATTTCAAAAACTTCACACTCAAATACTTAAGCATGTTGAGAGGGAGTGTTCTTATGGAAGCTTTTGCGAGTCTTGCTCTTTAGTCTGAAAATTCAAGTTTCAAACATTGAGAAAAATTAGCTTAGAACTGTTAATATTTTTTATGGTTTAAAAAAGGCAGGAACCTTTTTCAACAATTCCTTATTATTGTTATTGATGGGGAGAAAGAAGAATTTCAGGTTCTGTTTGCACAATAGAAAGGTCATTAAACTACTTACTGGTTTATTCTTTTTGATGAGTGAAGATCTTATCCAGCTCACTTTCCCCCACCACCTGCATATAAAACCAACTAAAACTTCACACCCTATTTTCTGTTTGAACTTACCTGCAGAATGCAAGGCAGAACAAAAAAAAAAAAAAAAAAAAAAAAGAAGCCAAAATACTAGCTGTGTAGTGTGATGTAAATCAGGTAATTAAAGCAGAACTCAATTATACCCAGGTACACTTTTATTTTCTACTGCCTAAATCACTTGAATCATCAGGGGTGCAAGAAGGTAGTTATAGTGTCCTACAGCAACAGCTTGTGTTCAAGCTGGTCAGCAGCTGTAGGTTGTGGCACTGCCATGAAAACGTTTCCTGTTCACCTCTGGATCTCACTGGTACAGTATCTGTTATTATACAATACAGCCAGTAAGTGAGGTGCTCTTCAAAACAAGCAGAGGCATGTGTGGTCCTACAGGCAGATTACCTAACCAGGATAAATAAGATTAGTGAATGCCAGAGTGGGGAAGAGAGAAGTGGAGGAGCAAGGACTTAAATTACTACACTACACAGCTGGGATTCTATTTGTTTCTGAGTATTACTTTCATTATAGAATGAAATAGACTGGGAAGCATCACCTTTTATGCAGGTCTCACTTTCTAAAGGTTTGGGGACAAAGAGAGAGAAAAACCCTACCTAGTGTATTTTTCCAGGGAGACAAGGAGAGCTTCTGCAAGACCACTGGGAACTAGATGTAAGGATTTAATCATAACAGCATAAGGCATTGTTAATTCCGCCTTCTAGGCCTGACCCAGAGTTACCAACCCACTGTCCTCGGGGCCAAGAGACAAGGGAAGAGGCCCAGCTGATGTGATTTGCATCAGCCTCCAAATACAAAGCAGTGAGGGAAGCTCCCAGCTCCTGGATTTCAGCAGAGCAGAGGAGCTTAGCTATGCATGTGGCTATTTGACACTGTAAGACTTGAAACAGCTCAGGTCTGCTTGTGGGTACGCCCAAGGGCTTCACTGATGAAAAGAAAAGATATGAGCGGGGTCATTAAGAGTGTCAGAAGTTAGGCAACAGCTTAGTGAGGAAGGTTTGAGAATCTTCATTTGGATGCCTAAAGAAACATGCAGGCTTTAATTTTTTCTAAGGAGTCTAACCATAGGCACCATACCTAACAGCCCCTGTATGCCAGGTGACAGGTCTGTCATTGGGATTAAAAGGTCTTTGGAGTGGTAGTTTCCATCAGCTTCCCAGTCCAGTTGCCAAATGAAAAATGAGAAACATAGAATGATCAATTAAAAATAATAATAAATGACAGCTGTGAGGCTGGTACTAAGGCTGTGAAAATCTGTGAAAATGTTAATGTTGGTTATTAAAGCTTTACATGAACACCCAGGCTGTTAGTGGGACCAACAAAACAACCACTGAGTCTTTTGAGAAATTGTGGGAGATGGATAGGTTGCTTAAAAAAGAACAAGATTACCAAAGTAGATACAGGGTGGAGAATAAACTAACTCCCTATCTACATTACTATGGAGCGAGTATGTGGCTTATTGCTGCTGACAAATTAGTAGGAAGTAGAAGAAATTTGACCCAGTGTAGATGAAAAAGTTGGTCATAAAAGAATTCAGTAAAAAGGCTTTGCCAAGTAAATTAAATTGTAGTTACTGAACTACATCTCCAGCTACAACACTAGGTACTAGCTGGCTTTCAGCAATGTCACCTTGGCTGAATCTGAACCTGACCACAGTCTTTTGGTCACCACAAAAAACACTATCCAACCTTTTGGAGCCTCTTTACAAATAATTTTTGTATCTCCTCATATAAAAAGTACTGCTTATCCTAGTAGTCTGCTTCTACTCCAAAGGAGAAATTCAATCCAAGACTTTCAAATATACTCATATATGTTACTACTAGCGGCCTAAAATGAACCTTTAATAGCAAATCTCAGTGTGTCTTTCATTAATCAGGCATTTGTTTAACTTCAGCTTGAAAGCAGTATTTTAGGCTAACTAAACATGGTATTTAAATGTCCATAAAATATCTCTGGGACTACTGCCCAATCACTGAAGTTGGTATAGCAAGAATGTGCATCAAATACCTGCCTGAAATATTTTCACAGTGTAAAACCTAGAGGTGTTGGCAGTCTGCATCTGCATACCAGTGGTTAGATTTAGCAAGACTGCTATGCTTTATAACATACATGGAAGTGTGACCAGGGTGTTCATTAGGTTCATAATCAACCTGATAGCTGATGAGTTAAGTCTCTTTTATGTCTAAAAATGCCTCCTTAAATCTAAGCTAAGATCTCAGTTCATCTTTACTGCTACTCCTGTCCTCCCTCTGAAAAGGAGTGTCTATAGGCAAGTCTAATTAGCAATCACAGAAAGGGCAGAGCTACAGCAGCTTTGAACCAGCTGACTAGAACAGCTTCAGATGTTTATCTGTGCTCAGCACAGGGGAATTCTGCATTGTGTCTGCAGGGTACTGTAGAAAGTACACGAGGTAGGAGGGGTGAATAAGACTCATTTTCATCAACACTGCGAAGTTAAACAAATATTGATGCCTTCACTTTGTTTTCTTTTTAGACAAAGAAATTAGTATCACTGAAGTTCTTAATCCAGTGTTCTTACTCTTGATTATTTTGACTGTTTTGATCCTAGAAGAACATTAGTAGATCAGACATACAATCAATCTGGTCCAAAAGAATTATAAACACTGCAGAAAGATTCGGTGCACAAAAGAATGCAGCAGATAGTCCTAAAACTGCATTATACAAAGTTCACTTGTTATGAAATGAATGAAGAAAAAACGCCACCACACAGATTTTGTAGCTTTCCACAAAGTTCCAATTAGAACCGTGATATAAGGGACAATAACTTACTATTTGTCACAGTAATCTGTGAGAGTGTTATGAACTTAAGACATTTTGGGCAGGCCACAAAGAATGGAAAATCTTAGCTAAATGAAATAATGATCTCCTTTCATTTAGCTTACTGTGCAAACACTTCTGTAACCAGAAGCTGCCTTAGTCAGTTTAACCAGTCAGGGGACCAGGCATGTGTGATGGGATGTGCAGTCATAAAAGAAGAGGCGATTGCTACAAGCATGATGAGCTGTGCAGGTTTCAGGCTTCTAGAAAGAAGTTTATAAAGGAGAGACTCATTCAACTGATAGCTGCTTGGAAGGGAGAGACAGCAGAGCACGTACTTGCTGTGCAAATGTAAACTTACTACAGACTTCCCTCAGGAAGGAGGCCCTAATGTGGGAGGACCGCCTTCTTAGCCTGATTTAACCCAGGTTTTTCCAAATAGCAGTCATCTGAAAATATCTACTTATTTCAGGCTCTGTAGAGCCCTGAGGCAGTAGAAACTGTTGAGAGGTGTCCCTAGAAAAGAAAAAAAGTCTGGTCCTAAGAGTCCAGGATGTGCATTCTACTAATGTATGGAGTTTTATGCAGCATTTCTGCACAAATGTAGGTGAAATTTAATTATATTAAAGGATAGCAAATCATTGATCCATCTATGGCTGAAAACAAGTAGTGGATAAAATACTTTGCAGCTTCAGCTGTGTGGTAGGTGCACATCCTTAATTTTCAGTTTGGATTTCAGGTATGCCAGAATGAGCAGGGTAATCATGATCCAGACAGAAGGCTAGATCACCTGAAAACTTAGTTGCAGGGTTGGCAAACTCGCCCAAGGACAATGGTTCTGTAAGCAGCAAGAGAACTGAAGACCAGTTTCCTTTGAACTTGTATGTACTGACTGACTTCAAGAATATTAAAGGAAAGAGGTAACTTTAGTTTAGTCCTTCTTGTATATCAAATAATCTATGTAATGGGCAGTAATTTTCTTTATCTTTGGGAAAAATCTCTGTGCAGCTCGTGTAATTTTCTGTAAATAAGGATTTGCATCCTTTTCTAGATAATAGATCTTAACAACTTGTTCTGGTTTTATGCTTCTTCTTAGTCTTTCTCTCAATGAAGACAACAAAAGTCTCTCTTCTCTGACCAGCTGCCTGTTTTGGTAGGAATTTGCAATCTCGGAGACTGCACACTAAATCTGGCTGCAGCTGATGAATGGTTTTAAAAGCTTTTCTGGGGCAAAGTGGGTGTAGGCAGTGTGTGCTGGCACAAGCCTTTCCTTCCCTGGAATTTTAGGTCTCTGTATAGGAAGCCTATCTAAGTCAGATGTAAAAAAAATTCCCACCGCACATTCACCTGCAAAACACTCTGACACATTTCTATAATTCTTGGCTATAGAAACACAAACCAATCGCCACTTCTGACATCTTAATTGTTACTTGGCTTAATATCTCTAAAGGGACTTTGCAGAGTGCAGATGTTCATAACTCAGAAATAGGCCTTCTGAAGATGATTTCAAGCTGAGCAACTAAGCTAACTTTTACATTTTCTAAACTCTCTGGAGGCCCACTTCAAGCACGGGTCAAGTCCTGGAAGAAGAAGAAGCAAAGATCTCCTGGAAGTTGTTCAGTTCTTTCTGAACTTACTGTCTTGAATAAGGGTTAGATGGAACTGATTTCTCAGGAAAAGTAAACCAAGAAGTCTTGCCAGATCACTATGAGATACAAAAGGGACACAGTGCCCAACAAATTAAGCACATATCAAGTGCTCATCAAGTAACTCCTGTGCAACTGGGTTTGCTGTTTCTCTTTTGCAGGTATTTTTACCCCACAGACAGGCTTAGGTTGGCATAAGTGGCATATCTGTTCCAGATCTTCCCTTTGTGCACCTAATGGTTTTGGGCTCTCTTTGCAGTGCTTTTCTTGTCCTGCATTTCTTGACAACTGCAACATTTCTGTGTTTCTCAAGCTTTTGGCTGCCTAGAGAAGACTTCAGTCATTCCCTCATACATACACATATTTCTGACCATCCTGAAAGCAAGTGTAAGGATTTGGGGACGGCTCATGATATACACACCCTAAATTACTTAGAAGCAACTCGAAGTTGTCTTTCCCCCCTGCAGTTAAACAAAACCAGTGTCTAGCCTGAAAATGTACAGCTCCCGTAAGCTCTCCTGTCTAAAAATATGAAGCTCTCAGCATGATGTAATACTGTGCTTGTTTCCAAACTTGGTTGTTGATTTCCATGCCAAAAGTTATTGATGAGTCCTGTGAATGCCAGCATTTGTCCCAGCCTTTCTAGCTCTTTACATTACTAAGCATTACATTTTGCCAAGAGTAGAGGTAGAGTTTCAATTCACTGCAAACATTTTTGTTGAAAGGCAATTAAACACTACCAGTTGCTTCACATACCATACAGTCTTTTTACTGGCAATGAGAGGCATTTTAATCCCCGAACCAGACTCCTTGGATAAATGTTTTAAAATCTTTGCATCTCTCCGAGTTATTATATTTTGCAGAATTCTTAAAGTAAGATATACATACAAGTAATAGTATGTACATACAAGTAGTAGTATGTGAGCAGCTTTCAAGTGGTACATGATTTGCCATAATGCCAGGGATGCTTCTGCCAGCTGCAATTTTGGCTGATAATAGCACCTGACAAAAAGTAATTGGGGTTGCATTCCCCTCCAGTGCTTTAACAATGGATAAAGACTCTCTGGATCTCATTTTGAGACAGGGGTTGCTTTAAACACAGCAAAGGGCTTAAAGGCCTTGCTAAAACATACCCTTAATTTTACAAGCACAAGTGTTTTTCAAAATGTTAGTCTTCTGATAGCTTATCACAGTTTATCAACTCCAACACCATTTCTAATAACTCTGTGTAAATCTCACTGTCACTTTAAATTCCTTTGGTAAACAGAAAACATGGAATTAGATTAGTAGCTTCCTGCTTTCTTTATTAAGATACCCAGTGAAATTTTTTCCAGTCAATTTCTTTTGCAGTAAGTAAAAAAAAAATACATATATATATACTAACCTAACATAGAGGTGTAGCAAACATAGGTGTTTAGCAAAGATTACTAAATACATTACTCACATTTTTCTGTCTGCTCATGTAAACAAACTTGACTACTACCACTGCCCCAGTTAAAACCACTGTAGAAAGAATAGCATGCCACCTTCTCCCCTCTCCCAGTTTTTATCTCCAGTTTTCAGAATAGGCTTGAAAAACAGTAACTGCTAAAAAAAACTGCTCCTGTTGTTCTGCACACTAAACTGTTTGAAAAGTCCAGCAAGCAAGTAGCTTTTGATCTGACAGGAACTGACCAGTACTACTGAAGCAAATGAGATCACATTACTCACAGCAGCCTCTCTAGACATTCAAAATATCACAAACATTAAAAAGCCCCTTTAGAATTAGCCATACAGTTCACAGAGGGATTTTAAAAAAAGTCTCCTTACCAATATCCTTACAAATATCTGTGTGTGTATAGATGCTACCACTAAATTATGAAAAATACCTTGTAACTGCACTAGTTTTTACATGTTTCATTTAAGTATTTTAAACCTCATAAAATATTAATTTGAAGTTCTGCTAAACTAATACTTTTTAAAAAACCCTTCAAGTTTAAATTACTGACTCCTTAAGACGACAACAACTCTAGCAAGAAGCCAGCTGTAAATTTTTCTTACAAAACTGTAAGACTTAAAGCTAGGAGACCACTACCTTTTCTATGCACTACCTTTTGTATTAACACAAAACTTTTTTGATTGGATATTTCCACTGTATCTGACAACCTTAGTATCTGACAACCTTAAATGCTTCTGACTTGTTTAAGTGTGTGGAATATTTTTAAATAAATGTAATTAGCATGAGAGTGCAGTTTTCTGAACAGCTTGAAAAAGCTACTCAAGTGCTGAGGAGCTGCTACCTCAGCAGTGATGCTTTTTGTCATTAGATGGGATAATTAATGTCAGTCAGCCAAAAATTAAATAAATATGCACTGTAACTCAAAAGTCCATGTAAGCACAAGAACTGAATCTGTATATATTTGTGCTGGTCTGAACCTGTCTGTGCCAGACTGGTCATACCATTTTAGAAGCAAGTCCAGCCAACAGGATAACCAGGCTTTCAGGCATAGTTTGTGCTGCTGCAATCCTGAAGAGATAATATCAGGGAGCAGCAATCTTGTTTTTGCTGGCTCTACCAGCATAACAAGGGAGTGACTCTCTGAAGTTACTTGCAAACTTTGAGAGGGAAAACTGGTATTTGCTATTCTAATTCGCCAGCAGTGCAACCTGTTCTCTCTTCCTTGATGTATTGCTGCTATATTTAATTTAACAATAAAAATAGTTTTCCTGTGAATTGTAAACCTAAGCATACACATGAGATGCAGTCTGCATGTTCCAAATGCTTCTACGCTGTGGATTAGCAAGTTCTTAATAAATTAAACTTTACCTACCAAATCTGGTTTCCGTTTGTAGGTCAGAGGAAGAGAGTACAGTACGGAGTACAGTGTTGTTACCACAGAGGAGATCCAAGACTGCCTAACCTCCCGGCTTCTGGGAATGCGATCAAGGCTGAACTGGAAAAGAGCACGAGGAGCAGAGCTGTTACTTTTACTTTTCGGAGAATGTTGTGGCTCCTTCTTATTCAATCTGTCTGTGCCAACTTTTTTTTTTTTTTTTTTTACTTTTCTTCGTTTGGAAACGCTTGTGTACAAAAAGTAAAGTACAGCGAGGACTCGGAGGTGTGCAGCTGCTGCTCAGCCCCGTCTCAGGTTACCCCCAGTCCCGGCAGCCGCGCCGGGAGCGCGGGGCGAGGGCGGCACCTCGCGGGCGCTCGGGGCCGCCAGTGCCGGCCATCGACCGCAGCAGCCGCTCAGCCGGGCCCGCGGAGGGCCTTCAAAGTGTAAAAGCAGACATCACCATCCTCTAAATGAGTACTCAGTGAGTATTCAAATGATATGCACGATGTATAGTCAAAATGTAAAATATTTGCATAAAGAAACAGGAAAGAAAATCTTATCGTTAAATAAAAAATAGCTAAAGAAGTAACTTTCTTTGTTCTTTCCCTAAATATAGATTATTCACTTTGTGTAAAAGGTATCAAATTAATAAAGCAAAGATGCTTTCCTTTTGTTTAGAAACCCTGGGAGCAGTTGCCTGCCCTCCCTGCAGGTGCCTTTACCTCCACGGAGAGGAGCTGCACCTAAGAATTATTGCTGTGTCAGAAGGCGCTCCTGATGCCAATGACATTTTTGACTGCATGAATGAAAGACAAGTGTAGTGGCTGCAGTGCAGTATTCAGTGATGCTGACATGTGGCTAGTGGTTGTTTCCTCATTTCACATGGGACACCAGATCACCACCACTCTGGAGGAACTTATATGGGGTGTGAGAAACTCCAAATATTGAAAACTGCGCAGTTACTTCATGTGTACATTGCTAATTGTGATAGCTTAGTCCTGATGATTTGTGCCTCTGAAAGAGGATGTTAACAAAAGCTGTATGGTAAATACAAACTACAAATCTCTCTTGAATAGCAGTAACTGGGACTATTTTTAAATAGAAGGTGGAAAGAATAAAAAACCTCCCAACACTTATAAATGCAGAATGTTAATTTTCTTGACTGCCATTATCCTGTTCCACTGTGATACATTTCTTGAATAGCTGTCATACTGGAAGGCATTAACAAATGTTACAAATTGATTTTTTTATGTTTTATTTGCAGGTGTTGAAACTCTGATTGCATTACTCAGACAACAGATTATGGAAAAATAAACATACCCCCTGCTCCCTATTCAACAGGTTTCTGGTTATCTCTACCTCTGTTTCTTAAAGCTTTGGAAGAGTTCAGTTGATAAAAAGTGACTCCAAGTAGAGTTTAGACCCTTGTGTAGCACTCAGCCCTGCAAGAAATATATGATAAGGTGGCTTTAGGCAGATCAGGGTCCAGTGGAACTATTCAGATGAACCTTCACTGTAAGAATGGTGTTGAAAGAGTATTTGACAAAAAAACTGAATGTGATTTCCATCATCATTAAAAAAACCCAAATAATTTCAGCAGAACTTGGCAGGAACTCCAAACACTATCGAAGTAGGAATTTACTTGCAGAATTCAAGTCAAGATCAAGCTGATTTTATCTAGGCTTTTCTCAAAACATGCTGGAAACTCTTCACATCAGTGTCTATGTCATGTTAGGACTTCAGTCCATACATCAAACAACTCCTAAGTATTAAAATGAAAAAACAAAACTGGGGGGGGGTTGTTGTTTGTTTGTTTGTTTAAAAAGCCACTGCCAGATGCTTCTGTAATCCCAGTCTCTCATCTCATGAAGTACTGTCAACATTCCAAAGCTACATCCTGTATATTTTGCTGGAATACTGCATAGTATGTCTGATACCAGAAAAAGATTTCTCCCCTATCTACTATTGTGTCATGTTGTTGCATTTTTTTTCTTTACATCTTTAATGCACTCAGAATTTTTTTTTCTAATTTGAAGACAAATGTTCCAAACTGGCAAGTCTGTAATGTAATTTCAAAACCTTTACCTAGTTAATACTGCCGCTTGCAAGGATGCAAGAAAAAGCTGGTGGAAAACAGTGAATTATTATAATATGCTCAGCTGAAAATACTGCAATGCTTGCAAAGAAACTGAGTTTACATAATTCTTTTCCATGATGAGAAACAAGATTTCTTAGCATAGTGCCTCTCAAGAAATGGAAAAGAACATATTGTCAGAAGAGGGTTATGTAAAGGTAAGTTAATCTGGTTGCTCATCTCAGACATGACCAGTGGGGGTCTAGGAATTCATGTTCTTCAGTCAACAAATATAAGTTGTCTCTCTGCTGCTAGAGTATGTCGCCGGCAGCTGAAACAGGCTCTCTGTGAGCATGGAAGGTTCCCTGAGTAACAGCTCTGCAGGCATCCATGTGGAATAGATATGGTTGCAGGTGGGGGGCAACAGAGAACAAAGAAGCCAGTGATAGCAGGACCAGAGACTTCTCATAGGAAACATTTTTCATTTCTTTTTCAAGAGACATAGTGGGCTAAGGTGCAGCATTTTTCTTCTTGCAAGCGAGATGCTCATTCTGGCTTTCTTTCCTTCTCCCTGAATAGCTGTTAGAGAACAGCTAGAGCACAGATCCAAAAGAAAAATATTTGTGGGGGTGGGGAGGTGTGTGTGTTTAATTTTCTCTTACATCACTGGCTTTCTGATACATCATTATTGTAATTTGTCTTCCATCTGGTCCCTAGGTCTGGAAAAATCTACATCCTTAACCAGATGAGGAAGGGAATGATCATGTGTTGAAGCATTCAGACTTCTCCCTTTCATTTATGCAAAGCTGCAAGAAGCTACTAGAACATAATTTTCAAATTTTTCATGATCTCCAGTGTCCCAAATAACAAAACACATGCAATGTGTGTGTGTGTGTGTGTGTGTGTGTGTGTGTGTGTGTGTGTGTGTGTGTGAAAGCACACTCTGAAATTCAGCAAACATATGTTATGGGTGATATTTATATTTGATATGTGATATTTACTTTCCAAAAATTATCTTTCATTTTCACTCTAAATACTTTTGCTCAGTAGAAAGAGAATGGTCAAAGGAAAAGAAGCATCTGTTATCCAGACATCAAACTCACATACAGCCAAAAATGCTCCTCTGGCTTTCAGTGTTGGGGGAAAACATAACTACAGGATTTGTTAGTAGTTGGAGGGGTTATAAAAGAGAAGCTGCTTAGCAAAAATAAGTGAGCTATGAAAACTACATAACCTTTTAATACTGAAAATATGTTTCTTCAGGAAATCAAATAATTTAGGGTTGGACATTCATCAGGTAAATGAGTACAACTGTGTGAAAGGCTATTTATCCAGCAAGATATCTCTGAACAGGAAATACCTCTGGTCACTTTATTAATAAACATTCATCCTTGGTGCACAATGAGAGGTGAAAGCTGCGGTAAACAAACTTAAAAATTTCATTCCTTAGTGAGCCTGTGGTTCATCTTAGCAGCAGTTGCCTTAGATTAAAAGGATTTATTCTGAAAATCATTGGTACTGAGTCCCACAGTCTTTTGTCCCAACAGCACTGCTGGAAACAATGGAAGTGCACCATATGAAATCAACACCATGCAAATAATTAATTTACTGTGTGCTGTACTATTTGCTCAAAAGGACTTAATATTTTTTTAGCCAGAACACTCATTTCCATGGTACTTATACCGCTAATACTTTCTACTAATTTCACTGGATGTCAGTGAAATTAGCAGAAAGTAGATTTTCACTTTAGGTCAGCAGTTATGCTGCTGCCTGTTAACCATACTGCAAACTAGCTGAAAGCAAGCAAGCATCTGAGAAAAAAATTAAACAAGATATTTTAATGATTTTTTCATGATTTTTAGGAGTTCAGAATTTACTCAGGTCATTAGCCAGAAACCTGACATTCAGAGGCCTTGCACCCCTTTTAAACACACATTTAATACTTTATTTTAAAAACACAACCAAGACACAGTCTAGAAACACACAAAGCCAATACAATTTAAATTAAGGTTTTCTTAGATAAAATATTTTTCTGTATAGGTTCTTTCAAAAAAATACTATGTGTCACTGAGGGAAATGCCAAACTAAAAAAAAAAAATCCCCTCTGCAATATTTTTGCTCCAGTATTCTTATAGCTACAAGTAACACTTCGGTTGCTAGCTGGTATAAATGTCCTTTCAAGGAATCCTTTCCCAATTATCTTGAATTAGAATGCCAAGAGCATTTTTCTTACGTGAGTGTTTAACAAGTTACCTGGGACTTGGAGAATGTTTCAGCCCTTTTTTGTTCAAAAGAACGTATTTTAGCTTCACTCATCTTATCTGAGTCTGCCAAAACATAATGTCTAGGAGAGTATGACTCTGACAAACAGCTAAGTAACCTCAGGATTTCTGTTGTGTGCCCACCTGTAAAACAAAACAAACTGCAATTAGTAACTGAAGAGTTTTGTAACTTTCCATTTCTTCAGCTGAATCAGTCACTTTTCATTTTAAAGCATATTAGTATTACTACTAGCAGTGAGAAAGTATCTTCAGCGGAAAGGATTCAATTAGAGGATGGCTGAGACTGTTTAGGTAACAAGGAGGGAACTCAGCTCCCAGGGAAGCAGTATTGATGGACGCTTTCCAGTGAAATGGGATCGAACCAGGGTCACACAGGAGTCTGATGTTTGTGTTTAATGTCCTGTAAATGGCATAGAACAATCGGGCAAAGAGTGACACTGTGGGCTGCACTCAAAGGCCACCCCATGGGGTGATGGCCAAAATGAAGCTGGACAGGATCTGGCTGAGAGCTGCACCTTGGAAGCAGAACTGCTCCTGCCCTGTGCCCAGTGCTGCCACCTGCCAGAGCAGGGGCTGTGCTACCCCAGCTCATCATACCGAAACCAGCCAGGCAGCAGTGTCACCCTGCAGCCCCAGCCCTGTCAGCCCCAGCAGTGTCACCCTGCAGCCCCAGCCCTGTCAGCCCCAGCAGTGTCACTCTGCAGCCCCAGCCCTGTCAGCCCCAGCAGTGTCACCCTGCAGCCCCAGCCCTGTCAGCCCCAGCAGTGTCACCCTGCAGCCCCAGCCCTATCAGCCCCAGCAGTGTCACCCTGCAGCCCCAGCCCTGTCAGCCCCAGCAGTGTCACTCTGCAGCCCCAGCCCTGTCAGCCCCAGCAGTGTCACCTGGCAGTGTAACCTGGCAGTGATGCAGCCACTGGGTGCTGACAGAACAAACAGTCCTGCTCCCGCCACTGATCTGAGCACTGCCCTTCAACGGGACTTCGCAACCTTCTAATTGCAGGGTCACTATGTCCTGGAGCTAAACTGGCACTAAACCAGAAAAAAGGGGAAGGTGTACATACTGTGCTTTTTGGGAGCTGGGTTAATTTTCTTTTTTTGTCATTTGACTACCCTGAAAAGCAGTTAGAGGGATATTTATGTAGGAGTGGAAGGGGGGGGAGTAGGAAGATTGTGTGTAGGTGAAGTGGAGCAGTCTCACCTTTTATCTGTTGGACTGCATCAGACCAACATGAAACCACACCCATAAATGTGTTTACTGGATGTGTTGCTTTTCACTCTGCTGGACGTTGCAGACCAAAACAGCAAACTAAATGTATTCCTACTACCTCCTGCTGTTCAGGGTCACTAGGCTCCCAAGAGACCTGTGCTGCACAGGTTAAACGCTCCTAGCTGGCGAACAACTGACAACAAGGAGAGCTGTGTTGCAGCAATGCACTAGACTTTGCCACCTTTCCACACAATTTCATGCTGTATTTTTCAAATACGTTTGGAGATATTTTCTCCTGAGTGGTGTTTGTTGAAAATTTCACAAATTTTAATGTAATCAGCTGAGCATTCACAGAAGAGCTTAAAAGTCTTAAAGAATAGGCTTGAACATTACATGAATCTTAACTGACATGTATTATTTCACCTGATAAGCTGATGTATGATGTATGATGGAAATATTCTTTTAATACAGACAAACTAGATTCCAAAGGACTGAAGGAAAATACACACATTTCCAGCCCTAGTGGAAGTAAAGATGACCTGAAGAATTATAAACCTGCCAGTGAAACTCAGATGCAGAAAGATCTCAGAATTATCACTCAATTAGTTGGTGTGGAAAAACCAAAGGGATATTGAGGTGCTGAAATCACAGCTGGCCTGTATTTGTCAACTGCAAATTTTCAAATAATTTTTGGAGGTAAATTAACTGCCTTCAACTCTGATAACAACGTAACAAGGAGTAGCAGATGTGTACACCCCCATGAGCGAGGGGTGACATTCTTGTCTCTGATGGATCCACGAGCGACCCTGCTAAGTAAATCACAGCAACGTGGTTCGGATAGATTGCAAAATGCCACGTATGTAAGGGGCGTGCCAGTCTCTGAAACGCCGAGCGCTGCATCGCCGCCGGTAATCTTCAGTCAGAACACCGAGCAGCTGCACAGGTCAGCCCTGCACCAGTTTATCGATGCCTTCGTGCGTGACCAGTGACTCAAATCGAGAACCAAAACACCCAAAGGCAGGCGGCGGCCCCGAGGACACCCAGCCCGGCCCGGGGGGACCGCAGGAGTTACCCTGTGGCGGGGCCCCAGCCCCGGACACAGGCAACCGTGACTACAACTCCCGGCACGCATCAGGGCATAGCGGCGGCGCAGCGCTGGTTGCCCACCGCGCTGTATGCCGGGACTCGTAGTTTCAGGAACCAGGAGAGGCAGGCTCTACGGCGCCATCCGCTCCAGCCGGCGGCAACCCCCCACTCACCAGAGCCCGCCACCACCAGAAGACTGAACGGAGGCGTCTGCCGACCGCGGCATCTTTTGTCTAGAAGCACCAGCGGGACGAGCAGTAAAGAGAGGAGGAGGAGCAGGACGACGACGACGGGCAGCTGCTCCATGCGCGGTGGGGCCACCTCTCGCGGAAGCGGCAGTGACACCTCCCTCGTACGGCGGCCGGCGCGGTTCAAACTTCCTCGCGCTCTAAGCGCGCTGGTGGCTCTGGGGCTGGCAGGGGCCGCGAGCGGGACGCGGCGGGCCCGGGACGCGGCGGGCCCTGGATGCGGTGATGCGGCGTGAGGGGCTCCCCGCTCCTCTGGGCACCCGCTAGAACCCGCTGCCCTCCAGCTGGCGTCCCAGAGAAACACGGGGGTAAACGAGAGCCGGCGCTGTCAGGGCCCGCAGGCCGGGCCTGCCCGCTCAGCACGGGCCGCAGCAGGGCCGGGAGAGAGAGACCCGCCTGCCTCAGCACGGGCCGCAGCAGGGCCGGGAGAGAGAGACCCGCCTGCCTCAGCACGGGCCGCAGCAGGGCCGGGAGAGAGAGACCCGCCTGCCTCAGCACAGGCCGCAGCAGGAGCCGTGCGGCTCCACGACCCGCACCTTCCTGCGGGAGCGTGATTCCTGCGTGCACGTGATACTGTTCCAGGTATACAGCTGTAATATACACAGCCTGCAATAATGCATAAAATAAAGAATATTAACACTTCACTGCCTGCCGTGGTTCTTGTTTTCATTCATGGTAATACTTAAGCTTTTTATTTCAGTAAGAAGCACAGAGCAATAGATCAGCACTCTTTCTGTCTCTGTCAGCATCCGGCCTTTGTTGGGAGATAGCGATGATTCAGCCCCTGGGCTAATCTCAGATGCGACATAATCTTTGCTAGAAAGAGTAACATACTGCATTTTATGATTAGGAAAGAGTGTATTCGTCATTGTCCTTAAATTATCTGGCAGGGAGCAAGGCCCTCCTCTTAACCTGCGAATCAGGAGCAATGAACTCTGGAGCTGTATGGAGAGGTTTGACGCTACTGCTTTATGGGGTGAGTTGTCAAACATGAAACGTGGCAGCTGTGTACCTCAAGTACAATAGACCAAACACGTTGCAATTCTTCATCTGCCTGCCATGGTTTCTCTGGCTGTTTTTTTTCCTCTTACTCCTGAACAAACTGGACTTCTGGTATCCCTACCAGCCTTGAAAGCTTAATGTCCCTTTCTCATTTTTAACAGAGACATGCCAGTTGTGGCTTCCAATGGTTACTGCATGTCGTACAAGTAAAAGATACAAGCTCCAACAATCCTTTGCCATCTTAAGATCTGAAGGGAATCTTTCTGATTCATGCTTCAAAGTTCTAGAGATTATGTTTTTCTCTTTACATCATTGTAACATATAATTTTGCAGTTGGTTTAAGCAGAGAGTATTAAAACCATTATTATCATGTTAAGCTTGTCTCCCACCCAAATTAGTAACCTCACAAAAAGTATCTCACTGCCTAGTCATTGTTGACATTTGGAAGCAACAAGGTTTTAATTAAAAGTTCTCTTGATGATGCATAAA
The DNA here is from genome assembly GCF_049639895.1 of Pseudopodoces humilis. Classification (NCBI taxonomy): domain Eukaryota; kingdom Metazoa; phylum Chordata; class Aves; order Passeriformes; family Paridae; genus Pseudopodoces; species Pseudopodoces humilis. The sequence continues at coordinate 14,490,723 of NC_142209.1, read as the reverse complement.
TTTCCAAAATTCATTTTGATTTCCACTTAATTAGCTACATAAAGCTAATAAGTAGGGACAATAGAGGTGCAAGTCAATGACAGAAGAAAGTACCACAATACCTTTTCAGGACATGAACTACTAGGTTAAAACAAGACTGTAAGTTCTATAGACAATTTAAGCAGTAATTTTGTTTATGTTCATCTTTTCTCCACTTGCAGTCTCTTCAAGGAAAATATATGTCATTGATGTAGAATTTATCCTGGTTGCCAGAGCAGGTGTAGCTAGCAATTGTTTTATTTAAGGTGGCTTTTTTTCAAGACTTCTCAAGATCTTTCCTTTGCTCTTATTTTTTCCTACCACAAATGTTAAAGAACTGCTTTTCATTGGGCATCTTGTTCCAAGAAACAGTCCTGGAAACTCAGCAACAGAGATTGACATAAAAAAACTTCCACTTTTCTCCTTTTCACATTATTTATTCTGTATGTACACACTTCCCTTTCTAATACAGAATTCTTCTGTAAAGGTATTCCGTGAAATTAATGAGAAACTGACCTAAAAACAGGGAAGCTGTAAGGCATATAAAAATAAGATGAAAAAATAAGAATGATGCAGACCTGTACTTTGGAGTAGACAGTTTCTTGGATGCAAAGCAAAGGTTTTGACTTTCAAGGAGTCTAAAAAGCTAAGCAGTGAGTTTGCTTCATAAACTCCTTCAGCTAGTGCTTGTAGTCTGCTAACTCATTGTTAAATTTGCAAAAGTAAGGGATATAGTTTTCAAGTAGTATCCAGGGAAGATTGCAAGACTTGAGGGAGGATTCAGAATTTGGTAAAACTGGTCAAAACAACTAAAGACTGAGGCAACAATCTGATACCTAGTTGCAATAAAGTTTTGTGGATTTTTTTTTTCCTTTGTGAAAACTGAGCAGTGCTCATGAAGATCCCTTTTGCAGTGTAACACTGCTTATTATACTTTTTCTCAGTAGGACATAGGTTTATTTGCGTTTTTTCATCATGGCAAATCCCTGCTCCCTTGATACCATGTTCTGGACCTGGGAGACTTCAGTGCAACAACTCTAACACTCCTGAAGAAAGCGGGTTGGTGTCTGCTCCTCCAGGTGTCTGCTGAATGCTTGGCCATGATTCCTTCTGGGAAGTGCCTTGAGAAATCTCTCAGCATCAGCTGTGCATTGAAAGTTAATATGAGAAGCAAAGTTTAGCACATGTTAGCTAAGTAATGTGAAGCAGGTGAAACACAGGAATTCCATGAGGAAGGCAGTGATTAGTGCTGGATACTGCTCTCCAGTCTGCAAGGGAGTGAGTGACCCTTGATGTCTGGGAGGAGGTGGTGCTCTTGCTCTGAAAAGACGTTTGACAGGGAGTGATGCAGGTGCAGAGGCTGCCTCTGACACCTCTGCTACTGATGCAGGAAGTTAGCTTTGAACTTCTTCACTGAAGGAGAAATGAACCACACTTGTTCTAAATAATTGGCCACTGTTGTTCAACTCTGAAACTCTTGAATAGGAAAAAATAGGTACAGTATTTTTTCCATGTACCACTTTTGAGACAATGTTCCAAAGAAAGACGTGCTGCTCTCCTTTTTATATGTGAATATTTTCTGTGGAAGCCTCCTGGTACCTGGGGTGCATGTCTCCTTTGAAAGTTACACTGCTGGGTACTAAAGGGAACTGAGCAAAGCTCGGTCTTTGTGTTTCAGGTTCTTTTGTCTCCAACAGGAAAGGCTGTAATTGGAATATAAATAAAACTATTTTTCTCCCTGAAATGAAATGTAGACTGCTTTGGCTATCTGACAGTAATTCCCTTTCTGGGTTTCCACCTGTATGTGATCTAATTCTTAACTGTTAAACAAGAATTTTTCCATTCAACTGAAATACACCTTATATTCATGATTTCTTAACTGGCACTTTGAATACTTGTGATGTTTGGGGTTTTTTTCCCTTCTAATTACAGTTTCTAAAATTACTCCTATGAGCAAGAGTGAGTGTACTGTTGTTTTCTAAAATGAGGTCATTTTTTTTTTGTTTTGGCTTAGATTGCAGCTCCACAACAGTTGCATCAGCACTACTGATGAGTAAACTAGCAAAACGGTAGAAGCAGTTGGGTGAGAAAAATGACAGGAATCATTTGGGCTTTGCTACTGGAAAAAATTGTAATGTAGAATGTATCTTAGTTTCTGCATATTTTAATGGAAGTGATTTGTGAGAACAGATATGTTACATAAGTAAACTTGATTTTTTTTTTTTTTTTTCAGGAAGCTGTTATTTCTTTTTATGTGCTTATGGTGTTTTTAGAAACACTGTGAGAAGCGGTATGCTCTTTGATTAGACAAAACCTGAAACCTTCTAACTGGGTTTCTCATAGTTCTTCTTTAATATTAGAAATGCAAACTGCATCTGGAAGACTCTAGAAGAGCAATAACATCCTAAGAGTTGTAACAAGTTCTGTGGTTGGGAAGGAAAGGTATTTTTTAAATTAATCAGTGGAGTAGACTATTTGGGATCAACTGGAGACAAACTACTGGCTGATGTCACTTGAAGGCAGAATTAGGATGTTAGAGCCAGTCTGTGGCAAAATGTGTCCCTTTAGACAGCGGCTACTTTCAATTGCTTTGGGCCAAGTACAGTTTCACTTTCTTATGAGTCCTTAGAATTAAAGCAATGTAATCTTAGAAGATCTGATTTGTATTTGCAATCAATAACAGCTGTAATATTTATGTTAACATTACAGTTAGTGCTGTGCTTCCTGGTATAAGGGCATTTCTCGTATATATTTGAGTTTCTTTTGTTCAGACATAAAAATACAGCACTTGCAAACACTTAAACAATGCTTGTGCTAAATACCAAAAAAGTGGAACCAAATTCCCCAAATAATGAGACTTATTCTGTATTAAATACTTCTTAAAATTTTAATTTTTTTCCCATTCACATTTGCTTTTCTGTACACTTTAATTTTCAGTGACACACAGCAAAGTGGTTGTGAGTTTACAACAGCTCAATAAATAAGGTATCCTTCACTCCACTATTTAAACATTTCCCTCTTGTTGGCAATGTCAAGTTTTCTGAAAATAGTCTTTGGAAGTGGGAGAGGAGGTTGTTTCTTGAAATTTGTTTGGGTCTAAATACCATGTACGAATTTAGAATCAAAGTAGCAATTTGTAAGGATAATGTTTTTCTCTAACAGGCATGACCACACTGCCAGCTGATGTTTCTTTAACCTGCTGCATCTGAGAGCATGTCTGGAGGGCTGGTATGTGTGGCTTTGATGACACACGGTGTCGTAACCTTTTGGGTGCATTCTGAGTGTGCTTTTATGAAGCAGAAACTTTTGTAGTAGACAGCACTGAAATTACATAATGCAACTTGTTGTAATTACTGGGTAGAGTGTTCAGGGAGCAGTCCCATTAATGTAATGTAATATAAAAGAATGCTCTTCTATCTATTCAAAAGGCCAGGAGAAAGAGACTGCTGTTTCTTAGAAGTACTGAGTGGCCTGGAGGTCACTTGGGTGCCTGTAAAAATAGGGCCTTTTAAAAAAAACACACCTAAAAATAGATTTGAAGTCTATTCTTAGTCTCCTGAAAATCTGTCTTGTGATCTGTAATGTTAAATGAAACTTGCAGGATATTTGGGGGTTAGCATGTAGGATTCTCTACATATTCACTGCTGCTTTTTGACTGGGGTTTTTCTGAGCTTTCCAGGTAAGCATCTCTAAGGACGATGAGGAGAAATGCACATTGGTTTAGCCTTTCCTGGGCTCCTGCTGTCAGAAAACTTGACCACTGCTTGTGCAGGGACATAGATCAGCTTGTTTTGGGTGCACAGCTTTTCCTGTCAGGCTGAAACCCAGGCAGCTGTGGGGCTGCTGCTGCTGTCACGGCTCTGGGTTTGAGTGCTCAGCCCTCAGCATTCTTAGGCTTGAGGAAAGGGCACCCCATCCTTCTGCATTCTCTCCCTCCTCTCCTTGTGAGCATTCAAAATGCAGCAGAACTGACACCCTCCTCTGGAAGGAAATGCTACTCAGCTGAAAGTGAGGACAGTTTTCTGAGCTGTTTGGGTTTCTAAAAGTCTAGCACTGAATTAATGCCATGCTGGAGCAGGAAATGACTGGTCATATTAAAAGAGAAGGGAAGATGTCTTCTGGTTTTGCTCTACACCGTCTTTCATTTTCTTCTTCTCACATTTTTCTTTCATCTTTGCTTTATGCAGTTGTGTTTAAAAATATGTCATTTATTGACTATTGTTTTGGGGATGTTGCCAGGTATGGCGGTGGATTTGGGGATTTGATCAAGTACTATTGAAGTGAATTGGATGTAATGACTTCACTAGCTCTTGATGGAGATAAATTGAAATTTTTGCAGAGTTTGGAAGGGCTGCTGAACATACCTCAGTGTTTTAAATTCTGTATGCTTGTGTATAATTATTTCAACACAAAATATTACGGTTTCAAAATAGGAAATTCTTTTTTTTTCTTCTATCTGTTCAGTTAAAATATGTAATATGTCAAGCACAGTAAGCCCTGTTAAGAAAAAGCTGGCACAGTTTAAAGTACAGCTATTGCAAATATAATTTGCCTTCTGCACTGTACTTTAACACTCTTTAATTATGTGATAAGATTTAAAAACAGATACCACTCCAATTTTTTTCATCAGCCACAGTTAATGTGTAACACTGCTCTCTATCCGTTTGACAGTACAAGGAAAGAATGTCCTTGCCTTTATTACAGTTTTAATGAATGTTAGGAAATTATAAACCATTTGCATTAGTTACTGTGAATTTAATGCATCGTTAAGGTGTCAAGAGAGTTAGTTGCTCGACTCCAGCGCCTGTGAATTAAACAGTGGTAATGAGACAATTGCTTAGAGTTAAGTTATAGTATTAATTATTTAGCTGACTTGTGATTAATATATTACTGAAAAGAAAAAACTTTACACATGTGGAAACACAAGTTTTATGTCAGCTTCCAATTTACTAATACTGACTAAAACAAATAAATAATATAAATAATTTCCAAAAAGAAACCTTACATGTGATTTCATACTTTCTAGATTTCATTCTTTCTAGAATACTTTGAAGAAAAAAATATGTTGTCTTTTTGATTGTACATTTGTTTTTAAGGAGTGATACAACTGTAAATACAAGCAATTGCTAAGTAGCTAATAGTCAAGCCAAGAGCTTGTATAAGTCCTGATGATTATGATTATTATTATCATTATTATTATTTAACTGATGAATTGTTTGTAACTGCAATCATCATTAAAGAGTACTGTACACACAAAAGAAAAACCAGGTTTGTTCCAAGTGAAGCTGAAGAGTGGATATATTTGTGGGCCAGAGCTAACTTGGCACTGCAGAACATGGCACTGGATTGGAATGTTTTGGTCTGTGTATGTGCAGCTACAGTTGTCCAGTTTCCATTTAATTGTAAAGTGTCCACTTTCAGTGGTGAGTTTCCACTGGAGCATAATTTCCAAACAGAAAAAGAGGACATTGCCAGAGGCACTCCAGATATGTAATGTCTCTTATTCAGCAAATCAGATGAACAGGTGCTGAAATGTTCGCTCTTCAAGCAGTCCCGATAGAGTTATTACAGAAAAATGAGTATGTTTCAACAAAATAAAAGTATATGGGCAACACTGAAAAAAACCACAACCAAGATATTCTAATTTGTGTGTATCACAATGCAATTTTTCTGCAATTTATTCAGTTAGACAATGTATTTGATGCAATTCACAAAGTGACTTTTCAAATCCACTCAAAATGTTTGCATGATACATTTTCATGGTGAAACTCTTCCACCTTAGCATTTTTAAATATCTATCTATCTATCTATCTATCTATCTATCTATCTATCTATCTATCTATCTATCTCTATACATCTCACATATAGAATTAGGATTAATTTTGTATTTTCTTTACTTTTAGGTATTCTTGGGTTTTACAGTCAGTATTTTTCTAGTATTTGTCTAATCAGTAAGGTGTGGTGTTGAATATTGTCATTGGAAGTAGAAGCCTAAACAAAATTCCTCACTTGATTTGAAAGGTAAGCTTTCCTTCCATACTTTAGCACTGCTGTATTTATTTTGTAGTTTCTTGACTTTTTGTATGTTTTTATCAGGACTGCTGTCTGAAATCTTAGATTTGAAAGAACAATACAGAGCATGATATCCTTCCTATGACTAGAATTGCCAAAGGAACAGAAATATGTCTGTATGAATTAATATACAGAACAAGGCCTTGGGAGGGGAAGCACTAGAGCTCCTGATATCAAAGCAAACTAACAATTAAATCCTAGATAAGAATCTACAATAGTCCAAATGCAGAATTAGAAAATAGTCACAATACTAACAAGTAGCAGTGCTAAAAAACAGGGGCTTTGCTAGAATTCATTATTAGTAATAAAGGAAAAATTAATAGTACATTCTGGACCTAAACTGACAGAATTAAGACAAATTATATTTACTTTTGAAACAAGGTATGATACCACTTTAATATCTATCCCCAAATATTAAATCAAAAAGTTGTAATATTTAAGAAATATCAGTTTTAAAGTCATGTTCTCTGAAAAATATGTAATTATTACAAATACTATTGACTACTGTTTTTGAGAACTATGTGGAAAACAATTTCTTGCTTTCTTATTCAGTATTTTAAAATAGATTTCAACAGCATTTAGACATATATATAAAGTGAGTCTAGCCCAGGTTTTGTTGTTTCCTTGTGTCATCAAGCTGTTTTCCTTCCTTGTTTCCACAAGGATTTTACAGATCAACAGAGGATCAAAAAATCACTAAATGTGATAGAAAGTTTTCTGAAAAAGCTAGAAAAAATTAACAAAGCATTCAAAGGGAATTATATTACCTGAAAAAGCTATTTGACCTGTTCAGGCTAACACATCTGCCATTAAAATATCCTCACAAACCATTGTCTCCATGCTGTGGTGTGTGCTGAAAGAGGCACAGTGACATGCTGTGCAGCTGCTAGGGCATGTGCCAAAGTTTAGACTGGGCTAAGCAAGGCTTAGAAGCTGTCTTTAGAATACAGATGAGTGATGCCATCGAAAGCACGTGCTCTGTTTTTTTACCTGAAAGTCTGATGCTACCACATAAAATAAAATACCATGTATTAACAAGCACTGTTTATTCTGCACTCGAATTATGCTGATTTTAATTACCTCCAGTCAGAACGTTAAAACCCAGATTGCTTTCTGACCCTCTAGATGTTGAATTATTGGGAAACATTTTGTTTGGTTTTAGCACTGCTTGGCACCAATTTTATTCTTTCCAATTGTATGCCATTACAAAGTACATCTTCTTCCATTTTCTGCTGTTCTGACATCATCAAATTTTAGTCACTACCCTGTTCTACTGTTCTTGTTGCTAAGAGCCTTGACTCACAAAGCAAAAGGAAATATGTGCATGTGAAGAAAAGAATCTGGTATTATTTCAAGATTCCTCCTGCTGTTTGTGGTGTGCTTCATGTCAGAGATTAGGGAACCAAGAAGTTTTCTAAATCTCAGAGCTCTCTGGGTTAAGTCTTTGGGAATGAAATGCTTTCTCTAGACCTTTCTGGTTTGGAGATCCCAAAGATGCACCCAGTTACAGCTTTGTTTACTAAAGAGCCAAGGACACATCTAACAAAGCTGCAGTTCTTCTTGAGAATTATCCTCCTTTGTGCAGGCACATCAGAGGGAAGAAAATGTGCAGAGGAATGCGCGGTGGGCAGTGAAGGAAGCCAGGGGAGAATAACTGTGGGGAGGAAGAAAATAAAGTGACAGAAAAAGAAAAGGTAATAGTAAAATAGAATACAAAAGTAGAAGAGGGGAAAAAAAGAGGAGACAGAATGAGAGAAGACAGAACGACCTGGAAAAGAAAAAGAGAGATTGTGTTCCTGTGAATTCTGTGGATAATAGTCAGCACATCTGTCTTAATATGGTTTGATGTCTTGTCATAATGCTGACGTGGTGCATCAGTGTAGGGGTTTCTAGTGCAGCATGGTAAGCTCACAATGTGCTGTTTTACAGGTCCTCAGTGGCTTCTGGACAGTTCTAATCAGGTCAATAATACCAATGGAGAGGGTAATGCTGCAGGTGAGGTGTAAATGGATGGAAGAGACAGGGTGTGATGAGACACATAAATGGAGAAGACAGAAAAACTGGAAGACTGAAGAAGGGCCAGGAAGAGGTTCATGAACAGACAGCTTTCCAGAAACAAGGCTTTGTTCTCTTATGGACAGTAAGTACTACTGGCAGAAATGCTCTCCCAAGTGGGAGGTGACAGGAGCTGGGAAAGTTAAACTCACTGACCTCAGATGAAAAATGGAGTGTGTGTTTAGAGGGAATAAACTAAAGCAGGGAAAGGGAAGGTACATTATTACCTAAAAATGTGGTATGATATGTTACAGTGACCTGTGCTGGAAAGGTGTGACACTCATTCTGCAAGACTCATCTGAGTAGGTGTAGCACAGTATGCATCAACTCACAAAATGTGTCTGCTGTTTGTAAAGCCAAGATAACACTTTCCCTTCAGGGAAGCATACAGCTCAGCCACTGTTAACTGGGTACCTGCAGGGTGTTAAAAAAAAGCCCAAAGCATACAGATTTGTTCTTTGGTCTATGCAAATTTTTTTTGGAGAGGGAGGATTTTTTTAGAAATTGAGTATTTTGTTTTCTTTTCCATTCACCATTTTCCTGCTATTTTTCAGGTTGTTTTTTTTTTTTTTACCGAAACAAAATTCTGATCCTTTCTTTTCAGTCTTCTCTTTTCAGTCTTGGGCTTTCTGAATTAAATGCTGCAATATTAGCTGCCTGCAGTTCCTGTGATTGGACTCCATGGGTGGTCTGAGTAATTTTCAGACAATGGAGCTGGTTCTTTTCTCACTCACACCACTGTAACTCATTGGTTTCAGTGAAGTTACTCTTGATTCACAGTGTTCTGAAAGAAGAGTTGAGCTTGCTCTTTCATATGTTCTTTAATCTCCATGATATTTTTGCTTACATGTATAATTGATTTTCTGGGAATATATCCTGCTGCTGGCAGGTAGACCTAGGAACTTCCTAAGACAGAAATAAATGTGAGCACTTTTTAGGTCACTGAATTCAATCCACTGCTTCTACAACACCATGTTATATAATTTCTTTCATAAACTGCTCAGGCTTTAAACATTCATTAGGATCTATCAGAAAGATTAGTTACGCCCTGTGAAAATTTAAAATCACAACTGAAGTAATCTTCAAAAGTATTTTTCTTTCTCACCTGTGTCTCACTTTTCAGTACAGCAATCATGATAAAGGTTCATTCTTGGCAGTAGGAGGCTCAGCTCTGGAAAAGCACGATTCTGAAATTACGGGCATACTTTGGAAAGGTTACTGTGTATTTTTCTTTCATAGTCATATCCCTCTTGCAGATTTTAGTGTGAGCAGTCATCTGACAACAAATTTTTACCATACTTGAAGCATCATTCTGAAAGTAATTCCAGAAGGAGAAGGGTACGGAACAGGTGTGTACAACTCAGCTGGGGATAGATTACTGTAGACTTTGACTTACTTTTCTTGGGCTGCCTTCCAGGTACTACCCTGTTGTAACAAATCCCATCCATTTTATCCAAATTTGCTCTTCATTTATGGAATTAATGGGTGTAATTGACATGAAATTGAAAATCATCAATACAATCAAGAAGTTTTATTGTAATCTAAGGATAGATGAGAAGCACAGCCCTATGTAAGAGATTACATAGTATAAATGATTCAGCAGAAGCCAACACAATTATGCTGCTACCTGAAAATGCTACTATGATATCTCCCTGTGCTCCCTACCTTTGCTTTGCATATATGTTAATATGGAATGTACTCTTATTTTTTGCCTTGTGTGGCTGAATCTCTGTTCTGCAGCTCACTTTAGCAAGGCCTTTGCCAGTACTTCCTTTCTGTTCTGAAGCTTGAACTACAGAAGTTGCAGCTGTTACCCAGGAAAATTTTTGGCAGTTGCCATTTAGCAGGTTTGGTTTGCAGCAGCTGGAAGATGGTGGCTGCACATCACAAGGGAGGGAGGAAGAGGTGTATTAGTTGTGAAAGCCAGATTATGGTCACTGTACAGCAGCCAGCTGGCTGTGATACTGCTCTGGTGGCTCTTTATCTCACCCTTTGGCTACTCTGTTTCTGATGCAGAAAAAAGTGCACCAGTTGCATCATGCAAGTACAGTAAGACTTGCAGTTTTAGGACTTACTGGAAATGCTCAAAGTAATTGTGTGGTCTCTTCATTCAACCCTTTTTAGGAGTGGTAGAGCACTCCCTTAGTTTTGTTGCATTACACTGCCTATAGAATATAGGCCTATGGTGTTTGCTCTGAGGTCTTTGGGGTTGCTGAACATGGGACATCCAAGGTTGAGACATATGCAGTAACATAATGAGATTATTAGATACCAAGAATCATAGACATACACAGTTCTCAAAATCTCCCTGGAAAACAATTCTGGTTGGAAAAGAGGACACACGAACAATCTAAGGCACCCTGGATATGGTAGCTATATCTAACCATGTCTACGCATCTCCCTTCTACTGCAATGCCTTCATGCTTCCCCATAGCTAATTCTTTTTTATTTGCCAATTTTCTTTGTCTGAAGTGTGAGAGGTACCCTGCTGTGTGCTCTTGTGGAGAGCAGTTGCCAGTCAGGAATCCTCAGTGCATCACCATTCTCAGCTTTGCAGTCAGCAGCTCTCAACCCAGCACATGTTATGGGGCTGTTGAAAGAGGCCATTGCCTCTGGTGACAATCTGCTGCGTGCTCAACAACGTGCTGATCTCATGCCAAGGAGAGAGCAGCGAGGCAGGACAAACTTGTTTCTTTCACCTACGCAGAACACTGGGCCAAAGGAATTCTTTGGTAGGCTGTGTGCTACACAGGCCTGATACAGAGGCTTGGGGAGAGTCTGGTTTGTCTTCTAGATGCTTCCTAACCTTTAAGTGCATAATGGTGGTGGGTTGTTTTGAGGCTTAGAGCTCTGATAAGTGGTCTTTCACAGAGTTACCTGTTCAGCTTAAGACATTACTGCTCTCAAGTGTCTGGCTTACTCTTCTGTTAGGTATTATCACACTCTTACGGTGGAGACTCCAGGTCACAGGCTGGAATATTTAAATACTATTTTCATTGTTGTACTCTCCTAGAATGATCATGACCTCAGGCAGTTGAGAGAAATCATATCTTAAAACACAGCAGATAAATCTGCCAGAGCTTGCTGTTCAGAGCCTTTGGCCTTTGCTTCTTGAGAGGAAATCATGAGAGGAAAGAGTCCTTGCCAGTGCCTTCAGGCCCGAGGACAACCATTCATGCCTTTAGTGCCACTGCAGGTCCTCTGCCACCCCAGAAGTCTACTACTTGTCCATATGGAGTACTGGTGTCACAGCTGTTAGCTGTTACAACTTAAAAGAGCAAGGAGTATGTGTAAAGAAACTTTGAATACTGATACTGTATTAAGCAAAAAGTGAGGGCTGTTCTTTGGGTGGTGAATTAAGGAAGAAAAAAATTCACTTGGAATTTTTATGGTTTATGTCATCTTGAAAGTGGTTTATGATCCCACCATGCAGATCTTAGGATTTAGTGGCTGTTCTGATTCACTGAAAATTGCAGATGTAGTAGAAAATAGGTTGAAGTATTCATTTATATCAGTAATGATATGGCATCAGAGTAAAGCATGACATTTTAATCTTAATTTCACTAAGAAATTAAGTGATTGTGTTGATATTGTGTTGAAATTATATTGCTGTCTTTATTTGTCCATCTTTTTTTGAAATGGTAGGAGGTTGAAAGCAGGAACTGGATCCCCTTCACTTGTCTGAGGACGTTTTGTAAAATTTTGTTTACAAAAATCAATTCAAAAGCTGGTCAGTCATAAGACACAAGTCCACAGGAAATCAAACTTCAGTATTTCTGATGTTTACACAAATGCCTGGTAGTTGATTCATGCCCAGCAATGGAATAGGCCAAGCTGGCTGGAAACAGTTAGAGATGCTGGCGGTGTGCCTTGCCCACCTCCCACAGGTTCCCACTTCTGCAGCAGGAATGGCTCAATGCCTCATTAATCAGCACCTGGGTTTCTGCATTTTGCAGATTGGCGCATTAAGACAAGCCAATCTGTTCAGGCTTAAGCCACAGCATTCCTGCTGTGGGAGATGTCTTGCAAGAGAGATCAGTGTACATAGTGGGGCAGATGATTGTCAGCTGCAGCTTAAACTACAGGGTGAAGTATATATTAATACCTTCATCTTTATTTTGTTAGAATTTTTAATTTATTGATCAGAAATCACTAATGGAAGTGTAAAGTTGAGGTGGTTTAGGATGTGGATGATAGCAGAAGAATGCCAAGAGGAACAGTCATGAACATTACATTTTCTAGTTGGTGAAAGACTACATCTATCATATTTAATTTTGTCAGCATAACTTTGGTTCTGTTTTTCAACACAACAGCTTAAAAACAAAATTAAAAAATAATTTGTCATAAATCACAGCACTGAATTTAGTAAATAGCAAGTATTGTCAATACCTTTTCTCTCTAGGATGCGTGTGTTCCCCATGACTCTGCTGTACAGTTCTCCCAAGGAGTGCATAAATGGATTCCTAGGGCACGAGCGGTCACATCAGCATTTTTTCCCGTGACATATTTCAGACAACCGGGCTGTGTAAGTGAAAGACGCAGTGACTAAAATGCTGTTGGGAGGTGAGGCGCTGTGCCGGACTGGCCTTTAACCTGCCCCAGCACCAACACCACGTACCCTGGGCAGCGTTCAGGGCCCGTGTGCCCACGCTGGCAGCTCGCAGTGGCAGCGGCGGTGGCCGGCGGGCCCACTGCCCGCGCGGGCGGTCCGGTGACCGCCCGGGCCGCGCTGAGGAGCCGCAGGACGGTCCCGGACCATTTCCGTGGCTATCGAGCCCCGCTCTGCTCGGCCCTCGGCGGGGGCGGCTGCGGAGAGGGGGCGGCGGCCTCCAGCGCGGGGCGGGCGGCCGGGAGGGAGGGTCCGGGGAAGCCGCGGCCCCTCGGAGGCGGCGAGCGGAGCCCGGCGGCAGGTGGCGGCGGCGGCTCGGCCCCTTTAAGGTTACGACTGCCGCAACCCGATCCCCGCCGGAGCATCCTGCGCCCGGGAAGGGCTGTCCCGTCCCCGACGCCGCGGGGAAGGCATGGAGGAGGAGGCGGCGGCACCGCAGCCCCCGTAGCCCCGCTCCCAGGTGCGGCGGGCGGGGAGGGAAGGCGGTGGGGCGCTGAGAGGCCGGGGCTGGCGGGGCGGGGGCGGTGCGGCCCCTTTCCCCCGCCCCGCGGGGCTGCGCGGTGCGGCCCCTTCCCTCCCTCAGCGCGGGGCGGCCCCCGAGGGCCGCAAGCCGCAGGCGGCGGCACGGGGCCGCCTCCTCCCGCCGCCGCGGCAGCGCCTGGCCGCGGCCGGAGCGAGCGCGGAGGGTGCGCGTTCCTGCCCGCTGCCTGCGCGCTCCTGCCGCCGCCTGCCCGCTGCTTGTGCGCTCCCGCCCGCTGCTTGTGCGCTCCTGCCCGCTCCTGCCCGCTGCCTCCGCGCTCCTGCCCGCCCGCCGGCGGCCGCTCGGGGCCGGTGCGAACGGCGGGCGCCGCGGGTGACCGGGACGGCGAGGTAATGCCCGGCTCGGGGGCAGCGTCCCTCGCGGGCAGCCTGGGGGCCCCCCGCGCCCCCCGAGACTGGGCGGGTTCCCTGTCGGGGGCTTAGCGGCTCCAGACCGCTTGCGGGGTTTGAGGAAATTTGGCAAATGATATCGCAGCGGCCACCTCACCCTGAGTACCCTGGCTTTACAAGAAGCGTGCTTTATCTGCCGGTTGCTTTGGTGTTGTAAGAGCAGAAAGCTGAATGGAGTTTAGGGTGTGAATAGCCTTAAATAGAAAAGGGAACGGCTTAAGTGTGAGTAGCTTGAATTTTGTTGTGTTTCTCCTTTACGGGGTTTATTGAGCTAAGTAAGATATCAAACGCATAGGAAATACCATTCAGAGCCAAGAGCACAGCAAAGCTCCAGCACTGCAGATGTTTTATTACTGGGCATAAAATGTGGAAGCAGTCGGTAGTCCAGCATTGCTCTCTGCAAATTGGTCTGACAAGTTTTACAGCTATTGGATTTGGCTTTCAGTTTTAAGCGGATCAGGAGAGCGCAGTACTTCATGCGATGTCCTGGTATCAGTAGCAGCTTTACGGTGTAATCTTGTTTGGAAATTGATCCAACGCATCTTGAAATCAGCCCCGAAGAAAGTAAGAAGGGCTGTGGGCCTTAAACCTTCCACTGCACCTTCTTACCATGTCTGGTGACTATGCTGTTACATTTCTTATTTTTATAATGTGAAAAATTGGTGTGAGAACAATAAGATGGGGAGAACGTAAATGCTTAATGTTTTTGATGGTACAACACTTGATAGCTTTCCTGCTCCTTTATCCTCTTTCATTAAATGCCAACTTGTTTCTGTCAGGAGTTCATGGTGTTATCATATTGGGAGTGAATGGATATTGTTTTTTCTTCTAAATTTCAAGCAGAAACAGAATTGAAGGAAAACCGCTGCGTGTTAATAGAAAATGAAAACCAACATATTTTTAGGTCTTACGAAGTGTGATGAAAAAACTTATGTTATTAACCTTTTCAAAGTTTTTGGGTCAGTAGAGTAATTTGAAATCACAGTAGCCATGTAAGCACTACCTTGCTTAAAAATGTTAGTTTCAAGTGTTTGGTAATATTTATTTACCTAAAGGCTTCATTGGAAAGCTACAAGAGTAAAGTTCTGATCATATGTAGTTACTGTCTAACAAAATGGTTAAGACAGTAATTTTGGGTAAGCAAGGCAAATACTCATGGTGAGGAAGCAACGTGTATATTACAGTGTTTTTCCTGCATTACAAAGTAGTTACACTAAACCTCCTCCCCTCCCAGCCTCCCATTAGCTCAAACCCCTATCAGCTGACAGAACAGTAATCAATGACTATGCAGTTTGGGTGATAAAGTGTCTGTGCATACATAATCCATGAAGTTCTCTATCTTGATCAGACTTTGCTGTACAGCTACAAGAAGATACTTGGAAAAAACACCACAATGTAGTTGAAGCTGCCTGGCTTACTAACTTTGGCCTCTTATCAAGGAAAATTATAATCAGAAACTAATTGTGCTTGTCTTAAGTCAACAATCACAATACAATAAGCTGTTTAGGTTCAGCAACATGAATAATTTTTCTTGTAAATGAAAATCTGGTAAAACCCGGTTAATTTTCATGTAAAACAGGATACAGTTGAAAACAACCTAGAGATATGAGAAAATAACAATATAAATATGAGACAGTGTTTATAGCTGAACATGTGTGAAATACTGTATTTACACCTGGTCCTTGGGTTGAATTAAAATATGACACTGTTAATTGCTGAGCTAAAACATAAAACTATTCTGGACTTGGTAGTTACTACACATAAACAGCCTCTTGATAAGCATATATGAAATCAGGCTTGCAAAACTTGAGCATCTGTGAGACTAGCCACAGAGGCTTAGAGAATAAGTTTTTGTCTGCCTCTCTTCTCTAAAACCATTGTACCATTCTCCTGCATGGGCATTTGCTGAAGATCAGGTCATGCACTTTCCATGCAAGTACCTCTCTAAAAATGAGTTCCCTGTACCAGCTCCCTCTAGTCTTCTAATGCAATTCTTTCAAGGGATGTTTGTTTAATTCCATAATCTGTACTAAAATGAACACCTGTCAAAAGCTGAAACATTACTTACCTAATATAATCTTCTGGTACTAAGGAAACAAAACAAAACATGGTTTTCTCTTGCCCAGGACATTATGTCAGTGTCTTTGGAACTCAGAGATACTAGTGTAGATGCTGCAGATGAATGAAATGTAGCATTGTGAGAATTGCTATATTTTAGTCAAAAGTAGGTGTTGTTAATGCTCAGTGGTTTTGCTATTTTTCTGAAGAGAATTGTACTTAACCTGGATTTTGGCTTCCTTCATTAATTAAACCAACTGATATTTTTTTTTTCCTTATGTGGTCCAAGAGAAGACTTGGTTGCTACAGATGAGATAATGTAATAACAGAGTTTTATCCCTGGGGTTAGAATCTGGAACTGGACACTGTACAGTGCTTCTCAGTGAGTTTAAACTCGTAGCTACTAAATCATTTTATTCCTTCAAATTGTAAGGTTTTAGAAAATTGAGCTTAAACCTGTTGTCTCTGGTACTTTACACTGTTCAAAAAGGATATAAAGTTTGGTTTGTATTTTGTGTCTTCTTGGTCAGTGGAGGCAAATGGAGAAGTGTGTGGAGAATCGAGAACGCTCAATATTCAGGATGGTAATTGAAATTGGAAGTTTTGGTTAAAAAGTATGCAGGACTTATATGCTGCTGCACTAGAACAGGTCACGAGAAAACAACTGGAATCAGTTAGTTTGATGCAATGCACTGCAATGTGTTTACATAAAAATTTTAGTTTGGATTAAAAATGCATTTATGAACTGACTCTTCCGATCACCACCTGTGATTTGTGTTGCGTAGCTGTCCCAGAGCATGCAAGCTGGATTCCTTTTGGGTTCAACTGGGCAGGCAGGAAGGTAGGCCCTAGGAGCCCATTAAATGTGTTCCAAGAATTGTGGCGTCCCTAGGACAGAATTAAAGTGGGTCTGAAGTAAGCACTTGAAATTGACATGGTAGAGGCAGGTTTTATTCAGCAAATCTGCTCTTATTTGTCCTGCATTCTGTTTTTATGCATGGAGTTCTGTGGGTACTAGTCAGAGGAACTTTTATTGTCTTCAGTTCTGGGAGAATAAATAGAAAAGAAAGAGGTAGAGGGGGGAAAAGTTTGAGACCATTGAACCTTCTGCTTCTAAATCTTTGAAGCTGAAAGTGTACTTTTTCTGATCTATGTGTTTTAATATACTCACCATTTACACCCCAAAATGAGAATATTGTACTTAATTTTTTATAAAGTTACTGTTTTGTTATTATGGTGGTCTTTTTCCTGTGTTTTTTCCTTCTGGAGTTCAAGTTTCTTACCATCTGCAATGCAGATACAATTTCAAAAATCTAAGGCATGTTCACTCATTCTGTAATGCATGGGAAATAAAGGTGGACATAAATGTATTATATCATTGTATCACTTTTGCTGGCCATTAGGTTGCTGTAATAAAATCAAATTATGCTGTCCTAAAAGTCTTAATTTAATTTTTAGATATTTTCTTAAGCAAAACTAAGATAAGTGATAGCAGATTTTAATAGGTATTAAAAGAATTATTTAAATATTTGGAATATTTGGCTTTTTTTCCTCTTTCCAGTTCAACTTAATATAAATTGACAGTTTTTGAGTTTGTAATTTTTGCCGGTCTTGGAGTGTAAACCACTGTCAAATTGGAGATGCATGTCACAAGTTTGTGGCTTCTGGGAAAAGACCATTCTGTACTGGAAATACTGGCGACTCAGGAAAAATGACTGAAGCATTTAGTGACCTACGCTTATGTTTGGAATTGTGTTGGTATTTAGACCTCATGAAGTAGCTGAACATCCGCTCAGCTCTGATGATAGGAAGCTTTCCACGGTGTGTGAAAGTGTGCGAAGGTTAGGCTTTTGTGAAGGAAGCAAGCTCGAATGCGATAGCCTACAGACTGTCACGAGCTCTCGACCGAGCACAGTGTGAATTTAGAGCTACTGTCTCTGGAAAGTGTACAAACAGAGCTGCAGTGAGGCTGCTGCTTCTCTGGGCTGACCCAAAAACCTCTCTTCTGTGCTTATCTGATTTCATTGTTGCTTTTTAAAATTCTGTTGGCAGTAGTCAATCTGGCAATGATGAAACAAGTTTTAATTTTGGAGGTTCTTGAAACGGCGAGCTGGCAGTTGCCTTGGTCAGTGGTCTTCGCTGCCTTTTCTGTGTGGATGAAATACATGCAATTTTAGGCCACAAAACTGTATAATATGCAAATGTTAAAAAAAAAAACAAAACCAAAATTCCACTTGTGTAAAAGCTAGGGCATACTTTTATACTGTTAATGCTTAAGTAGAAACTTTTAGTGAATAATACTTCTGTTGATAAGTTTGCTGTCAAAAATACTTTCTGTGTTTGCTTAAAATAATTAAATGGAGAATAGAATGAAATTACCTTCTGCTTCTCTTCACAGGCTGAAGAACAATGGCTTCCTTCAGCAACCTGACTATTGGCATTGCTGTTGCCAGTTTTACTGTATTTCAGCTCCTGTTCCACGTTTTAAGTTCTTGGGTGTCAACACGAATAACACCTGGTTTTAACAATCTCAGCCAAAAAAGGAAGATCGAATGGAATTCAAGGTAGAGTGTTCAAAACAGCAGGAGTTAATGACCTACCTGAAATCATGGACACTTGAACCACCTGTGTGTATGTGTGAGACTGAAGAAGACCCTATTAGCTAAATGTTTGTAAAGATCAGAGGGCTGGCTCTAGGCACTGAACAAATAATGCATGTGAAATATTGAGGCCCCTTCACGGAAACAAAGCATTACTAACACCTGTACATTAAACATTTTGTTGGACAGTGATGCCCAAGTGAAGGTCAATACAAAAATAAAGCGGTTACTGGTGAGAGGTAGTGAGCTGAAGGGATGGTCTGCAATGCTTCTGCTAAAGAGAAGAGATAAAAAATTCCTTTCCAAACATGTATGAAAATCAAAACTATTGCTATTTATTCTAAATCCCAGTGTATCTCTCAACATGCTTTTGGGAGCAAAGCAGTTTGCTCTCTCTTCTGCTGGTGCTGTTACACTACAAGCTGTTTTATATAGATTAAGGTTTTCCAAGGAATTTAATGAAGCTTTGGTGTAGTATTGAAGAGAGTCAGGTTCACGTGTCTGTTGTTGGGGAGGGAGACTGCAGCAGGAGGAGGGGAGAGCTATAGCAGACGCAGGGTACACATGCAGGAAGGAGTTGTGGAAACTCAGTCCAAAGACATTCCTCACTCCCTTTGTATTTCTGCACTTTCATAAGTGGGATGGATCCACCTGCATTTCACTTGTCTCCTCAGATACAGGACTTCTAGAAACTTGTTTGACCCATGGGTCTTTTAAGCCTTAAGGGAAGTATAAGACAGTAATTGAAAATGGGATGCTCAATGAGGTTTTATTTGCAACATACTATTCTGAGAGGGTGTATATAGCACACAAGGTTCTCCAGTTGAAGTTAATTGGTACAGTCTAACTTTGAGGAGCCTATTACAATTTTAAAATATTTTTTCAGATGTTTCCCAAATTTTAAGCTCAAAAATGTGTACTGTATGTTTGTCACTGCACTCAAAGTGTGTTAGTTGCATTTCTACTCCTCCTCAGTGCTGTTTAGCATCAGGTGGATGCTTTTAAAGTTGTTTCCATTGTTCTAGGCAGCATTAGCAACTCAAATAGCCTTGCCCTTCAGTTTGGCAAATGTCCACTTGCAGTGTTCTTAAAGGCACCATCTTGATTTCAGTTCCCTCTTTGAATAATTACCTATCTGCCAGAACAACCGTGTAGAATGCCAGTTCACAGTATCAGTGCGGCTTAGGTTTATTGCTCTGTTACAATTAACAATAGAGGCAGACAGGGGAAGTAAACTAAATTGTTCCCCTGTGAAGCTGAACTATTGTCTATAAGCCACATCAAATGGCCTTTGAACTGCATAATAGGCTTTATGAGAACTTACCCCATGCCTGGTAGCACTACGCTGGTGTAGTGCTTTGCATAATAACATGAATTGTTTTACACATCACAAGTGTGCAGGAAATAAGCTGCTCCATAATCTCTGGGCTACTTTGTAATGAGGTGTTTAACTGCTCAACTTGATACAGTACCCCAGACTATGTCCTTTTTTTTCTCTTTGCACATGTTTTTGGTTTTTTTTTTGGGTTGATAGCAGGATGGAGATGTTAGCACACGGATGGGTTGTGATCCCAGGCTTCATCCAGTTCAGGAGTTAGAAGGCGTGAAACACAAAGCATGGTTCATCAGCATCTTGTGGATGTTTTAACTGAGGAGGGCATGAAGGGAAAGAAAGACTAGCTGTGCTTGTGTTACTTCAGCTCTGCTAACCAAACACAGTGTTTTGTCAAACTGCCCTGTCACCCCAGTACTTTGAAGAGAGGCTTCCAGGAGTATCTTGCAAGTTCAGAGAATACAGATGAGTATGTATTTATTCTGCAGAGAGCTCTGCAGGTAGAGATGTTACTATGCCCCAGTAAAAGCAGTTGGTTTCATTTAAATTATTTACAAGTAGATGGTTGTTGTTTTGTTCTATATTGAACTGGTGTAGGGAGTGCACACACAAATGATTCTGTTGGCAGTGTTAAGGAAACTGGCACAGAGGATGGTTATGCATTTTTATCAGCTCAGCTGGGTCTGGAAGAGGGCATCTGCCTGAAATGAGCTGTAGCATTGAAAATATATTGTTACAGTTTGGAGAGCTTTGTAATCAAGCGTTTGAGCTGCAGCTCTTGACTGTATTTTCCATGCTGTCAGTTTGTTCATTCTGACCTTCCAAGAATTATGAACCAGTAAAGTAATTGCTTCTGGCATCTAAAGTATGTGGACACTCAAATTGAGTTAAAAACTATATTTTGTCACAGATGTAGTAGAACTCTTCAAGTTGTTATGCATATATTCCTGTCACTTCTCCTATAATACATGCTTGTACTGCTATTAAGTAGTTGTGGAAAAAAAAATACATATAAATAGAATACTAAAAATACATATACTAATAAAGGAGCAAGTCTGCAACCTAGCAGTGCAACTTCTTTTGTTTGCAGCTTAATGAGGAGTTAAAGGATGCAAGCTTTGACAAAAATTTCAAGGAAATGTACAGAGCTTGATAGCTTGACCTAGATTCCTTATTAAAATGGACTGTTGTACTATTTCCCTTCTTCCCTGTCTTCTGTGGAGAAGCTTCAAAGTCCAGTTAAAGAGGAAATCTGCTGCTTTTTCTTTTCTTTTTTTTTTTTTCCTTTTATTTCACCACCATCAAGTGTTTTACTTGTGTGTAGCTTGTATTCTAAACACTAAGGCTCAGATAAACAGACTCTTCAAAGACAAATTACAGCTGTAAACTAATGAGCTATATTTTAGGACAAATTTTCCTTCTTGCAGCATTGTTGTCTTCTCAAGTTCAAAAAATCCAGGTATTTCTCAGACGCTAATATCACATGCTCTGCTTTGTTTCTAAAAAAAAAAAAAGTTCCTATCTTTTTAAATCCTGTGTTACAAGAGTTGACCTTTTAATTAAACTATTAATTATCATTGAAATTCTGATAATTAAATTTTTTTTTCTTTGTTAAAAGAAGAGAGGGCAGAAGTGCAGCCTGTGCTGTAATGATTATTAATTGTTCTCATCCAGTTTTTGACTACTCATATAATACTAATCTCCATTCATTTTCTGGAACACTATTGAAAAAGCTGCTGAAAATAGCACAGCGGCACTCTTGAATCAAACTGTAAATACAGTCTCCTTTATGAAAAGTTAAAGAATCTTCTGTTTCCAATAGATAATAATATAACTCCTGGAAATGAAGTAGGGATTATAACCTCTTTCTTTACTTTAGAAAGTCTTCTGCAGGAAGTAAGATGTTTTCTTCAAATCTTGCATGGTAGAGCTTAGACTCCTGAGAGTGCCTTAAGGACATCTAAAATATTAATCACTTCCAAATACATGTGTTCTACATGTACAAAGACAAGAATAATAACTAACAGCATTGGTGCATTTGTGTGTATATTGTTGGTGCTGTGAATATAGTGTGAAGTGTTTCAAATCATACAGCACTGAACTTTGTTTTCATCTTTCAAACAATATCTGTGATTCCCTATGGATATTTTTTCACATCATTTTTTTTTCTTTCTAGTGACACTTGGAAAGTGGGAAAGCAGACAGTAGCTACACAGTATTAGGTGCAATTTATAGACATGTTAAACCCATGGCTAGAGCAGAAAGGTTGCACATTTTGGACCCGTGCCCATTGCATTGTTCTACCTTCCAAGAATTCTTGTAGCCTGAAAGGGCAGGAGTGGCCCTGGCCTGTGTGCTGGCAGAAACCCTGCTGAGGTTTCTGTAAGTAGATATTTCTCTGTAGGTGCATGCTTGCTAACCTGCAGAGTTTGTCTACACTGTGCATGCAGCCTGTAAACTGGAGACTGTTGTGTTTGGGGAAAAAAGTGTGTCTAGTACCCGGGTAGGGACAAGGCAACTTTGATTACTGTGACATTTATTTCATATTTCCCTTGTCCAATACAAAGCTTCTAATTGATATAAATATGTAGCTATTATACCTTGGCTACTCAGCTACAATGTATTGTTATACAAGTTTTCTCTTTGAAAACCAGAATCTACCATGATTTTTTGTTTAACGCCACCTTCCAAACCCAAACTAGACTTATTATAGGTCTTTTAATTTGGTGCCTGAAAGGAGAAACCTGCTGTTGCAGGACTCCTGGGCTAATCTGAGTATGAAATTGCATACGCATTTTCCAGCAAATGGAGCAATGCAGAAAACATTTGTTAGACAGCTAGATGTCATACTGTCTTTAAGAATTCGTTAATATATGGGATAATTGGAGGAAAGTTTAGATCTCTGTTACTTTTAAGACTCTACTTTGTATCTAATATTGCCAATCCCACTCCAATCTAAGAGATTCCTTCTTTTTGACTATTTTTTTCCCACCTGTTATTGTGTAAGTGGTTGGATGTAGCATAGAGAACAGATGATTGTCTTCCACAGAAGTATCTGGTTGCAGCTGAGAATGCCTTTGGAAACACCCTGCCTTAAGCACAGTACGGGAAGTTGTGAATGGCAGTACCTCCTTGTGACTGTGATCTCTTTTTCAGGACAGTGTCCACATTCCACGCCTTGGTGGTTGGCGGGTTTTGCCTATATATTTTATTGTACGATGATGCTGTTAATGCTGACCATCTCTGGTAAGGCATGTTACATATATGTTGTGGTTACACAATAAAATAACATATTTGAGAAGGAAAAAAAAAAATCCTGCAATATATTAAGTACTGAATGATTGTTTCATTTTCCATTAAAATATGCAGTTATGATGTGTTCATTTTTATGTCTGTACTACTTGAAAATTTGATAACTATTGTGTCAGTATTAATGTCTTAGTTCAGTGTGTCTCTGTGAAGTGGAATAGATAAAATACAAGTAATTGATTTGAAATAGCATATTAAATTACTAAAGAATAAACTATAACTGTAAGTCAGTATGACTGAAACTCTGCTATTTGCAGTAATCATTTTAAAATTAAATTGAAGAGCTGTAGCAGATCTGGATAGTGTAAATATCTATGTGAAAGTTCTCCATTGAGCCCTGCAAAGGGTTTGGGTCCAATGGAGAGAGAATGTGTTATTACTGTCAGGTAATGCCTGAAAATAGATACAGTAGATCATAACAAAGACTGGAGCATTGGTAAGCTCCAGAGAAGCATCAGCATTTTGTGTGACATTTTTTGATGGTCTAGGAGTTCTCATAAAACTTTTCCTTTTTTTCTATATGTACTAGAGACTAACATAGATGATGTAGAAATTGTTTCTGTGGTGGAGAGAATCACATGGTAGAAAATGTGGAGGTGGTAGAGATCAGATAAGGAGAGGGAGAAGATGTAAATAAGTGGATTAAGTTGTAGCTTCATAGGAGAACAGGCTCTTTCCTATGACTGTTCATTTCACAGTCATTGCAGTTTTTCAAGTTTGATGTTTTATTACCATTTTATGTGACCCTGTATCTGCAAAGAAGTTTGAAGAAAGTCAGTCATAAGGACTTCTGTTTGTTCTATCTGCCAGTGCATGTTCATGTGTCATTTGCCACACATACATTAGCAATCACCAAGAGATAGTTCTTCCCATTTGCTTATTCAAGTCATTCCCTGTTTGTCACTCTGTGCTCTTGCTTGTATCAAAACTGGCCTGCAAACATCAGGGCTCATTAATTCCATCACACCTTCCATTCAAGGGGATAGGTCAGGAAATCTGGAAGGTTTTAGACTAAATTCAAAGTTCTCCATTTATTGAGAATAATTTGGGATTCTAGCATGGACTCTTCTTGAAGGGATGTGACAGATGGACAGTGCAGCCATATATGTTGCTGAAGTGTTGGTTTAGAAAGCCTAGATAAGGTTTGATGCAAAGTGACCATTCCCTGGGGAGTAAAAAGAAGGGAAGTGAACCATTCCCTGTCCCATCCAGATAGGTCATGTCTACTGTTATCAAGGAACCCATTTCATAAATTCAATCCTTTGTGTGTTCTCTGTAGAATATGAAGGCTCTTGAGTGCAGGCTTAGTCTTGGTGGTGATATACTGAAGTGTGTTGGGACCCCTTAGAAGTTTAGTTATGCTGCTGCTGCAGCTGGGAGTTCTGACACGAGGGCTCTATGTAGAGTTTCTGCTAAATTTATGAGAACCTATCTATCTATACTCTAAATCTAAAGAAGCACTCAGCCCACAACATAGGTAGCTCATGAAATAAAGTTTTGAAGCCATGGAAAAATGTTCTCATTTCAGCTGTATTTAAAAGAATGTCTATGGCAAATCTTAAGAGATGAAGTGAATTCCAGACTCTCCTACTAGTGATTTTTTTTCACCTAACAGCAGAATTCTGGTTTTGTGAGTCCTATTTTCCTGTAAACTACCCTTTCACTGAGGGGAACAGTTTTAGACACTAAGAAAGCTTTACAATTTAGCGATCAGATTGTAATAATACAGGAAATCCCTTCCACTGCTCCAATCCAATAGGATTAAGAAAAAGTAATTAAGTAATAGCACTTTACTGTGTTCTGGCTGAGGCAGAATTTTTGTATCTTTGTATTGGAGTTGTCTGTAAGCACAGTTAGGTTCCTTTTTTCTGGAAAGGTTTACAACAGGGATTGCTTTCACAGCTTGTCTTGAGCAGTCCACATTTCATGGATCTGTTGACCTGTCACTTGAAGCTGAATTCATATTTACACAAAACATAGCTAGATTAGTTGCACAACTTAATTAAAAAATTAAGTTACAATCCTTATGCCAAGGGAAAAAGACTTTCTTTACCAAACTGCTCTAAGTAGGAATGCACAGAGGACAGAGAAGAACAGACATTGCTTGCTGTAATGTGGATGCTTCCCTTTCTTGAGCTGCATTCACAAGTTTGGGTTTGTTGAACATTCTAGAGGAACTGAAGTTCTGTGTGTACTTCTAAGAGCTTTGCCTGCTGAATATTTGGCACCAAAAGGGAAGGGATAGGTGTGGAAACTACTCTGAAAAGCATTTCTGCTCAAAGGTTCTTTGGCTCCAGAGAACTGGCAAATAATTCCTTTCCTGTATCCTTCTACTCTGTTTGTCCCTATAAAAC
The DNA here is from genome assembly GCF_049639895.1 of Pseudopodoces humilis. Taxonomy (NCBI): domain Eukaryota; kingdom Metazoa; phylum Chordata; class Aves; order Passeriformes; family Paridae; genus Pseudopodoces; species Pseudopodoces humilis. Next base: position 14,465,385 of record NC_142209.1, on the reverse strand, counting down.
ATCCATCTGATTATGAATATGAAAAGCACCAGCTGAGCAAGATATTTTTGTCATCCTTACCAAAGTTTTAGCATTGGCAGAAAACAAAAATGGAGACACAGAGTGTCGGTTAAAGGGCTAAGAGACAGTGACTGGGCTGTTTTCTTTTATCCTCAGTTTCCTGAGAAGCCAGCTTGGAGCACTTGCTGGGTTTCAGTTCAAATGTGTAGCAAGGCTCTTGTGGCAGGCTCTGTGCCAAGGCAGGGGTTGATCCTGATTAGGGGAGTTAGTAGGTGTCTTGCTTCTGGGTGGGAAAGGAATCCACTTTTATGATTAGAACCCTTCTTAACTAGATTGCATAATCTCTTACTTATGAGCCAAGAATAATGTGTCCTGATGGACATTGTGTTTGAGATGTGTATGTCCTTTGCAAATTAGGCTGTAACTATGTATTTTTGGTATGTTTACAGGGGTGACCCTTCAGTTGTGAAGCTGAATATTGCTATTACCACAGGCTACCTCATTTCTGGTAATTATGCAACATGTATATAACATGCACAACCTGTTTATTTATTTTGAGTCACTATACCTATATGTTTACCCTGAGCCACTGTGGTGAAAATGTGATATGTGCATACAATTACAGTTTCTACTGTGGCTTTTAAAGTTGCTGTTGGATTTGTGGGTTGTGGTGAAATCACAGGATCTTGCTAGCAGATGTGAAAGATGGAGTATCTCCCCAAGCACTGAGCAAATGCCAGTGTGTGGCTTTGTGATGGTTTGATGTGCAACCACCAACCCCAGCTCAGTTTTGTCCTTTGGCCAACTGAGAAGGTGTTAGAGCAGTGCCTTTCACTCTCTTCATGGTGCCTAGAACTTGTAGCTTTTCTATCATGTGTTTCTTCCTGTGACCTCAGAATGCTGGCAGAAGAATTTTAGCAACCCTTAATACAAGCTGAGGCAAATGATGCCATAGGATTGTGCCTGCTCATCTTTTAGTCTCCCTTTAAGCCAAAATTCAGTCATGTATTAAACATGGAAATTTTAGAATATTTACTTTGTATGTTATTTATTCCTACATATGTTTTATGCTCTTAATTTTGCTGTCAACTAAAATTGGTGTGGGAATTTTGCTACAAAATGCTTTGGAGCTTTCTTTTCTGTTGTGTGGGGATAATACTGGCTTATCAAAGCAAAAACTTGTTGTGACTTGGACTATTTTCAGTGAAAGCTTCTCATGTTAAGATGAAATCTCTGGTCAGAGACTGGGCCACAGACTTGGTTATCTGATACTAGATTTCTCAACCCAGTGGAAGTGATAATCTGGTGATCAGCATACTCAGTTAAACTGCATTACTTCTGGTGTCTGGATTTTTTCATAGGTTCAACTGCCATATTTAAATTAATCAGTATCTATTTTTGAATAATTATACATTAAACTTTCATTATGAATTAATGAATGCCTTTGAACAGGCATCTCAACCTGACCACTCATTCTCTCTCACTTCCCTATATAGCTGATGTTTAATTATTAATAGGAAGTGAGCAGCTATGTCAGATGATGTAGAGCCCTGCCTGAGGACAACTAATATAAAAAGAGATCAAGGCACACATTGGACTTAAGAAAGGCACAGGAGTAAAGTCTTTGATTTGGAATCTTGGTCAATAATATTCCAGTCCAAAATACTAATTTGCAGAAAGTGGGGACAGAAATTGCTTGTTCCAGTACAGAGAACAAAATCTTCTGAATTCTCAGACCATCATGGGAGAGTAAAGACTTTTTTGAGTTTTTTTTTTGGTTTATTTTATGTTAAAGCTTTCTTTTTAACACTATCTTGGGTCTGCTATGTCACTTTTGCAGTAATTAGAAAATTAGGATTTCATAAAGTGAATATGCTTCTTATTCCAAATGCCTCTTGCAAAATATTTCTGGTAAATGGTTCCAAATTTTCTAATATGTTTTACTTTTTGATTCAGAGATTCTGTGTAATAGATCCCTGCATTTGTTGCATGTATTTGGATGTTTACCTTGGAGACCCGTCTTTTTTTTAATGTCATTTGTTCCAGATTTTTGAGGTCATAAGTGTGAAGTCACAATGACATTCAGGATCCACCTTTTCCTTCCAAAATACTTCGGCTAAAGTTATTGCATCTGTATTTCTGTTGATGTGGAAAGTAATAATTTATGGAAATTGTTGGGAGAATACTGTTGCCTAATGCTTTGACTCAGAGTCTTTAGGGTAAAGATGTTCTCTTCAGAGATCATTAATTCTGAGGGTTTCTACTGATGCCGTATCTTGGTTTATCTCTAAAACTTAGAGAAACTATTCTGAGGTCAATGTTTGTATAATAATTAGTTCTTTATAGTTATTTCTGTTCTCTTGTAGATCTGTTGCTTATTATTTACTACTGGAAGGCAATTGGTGACAAATTTTTTGTAATACATCACTTGGCAGCTCTGTATGCTTACTATTTTGTACTGGTAAGTGCTGTATTTCCTTGCAACATGAGCAGATGAGGTTAAAGAAACAGCTTTTATAGAGCTCACTTGCTTAATGTTGAAAAAAAATTTCACTGGTTAATGAAAGGCATACTTATACTTTGAATAATTATTTTTGAAGTTATTTGTGGTAAGTGCATGCCTTTTCAATGTTACACTCCAACAAAAATGTATAACTTTGTTGAACTTAAAAACTTTTCTCAGTTTTTGCTGTAAAGAGACTTTGACAGAAAGGCTTTTCATATGATTATAGAACATGGTTTTAAATAAAACCACAAGCTTGAATATTTAGTTGCAAAGTTAGAAGGAAATGGTTTCAAGTGGTTATATTCTGCTTCTGTCTCCCTGGTAACAAGGGACAGGATGAGGGGAAATGGCCATGAGTTGTGCCAGGGGAGGTTTAGTTTGGATAGTATGAAGAATTTCTACACTGAAAGGATGGTCAGGTAAGTGTTCAGGAAAGTGATGGAATCACCATCCCTGGGAGTCTGAAGGTGTCTGGATGTAGCACTTGGGGATATGGTTTAATGGTGAGCACAGTTAATGATTGGACTTGATCTTGAAGGTGTTTTCCAACCTTAATGATGTTTTCCCTGCCTACTGTATGAATCCCAGGCTGATAATATTAAAAGTGTTGAGATGCCAGATTACTGTCAGATTTCACATGTAATGGTTTAAAGGGGCTGAAGTATACTGACAAGTAAATACTCTGGTTGAAGATAATTAAATTTACTAATGTTATCATGGATGAAAGTGAATTAGAGCTGAATATTAGATAAATAATAATACCACTACCAAGGCTAATCCCCCATGCAGAAAATCCGTTAGTTGTTTCTGGAGGAAGCAAAAAGCATAATGTTAATGTGAACTTTTTTAAAAGCATTTATTACTGTGTGGATATAGCTCAGCCTGTGGATGTCAGTGTGTTGCTCTCAGTCTGTTGTCTTCAGAGAAAGTTACCTCTGTTATTTTCAAATTGCCTTTTGAAGATAGGGAAGAATTTGGTTAAGCAGATTTTGTTTGGTGTGATGCAAACTGACATGAAAAGCTTGAAGTAGCAGGTATTTGCTTGCTTGATGGGGGTAAAGAGGAATCATGCCACACACTCCATAGGTTGTTCAGGAAATCTAATTTTTTTGTCTCTACACCTGCAAACTGCTGCTTACCCAGCAGTTGTCCAGGACAACCAATTGATAAGGCAGATCAGAGATTGTGCTGTGTCACCTGGAGGAAAGAGGGTGGTGTGGCTGTGCCCCACGGAGGGGCTGTGCCCCACAGAGGGGCTGTGCCCAGTGTCTGACCCATGGGCACTGCAGGGACCTGCAGGAGAGAAGAAAGGGCTTCATGTCCCCTTCCCTGCTGTCAAATTAGAGCTGAGAATTTGTCTTCGCTTTGGCAAAATGTGTTCCTAAAACAATGCAGGGAGATTTTTATTCAGCATACAGTTTTTCTGTTAGGGCTTGTTTAAACATTGAAAAGGGAAAAATATTTATAATTCTTTCAAACAGTAATACTATCTTGATAATTAGTAATCTATGACTACTTGTGCAAGTCTTCTCTAGTTAGCTTTTCATGGCCATTTAACTGGAGGTCTTATAAAGGTTTATTTGAAGTAAGAAGCTACTGATTGGAGATACCTGAAGGACAGTTGCAGCTTCTGTGATAAAACTTGCTTTGAAAGTGCAAGAAAGGTGGCCACAGCTGGCAAACTTAGTTTGATTAAAGAAGTTGAGATGATGTATCATTCCATGTATACTTAAAGACTCAAATGACAATTTCACATCTACATTGTTGATTTTTGTATGTCTGTTTTGTTTTGCTAACCAGAGCAAAGGTCTTTTGGCTTATTTTGGAAACTTCCGTCTCCTTGCAGAGTTCTCCACTCCTTTTGTCAATCAGCGGTAAGTGGTTAGGGGGGTTTTCCATAGTTCTTCTAAAATTTAATCTGTATTACTGCTTCTGTCAGGAAGTCTTTTTATATAGTTTTTGAATATATAAACTTTATATAGTTGTTGAATGTCGACTGAGAGGGAATTTATATATATTGTTCTAAGGATTACTGTACTAAAGTCTTTTTAGCTATGGAAATGTTTTGCTGCTATAGCTGCAACAGTATAAGTAATGTATTCATCCTCAAATTCCTTTTTAGATTAGACCAGGCTTTGTATGAAATGTCAGCTTTTTATGAAAACATCAAACAAAAAATTCACAAATAAAATATTCTTTATTAGCTTTTGTATATTCATTTAATTTTTATAATAAAGCCATCTTCAGCATGGATGTTTTTTCTTGGTATCATGGATGAGGAAAAGAAGCAAGATAATATTGTCATCAGAATCCTAAAATGGAGTTGCATTGCCCTGCATAATTTAAAGTTTATTTTTCAATATTCCATGCATGTAGATCAATATTAATATATACATATGAACATGTAGAATAATATAAATGTATATTCTTTATTTGCTTTCAAAAACAGTCCTGCAAGTTATTTTGAGCACTTAAGTATATCTGAAATGGTTAATCTTCACACCTGTGATTAGAGAAGAAAGGGGCAGAAGCTTCTGCAGAGATCAGAGTTAGAGCCTGCCCCATCTGCTGGTTCAAGTGTTTTTACCTGATTTGCTGCTGCATCAGAAAAGGAGACTGATAATGCCACATACTGCAGCAAGGGGAAACCTGTCATTGGAGTTTCATGGTGCTGTGGGGAGGGTGGCCTCTTGCCTTACTCTGTAGGCACCAGCACACAGCTGGGGGTAGGGATTTGCCCCAGAAAAACTTCACCTCAGGTAAGGGGCTTTGGTACAGGGCAGAGCTGCACTCTTCCCTTCCTTCACTTTTTGCAAGGTAGGATTAGAACTTTCAGTGTATCAGATGCCTTTCTCTTAACCATGCTTTTTAGGGTGTATTTCTGCTTTACTGCTTCTACATGTGTGGCATCTGTTTTCTTTTCCAGAGATCTGGTAGAGAAAGGATAAGGCAAACAGAAACTATTCCTCCTGCAAACAGGCCATTACTGCATTTTGAATGTGGTCTCTGAAGTGTTTTATAACACTGTAGCATTTCTCAGAACTCTTGGGAATAAAAAAGATTGTGCTGTGGTCCCTTTTAAACATTAGTTTGGCAAACTTGAACTTAGAGGAGGACAGGGTGGGATAGTGGAGTTCTCCAGAGAGTGCTCTCCTCTGCCCCAGTGCAGATGCCAGTGGGAGATACCAGTCTGTTGTAGCTCTGTGCACAGAGAAACTAAAGACTAAATAAACACTTTGTCAAACTTAATGAAGAAAAAAGGGTTTCTATTGATATTCATATCCTAGTGAATGGCTGTTGTCCCAGCTTCTGCCAAGATAGGATCATCCTGGGTTCCAGTGAGTTCCTACACTGATGCTTTACCTTTCAGACTGTGGTGTTAGAAAGAATTGTGGTACGTCTGGCTGTTAAAAGTAATTTATGTTATACTTTTAAAATGCCTATGGTGAGATTATGGGTCTTTGAATACTGACATTTAGCACACCCTCAGAAAAGCAAAAATTGCTGCAGGAGATAATAAAGTCCCTTGCTTTACTAAGGGATGTGATCTCATTAGTGCATGATTTTTTTTTTCCATTAAATCTGAAGTGAATCAGACCCTTAAGAGAGTAAGTAGTGGATAATGATAACGACTTACATTATGTTTCTTGTTTGCATTCTTAGTCTACCAAAAGAGCTCTTATTAAAATATAAAAAGATATTCTAATCTTAGAATTGTCTGTGTATTTCCTGTCTGTGTTGTTAGGGATCTCTAATTGGAGGTTGTCTCCTTGCCAAGCATTTAGATCTTTTAATGTTAGTATCAGCATTTATGTAATTAATTCTGAACAGTGGTGGATAAAATTGTAGTGGTAATTGTTATTCACAGACATTTACAGACTTTTTTTTTATTATTTCTTTTTTAATTTGCTAGGAATTACCTATACTGGCATGTTGCAGTATGTTTGAAAACCATTTCTTACATTCTGCATTGTACATATCATTGAAAGTAAAGGCTTTTGATTGTTAATCTGACCAAACATATCAGGTCTCTCACTTCATCATGTCAGTAAGTGTTTCTGTGGTGAGGCAGCCTGCTTCTGGGCTGGACTGCCACCTCGAGTGCCTGGATTTTAATTGTCCTAGTTGCATGCTTAATGAATTTCTAGAATATTTCTGTTAGAGCTGGATGTCTGGAAAATCTTTTTGGTGTATTTATAATGACCTAGGTTGTAACCTGTAGGTAATTAAATTAAAAATTACTTTTAAATTACTTTTAAAGCCAGGTTTAGAGCTGCTTTTGTTAAATCATTTTAGCCTTGTATCTTATTGGAGAAAAACTGATTATTTCATTCTCTTCCCCATCCCCCATTATGAATACAGTGATTTAAGTTATTTTGCTCTGGTCCTGCCTGACATTGCTGCACAAATTTTACTTTGTTTATTCTGGTTTAAGTGGGAATGACAAAAGTGACAAAAATGATCAGAGGACTTTGTTGTTCCTTTTCCAACCCTCAGGTTCTGTGTGCTAGGCAATAGATAAGTTATGCCTGTCTACTATATCTATGAAGAAATATGCAAGCTTACTTTTAAAAAGACCACTTATGACCCAGTATATGATGGAGGGGCAATTTTTAGATTTATCTTTTCCATTGGATAATGTTCCAAGTTGTCACATGATTCACAGTGTCTGGTTCTGAAAATTTTCTGGTTTTCGGCTGAACAGAAGCAGTCAGAAAATCCCAATTACAAGAAATTAGAGCTCTATCTGGCTTACCAAATCCAAATGCAATTTTAGACATGCTATCAGTAAGACAAAGAATTTTAGCTGCTGTTGATATAAACTATAATAGCAAGAAATATATGTCTTTATGATTCTAAAAGATAGTTTTATTATTGTATATTATGCAATAGTTACTGAAATGCACATGGGTTGTTAGCTGGTTCACAATTCATATCAGGATTTCCATGTGTTATTCTGTAATATTCTGGATATCATACACTGCTTAAGTGGTGGGGAAAAAGTGCAGCCAAGCAGAAGGATTTGTAACTAAGACAAGACAAAGTACAATAATTTAGACATTATAAAGGTAGAAGCAATTAATACATGATCAATTAAAAATAAACATGAAGTAAAAGAATTTTTAATGAGATGGCTTCAAGTCTTCCTGGTATTTGTGAACACTTCTTTTGCAGGTGGTTTTTTGAAATACTGGGATATCCCAAATCTTCAATGGCCAACATCATCAATGGTGTGCTGATGACGGTTGTGTTCTTCGTGGTGAGGATTGCTGTCATGCCTGTATATTACAGCCATGTAATTTCTTCATTTGGAACAGAAGGTTTCCAGAGATTAGGATTTGCAGCCCAGAGCGCCTGGATAATCTCAAGTGTTGTCTTGGATATTATGAATGTGATGTGGATGGTCAAGATTGCAAAAGGCTGCTACAAGGTCATTTGTCTTATTGGACGGGAGGAAGCGAAAACTCATAGAAATGGAAAATCTGCCTAGAAATCATACATAAAATGAAATTTCTGCTATGAAAATAATTTGGGTTCACTGAAACAGTGCACATTTCTGCCATGGAATGCTCCTATTATGGAAACAAGGTATTACCTCTGTACTGACCTTACTCTTTCCCTAGCCACACTGCCTGCACGCCCAGGGCCACGCTTTGCGGATCCTGTCCAGTGAGGAATAAAAGTAAAAGCTCACACAGATGAGTTCCACATGCCTGTTCTAAGCAGTTGCAAGCATCAGAAATTAGAAAGGAGCAGACTGGTTACTTGCTTATTGTCCACCAGTGTGTTCAAAGTGTTTCTCTCAGGTTTCTCCGATTAAAATGTTTTATAAATCCAGTGAATACTGACATATCTGTTTTTTTAGAAAATGAAAACTTCCCCAAACTCCTGATATGGTGCAATTTTCCAGGCACGTTTCTATGTTTTCTTCTAGGAATAACAATCAAGATTTCATTCTTGACAACTTTTTAATTTTTGCAAGAAAAGCTAAAAAATTGGCTTTGATTCTATGAAGTCTTTTACTGCTTTTTGTTCTGCCTTATATGAATGCAAACCATTTTGGGAAATTTATGAAATAATTTTATCTAAAATGCTGTATTATAAGACCACATGATATCTTAAAAGCTGTTAAAATTCTCACTTTGATGGGAAGGATTTCCATTTGCTGTGCTAGGTTACATGCAATAGTACATATTATAAATTCCCCATGGAACTTTTTTTTTAAGTTAATATGGTAGATGATGTGTGGAAATGGCATAGTTCTTACTGAAGTGCTTTTTCCTTTGCTGCTATTCCCTTTGAGAAGTGCTGCAATTCTTCTCAGAGTATTTTTAACCATTGGCTGTTTGGATTCAAAATTTAATTGCAAAGATATAAAAATCTTCTGTATATGTGATGTGTAACTTTAACCAATTTCTTTCTCTTTTATCACAAAAATTAATTTGTATTTGATACGAAGAGTTGATGGTTTTTTGTCACATTTTCCATGTTAATCAAGTCAGAAATCTGAGGTGTGACTAAGAACACGCTTGAATTAACTGTGCCAAATTCCTCTAAAGCTGTATGGTAATTCTGTAGAAGGAATGGTTGACTTCCTTAGACACAATTTTTTTTTTTTTTTTTTTTTGTTTTAGACCACACATTTGTCAATACATACTCAGTTACTCTGTCTTTGAACTTGTAGGCTTGGAGGTCATCAGAGAGGAATCTCACCATCTAGGAATAGTCCTAAATCTCATTTATAATACAGTTTGAGAAAATTCTGAGTTATGTTTTACTTAAAATTATTTTGAGAGCTATATTTATGTGTAAATTTGTTTTGTTTTGCTTCTTTTAACCAGAATTGTGACTGATTAATTTCTGGTTTTTTCCTTTGGTGTAGGTGTGCTAAAAGTGTCCATTTTCACTGAGGCTTTGGTGCACATCCCAATTATTGTAGCAATCTGTTAAAGTGATTTATTTTTAAACTGAAAGATAGCATATTTACCCCGTGTTGGGTGATTAGCGCTGTTCCTCTGATAAAGCTGTGTGACATGAGCTCTCCCCTCCGTAGTCAGGTGTGAGTGCCCTGTGCTGACCTCCCTGGTGAGGGACTGGGCATTCCCCTCTTCCAGAAGTTGCATGTAGGACCCAAGAGGACTGCACATGCTGAAATACCTTTTAAGCAAGGCAGCTGCAATGAATTTAGTTGCCCAGTTAAAATGCTGTCAGAGGGTATTGTTTGGACTTGTGAAAAATGCACTTTTGAAAGTCTAGTTCCATTGCTCAGCTCAGCAGGGTTTTTTTCTAAAAGTTTCCCAATCCTGCCTTGTTAAGGGAGATAGCAAGGATTGTTAGTACTTGTGTTTTTTGGACCCCATGGTTATTAATTCATCACAGACCTATGGACAAAAGATGTGTTCATGCCTTGAGAGAGTTAGCTGTTACCTGTTGAGCTGTATGATCTGAATGAGTGCAGTGCCTCATTGGACACCAGTAAATCCAGTCTTTGAGAGTCAGTCCTGTGACCTGTTTTGCTCAAAGCAACTCTCTTTTATGCTAATTTGCAGAACCTGGCATCTTTTAAAATGTGTTTTCAGTGTACCTAATGCAAAATTGTAAAAAGGCTGTTTCTACCACCTTTATGATTTAAAGGTGTATATGAAATACTCTTTGCTTTTTAAATCACTAGATCCCTGTGATTAATAGTTTTGTAAAAGCTTGTTCCTTTATAAAATTAAGTAAATTCAAACATTTTGGAGAAGTATGCTTGAAAATAGAAGTCTGCCTTTCCTTTTAGGGAAGTAGGATGAAAAAATTAAGAAGACAATTTGGAGCGACTCATAGGTTGATAATTCATGAAAAGTTTCTGAAATTTATAATTTCTTACATTGATTTTAATATTTCAGTGTTTGAAATATTTTGTTCATTAAATTCACCATTCATTAAAATGGTCAACTTCTTCCACTTCTAGATAGACTTCTGTTTGATAAGGGAGAAAAAAAAATAAGTCAAGCTATAATACAGTTGATGATGAAACTAGATTTAGAAACAAAAAACAACCCCAAACTCTTGTTACTACACTTTGGCCAACAGCCCAGGATTGAAGGGCAATGGGATAATTCTTTTAGAACAGCTGGTATTTTGGATTGCTGCACAAAATTAATGTAATTAAAAATTATTTTGCAATGCACTAGCTTTAAATTTTATAATTTTTTTTAAAAAGTTATTACAATTATATCCTGATGAATCAGAAGAAATTTTTCTTATGTAAAAAACTATTAACAGCTGTGGTTTCATCAAAGACTTTAGTAAACAGGTGGCAAAGTTGTGACGTACTGAATGCAATAGTATATAGGGCACTTTATATCTGCCATTAAAAGCTTATAATACAGCAAATTAGATAGCTGTGACACCCATTTTTAATTGCACTTTATTAATTTTTAAAATGTGGTGAAATATTGATAAAATTTAATGTTGTAAGCTTGTGTCTTTGCTTTTTTATAAAAAAAAGTAAATGCATGATAATTAGCATCATAACAAATGCTTTTGAATGTAATATCTTATTAGTGGCTTAAAACTTCTATTTTTAACAGATGCATTGTGAAAGCAGAAAAGACATTTTGGCATGTCACCTGGTGTCTTTTCTGTGGGCATATCAAATGGAAGGGGTGACTCTTTTAAAAAATAACTTGTTTTTCTTTTCTATCCTTCAATACCAGGTGACATAAAATTAGCTTGCTGATCATGGGAGAGACTATTTGTACCGGTTAGGGTGTATGTAGAAATGCAAGTTTCCCTTTTTTATGGCTTTAATTTTTCATCAAAAGATGAGTAAATACCACTTTCAGAACTCCACAGGAGAATGGTAGGTCAGGTGTTCTGTAACTGATTTGTGGAATCAGTACTTGCAGAGAGGAAGTTTACTTCAAATACTCGTTTTCTCAGAGAGTGTTTCAGTGGTTTTCAGTGAAGAGTCTCACACAGCAGGGATGCTGCATGGGTTATCTGTGAATTCTTCAGTGGTAAGAATTACATCTCTGAAGCCTACTCTACCTCTATAAATACATGCTATCTTGAGTGAGCTCCATAATTTCATAACATAATTACTTAAAAATATAATCTGTTGAATAATGAAATATTTGCATAGGAAAATGAGGGGAGCTGACTTTATATATAAAACCTTAATAATTCCAAATTTTGTACTAAAGTTTATTAAAAGTCAAATTAATTACAGTGTTTGAAAGAGAATGAATTCCATCTTTACTTAAAAAACTATGGGAGAAGATGTGCAGAACTAACAACCTAAGAGTAAAAGCTTACACAAGTGAGCAGATGCATTCAGGCAGATTTAAAGAGGAGAGGAGGAGACTTTGAGTACACACATAGAGATCCAGATGTCTTCCTACTGCTGTGGTTGGGACAACAGCAGACTGACACGTAGCAGAAAGGTTTAGGTGTTTGTGTCTGTTCACGATGGAAGATGAAATTTTATTTTTTAAAATTTTCAAGCTGTATAAAATGGAATACCAGTTGTTGATTACTGTATGAAGAGGATATTTTCTCATGGCCTTGTGTGTGTTTAAGCATATGTATGTCCGAGCTTTCTGTAAAAGACTATTTAATAGAAAAGTTTGAAAAATTGTTTTGTGATGCTTCTGCTGAGCCATTCAGAGGAAAATAAAGGGCTGCTTGACAATTACTCCAGCTTAGGGTCTGGTGTGGTGTTGGCTGCTGCTGCTGAAGGCCATCAACAAAGCAAATAGAAAGGGACTAGAATTTTTGGATGAAAAAATGCAAGTGTACAAGACTTTGAAAAGTATTGTAAGCCCCTTTCATATTTTTAATAGCCTACTGTACAACAGCGTTATCTGGCTACAAGAAACTCCACAAGGGAAAGTTTGTTCCTGGTCAGCTTTCTCTGTCTATGGAATAAAGGCAGAAAAAGAACAGTACTTCATTGCTGATACCCTGATTGACAGCAGTCAGATAGAAATAGTGATAATATTTATGAACTTCTAGCATTCACCCAAACCTGGATAAAATCTGTGTTAGACAGGTGAAGTTCTTAGGCTTTTCTGAAAGCAACTTGAAAGTTGTTTTTATGGCAGAGAAGATGAAATATGTGCTGCCTGGGATAAAGCATCAAGTCATACTTTTAGATGGTAACACTTGGTAAGGTTTCTTACCCATTAAAAAATTCTACTAGCTACCTCCTTTGAAAGTCTTGCTCTATTTATAATAACCAAGCACTTTATTGCTCAGTAAAGAATGGAAGGTAGCTATGAAGAATAAATAGTATTGTTTGGTATAAGAAATATTTTGGCAAATTTTTTTCTGAGAAGTTTCATTGTGTGATGTCCTTCACTGAGAGGGCATCTGTTTAATACGAAGTATATACATTTTTAACACAGTTGTAAGCAAAAGAAGTGTCTTTGAGAGAGTGAAGTATGAAGAGATCAGCATGGCTTGATATCAACCTTATAATGATTCAGTGTGCTATTTATAACTTCCTACTTACTGAAATTGAAAATATAAAAGAAAATAAAATATTCTGTATTGTATCTTTATTTTTAATCTATGTGTGGGATGTCAAACATTGTACTTGTCTTGTGGACAGGACATGCTTTTATGAGCCTATAAATATTTAAGTATATGAGAATCTGCACCCAAATGGAACATGTTGCATGTAAACCGTCTTCTAAGTTTTTAAATTTTGGTATTTTTAAAAATTTGCTAGGTTTGAAAGTAACATTTAAATATGAGTACTAAGCTGTAATACAGGATACAAAATTTTGAATGCAATGTGGTTTTGTTTATAGTAATCCTATTCCAGTTTCATGAGAAAAATCTATCAAATCATAGGGGGAAGGGAGGAAAAGGGCTAATCATGAGCTCGGCTATATAATTTGCACACTTAATATCCACACATCCAAATGTCCTGGATTTGTTTCTAGCATGCATTTATCAAACAGTGTTTTCTTCAATATTGACAGATACCATTTATGTAAAATAAGCACAGCTAACTTGCTATAAAATCAAATTAGAAAACCTGTTTGGAAGAAATGAGTTACAAGTTAGGCATAAGTAATGAAGCCTGTAATTCGAAAATGTTTGTATAATCTATCTAAGAAGAAACTTGATGAGTTTATCTAACTTATGTGCAGAGCAAGGATGAAAACTAGATTCTGCTAGATTGATTTCCTGTAAATCTTGACAATCTGGTTTGCAGTAAATTCTAATACTGTCACAAAATGTCAGGATCACATTATTAAATTCAACTAGTAATGTGACCTGGTTGTAGTAGCAATCCTTATCATGGCACAAGAACTTAAAAATGCAATATAACAATTCTGAAGATTGGTGATAAAAGTAATCCGTCATAGTAAAGTGAATTATTAAGTATTATGGGTTTAAATTTACTTTTTATTATAAGAAAGAATCTGAATTATTTGTTAGCATTTCAGTGATATTGTAAAGCATTTCTGTATTTTGTTTGAACAGTTTAGGAGCTTGCATAAAATTATATTGGCTGATTTTTTTTTCCCTTTGATATATGCAATAATGTCAATAAGCAATAAATTGCATGTTGTATGCAAGGTATTGGTACTTCATAATAAAGGAAAGGAACACAGTTTCTTATTTTGTGGAGTTTTTTTCCTTAATATGGTAAGAGCTTATATACCTATAATGAGTACATCATGAAAGAACAGTTTTGGGGGAGTTCAATTCTGAAACAACTGGCTTTTATGGTATCTTGAGATTTCATGCTGTATCTTATTTGTTTTAAAGGAGGTGAAGATGGGTGTATGATGTCTGAGCCCCACTGTTGCTCAGGTGGCTGGAGTTTTGAATTCCTAAATTCTATATAGGACATCACTGGGGCCATAAGTGTAACTTAAGCTATAGATTTTTGCTGTGTATTTGGGAGGAACTTACGTATTGGACAATATAATTATATTGCATTGTCTTGTAATACCACATCTGTCAGGGCATAGGCTGGACAGTTGTCTGAAGGCTCTGGGGATAAAGAGCTGCTGTTGTCAGCATATTATAAATACGATGCACTACGCAGTTCCTTACTGAATACTAAGATGGGAAATTAAGTTCCTCAATATGGCAGTTCCTAGGTTCTACATGTGCAGTGAAGGTAGGTATGGAAGTGTGAATGGTGTGGTAAAGCCTACAGGTTTCTTTGAGCATCCTTAGAGATTGCTGCTGTTTTATATCTTAACCAGTGGCTTCTAAGCATAGGAATTACCCATGTTTCTTTGTGTTTTCTTATTTGTTATGCAGTGGTTAAATTACTAGAAGAGGACACAAAGCAGTCCAGTGTTTTTACTTTTTTTTTTCCCCTCTCATCTTTTGAAGGGTATTTAGTTGCATTTGTAAATTATGTATTTAAAGTACTAATTTGACACTGCTAGTGTAGTAAACTACTCATTAACTAGTTGGTCTGTTAGCAAGTGAGGGGGCATTTCTGGAAACTGACATTCTTTGGGGTCAGGTGCTAAATAGGTCAGATTTCCAACTGCTTGAGGACGGACAATGGGGCTTGGTAGGAGGCTTTTGTATTGGCACTAGGCAACTTGTAATGCTGAATGGTGGAAAGGAAGGACTGAGCATGGCTGGGAACAAGGGATGCCTTTCAGTAAGCCATTCTTAAATTGATGCATTCTACAAATCTTGCTTAAAGCGTGAGAAACGTTATCTCTCCCTAAGATGTAGGATATAGGAAGTATTTTGTATACCCACTTCTTTGTCATACTTGGATGTGCAGTTTCTTTTCATTTTCCCAAATTTTTTTTTTATTACTCTTTGTGTTCTTGCTGAAAACTTTTGTTTCTCTCCTCATATTGGTGTTTTAATTTTGCACTAAGATTTTAAAAAAATATGTATTCAATATTTGCAATGGATATGTTGTATTTTAGAAGGTGGGCTACTGTGGTATCTTGTTTTGCTCTGCTTTTTTGGAGTGCAATATACCTATGGATAGACTGTGCTTCATTGAGATTGGGACCTTGGTGTTCTTTGTAAACAAGACTTCACATTGAGTGAAAAAATATTTGCTACTTGGTTCATCTTACAGAGGGTGAAAACTATTATTTGTACAATGACTAATAGTGCAGTTGTTGCTTCTGCTGGAGAGTGATGGTGGGAAGCAGGGAGCTGGCACACTGACATCTACAGCATTATGTACTTTGAGAGGAAGGAGTAGAACCAATTTTCCATTTGAGAACACCAGAGAAAATCTTTTACTGTGGAGTCCTTCTGGCACTGACTTGAAGTATTTAGAAACAGAGATTTCAGTTGCTCTGTGGGAGGATCTTATCAAGCAGTGCCATTAAGTGAAGACAGGATGGGTGACTTGTGGTTCTTCAGCCTGGAGAAGAGAAGGCTCTGTGGACGCTCTAGAGTCCTTCCAATATGTAAAAGACTACAAGAGAGGGAGAGGGACTTTTTACAGAGGCATGTAGTGATAGAACAAGGGGGTATGGCTTTAAACTGAAAGAGGGCAGATTTAGATTGGATGTTAGGAAGAAATTCTTCCTCTGAGAGTGGTGAGGCACTGGAACAGGTTGCCCAGAGAAGCTGTGGATGCCCCTGTCCAAGGCCAGTTGAATGAGGCTTTGAGCTGCCTGGTGTAGGTGTCAGGAAAAGTAATCCACAAATACCAGAGGTTTATGTCCAAAAAGGAGATAGGAGTTCTGTAAATTCATTTAAATAAAGGGAGAGGTCATGGGGCATTCCCCATGGGGTCTCTAAAAATTTTTAGGGGACACAGTCTCCTTTTTATCTGAATTACCTGGTCACATTTTCCCTCTCTCCCCATTGGCTGAAGTACTTGAGAGGTACAGACTCCCCAAAATGCCTAATACATATGACCCTCTTCTAATGTATACCCTCTCCCATTTTTCTTTTTCCTTGAGCCTCTGTTCTTTTTCTCTAAATCCAGAGATTTAGCGCACTCTTGAGTGACCCTGTGTCAATTAGTGGAATTTCAATAGAATTATGATTACGCCCACTGCTTCTTTCACCTCTCTGTATCTGGCCTTATCTACCATCAGGCCCACAGTTTGTTTGTAAAGACACTTCCTTCTCATTCCTTTCTTAGGGGAAGATGTCCCTGCCTATGGCAGAGGGAATGAGAGGATCTTTAAGGTCCCTTCTAACCCAAAGTGTTCTGTGGTTCTGTACATGCAGCAAGTAAAGACTTAAAATGATTTAGTGCTGCTTACACAGCTCTTACTGTGAGTGTAGCTTTAGATACTGCAGCAAAGCCAAGTACACCTAAATTGGGAAATGATAGAGGCAATCAGAATTTTTTCTAGGCTATATAGTAGAGATTCAGTTACTGACGTAACTGATGCTAAATTTCTATCTTAAGGTGCTCAATATGCTATACTAATAATTCCTGCATGCTGAAAGGGAAGAAAACAATTTCCTCTTAAGTAATAAAGACTATAAAAGGGCAAAAATGACTGAAAGGATGAATATTTGGTATTGCTTTATACTTGTATTTTTATGTCATCTTCACACTGAATGGCAATATCCTTGTTAGAAAGATCCTACTTTGAAAGACGGCATGTAAAAGTTATGTTAAAAACACTCGAGAGAAACATATAAAAACTTTTTAAATTCAGGTAGTTACATATTTTGAAATACTGCTGCTTAGAACTATTTCAGTGTGGTTTAGAATTTGTCTTTTTTGAAAGAAATGGGAGAGAATAGCTCATTTCTGTACGTATGTACACCCTTCTTCCACATATGAATTTGGATTTTCTTCATCCTAAAATACTGTAATAACTGTGGCACTTGAAGATTAAATTTCTTTCTACTTTAGTTTTATTTTTAATTGGTACAGTGAAATAGAATTTGGAAAAAAAAAGTTATCTTTAAAATCAGTTCTAATTGTCATACATCTATAATGAATGCTTCTTGGCTCCCTACCTGCTTTTTGCACTTGACAGCTTTAGAGTCCACGTGGTGGGATGAAGATTAAAATAGTCCTGTGGGGCTTGTACCTACTGTTGCAGTGGTCAGGTCTTATCACTTGTTGGTCAAAAAGGGATGCGGTGACGGTAGTATTCCGTCCTCTGATGCACAGTGAGCTCCATCTTCGTGTGTTAGGCACGGTACTTCACACATAAACTGCATCTTCTGGCTCGGAGATAAGGCAACATTCTTGGGAAATCTTAAAGAGCTGTGACACTTTTCTTGGCTAGTTGATGTTTAAAAATAATCTTAAATAACTTGATCTTCGTAAGTTTAATAGTAAAAAGGATACACCTTTACGGTGTCGATCCGTGCTGCTAATACGTTGTGGGCTCCTTCTGTACTTAAGCAATTATTTGCGGTTTTAAGGGATAATGATTCCACAGACAAGCCCACAGCACGAGCTACGAGCACGCGTAGCTCTCGCTAGCGCAGCTGCCCGGGGCTTACCGCGAGCCTCGGCTCGCACAGTTCGCCGTCGCTGCCAAATTTAGGGCCAGCTCCTTTCCCCTGCCCTGCTCCCCCGCGGGCTCCTCCGCGCCTCGCCCGGGCTGCGAGGGTGAGCCCCGGGCCCGGCGGGCAGCCGGCCCCTGGGCCAGCGGCGGGCGGGGAGCCGGGCGGGGCAGCCGGCCCCGGGCCCGCCCCCGTGCCCGCCCCCCGCCGGCGGGCGCAGCCGCGCAGCGGAACCCCGTTCTCGCGAGGCGCTGGGGGCCGCCGCGGAGGCGCGGGCCGGGCCGGGCCGGGCGAGGTGAGGAGGAGGAGGAGGAGGGTGCGGAGAGTGCGCCGTGTGCAATGGCTCCGGGCACGGCAGCGGCGGCTCCGGGCTCCGCGGCGCTGGCAGGCGGGCGCTGAGGGCGCGCAGAGGGGCGGGCCTGCCCTGACCTTGCGGGACGGTCACGGCCGGGCCGGGGCGCTCCGGCGGGAGCCGCTGCCCTTCACCGCGTGCGGGCACAGCCCCCCGCCACTGACCCTGAGGGGCGGCCGGGGAGGAGCTCAGGATAGCTCTGGTAGGGGCTTGGGTTTTTGTTTGGGCTGGAAGCTTGTTACTTACATCGATTTTTCAATTAATTTTTTAATTGGTGATGCATCACTGCACCTGCACTTGGCGTTCACCTTAATAAATAACCGGTATAGTTTTGTGTTACGAATGTTTGCTTTGTTTTCTTTAGAAGTTTGATGTTAAAGGGCCCGGTGTGCAGAGGCCATGGGTTTGTCTGCATCCTCCCCGGCTGCTGCAGAGCAGCCACCAGCTGCATCCAGGCAATATCAGACGGCGTCTCCACCTTCAGAATGTCCCATGCATCAGGAAAAAATGAGCGGTAATCACTCTTGAAACCTAAATGAGATAAATTCAACATGGAAACCAGTCATAAAAATTTTGGGGTGGGAGGGAGGAATTTTTCAAATAAAGTTGAGGTTTTTGCTTAACAAAAGTAATTCTCAAATAAATTTTCCTTAGGAGGAGTCAGTTGTTCTCCAGAACACTGTGCAAGCTGCTTTGTTTATAGAGACAGGAGGTGCTTGCTGTAGAACCTGTGGGACACTCCCAGTTGTCCCATTTCACTGGGGCCCTACAAATCTGTTCTGTGATGTGGTACACAGAGAGTCAGAGAGCCCCTACAGAGATGGTGACTGGTTGCCTGGTTGTCTCATCTGGAAAAGGGCAGCAGAAGGGTGGAATGAGATGAATGCCTGGAGAACATCAGCTCTTCTTTTGATCAGTCAGTGCACTGGGTTAGCTTCCCTGAGGAAATCTTAAGTGCAAACAGTTAAGTATTGGGACCAGCATGGAGGTAGGAAATGAGCATTCAAAGACTACACAGGAAACTCAGATATTATAATTATTTTGTGTCCTAAAATGCAGGAAAGAGAGCAGTTAAAACTGTTGAAAAACTCAGAAGAGTGAAATACCCATTTGCATTTACATGAGCCTTCAGTGATCTTTTCCATTTCATGTATTAGAATTTTTATCTTGTAGCAAAATGTATACTACTGTTGTGTTTTAAGGTTGTCCAATGCACATGAAGACTGCTGATCATAGAACTGAGAACACAGATGATGTTCCTGCACATCAAGAAAGAGCTTATGAGTTTGTAGCATGTCCTGTGAAATCTGGTGCATCTCAAATGAAAGATGACATAGATCCCAGCAATATGGTAACTTTTGCTTACTTCATGTGTTTTCTTTAGTCTTGTTTCTTCTGAAGTACTATACCCAAAAATGTAAATAGTGGTACAATGTAAGCTAGAAACTGGGAAATAACTTTTTTTATTATTGTTATTGAGACTGCCTTTCATCTTTTTGTGCAAATTTTTATTTAAAAACAAGTTACATCTTATTTAACATTGTGTTAAAATTTAAATTTCTGGTGATTTTCCTGTTTTTAAGTATCTTTTGCTCTCTGTTAACTAGTTGCATAAATGTTTTTTTATGATACATTGGTGGATTTTAGTTTTTGCATAATAGCGTAATTTGCATCTCCAAGATTTCCTCTGATCTACAAACAGCATTGCTCTTTTGAAAATTGAAGTTTAGGCAGAAAGCTTTCCTGTAGTCCTCTAATGACAAACTTGTGAAAAGAGTTCTGCTGCAGAAAAAGAAAATTTTTGGTGGACTTAAAGGCTGAACTTCTTGATCTTCGTAGGAGTTGATTGATTATGCTTTGATTTTTCTCAAACACTGTAATGTAAAAAAATGCAAATACTCTAGTTTGTTGTTGGTTCTCCTTGTTCTCTAGATGCCTCCTCCCAATCAGCAGCCATCCCCAGGTCAACCATTTCCATTATCAACTGTGAGAGAAGAATCTTCCATTCCTAGAGCACATTCTGACAAGAAATGGGTCTACCCTTCAGAGCAAATGTTCTGGAATGCTATGCTAAGAAAAGGGTAAATACACTGTGAATTATCAGATGTGTCTGTGAGCCTGGAATTCATGAACTAGTATAATTTTTTTTTTTTAAGAGTTTGTAGATTTTAACCAGTAAATAATAAAGTAGCTCTTTTAAAAAAGTACTATTTTTGTAATCTTTATTTTAAAGGGTGAGTTGGTTTCAAAGGCCATGTGTCTTCTAGTGATCAGGAGGAAGGTAAAAAATGTCAAGCAACTGCTCCTGGCTCAGAAAATTTTCCCAGAAGTCCATGCAGGTGTAGACAAAGTTTGCTTGATTGCCAACTTTCAAAATCAGCTGGTTTCATGGTAATGCTGTAAAATGATAGTAGAAGTTCTGTGATGTTCTAAGAACATCTAACTTTGCAGAATTGCTAGAAATGGGGAAATTTTTAAGTAGATATTTTTGGTATTTACAAAAATTTAGTGTAGGCAAGACTAAAAATCCTCCTGTGCTGATGTTTCCTTGTTCTTTTGTAATGATTTGTTTGTCATTCTCTAACAGGTGAACTTTACAGGGGTTTACTTTTGGAGCAATAGTAATTTTTTTTCCTACATGTCGATATGGTTCATAACACAGTATGAGATAAGCAGCCTGTATGGAACATGCAAGTTTTGGTCCTTTAAACACTGAAATGTGTTAATGTTATGCCAGTTGAAAAGGAAGCACACATGCAGTCAAAGTGCAGTGTCAAGAGAGATGAAAAGTGTTTCTAAGTGTTTGCAAAATGTGTTGAATACAGGACTTCTGTGCATTAGGAATGCAAGTGGGATTTTTCCTAAGCATTTTTATGAATACTGTAGGTGTGGTGATGTTTGCACACTCTTGATAACTTTCTGATGCAGTTAAGCTGTTAATTTAACTATGTAGACTTTGTGGATCTCTGTGATGATAAGTTGGACACCCACACTTCTGCACAGAAAATGAAGTGGTTCTCAAGATGCTTAAGCAGATGAAGCAGAAGCTTTCATACTTGTCTTGTGTCTTGCATACAACCTTAAATCTCAATTCAAAAGTTCATCAGATAAACCTAGGAAGGTGGAATAGTCATGCTGTAATGTTTATAAACTGTTCTCAAGTTCTTGTTTTTTAGGTGGAGGTGGAAAGATGATGACATAACAAGTGAAGACATGACCAACATTATTAAGATTCATAATCAAAATAATGAGCAAGCTTGGAAGGAGATTTTGAAGTGGGAAGCTCTACATGCTATGTATGTACTTATGAAATGTTGCATATGGGAATATTTGTTATGACAAAGTTGGAGTTGTAAACTTAGCATGACTGGTGTAAAGCAAATTCTTAATTTTTAGGTCAGCATAGACCCTGTTCCTACAAGACACAGACTAGTTAAACATTCAGTACTATAAAATTTTCACTGAAATTCCATGATCGTTTTTACACAGTAGTTTGGATTATGGTTTTCTATTCTTTAATCTATTAAATGTGTGGATTAGATTTGCAGAGAACTGATTTTTTGACAGAACAATGGTGTGGAGCATATTAGAGATACTTTATCATATCAGCAGTAAGTGCTGGCAGAAACTGGGTCACTTTTCAAAGCTTTAAAGAAAGGAAAGAAGTTGGTTTTTGTCACTTGTAATTAATTTTTACTGTTGCTTTCTTCTGCTCAGTTTCTCTGTTACTAAGACAAGTTACCATATTGGTTTAATCACTGAAAATACGACTGTGTTAAAAGGTAAAAACTGTTTTCCTTTTTAACTGTGTGCACAGGGAATGCCCATGTGGGCCGTCACTGATGCGGTTTGGAGGCAAAGCAAAGGAGTACTCACCAAGAGCCAGAATACGTTCATGGATGGGGTAGGTGGGCAGGGAAGGTCTTGCAGTGAGATGGGAGGCTAGAGAAATGTGCCTGGAAACGTAGTGTAGAATTAATGTAAAGATGTTTCGAAGCGGGTATTGCAAGTTAGAATTGCCAGAAGATAGAGAAGTACTTTTAGGATCTTGCAGACAAATGAATCTTGAATTGGACTTCCACACCCTCTCCCAGGTTCATAATGTCCATTAAAATATCTCCATAGCCTGTTCCCTGGCCTTTCCAGGTATGAGCTACCCTTTGATCGGCATGACTGGATAGTTGACCGCTGTGGGAAGGAGGTGCGCTACGTTATCGATTACTACGACGGCGGAGCAGTGGACAAGAACTACCAGTTCACCATCCTGGACGTGCGCCCTGCGCTGGACTCGCTCTCAGCTGTCTGGGACAGAGTGAAGGTGGCCTGGTGGCGCTGGACTTCCTAACTGCTCCTGTGGTGTGTACTCAAAAAGTAACCACTTTCCTCCTAGACAATGGACATGTGAATATCAGGACTTGAGATAGAAGTTCGCTGCAGCTGTCATTGCTTTCATCATCACCACTGTTCTTTGGGGGTGGGAAGGGAGGACAGGTAAATCTCTCGTTGAGTACACCAGTGCTTTGTGGTGTTTCAAATGCAATAATAAAGTTACAGTGGCAAAAACATGTATCTTAATTTTCTTAAGTACTGGGAAGCCTTTCTTACTTTGTCTCAGATTCTGCATAAGTTCGCCTTCTTTTCATTTAATGAGTTCAGTGCTGCTCCAAATACATTAAAATTTTGATTCTGACTGGAGTTTTGAGTATTACTTGATTAGTGAAAACTGGAAATTTCATAAGTTATTTCACATATGAATAAGGGGTAAAAGATCTGGACTCTTTCAAGTTACACGTTTTATTTACACTGTAAAACCATGTATTTGGTTTCACACGGACATTTTACCTATTCAAATACATCCTCAGAAAACTTCAGTTAATCAGTTAAAGGAGGTGTAGCTTGCTATGAGTATTTTGAAGGTATGTTGTCTAGAAAAGGAGAATATACTCATGCCTTAATCTGCAATTTTTCTTGAACAGAAGAACGTATTTTAGAAGCAGGTAATGAGTATTACTTATAAAACAGCATTTCTAAAGGGACATAAAATTGATATTTAATGGCTATTTATTTGAATATTTAAAAGGTGGTTTTCTGATGTAAGAAAATGGATTATTTTAGTATTTTCATGTCCATAATATGTATCATGTAATGAATTCAGGACAGAACTAAGCCTTATTTAAAGAACCTCCTGCAGTGCACCTGTATTTGGCATCCTGGCTGCATCAATATTTATTACAGCATGTTTTTTTTATATAATAAGGAATTGCACAAGAGGGTGTGACTACACAGTCACACTTGTGAGTACAGTGAGTTGTATTACAGGTGTGTACATAACAGGGCTAAAAAAAGTATCAAAAGTGCCAAGGGAGAAGGTTGATTGGAGTGTTTTCTAAGAGCGACGCATGGTGGAAAGAATTGATTATTGTTTGTGCTTAGTAAGGGAAACTAATTTAAGCCTTCCACTGTAATAGCTTTAAGTTTGCACGACTCAGTAAGTTTCAGGTGCTGTGCAAAACACTTGGGAAAGGAGTTAGAGAACAGAACATTGTAGCTTCTCAAATGGGGAAGCTGCCTTCTTGGAACTCCCCAACCTAAACAGGAAACTAGCTGTACATTTCATTTTCTGAAAGTGGCCTATGTTCAACTGACATTGGAACCTTTTTCACTTTCCTTTCCTTTTTTTTCTTTTTCCTCCTTGATGTGAAGCCCCTCTTAATGTTTCAGGAAAATCATTTCCCATTTAGGGAGAAAATTGGGAAGCTTTCCTTCTTTAGAATTCTAATGATCACAAATAGTTCCCACTTCAGAGACAAGTTGTGCATGGTAGGAATAAATATTATCCAGAATGCTACGAGGAAAACCATGCTCTTACCAATACCCGCTTTCTCATTCCTTTTTCACCTTTTCAGTGATTCAGACATATATATATATATATATATACACACATATATATATATATATACATATATATATATATATATGATAAACAGGGAAGAAAAAGGTTTCATCTAAACAGGCAATGTGTGGAGGAGATAAATGAAAAGTGAGTTTGTATAAAGCATATCTGACTCATGAAGAAACCTCTCTTCTAACAGTAAAGATTGAGTACTATTTTGGGGTGGTATGTTGTTTGTTTTTGTTTTGGATTTTTTTGTAGTTGTTGGTTTATGCATTTGACAACTTGCTACACTGAGGAGTCTCTATTTCTTGTAACAAAATATGGAAAGGCTACACCACTGTAGGGAGTAGAAGCTTCAAAAGCATCAGTTTGCTTTGTTGATTTCAGCAGTGTGATGTTGAGAGCATGGAAATAGTAATCGCTGCTAAATCTGGGGAAACTGTCACAAGCCACTTCATGTGTTTACTATCTCCTGTTACCTTCCATCTTCCATAGATTCAAAATTGTTCTTTTCTGTGCTACTGTTGATGAAATGTACTACTTTGTCATCAAACTAAAAGGAGAATCAAATAAATATACTTTTCTTAACTTTGGTATTTGGTGATCATGCTTTTAGCTGTAAGAATTATTAAAATGAGTTTTTGCATGTGTCATATGAGATTCTAGTCTATTACAGCTGAAACCTTGATGTAGAGTATATATTTGATATTGTTACTATGTATTATTGTGAATTACTACAACTTAACTCTTGTCACATCTTTGAATATATGCATACTCATTTTTCAGGTGAATATGGAACCAAAACCCAAGGACTAAATTCAAGTGTTTGCTAACTGAAACAGCAGTTCTCAGAATAAGAGCATATGATAATAAATAAATTGGTCCTGAGTCTGGCTAGCTTGAGAGGAATACAAGAAAATGGAAAAAAAAAATCGTAGAAGAAAAAATGAAAATAATTAATTTCTACAGGCAGTAAGACTTAAGGAAGTAAATGGAGTTTTCTTCTTCAGGCTTGGGTTTCTTGATGCATGATGCATAGATGTTAGAATTAAAATTATTATAATTCCAATGTAATTTTGAAAAATTGTGATTTTAATTGGGTATTTTTTAATCCTTAGGAAGGATGTTTTAACTGAAAAACTATTGTTCAGGCTATATTAAAAGAAATGTTTGTATATGCATAAATAAATACTTTTATATGTTTTTCTTCCATAAAAAGGTATGGAGTGTTCATGGAGCCCAAGAAAGTGAAGAAGTATCCTGATCAAGCTCTTTCAGGGAATTCTGTAGTGACATCAGGTTCAAAATCCTGGTCAGGCTGAAGCAGAATTTTGGAACCAAACATCTCAAATTAAGGTTAACATTGTGCACATTCCAAAGGGAAAATGCAGACACTCACTAAAGAAAGGTTGCTTCTATAATTAGTTCTGTATTTAGACACTTAAAGTTCACCCGTGTTCTGCTTTATTGTATCAATGCCCTGTTTGACCTATTGTGTTTGACTCTTGTGGATGAAAACAGCTAGGGGTGCCCTCCTGGTCTGAAGATGTGTTCTTAAGGATGTTGCAGTGGCCAGAAACTGCACTCTGAGACTGGTGGAAAAGGGTTCTAGCATAGCATTCCCAGCTGTAATCAGGCCATGGGTGATGCACATGCAGTCAGGAGTGGCTCTGACCTTTATTTCCTGGAGCAGGAAGCTGTTCAGGTATGGGTTCTGGTTGTGGTGGCTCCCCTGCACTGGGGTGCCTGGCACTGCTGCTGCTCTACAGGGGCACCTGACCGGGTGCTCTGCCTCCAACACCTTCCCTGCTCAGTCACAAGGGACCAGCTCTCTACTCTTCTGCAGTTTGTGCTGCTAGTATCTGGCCAAAACGGGTGCTCCTGTAACTGGGGGTAATTCAGAGGCTGATCTTTCTGGAATGCCTGGAGTTCCTGGCTCTTCAGTTATCCTGTAACAATTCGCCCTTGCATGCAATTTGGAACAGGGAGCTGTAGCTCTTCTGTCACTTTTGGTATTTTTTTTCCCCTGTTCCCTAGAAACACCTTTGCTCTTTCCTTTCATACTATGTTCATGGTCCTAGCTTCAATCCCTCTAATAATTTTTCAGCTAAGCCCTAAAATTTCTGCCCTGCTTTGCTGTAAAAGAGACTGTGTTGCTGTAAGAAGATAGTTGTGTCCATTCTTATTATTGCTTCTTTCTACTGCCAAAGCAAAGTGTTCTGGATTACCACTTTTGAATTATGAGGTGAAAGAGGCATGCTAGTTTAGTGTGAAATTCTGTCTAGTGTTTACATAATTTATTTACCATCAGGACTTTAATGTGCTCTGTAAATTTGAAGTCTCAAATGCACTGATGAATACAGTTCTGCTTTCAAAAGGTGTGAGAGTGGCAAAGGACCTCTCAGTGCTCTGAAAATGGTCATAAATAGTCTGTCATCTTCTGCACTCCCATTGTGTTTGTTCCACTCTTGTATCAAAGTGTGGGGGAAGAGTAGCTAATGTGCTAATTGTGGAAGGTAAAGGCAGATACATTGCTGTAGCTCAGCAGCTAAAAATGAACTGGCAGACTAAGAACCACTGCCTAGTATTTGGACTTTTACTGAAGTTTGTTTTTTATAGAAGGTAGAAATGCCTCTTTCAGAACCATCTTTTTAAAGATGTCTCTTCCCAACACTTACTAAATGATATGGCATGCTGATTCTCTGTCTTCTTTGCTTGCACCTGGAGAATCCATGTAGTAAGGTTCCACAAGCCAATATACTTGATGTAGAAGGTGAATGTTTTGAGGATAAAATACACTCCTCAATGCTAGATGTGCTTATCTGTTCAGTATCATACCCTTCCCTACCCACAATTATCTTTACATATGTTCTTTTTAAAAATGTATAGGATGGCTAGCTTTTTACAAATGTTTAGGCAACTTCCTGCATTTTTACTCTCACTGAAAGAAAATATATTCTATTTATTATTCTACCTTTGTACAAGGTAAATTGCATGTGAAGATTTTTATGCAGTGAATTGAGTAAGTATTGATTCTCTCATCAATGTTAGTATTAGGAATCTGTGGTCATAGTAGATATGACAGGTCATAAAAAGCAACCTTTTTAGTTTGCATTAGATGGCTAATCACTTATATGTGCTTCTCTTTCGAGAAAAAATGGCTTGTCAAACTCCTAAGAGAAGAATCTTGGATTCTTTTATGAATGTGACAGTTACATCTATTTGGTGTTGCTACTTATATGTCACATTACATAAGAACATCTGGGCAGAGTACTTGACTCCAGACCTTATGGTGGGGCCTTGAGCAGGTGTGAAATGACGTGTTATGACCAGGGAGCCAGAGATTCCATTGGCAGCTCCCCACAAGATGGGTCTGCATATTTGCAGTGAAGGTATATATTTTTGACTGGAGTTGGAATGAATCCCATTTTCAAAGGATTATGCAAATTTATTGGAAGTATTAGGAAAATTATTAGGCTGCATTAAGAAAATTTAAAATATTAGATTATTTCTTTTGCTGATGTTCAGTTTAGACCATGGCTTCTCTCATAAAATAGAAGCCATCACATTTGTTTTCTATGTATTATGGAAAAAAAAAAAGACTAATGTTTTTTGTTTTCCAATGTTTTGCCAATTTTTTTTGGTAACTACAGAAAGTTTTAGCTATTTTGCTAAACATGCTGCTGTTCTTGCCTCCAGCTTCTGAAGACTATGACCCCATAAACCTCCTGTCTGCAGAAATAGCTAATGCTTTAATTGATCATTAGTTCACTTTCAAAATGAGTTTCCATCTGCCAAAAGATTAAGTGTCTCAGGGAATTGACTTTGAGCAGTTTGATGCATGGAGAATAAATGCAAGTGCCTTTAAAAAGCACTGCTAGATCACAAATCCTTGAAAAACTTGCTTCTAAAATACATACAAGGAAAAGAAATAGAAAAGGTTTTTCCTCTGCTTTGTTTTTCCCTTTAATTAAAAATCTTTTGTTATATATCAATGAGAATTTTTTACCTCATTTTCAAGAACTGAAAAACAAAACCTCATAAAAATTCTGAATTTAATCTTACAGCAAACCATGCAACTTTTGGCAGCTTTAATTTGCAATGTAAATTGTTTGTTTACTGTAAAAAAAACACAGGAAAAAAAAGAAAAAAGAAAACTTTTCTACTAGCTGTACATAAGAATACTGGGGGGGAAATACTTCCATGTTTTATCATGTATTTTCAATTATTGGGGTTGCTTCTCTTTCTGTTTTCTTCAAGCTTTTGCCTCTTAGTTTATTATTGGAGAGATTTTTACAGGTTTCCTGTTGGTTTCTCCCTGCTATTTTTGTACAAGCCATTTTGGGTAAGACTTCTACCATTGCAGTACCACTTACAGTTGTTATTAGAGAAATGGTAGCTTCTTTCTCAGGTCTCTGAAAAAGTGGTGCTATTTAATTCAGGTAAGGACAGTTGTGACTGGTAAGAATGCCATTCTGGCTGCATTAGAGCTGGCAGCACTCTTGTATCAGAAAGCGTGGGCACTGCAGCTGTCCTGCAGCAGTGCCAAAAAGCTGGTTTGTGCTGCGCTGGTCAGCTGTCACCTTCGCTGTGGTTATGGGTTCCTCATTAGTGTTGATCTTGTGAACCTCAAATGGGCAACTGCAGCGACTTCTAGACTTCATAGTGGTCCTTTAATGCCTTCTGGAGGATGTGCTTTTAGCACCGCCTGCAGTTACGATTGAGGAGGTGGCAAATGGAATTGATGGTAAAAAGATACAGATGGATGTTACAAATTTACTTTTTTCCAAATGTCTGTCTACTCCTCCTCCGATTTGCCACTCAGGCTAGGGAAAAAACCAGTCTAAATGCACCATTTTATATATATTCACTAGTGGTTGTTGAAACAACACCTAATTGAGGCTGTAATTATGTAGTGTGTGGAAGGCAAAGGATACTGCTTTTGCAAATAACACTTGGAAGATTAATCTAACCTATGTATGAAAGGTTGCATTCTGTTTGCCTTGTCATGCAAAGTGGAAGATACTTGTGGCACAGTCATTTTGTGACAGGATGTTTAATATAGGAGCTGGTTTAATATAGGCTGAAAAAGCAAGACTTTTCTTTTTTAACTTTGCCACATGTTGATGGGGAAGTTTCCATTTAGAAAATATGGCTAAAATTCTATCAAACACTTCAGTGCTTGAAGAAATAAAGAGGGGAAATAAGATCTTGACTTAAAATTTCATAATAATGCAATGTGAAGGCCAGATTGTAACTGTAGATGTTCATTTCAAATTTAAATATTTAGCATTTTCAGTTGTCTGTGAATACACAAAAATTTATTACATTAAGATGGAATTTAGATCTTGGACATGAAGCTGATATTTTCATAGAGTGAAAAATATCAAGCTGACATTATACTGTCTCATTTGATGACTTCCAAATGTCAGAGTGCAGTAACTTATTCATAGAGACCTCCATGTCTTGTGATAGTGTCAATTCAAAAGACATTTACATCGACTTTTTTATTTAAACATGTAAAATGGAATATGCAAAGTGGCAGAGGAGAAGGGGGAAAGACCGGGGCAAGGAAGTTCTTAATAATAGAATGGAGGCACTTCAAAGGCTAATTTCCACCACAGCCTTCATTCTGACAGCAGCCTGGCTGTGCTGCTCCCTCCCAGCATCTTCCTCCTCCCCTGCTCAGCCACCTCATAGTTCTTGTTATTCCAACACAAGTTAGGGGGTTAGAAATAGCAGGATATACTCTCCTGAAAAGTAACCACCCCCAGCACTTGCTTTTAAAAGGGATTTTGTAATAATAGAAGATACTGGATTATTTTACCTGGGAGTTAATTGATGCTTGTATGACTTTGATCAAAGTTCCAAGGTGCTTATATAGCTTGAGTTATGAGATATCAGTATAACCTGATGTATCTATATAACCTGATATCAATATAACCTAAATCATAACTTTTTATATATCTATATAACCTGATACCTATATAACCCAAATAATCTTTTTATGCCTATGTAACCTGAATCATAACTTTTATACCTATATAACCTGATAGAAATAACTTTTTATACAATGTAATGGCTAGTGTATCGCTAACTAGTTGCTTAATGCTGGATAGACAAAAAAAGAAGAAAAAACTTGCCAGGTGAATAGATTTAGAGGTAGATAAGTATAGTGCTAATGAAAAATTGGCAAGTGCAGAGCCAGTGAGCCACAAAACAACGAATTTAGGCCAGTTAAGAGCAGATAGACCAAGGAACACTGTAACTGCGCGTGCTCTAAAGACAAAGTTGGAAAGTTCAGACGTGAAGAAGACCTTAGAAGCCTTCATCAAAGACCCCCACGACCCCCAAATTGGGGAGATGCAAATGCAGTGCAAAATAACTATCAAATAACCATGAGATCATACTATGTGAATTAGTTCAGGCGTGTGGTGTCATCACATAGTGATACTAAGCAATACTTACTGTACTTACTATACTGTCACAGCACTTGACAAAGGTGGTTGAGTTAGGTGGAAATATCCCCCTCACCTCCAGTGCTGCAATTAACAAATACCTGCTCTATAGACACCGGTCTGTGGGGATTTATTTCCAGCCTATCTTTCGGGCACTCTTGTGGTACAAACTCGGTCTGAGGGCTGGTAATAGAGATTGCGAAGCACAGCAGCTGATTATAAGAAACATTATTTTATATTCTAGTAACTCTTCGAGCAGGGGTGTGTGCGGCTGCGACCGAGTGTACAG
This sequence comes from Pseudopodoces humilis, assembly GCF_049639895.1. Taxonomy (NCBI): domain Eukaryota; kingdom Metazoa; phylum Chordata; class Aves; order Passeriformes; family Paridae; genus Pseudopodoces; species Pseudopodoces humilis. The sequence continues at coordinate 14,434,455 of NC_142209.1, read as the reverse complement.
CCCGCGGCCGAGCCGGCTCTTCCTCCCCGTGTGTCACACCATCGAACGGCGCTCCACATCCTGGGCCAGGGCCGGTCGGACTCGGGGCCACGGCGCGGGCTGCGGGCCCCACGGAGCGACCATTTTGTTCTCCTCCCTGCGGCGCGGTCCGGGCCGGCGGCGCCCCCTGGCGGCCATGGTGCAGGTCCCGCTGCCGGCAGGGGGCGCGGCGGCGCGCGCCGGCGGCCATGTCGGAGCTGGCGCGGGAGGAGCTGTCGGCGCTCGCCGCCATCTACTGCGAGCCGGGCGCCTGCGAAGTGCTGGCGGCCTCAGGTGACGCGGCCGCGATCTCTGCCCCCTGCTCGGGCTCTCCCGCTGCCCCGCGCGGCCCGGCCCGGCCCAGCCCCGGGAGGAAGCGCTGCGGGGGCCGCTCACGGCAGGGATCAGCCCCGGGGCAGAACGGGCTCAGTCGCTCGGTGCTGCCGCTCGTAGCCTGTCCCTGTCCCGCCGCGTGTGTGTGCTGCCGGCCTCGCGTGGGGCACGGAGCCCGGCGGGCCCCGCTCGGTTTTAGCTAGGGTCCCCGCAGTGCCCTGGGGGCGAGCGAGGGGCAGCGCTGGCTCTCTGGGTAAACAAGCAGGTGAATCTTGTAGGCGTTAACAAGACCAGGTGTTTATCCGGTAATACTGAATAGGGGTACGGCTCGTGCAGTGCATGAGAAGAGGTCACCTCTGTATTTTTCTGGGGTAAGCTGACACCCTGGGAACCGTGACATGCCAGATGTTCTCCGGCTTCACAAGATGTGTAGGGCTGTAGGTTTTACAGGATACTGAGGCTGATATGTCGTGTTTGCCGTGGGTGGAATGATCAGGTTTGTAGTACTTGCTCCCATTAGCTGCTGGATGCTGTAGGCAAGGAGTGCAGGGAGTGTAGATGTCTTCATGGCTTCTGCACCGGCCGTGGTGGCCACTGATCAGAACATAGTATTAAGAGATGGCTTTGATCAGTCTGTGCTGTACGGTACCGTGAAGAAGTGCCTTCAGCAAGGGAGAATAAATCTCAGTAGTTCCAGTGTGCAGTAGAAGCTCTGTCAGGCTTAAATGTCAGGTAGGATATGCAAGTGCTGGTGTCTGTTCAGATCCAAACCATCAGTAAATCTTGCTTAGTGCCTACCACAGATATGACAACTAAGATACTTGTTTGAGAGAGATACACATGCACATTTACACACAGTGTGCCTGTATTGTGTTCCACAAGTCCGCAGTGTCTGCGAGCTATTGAAGAGTTCTGCCCAGCTCCCCAGCAGAGTGGTGGACAGGGAGCAGCTTCCTGCTGTTGGACTGCAGTGACGTTCTGGGGAATGCTGCTAAAGATGGATGTGGTGGCCTGCTGTCAGATTTTGTCTGCACGTGTCTGTGTTCAGCCCTAAAGAAGTGGGATTGATAAGGAAACTTTTTACTGTGAGGGTGGCTGCGTGCTGGAGGCTGCCAGGAGAGCTTGTGGAGTCTTCCTCACTGGAGATACTCGGAATATCTGGACATTGTCCTGGGCAGTTGTCCTATTGTAAGTGACTGTGCTTGAGGGGAGAGGTTGGATGAAGGCATTAGTGTCTGCAGGGAGCACAGTTAACCACAGTAATCTAAAACCAGAATTTTGTATCTAGATACGCATGAGACAGCTTCTGCTCCAGTGAAGGCATGTAATTTTGCCATTTTATTTTTTTAAATTGGTATTTAGGGTTGTATTTTTAAAACATGATTGATGAAATGTTTCAACTGAGCTTTATTTTTAAGTGAAAAATTTCAAGAATGTTATTTTGGGCGTAGTTTGAAAAAGCAATATCCAGGCTTATCAGATGTTAATTTTAAAAAACGTGAACATATCTGAACATTGCATATACACGTCTGTTCCTCCAAATATGTTGAGAAATATAGGCACATTCTTCTCTGTGCTTCATATATGGAAAATGATCTTGTGTTTATAAGTTATCAAAATCTATAAGGTGTAGAAACCTTCCTGGAGATAAAGTGAGGTGCCACAAGTGCACAATGGGAGTAGGCTATTTTACTTATATTGATGTTTTGTGATCTTGGAGGGCCTTTAACCAGGCTGTGCTCATGATGTGGTACAATCAGGTATATTTAATTGGTTTACATAGTTTTCTGCTGGAACTGAAAAGATTATTTTGCAACAATGATTACTGGTATTTTTCTTACTCTTGGAACTTACTTTGTTGGAGCTGCAGAATCTCTAGTCAGTATACAATTAACTTTTGCTCCAGTTACAGCTTATATTTGCTTTATCTCTTCAAACCATGTAAATTGTCATGGACAAAGGGTGCACAGACATAACTTCCAGGAAAACTGTTGTGTTATGCAATCTCTTAAGACATTAAGAGTAATTTGTGTGTAGATCCATGGGATCAAAAAGGAGGCCATTGGGGATTCATGGTTTTGAGGAATGTAAGAATGCTTTTACAAGTCTCTTGGTATGGTAAAAGCTTTGGCTTTTTGGAATTTAACAATGAAGTATTCAGCATGTAAAATGTGTTTTTATCAAAACCGATGTGTGGATGAATTTAAATAAACTAATTACAGCATATCTTTTTTACCTTACATATCTATTTGCAAAGATTAGTGTTACAGATAGAAATCCATAATTTAATTGTTAATCTGCCCTCTTTTGGTCTGTTCGCCAAGATTGCTATAAAAATATATTTAGATATTCTAAGCTTGTACGTTAGTAGGTGCCATTTTCTGAATTTAAAAATAGACTGCATGTGTTGCATAAAATGCCTTTGGGCAGGAGAGGAGGGGGATATCTGTCTGGTTGACATGGAACATAAGAAAAAATCTGAAGTATGCTAGAGCTAAATATACTGATAAGCATGCAGCTATGGGGGAAAATGAGTTAAAATGTATTGAGTTTAGTCTGATTAGCACATTAAATGCCAGCAGAACAGTCATACCCAACCTTTTATTTCAGAAATAATCACCATGTTGCTGTGAAGACAACTCGGCCCTTGTAGCATGTGCAAACAAAGGAAATATTTCTTTGGAGCCAGGTTGCGCAGGGCGCCGGTGGTTTGCTCTTTGTTCTGCCAGTGTCTGCAGCACTGGTGCAGAAAATGGATGCTGCAAGGTTTAAATAAACTTCAGATGCTGTAGCCCTGCAAACGTTATGAACTGATTCTTCTTTTTAATAGTAAGTCTGAAGCAGATGTAAATGAGCACGGCTGGGGTTTTCCCGATGGCTCAGGGTGATACACCTTGGGATGCGAGGCTGTTCTGCTTCCTTCAGATTAGTTCATCACAGGGAAAGGTGTGAGATTTTTTCAGGTTTAAGAATAAGATCACTGCAGCAGGAGGCCCTTGTCGAAGGGGCACGGGTTGGCCTGTCTATGCCTCTGTTACTTCTGAGTTGGTGAGATCTGTTGTGACAAGCTAGTGAAAAAATCCTAGGAGGATTATCAGAAAGGTAACATGTTTTTCTGTCACCGTAATTAAGCTGGTGATAGAGTAGTATTTTTCAGTTTATATAGGTTGTGCATTTTAAAGTCTCTTGGGCAACATAGTTTAAAACAAAGTGATTCATGGGCAGGAGTACAATAATGCTCACCCCATTCAGCCAGATGCCAGGTGGCTGTGTACATGGTGGGGCTGCCCTGAGAGGGACATGGGGCAGCAGCTGTGTCTGGTGCAATGGCTGTGTGTGCAGACACCTCCGTGGTGGCCAGGAGGGTGCTGGGGGCCCCAGGACATGCAGGACAGGTTTTCTGCCTGTGTCTCCAATTGTGTGCTCAGCCCGGTGTAATGGCAGAGGAGCTGCTGCTGGGGCCCAGGAAAAAACATTTGGCAGGGTAGCAGAAGACAGGGATTAGGAATGGGAAAACTTGAGGTCCTCTGTAGCTACTGACTATGTGCAAGGGTCTCTTCCAAGGCTGATGTTTTTCTGAGGAATACATTTGTCTTGAAGGTAGTCTGGAACTTTTGATAGGGTGTTGGACGATTGAAGACAAACTCCTTGGCAGGAAACGACTCTTTTGACATGTGGTGCCTATAAATGCAGACATGGTTGGGTGTGATTTTGTTGAATTCACTGGAATTTCATCTGCTGCTTTCACCATTGGATTTGACTTTTAGGTAGTGGTGGTCTGTAGATATTTGGAGACTTCTTTATACTACTGCTAGAATTTGATTATTGGGTTTGGAGGATTTTCTGATTTTATTTTGTGACTTCTCTGACCTTGAGAGTTCTTTGTATGACCCAGGAAGGAGGTTTGGAAACAAGCCCTCAGATAAGCTCTCTAAAGTACTTCTGTCTGTCCAAGTAATTTTCAGGTTATTTCACTGTTTTAGTAGGTTTCAAATATAAAATCATACATTTCGTGTGAGAGGCACTGTGAGAGGTTGGTTAGTGGCATCAGCAATACTAATCAAACGTAATTCATCTGACTGTCATGTGAAGGAAGGTAAGGTAAGGTGGGGGGGAAGAGTGCAAGTCACTTCAAAAGACCTGCTCTGAAACTCAGCTCTCCTCTCATCTGCCTTTCAAATCTGGCTTCTCCTGCCCTCATAGAGTGACTCAACCTGACATTTTAGCAATTTTTGAAAGAAAAGGGGTGAAGTTCTTAGAATGCATCAAAGAGGTGAAGCAGAGAATATCTGAAGAAGATCATATTTTGTCTGATTGATACCCTCTTACTTCATGGCAGAGGAGTGAAAGTAGGTTAGGACTTTGTCTGTACTTTTCACTTTGTCAAGTTTTGTATTGTTTTTCTATGAACCTTCTAGTTAAGAAAGTTTTATTTCATGAAATACTGTACATAACTATGTAACTGTACATATTAAGCATCTTTGATTATATGATTTATCAGGATAATGTGGTCTTTAGCCTTTCCTGCTGCATACTGAGTGTATCCTTTCCACTCTGAAAATAATTCTAGTCTTAAGTAGACCTATAACAGATTTTGAGCAGATATGAAGATATATAAACTTACATTAATATGAGTAGATGCATATTAATATATGTAGTATCTAGGGTCAGGTGTCCAGCAGAGATGTTTTCCTTATGTCAGTCTAATTGTTATAGAGGAGCTGGCAGAAAAGATTTAAGTGTATTTTCTTTGCAAGTGGTAGGGGGCAAAGAATCTAACTTCTTTCTTTCCAAGTCTGTGCTTAGTGTGAAACTGCTTTTGAATGATTGTCTTAAAAAATACCTGGTGCAAGTCTATTTCTCTTACATTAGTATTGATGTTAGAAGTCTTAGAGATTTCTTTAGGAGAAAACTTGGGGCAGTGCTGAGTCTGTCCAGAAAAGTGTCTGTTTTCAGTTGTCCTTGCTTTTCCTTGCTATTGAGCTTTGGAAGCTGAGTTATGTGTTTGAGAGAGACAATTCTTTATTATTGGCTTGTCTAGACTTTGGAAGAGCCAAAAGATGTGAATGCTTTTTAGAATGTGTTAATTTTCCTTCTACTATGGTACAGAAATGTTTCATTTCAGGATTCCTGGCAGGTATAGTTTGAGCCATTGGTTGCAAGCCCCCAACCTGCAGAAAAAAAAAATCCTTTTTTATTTTATAGGAAATGTCAGTTATTTTAGTTGAATTGTTAAAGAAAATAAGCTGATTTAATGATATATATGTATTTCAGCTTCAAGCAAACTATTAATGTTTATTATTTTTTTTTTTTTATATTTTCCAGAGACACATGGAATCTCATTTAGAATTCAAATCAGTGTGAAAGAACTGCTGGACACAGATGTACTTTTAAAGCTGTTATTTCATTTACCAGTCAATTACCCATCAGCTCTGCCAGATATTTCTGTTAACTCAGACCAGCTTACAAGGGCCCAGTGTATGGATATGAAAGAGAAATTACTTGAACAAGCAAAGAAGCATCTTTCTGAGCCCATGGTACACGATCTGATTCTTTGGGTACAGCAGCATCTTAAAGATGTCATTAAGCAGCCAGCAGCAGTTTGCAATGAAAAAACTACTTTGTCAAAAGGAAAAGAAGATGGTATCTGGATGCTCCTTTTGCATTTAGATCACATGAGAGCAAAGGCAAAATATGTGAAAACTGTGGAAAAATGGGCTTCAGATCTAAGGCTGACTGGAAGACTGATGTTCATGGGCAAGATAATATTGATTCTTCTTCAGGGTGATAGGAGCAGCATTAAGGTGCAGGAACAATGAATGTTGACTAGGTCTATCGATTTACCACTGAAACCTCCATGTCTGAATATTTTATGTGTGTTTTTCTAAGATTAACAATTTTGGAAGCAAATTGATCATTATGAGAGTAGGAAGACCCAGCAACTTTATTCTGTATTTAAAAAAAAAGAAAGCATTCTATTCCATCTACAGTGATACCTGTAGACCTGTGCCCTGTATTGCTTTGCTCCCCACTGGATTTATAACCCCATATCCCTTTGTTTCCTGACCTTAATATGCCTAGATTCACTTTCCTGAATTTCCCAAATACCCCAGAAAGTGGAAAAAAATTTGGTGAGGAATTAATAACAGATATATTTCTAACGCATTGCTTTCTCTTTCCTTGACTTAAAACCACATGGTGCTCCTAGTGCATGCCTGGGCTTTGGAATTCTTGTCTGTGTGTAAAAACTTCCACTGTTTTGTGAGAATGTTTTGGCTTTTCTAACTCAAGTTCTCTTAATCAGTTAGGCCTATTTAATTTAAAACTGATGAATAGAAGCAGTTGTGCACTTTCTGGGATGGGTACTTTCAAAATTTGATTGCTATGTTCTAAGAAAAAGACTACATTTTGAGTGAGCTTTTTCATTTTACTAAACTTTGAAAATCATAGGTGGCATTTAATATTTTGGGAATTTTTTTTTTTTGTCATTTAGGAGTACTTGATTCTTCAGAAAACTTCTAAGGTAGATGTGGACTCAAGTGGAAAGAAATGCAAAGAGAAAATGATGAGAGTACTGTGTGAGACAGAAGTACAGTCACAGCATAAAAGGTATAATTTAGTACTGTTGTGGATAGAAAAGTAACAGAATCGATAATTACATTCTGACAAATCCAGGCATATTCATGAGTTTCCCTTTTACAATGTAGGTTTCAGATGTTTGAAGTCAAAGAATATTCGGCACTGGAGGAGCTACAAAAGGAATTTGAAACTGCAGGACTTACAACTCTTTTCTCTGAGTTTGTGCCTTCTCTCTTAAAATAAAATTAAAGTATATCACTGGACCTTTGACCAAAGCAGTGGTTGACTGTAGATGCTGATGGAAGATAAAAGGGCTAATGTGGCAAAACAATGTTGAAGCTTTTCTGAAAAAATTACCAGTAGTAGTCATCCTCTTGCAAGAAGAAGGCAATTAATACATTAAGAATTGATATTTTTTGACATTTATGTATTGATAACTTTTTCAAAGCAGTGTGATGTTGATTGCGATAATTGCATGGCAAGCATGAGATTGGGAAGAAATAATGTTTAAAAAAATAGTCTTCTAGTCAGACTGTTTTACAGTTCCTGTTTTTCAGTGTTCTGTTTCTCTCATGGCTGAATTTGTCGATAATGGCCTGTTAGAAAGCATAATTAATTTTGCTTTGGAAGACTGTATGAAGATATTTCCATAAGAAAACATAGCGAGCACACATTTGAATATGTGAGGACAGCATATACTTAATATCCCTCAGGAGTTCATTTGCTAATTTTTCATTCTCCCTTTAATTGACTATAAATGCTCGATGGTTGATTTGAAGAAAAAGCTCATGCCACTTGGGGCCTGAAAAAAAACTGAGAAGTGTCTCTTTGAATATTAGTTTTCATTCTAAAATTTATAAAAAAACCCACTTGGAGGATTTAAATTGATAAAAAGCTGAGGTAAAGCCAATTGTAATAGTTTCTTTGATAGTTTACAGATGTCTTTTTTGCACTTCACCTGATTTTACTGTCTGTGCAGCTTTAGATGTCTTGATTCAATTAAACTGTTAGAGCAGTATATATACAGACTTCAGTCTTCCATCTTTCAGGGTTCCTGACAAGTTGTTTTTGTTTGTTCGTTTATTTGGGATTTTTTGGATCAATCACTGGAATTGGCCATCCTGTAATTTTTTTTATCAGTAGTCTATGTTTTACATCTGTATAGTGTTACAAATTATACGCATAATTTTATGAATTGTGCAAGTTCTGTTTACCTAGGGAGGATTAGATACTTATTTATTACGATTACTGTGTGTTCTTTTGTTTCTATTTTATCTGAAACCATTCTCTAACAAGACTAGATAAATTATCCAGTAATAAAAATTTTGCAATCGTGAGTTTCTTAATAACTAGCTCTGCCATTTGCCATTTCAATTGGCTTTAGCATGTAGCTAAACATGAACTTTACTGTTCTCTAAAGTTCAGTCTCTTCTCTTCAGAAGCCAAATGTCTCATGTAATCTGTAATTAAACAGATTTGATCAATTCAGTATAAACTAATCTATTTCCATTGTACTGGGGAAAGACCAGTACAATTTGTGTGTTTGACCAGTACAAAGTATGGTTTGGCAAAACATTATGTTAGATCTAATTTCCTATTTCATGCTCAGACCATGAGATCATACCTCTATCTATTCTAGAAAAGCAGCTGAAGCAGACTAGGAAGATTTTTATGTTTTACTGTTTGATATACCAGATGCATAAAGGGTTGTAGATTGTTTGAAAGCTTGTGAAGCTTTTCAGGAATTTGATGATTTTCCTAATATAGAGTGTCTCAAATATATATGTTGCATGTTATTTCATACACTGGTGCTGATTTACTAATTTATTGAGATTTACTAATTTACTAATTACTAATTTACTGAGATAATAGCAAAGTTTTTCTTAATGAGTCTTTCATGTTTACTGCATATAGTACTTCAGGCTCAGCAGAAAAGAGACTGGGTTGAACAGGTTTTATAAATCTGTTGTATATTATTTTGAAATGGCTTCCTGAGAGGCAGGAAATCTAATTTTCTATCATTTTAAGTGCATCTGAAGATGAATTCTTACTTTTACAAAGCAGAATAAAACAGAAGTATCTTTAAAATATTAAAATAACATGTATTTTAAATTACAGTTTCCATAATCGAGCAGTTCTCAGGTAAAATAAGTGTTGAAAAATCGTATGTCAATGAAGTATAAAGTTTGGAAAAACTGCAGAAGGCCTCTCTTTATACTGTGTGACAGATGGGACAAGTATCAAACTAAAGAAAAGGCCTATGCACATATAGCATAAGAAAACATAATCTCTCTGCAAAACTAAATGTTGTAAGATTTGGCCAGATGTACGTGACTTCAAAAATAATTGCGGTGTTAAGTTGTTGTGATCATCTTTCTTGCAAGATTAGATGCAGACTTACTGAGGTTTTCCTCCCTACTAGAAAAGCCATTTATGGTGTCAGTGGCTGCCAGTTGCACTTGAATATAAAGCCATATATTTTTTTCATTTTTTTTACCTGATGCCTTCTTGGTCAGCTATTTGGCTGGACCTGGCATTCTGCAACAGCCAAGTAAAAAGAAAATGACAGTTGGGTAAGTTGCAGCTCTCTTCTGATCTGTGTTCATCTTTCTGCCAAAGGAAGTTGTAAGAAGCTGTGTTTCAGGAGATGGAAATGCAGTTCATACAATGGATTTTTACCATAGTTGAATTTGTTATTCACTAGCTCACACTGGACAAATCCACAAATTCACTGTAGGAAAGGACTACAGTTTATAGCTTGGCTTGATGTGCTTCAGGAGAATTACAAATCTGATCAGCTTGATACAGTTCAGACAGCAGAGAACATGAAAACTGATGTCAGTCTTATTCTGTTGAAGCAAATGCTTTTTCCTACCTATCAATCAGTAACTTATTTTGAAGGGTAGGAGGATGTCTTCTGTTCAGACAAGTAAACAATATTTTTAAAGGCTGTTCTTTTGAAAGGATGTTGCAGCTGTCTGTTAACTGATGGTTTGTTTGCATTCATAGTAAAAAGAGATGAGCTAGCCTGCAAGCCTCTGGGGCACAAAAGTAATCAGAATGGGTCCTGTGGTGCATGTTCTGCCTTCCAAGGGAGCTGAAGCAGACACAGAAGAATAAAATGCACAGATAGAGAAGAACAAGAAGCAGGGGGAAAAATGCATCAGCGTGTAAAAAGTTAGTGAAGTGTAAGGAACTATTGGAGTCTGACAATTCAGTTGCAAGGAAGAAGAAATCCACAAATTAAGGGTGATTTAACAAATTAGAAGCTCGTTTTCTTGTGGATATGGTGTCTTCTAACAGCATGATCAGTAAAGCCTTGTTTCCTGTGGCCTTGCTAGTTTTTCAGCTATAGCACACATGAAGCCTTCCCTACAGGAGATACTTTCCTGATGGTGTTCTCCCAGGTGGGTTCCCCTGTACCTGGTATTAATTGTGCATAAATTGATTATTATTTGTGTGGATCTTTAAAGTGTGAATAGCATTTTTTCACCTGTTACCTTTTTCATCAAAGTTGTAGGTACCTGGTTTCTTTCGGGTTCTTAACCTCTCATTTTAATTGAAATTACTTAAATTCAGAAGTTGTAGGAAAACTTTGTGGTAAATATGCATGCTTCTGTATAGACAGCACAAACATATAACCATAGTTTCCTTTAAAAATCAGGCTAAAATGAAAGCCTGTGTTTCCTTTAAAGATCAGGCTAAAATGAAATTGAATGATAGAGCTGACAACTTGAATAATCAAGTGTTTTTTTGACAAAATTGAGGTTTAATTTGGTTTAATTAATTAAAAGACCAAAAAAGGTCTTTTTGAATACCTTGGCTTATTAATTATGAAGAAAACAAAAAAAGGTTGATGAAACAAGAATGATCCAGAGGAGGGAAATAAATGGGGGGCATCATCAGTATTGGGAATTTGCCTGGTTTTCATACTTACTCTGTCTCATTAATTCCTCCCCCCCCCTCCCCCCCCAAATTTGTTATGTTACAGCGAGGACAGGACACTGTAAGAGCTCATATAAAAATCCTTGATACAATGAATTAAAAATAACTAAAAATAGATGTGATTATTTCGTGAATAAGGGTGATTTTTGTGGTTACATCTCATTTTCCTATAATAAGAGCATTTGTCTCTTACTTCTGGTGTGAATGACCCACAAAACCCACTGAGATTAGTATAAATTCTATGCAGAGATACTGTAATGAGGCTTAAGAAACTTCATAATGGAAAAAAATATTTTGTTTACGTTGTTTCTTTTAAAAATAGTTTAATAAACTCTACATATGGATGATTTAAAGCCTAGTGTCCCTTGATTTCTTCAGCTTTATCTGTGAAAATACAAACATAATCATGCTATAGTACATTTGAAATAAGATGATGAAATGTTGCACTCACTGTATTTCTGCCAGTTTGGGACTGAAATTGCTTATATTATGAAATAGTGCAATTGCTGGAATCAACTTTAATATATCTTACAGTAGTACTAAGCATTATCTTCCTGTCTTATTGTGTATAACACAGGCAACACTGGCAGCACTCTGTTATGGTTTAATATTTTGTATGTATACTTAATTTTTTGTTATCTTATGCAAGAGTTATGATTGCTTATATTCTTAAATATATTCTTAAATGGAACTTGGAATAGAAATATGCTGGTATCATTTTGCAGCTATTGTTCTGTGCTGTGTTCATGTATTGGCTTTTATAGTAGTTGGTGTTGTCTAACTTCAAAATACTAACCTGCAGTGAAGAGAAGTCTTCAGGGTGACGGAAAAATTTGCCTAAAATACATTAATTTAAGGAATTTGTTGTACTCTAAAGATGAATCTCTTAATGTTTTGAGTTAATTATGCACTCAGTTGCTTTAATTTTATGCTAATAAGGTAGCAACTGCTGCACTTCTGAATTTTCTCTGTGTTTCTTAATGTGATACCTATAATCTGTTTGTATCCTATATTAGAACATAGCTGATCATGGAATTTGGGTCAATATTTTATTAGTATTTCCCATTCTAAATATTTATGATTCTTTCTGTATATACATTATTACCTATTATAATTGATTGCAAAGTGTTATTTTAGGGTGAGGCTTGTTACAAAAGGTCTCTGCATGAGAACAGTAACTCTACTTTGTGCTGCTTTCCCTATTGTCAATTTCTACATTCCTGCAGCTATGGGATGCTGTCCAATGATCAGAGTTTTCTGGAGCTGAGCTTAACAGGCCAACCCAGTGTTACACTAGATCTCAGTGCCAGCTGGGTGGAGGCAGGGTGCTCTCCAGGCCTTTGTTGGGACCACTTTTGACAACATCTAATTGCCACTGAAGGGATTAGCTGGATATTTCTTGAACTTCGCATAGAGAATCGATGGAGTGAATTCCACCAATGCAGAAGGTGAATGGTTGGATGCTGCTTGATCTGAGCTTTACATCAGGAAAGCTCTCTGGTATTCCTTTCATGTTAGTGCCATGGAGGGTAATAAGCTGAAGTTTGCACATGTGCTTATCCCAGGGAACACTGCACAGCAAAATCAGTGCCACGATTTTAAGACTGAAGGTGGTAAACTCAGTGTACTTTAACAATTTTTTACTTGTACTTAGAAAAAAGATGAATGAAAAATGATTTTGTTGGTCACTGATCAGTCACTCATCTGTGCTGGTATACAGAGGCAGGGTAGATTTTTATGGGAAATGGTGCTATGACTACCTTTCAGTCAAGATAAAATAAAAAGCAGTTCTTTTTTGAAGTAAAATAACTGAGTTTCTTGTGAGAACACTGTCCACGTGAGATGCTGAAAGAAGCTGAGCTGTATGGATTGAGCTGTGCCAGAGGCTGATTTTTATTTGGTGGAAGTGGAGGTGTTAGAAAGGAACAGACGGCAATAAAAACACTGGTGATGTGGCTCTCAGAGAAGCCAAAAGGAAGGGGGTTTTGTGTTGATTTCTTTCTGGAAAGAAGTTTGGGAGTATGAGCAAAGAAGTTGCTACTGTATTCAAGCTTCAAGTAGAAATTCTGAAATAAATATGCAGCTTCATTGTAATTTTCTCTTTTCAGCAGAAACGGCGTGTAGAACTGAGAACAAGTAGGGGAAGGTTTCACAAGTATAGAATTGACAAACCTCACTCAAGAGCTGTAGGCTGTCCATGAAGAAATTAGTGCAGTTCTTAGAAATTGTCCTCAAATGACTCAGAAATGACAGAGACTTTGTAGAGGCAACAAACTCCAAAAGTCTCATTGTTTGAAAACCAGGCTGTTGTGGCTCCAAGCAGTTGGGAAGATTCATGGAAGAGGTGACTAGCAGCTCCCAGGAGCAGATTTTCTACAAAATTTGGGCATTCTGGAAAGAAAGGGCTGAGGGGGTTGACAAATCACTTTTGGGGAAAAAAGATTCTGCTTATTTGTGGAATCGGAGAATAAAGGTAAGTGTTTAATTTTTACAAGACTTTTTCTGTATTGATACTATAGACAACTGGTATGGAGATTTCAGATGGTTCTTGCTCAAATAGTGTCTAGTGTCTTGGGAACCTGATATATTTCAGTTCCACATGAATTAAGAAGATTTTTGGGTGATGTTGGTGGTCAGTGGCTTGAAAAGTTTTAAGTATTGCACACCTATTCTGGATCAAGGATTTGCTATGGAATTGAGAAACAACTTTTAAGTATGAATTAGACAAGGCACATCTAGTAAGAGCAAACATGAGAGGGAAGGAAAACGCTCCACTGGAATGGCTACAAGAGATCCAAAAGTCGTGTTTCTGAGGTCCTGATGTAGCAAAGGAGAACTTCAGGGTTACCCTTACATTGACAAGGAGCCAAATGCTGTAAACTCAGCTGGGTTGTGAGGGTGCCAATCAGAGTTTCTGGCCTGTACTGTACTTGGCTCAGTATGTGTGTCTTCTCTGCCAGCATTGCACCAGATTCCTTTATTCCCCCCACCCCTTTAATTTTTTAATTAGTTTGAAAGCAGCTACAGGAAGGAAGATGGCAATTGCTTGCTATGAATTCTGTTCTTACGATACTAAAAGATGTTACAGGTTTCCTTCACACTAATTTTGAAGAAGCAGGGGAATGCTTTTTAAAACAAATAATGGAACAGAGAGAAAATCTCAGGAGAAGCTGTTCATTTACATATTGGAGCTGAGAAAAAAAAGATCTGTCACAAGAAGAAGAGTCATAAAGCAGAGTGGGAATAAAGATGTCCCCCCACTGGTCCAGAGTTACCATCTCTCCGAGTTCTGGCAGAAGCTGATGTTAGTGCTTAGCAGAGAAGAACGGGTATTTCTACTCAGTAATGCCTGCTTGCTGGCACTAAAGGTTTTTTTTTTTTGCTGGAACATTGGGGACAGCTAAAGGCAAAGCTTGGAAGCACAGGCAGCATGCTGACATTTTTTAGGGTTTCAGCTTTTCAACAGTCATGAAAGCTGGGCTACTTGCTGTGTAGCACTGTCAGTAGTCCACAGGAGCTCTGGTACTGGCTCTTATTTAACTGATCAAATCAATTAGAAAAGGTAACAAAATTGAAATTCTGTAATCATACCCAAAGAGAGGTGGTGATTGTAGAGGGTGAAAACTGTTCAGTACTGGAGAACACTGGTTTTTGAAAACTGGATAGTTTTTAGCAGCTGGGACAATGAAAAACTAATCCCTGGGATTTTTTTGCCTGGTTGTTAGCAATAGCTGTGACAAAAAGGGGAAAAAACATTGATTCTTGCTTATGTAGTTATGGATTCTTTTCCAGAAATTCATTGCTAAGTTGAAACAAATGAGTGTGGATAATTGTTTATCAGCCAAAAGTTTTCCTACTTTAGGTAGAATGTGAGAGAGTTCTAAGAGAAATTCTAAATGTTAGGTTTCTTATGGATCTGAGGTAGGAATGGGTTACAGGTCCCTAAAAATGTCTTATTAAATCATTAAGGCACTGCAACAAGCACTAGAAAATTTCAGCTGCTGTGGAATAAACTACAGCAGAAAGTTGTGAGTATAACTCCTGTTATCCAGTATTTTGTAGGGACCCTTGGGATTAGCAGTAAACCAGGGGTGGGTCAGAATTTTCTGAATAGTAATAAGAATTCATTTTTTTTTTTCTTAGCCAGCAGCAAGTGTTTCCATTTATGCCAACTTTCCGATAGCAGAAAGAAAAGGGATATACTTCTGGAATACCACGAAGGGGTGACGGAACTTTAGAAATCTGTAGGCCTCATTCGTAAGTTTCAAAACCAAACCACAAGCAAACCCCAGAACAATCTGGGAAAAAAGATTACTTTCACAGTAAAATATAGCTTGTGGCAATCTGAAGTGATAGCTTTTGGATTGTGCACGTGTATTTCAGGGATTATTGTCTGCACAGGTAAGGGCTGCTTTTTGGCTTGGTTTAGTTTTTTTTTCCTGTTAAAGCCAGAAGGGTTGCTGGAATGTGCTGAAACATTTGAGCAAGAACAAATAACCATCAGTAAACCGGAGGTCACCACTCAAGGTCCAGCATGATGTGAGTTGCTCCAAAGGTTTGCTGAGGAATTCATTCAGTGCAGGGAGCTCTGGGTGAGCCCAAGCCCCAGGAAAAGGGCCTGGACTGCCGGCACTTGGCAGCACAAAGGGCCCTTGACCTGTGGCACAGCCGGGGACTGGACGCTGGGGGACACGGCAGGAGCCCACGGCCCCCAGGCCTTCCCGCCTTTGGCCTGTGAGGGGATAAAAGACCTGGCGCTCCCTTCTTCGGGGTCCCTCTCGGGAGGCACCAGCTCCAGCTGTTACTTTTGTTACTTAGTTATTGCACGATGATTAAATGTTTCTCGGGAATAGGAGGTCTGGGACTGCCATGGGGACGCTGGGTGTGCCTGAGGTAAGGAAGCCTGGTGTGTCTGAGTGTGGGCTGTGCAGCTGCGGAGGGGCCTCAGTCCCAGCTCCGGTGGTGCGAGAGGGACTGCTGGACTGGCTCCTGGATGGTCGGACAGGGAAGCTTTTTAACAATAGGATACAAAGTAAGAAGGGTGGATGTTGCACTGGTAAACCAAAGACTGAAGTTCTTCAGAGAACAGGAAGCTTTGGCAATTCTGGAGGATCATTACACAATATGGTAAAAAATCAGAAATGTGCTTTGGTTAACGTTGCTCTTCGGTCCGTTTGGTTTCACAACCTCTTGTGTAGTAAATGCAGGCAGGAGGGTAATTAAAGGGCCAGTGATTATCAATTATAATTTAATTATTAATGATAATTAAAGGTGTAGTGATTGACTTGTGATGGCAGCATCCTAAGGTTTTTAGTGAAGCGTCATTTCCCTGGAAAGCTGTAGCTGGCATAGTAAAGCCAATACTTGCCATGGAGGGTGCTTGTGGTCAGGACAGGCTGGGTGTTACTCAGTGTCTCCATTTGCCAGTGATGACCTAGAGAGGAGAAAGAACAAAGGTTTGCTTGTTCCAGGGGCAGGCACATGCTGCGAGCAGTGTTCTCCCGGGCTTTCTCCTGCAGTGTGTGTTGGTGCAGCTGCTGGCTGAAGGGACACCAGATGGGCAAGATGTCAATCTGGCTGGCCCCAGAACTGAGGAAGTGGCTCTGGCAGCTGGAGCTGCAAGAAACAAGAAAGTGATGTCCTTTCTGTCCAGGCAAAAGGAACAGAGGCTGTTCCCAGCCGTGGTTGTTCCTGGCCACCTTGTGACAGGCACAATGGGTTAGGTGGGTATCAGAGCTGGTTTTGGGCTGCGTGAGAGCTGGTACTGACAGTGCCTGGGGACACCTGACTGTCACCCCACATACATTATGTGCCACATCCCGTCAACTGCCCACGTTACATGAGTGGTTTTGTGTATAAAGGTATTTCTAACCCTGACACAAGGGACTGTCTTGCTGTCTTGAGGATGAGAAGACCTTAATTCCAGAGCTTTGTGCTACAAAACACCATCCTTTTGTCTTTTTACCATGAAATGACTTTCCATTTGTAAGCAGTAAGAAAATAACTGAATGGTGAAAGTCAACTAGACAGCATACTACTGACAGCATGGGATGTAACTGTCAATCTGTCACTTACAGAAATGGAACAATAATTGTTTTTCCTCTTCAGAAATATAGTTCATGCAGTCTCTATAAAGGCGTATTATTTAGTGCAGTGCAAGGAAAATTCTTTTTTCCTATCTGAAACCAATTTAATGTTAACTGATGAAACCATTAGAAGATACTGAGCCCAGTATGAATCCCTTTGGTGGAATACATGATGTGGAGGAGTGGCTTATCTCACAAAATGCCTACCTCCATTTTTGGTAGTAATGAGTTTTTTATTTTTTTTTTGCTTTCTTAATAATAAAGGAAGAGTGGGATAGATCTGCTAGAATACTCTCCTTATCATCTTTGCAGCCTATGGTCTCATGGAGAGGAATAGCTGAGAGTTGAAAGGGGAAAAATCCTGACTATTGTGCTTTCCCTGAGATAAGGAATATTTTAGAATCCCTTGTCTCATGCCTGAAACCTGGTAAAAGGGTTCTATATTAACATATGGAAGAGTTTTTTGGGAAAAACAGATCTTAGCCTCAGGAGTCTGCTTTTGACTCTTGGTTTGTCTGGGTGTTTTATATGGCTTTGAAAATGAATGTTAAAAGGGGGGACTATGAGCCACACAAGCTGAGATTGCTTCATTGACCTCAAGAGGTGAAAGCACAATTGAAAAGGTCTGTTTTAAATGTTTAAGGAATTAATAATTGCTGAAAAGTGCAGATACTAGAAGAGCAAGCATCTTATATGCCGTGTACAGACAGATCTGGCACTCATGGGAGACATTTGTGACAACAGTCTTCCAGTGGGTGACATTTATGTACATGATAAAGAGACAAGACCTCTTTATGTAAAATTTACAATGAGCTTTCTAATGTCATCAGTTTTTTCAGGCTTACAAAATTGTCTCTTTTATAAAATTAACTCCTCATGTTCGGCCATCAGCCTTTGGGTGGTGTGGAGAACAGCCCCATGGGTGTGATGGCAGTGGATGCCCAGGGCAGCTGTGGAGCTGGGGACCCACAGAGACACAGGACAGGATGCTGCTGGCCATGGGCACGTGGCAGTCAAAATAGCTCTGGGCAACAGCTGCTGCTGTTAGACTGAGTGCAGCAAAATTGATGTTCAGCCTGGAGGCGACTGAGGTGAGACCTCATTGCGCGGGGGAGGAAGAGAGGCAGACACTGATCTCTTCTCTGTGGTGACAGTGACAGGACCCACAGTTGTGTCAGGGAAGGTTTAGGTTGGATATCAGGAAAAGGTTCTTCAGCCAGAGGGTGTTAGGGCACTGGAACAAGCTCCCCAGGGCAATGGTCACTTCACCAGCCTGGCAGAGGTCAAGAAGCTGTTAGACAACGCTCTCAGGCACATGGTGTCACTCTTGGGGATGGTGCTGTGCTGGGCCAGGAGTTGGACTTGATCCTGTGCATCCCTTCCAACTCAGGATATTCTATGGTTCTATGAAAGTGCATATTTACCTTTGGTTTTTCCTGAAACTGTATTTGAGAGTTGGGAAGACACTTTTTATTGATAAGGGGCCAGCAAAGAATTACAAAATAGAGAAGAAATAGTCGAAATACTAAACGAGGGAGGAGGAAAAAGACATTGGACTAGAAACTGATGCTAAAACCAGTGTGAGGGAATGGATCAGAGAGTGCCAGACAGAACACAGTGTGTTAGAGCAGA
This sequence comes from Pseudopodoces humilis, assembly GCF_049639895.1. Lineage (NCBI taxonomy): Eukaryota > Metazoa > Chordata > Aves > Passeriformes > Paridae > Pseudopodoces > Pseudopodoces humilis. The sequence continues at coordinate 14,415,862 of NC_142209.1, read as the reverse complement.
AAGCGTGAGTGGAGACCACAGGCTGCAGTGAGGCTTCTGTGTCTCCCTGCAGCCTCCTCTGAGCAGTGTCACTCATGTCTCTTGGTCTCACAACCCGTGTGAACTCCAAGTGTAGCCACTGACTGCTTGGATCCCTTGTTGGAGCAGGTGGCTTCTACATGAGGGAGATCAAGAGAAAACAGTGTGTACTGACTTTAATTAAACTGGGAATTGCCTGTTGTGGTGAGAACCCTGGTGAGAGGTTTGCGGCATTGTTCACCCAGAATGCTTTTTCATTTTCAATGTGTGAATTGATAATCACTTTCAGTAGAAAGCCATAAGCATTGTGTCTCTTGAAAGCAACAAGATTCTTTCATCTCTCAAACTCTTTCAACAAATGAAACCCAGTAATAGCTAGAGCTGTCCAATCTGAATTCATTTTCTCAAGCGGAACTCTGTAGGCTAGAATTTTTTGTTGGTTGATAGATGGACAGGGCTTTGAATTCAGCCATCACTTGACATTCGTACCTTCAAAAGTAAGTATTTTGTTTTAGGATAGTGTAGGTGACACCTTTGTGGGAGTTTGAAGGATGTGCTCTCTGTAGGATGCATGCTTTTGTCCAACCTTTCTGTATGGAAAAGACGATATGTACAGGGAGGCTACATTTTGCTGAGTGACGCTGTGAAAGGACAGTTTCAGCTTGAGAAATCCAAGGAGGTGAATGGGTGGCTCTGGGGAAGTGGTGGTGCTGTGGGGGGCTCTGACCACATGCTTTGGCTGCCTGTGATCTCTCTTTACTAGTTTTATCCTGTTTAATATGGCAGTAGTATGTACAGGAGAAGGTTTATGGTGTGGATGTGTGCTCCCCTTGCCTCAAAAAACTTTGCCTTCTTGCTGAGCCTGCTGTGTCCCTGGTTTAAAGCAGAATAAGCTGTATTGTGCTAAGAAGTTCACTAAACCATTCAGATACTGTCTTAGATCTGGCAGCCTGCAGTGCATTGGAGTATTTTGATAAGCATCATGTCTCCTTGGAAACTACTACTTAGCAGTAACTTGATGCTACATTTGAAGTGTTATGATTAATTTAAGCCTTGCTTCTGCAAAGACACATGGTATGGGCCTCCTCCTACAGAAGTGCAGAGTCTTGTTGAGCTTATCAGAACAGCTCGCGTGTTCCAAAGTGTCCCTGTCGGGTTTAGGAGCTCTTCTCTGAATCTCTTCAGGCTCTGCTTTAAGCTCGTTGGTTATAAATCTCACTTGTTGTTCTTAGGTATATTTTTAGGAGTCTGTTGTCTAATTTGATATCTTAAAAACATTTCTAAAAAGTCTACATCCATAGTTACGAATAAATATAAAGCTCCTTCTGAGGCCATTAAATAGTATTTTAATTAGGCTGGCAAAATTGCTTTTGGCTTGTCTTTAAAGTCTTTAGTATCTTATTTCTATTAACAAAATGGTAATCAAGATTAAATTCTAAAATGTAACCAAAGTAGGTAATTTTTTTATTAACTGGAGATAGACAATGAATGTGCCGTATATAAAGATTTGGATTAAATCTTCTGAGATGCTGAGGATAGTGTTTTAATTAAGGTAATCCTTATTGCATCTAGCCAACACTATTGCTGCTTAGGAATTTAAGATCTCAGTCATGCATATTAGTGCATTACCTCAACAAATCTAATAGAGATTTAATACTTGTATTTGAAGTAGCAATCTGTTATAAATTAAAAGCATTTGAATAATAAATTCAAATCATGTTATTCTTTGCAGAGTTTTATATAATTAAGGGATGCATTCAACACATTCATTAGTGTTTTGTAATTTCTGTAGTGCTAAGAAGGTGTGCTTTGTTGTTGCTCTTAAACTAGTTGCTGTTTTCACCTGCTTGTAATATAGGGAAGTCCAGCTATTGCAGCAGTGTTACATATATGTGCTAAGTGTCTCCCTAATCCCACAGGTATTTGGGACACCTGGCATAAAGGATGGGACTATGTGTGCTATCCTACTGAATGCTAGAGTGAGGTTTGCAAAATAATGCCTTAAAATAAAAATAATAATAATAATAATATAAATAATATATTAATATAGAATAAAAATAAAATAATGCTTTAAAAAATGGACAGAAGGGTTACTGATTTGCACTGTAAGTTGCAGTGTATGAAGATTTGGCCTATGGTACTGGCAAAAGGACTGTACTTGATGCAGTACATTGTAGTTTGCCAGTATAGATGTGTATGCAGAGGCAATACTTGTCTGATTTCAGTGAGAACTAGCTTAGCAGTCCAGGCAATTTTTACGTATTAAATAACATAACTGGAGACTTTTACACTGCATACGTTCTGAGCATCTTTTTTCCATGAAGACATTACTGTTCCTGTGATTTCTAGGCCGCATTTCTGAGCTCTGCTCTGTATTAATCCATAGGAGTAACAGCTCAAAGTGAAGCGGGCAGACACTTTCTCACACAGCGCTTTGCTCTCGGTGTGCACTGTGATGCCAGGGTTAGCTGGAGTTTGAGTTGGAGCTCTTAGAGTACCCTGCTCTGAGTTAGAGGAAATGTTAATTTTTGAACTCAGCTTAGCTTAAGAAATACCGGTTGGAGTGTACTGGAGTCCTGTCTGTCTCAACACTTGTTCCCTGTAAGCAAATTGGATGCTTGTAAAACAAGGATAAGGAATGGGCAGTATCTGCAGAAAGGCTCCTCCCTGGTCCATGTTGTTTTGGTTTTTCACTTGCACTGGCTTCTCCTGAGAAGACCATCTATCACTTAAAATAGGTGAGGTACAGGGACTTTCTGGCCATGTTAACCACAGAGCCCCACTCCCCACAGGGAGGGAAGAACGTGACAGCAAATCCATCATCTTCTTCCATTAAAAGCTCTGTCTATGCTGATGTAACTACCATTGTGCCAGGTCTTTCCATTTCACATGGTGGGGGGCACAGAAGAGTCAAAGCAGTTTTGGATGTGCTTTGTTGAATTCCTATAGGGGTAGGGATTTCCTTACCTCTTTTAATTCTTCCTCATGAGGGAAAACCATACTGATATTCAAACTTTAATTTTTGTTTGCATAAATGTTACCCTGCTGCTCCTTTGGGAAGCATGATGCACAATTCTCATATCTTGGCATTTATGGCCATCAGAAACAGTATTTTTCTTGCTCACAAACAAAAAGCAAATCGATGGGAAGATCATAAAGATTATCTTTATTACCTTCCTCCCTGCATAACTCCACAACCATAAAACAATGTCCTATAAATTAACATTGTTCTATAAATTAATGTAAAAGAATGTTCCTCTTAGGAGTTTCCTGTTATACGCAGTCAAGTAATATTAAATACTTTATTTATGTCAAAGTCACTGAATATAACATATTATTGCTCTCTGTAGATGACAACTACTAGAGTAGTCACAGATGAATATCTCTCTTTTGGGATGGATACTTTTGCTGTCCTTGGTCTGATGTTCTGTTTTGTGGTTTAGTGAGGAATATAAAGAGAAGCCATGACTATGTAGTACAGCAGGACAAGCTTGTTTAGGCTCTTCACTAACTGTTAATGTTCACTATTTGTTACAGATATTGTCCTTTAAATTGTTAATTGATATATAAACTTTACACTAATTTACACTGTTGGTTTTTGGCATCATTAGTTGGAAAATTACAACCTTTCCTATGTTTGTTATGCTTTGAATTCTGGTTGCAGTGATTCTGCCTCTCTCCTCTATTTTAGCATTCCCTAGACTGATGCTGAAAATTACATGTTATTTTTTCCTCCTTCATAAAGCTGTGTCACAGAAGTAGAAAGACTTCAGCTATTGAGATCAAAGGTTGCTCAACTTTGCTGGATAGCATGGCATAAAGTTCGGCTGTGATGAATGGTGCCAGGACTTGAAATAAGAGTAGCAAGTCTAAGAGCATGAGTCACTGTACTAGGTCTTCATGTCTGCAGAAAATTTGTGTGAACTGCTGGCTGAAAGCATTGACAATTTTCCATTAGTAATGAATTACAGTAGTAATTTCATTAATTTCTTCACCTCAGTCAGGATATGTTAGTATAAGTTGCTTAACCAAGCATCAGAGGAGCCATTGCCGTTAACCTTTAGTCCTTTGCTGTGTAACCAGGACCAGTTAAGAAGTAAATTAGTGTAGCATCCCTTTTTAAAAAAATTACTTTAGATAAGCAATGGACATAATTTTTGCCTGTTTTTAATTTAATAGCAGGTTTATGGTTTTATGCAAAACCATTCACATTACAGCTGACCCTCTGGGAACTGGGCTTTTTCGTCTGTGTAATTTGGTGTCTTTAATAATCTGCTGTCTGTTAAATCCAACACAGGCTTGATTAATGAATTGTGATGAACCAATGCATTAATTTACAGGTTTGGCCTAATACCCTAAAAGGCTACATCAGTGCTTCCAGTTATTAATGTTAATAAACTTAAAAGAAAAAGCAATGTGAGGAGGGGTAAGGGAAGGTAGTATGTAGCAAGTTTTGTCATTATACAAGCTTTTATGTCTGCAGCTACTTTTCTTACAAGAGAACAGCAAAAGCTCTTAACAGACAACATCAAATGGAGAACAGCTTAGTAGTGTTTAAAAAGACCGTAGAATTTCTGAAGCTGTGTTCATAGTCAAATCTTCTTTTCTGTGCTGAAAGTCCATATTCAACATAGGTTTTCATGCTGTTTTCCTAAGTACTGTGTCATAATTTTGAAACCTGTTGCTATTAAATCTGTGGCTGAAACACAATCTTGAATATGAATTTCTCTGAAAAGTCACTCCAGAAGCCTGGCAGATGATAGGTAGATGTGCATATAAGGAGGCATACGCGTGAGAATGGTGGGTATTTGACATTGACAAAATTGGCTACGATGAGCAACTCATTTTTAAGATGATATTGAAGTTTTAAGATGATCCTTTTGAAGACTTTAAGTAAATCTACAAGCTAAATTGCAAAATTTTATTCTATTTTTTTAAAAAATCCTTCATTTGTCTATTGCATGTAATGATTCCAAAGTGTAGAGTGTATTCTGCTCAGTCTCAAAAGAGCTGGTACATTGAGGAAAGGGAATAGTAATTGAGTTTATTTTTTATTGAGAAAGTAGGGTTTGGGAATGGGATAGTAATATGGTGTGAGGATTTTAGGGTGGTGTAAAAAAAAGTATGAAATTTTGTCTTTGATGCTGAGCCTTTAGATCTTGAAAACATCTTAAAACAGCATAGGAGTTCAAAGAAGGAGCTGTGTGTCCTCTCTCCTTGGATAATAGCTCACAGTGCTGGAGCTCAGACTTCTTCAAATTACAATTCAAGCCTTGCCTTGTTCTGATAAATATAATCTAAGAATTATTATTTTAGACATTGATGTATCCATCTTTCTGTCTATTAAAATATAGCATGACGTTTAAAGCCCATTTTAGCAATCATGCCTCAGGCATTGTCTTTCTAGTGGGGCACAGGAATTTTCACTTGTCCTTGAGATAAATGACACTGGTATAGAATTGGCTTCTCTTAAGTCTTTGTTTCAGCATCCATGGCACCAAAGTATTGCTGGAAATATTGGAATGAGACAGAGAAATAACACTGTTTATACTGAACAAAATAAATTCCCCCTGTTTCTGTTGCTTCTTTCACTTCCTTACTGGTAGGGGGAGAATAATTTCTGCTACATCTTGGCTATTTTAATAGGATTCAGAATGCACGATCACATTAGATACTGTACCTGAGGCAATCTGTGTTTAGACGGATGATAATTACATGCAAAAGTCATTCAACAATGAGGCAATTAATGCTGATGAACTTTAATAAAGTCAGCTGTCAGCAATAGATATTGCTGGCAAGTTTCCTAATCCTATATTTATAATACTTTGAAATTCCCTTCTGTTCTATTCTATTCTATAATGCATTTCTGTTTAATGTGTTAAAAAAAACACCAGAAAATATTGCCAGCAACATATTTATGTATGGCACAAATATGAACAAAGAGGTCAGAAGTCAGCCTGCTTACCAGATTTACTGCAGTGATTGGTATTTACCAAAGAAGATGATAGACAGAACAAGGCAAAGCCTCTAACTCTCTCAGCAGAGGAAAGGGAAAGCATTAGATAAGGAACACAGGGCTTACATTTCCCCTCACTGTTGATTAACAAGCATTAAATTATGCTTAATGTCAGATGTAGGCAGGTAATTGTAATGTGGTGTCAGTGTAAATTAGAAGATCAAGCCAGTTAGTGTCTAGGATTTGTAAAATTCTAGAATCTTTGTCTTTTGTTGCAGAGACATACTTTTGTGAATTTCTTAGTTAGCCTAATTGGTTATATGAGCAGATGAATTTTGTCATTGGAAAATTCCATTTTAAAGCCATTATTCTTTGGAACAGAAAGCAGAAAGTAACTCCTAAGCTTTTTTGCCTTTCCAGCACAGGCAACTATGAAGTTGCAAGGAGCTGCTGATGGAGAAAGGAAGTGTCCTCCTCATTAAACTTTATTGAACATTACAAAGGCAATGCAGACTTGTGTGCCTTTTCCTGGAGATCAGTTGCTTTGGTGGGCTGCACTTCAGGAACCAGTGCTCTGACATGAGGAAGATGGAAAATACGGAAAAAACTTGCCACAGGGTACAGATGAGATAGCTAACAAGGGTGTGGAGCCTTCTGTGGAACACTACAAAAACTCTAAAAATGGGAGTAGTTTTTAAATGGCAGAAATATAATTTGTCTCTTTCCTAATCCAGCAGAATTCACATAAATCATGTGCCATTGTAGAGCTGTTTTGTGTTAGGTTTACAGCATGAGCTTGCTCTGGGTCTCCTGGAAGAGCTGCTCTAACAGGAGCACTGAAAACTGTCAGTTTGGGGAAGGACTGTTTTTGTCAGAAGCTTTCTCCCCCTTTTTTTAGGAATGCAATGGGAAACAGTAGCGAGGTGTTCTTCTTTCTTGTATGTTTTCTTACTAATATAAAGGCATTATTTCTAAGGCTAGAGGTGGCCAGAGTGAATAAGCCATCTTATTAAGGTGTATGTGTTCTCCTTTTCCCTGGTGGCTGTGATGAGAGCCCTTGCACTGGTGGTCTAAGCCAACACGACTCTTTTCACACTCTTCCTTTATCTGCTGGAGCAAGAGCAGTGTTGGCTGTCCCACAGAGCAGCTGTTAAATACAGGTTCAGTAGCTGAAACTACACAGTATTTTCTATTTTAGCTGTTGTACTATGTTAATCAGTAAAAAACATACACAGCTGAGGAAAATCTGTTTATGGTGGCTGGAAGTGTGTCATGGTGAGCTTTAAGGTTACAGATGATGGTTCATGTGTGTAAGCCTTTGTTTCAGTTAGAAAACCCCTGCTATTTGGGATGAGGTTAAGTTTCTAGGGTGAGGTTGGAGATGAATCACAGCTGGATTTTGGCTTTTGGCTTTAATATCTACAATCTCTTTTCAGCAGCTGACAGAAAGATCATATTGTACTAGATAAGCTGTAAAAATTCCTGCTGTTTTAACCTGAAATCATATGATAGAAAGGTTGAGAGTTGGAAATGGAAAATGTAATGGAAAATTTTTGTCATGAAATGTTGGAGGCAACCTGCAGCAAAGCCCCAGCAGGAGACAGGTGAGAGTCAGGAGAGGCTCACCTGGGTCTCTCTGACCATGGAAAATGTCTGTTTTGGCCTGTTTGGCTTTGGCTGCTTGTGTCCTTCAGGAGTGGAAGTAGAAGGGATAGAAGAAACTGAGACAGGGGCTCTAGGGATAGTGGGGAGATGGGGGTCTTGGCACAGGGAGAAAGAAAGACACAGGCAGTGGAGACTCAGAGGAGAGGCAGTGGTGAAGAAAGAAGTTAATGATGTAAAAAAAATGGGGTTGGGGGTTCACATCTTTTCCTGCTTGCACTGAAGCAGGTGACAGCAGCATGGAGTGGCTTTTACTTGCTAGTTAGATCTGTAAAGTATTGAAACATCTGTTACACTGTGTAATGACTCCTTGAATTGCTCAGGCACTTATGGCATAAGGCAATGCTGCATAAACAAGCTTGTCTCTAAAGTCAAGTGTAGGACATTCCTGTGGTTTTCTTACTTCTCCACTCTTTGTTAGGAATAATGGTCTTTTCCAGTGATTGGGTTACGTCATCTGCCTATGGAGTAGGTTTGTACTGTGACATTTTTGTGTTACATCAGTTCGAGAGAAAACACTTTTAAATAGGAGGAGGCCGGCAAGTACCCAGATTAGGAGGCTAAGACCTGGATGGGTGGAAAGCTGTGATACTATAAACCCAGGGTGGGTCTCAGAGGGGTCTTGCTCTGCATGTCCCAAGTGTGGTGCTGGGGTCTGTCCTGGCATCTGTCCTGTTTGATATCCCTGTCGGTGCCCTGGGGAGGTGATGGAGTGCACTCTCATCAAGTGTGCAGGTGTCACCAGCTGCAGCTGGGGGAGGGATACCAATCAACATACTCGAGGCCTGGGCTGCTCTTTAGGGAGAATTAGCGAGGCTGGAGAAGGGAGCTGCCAAGGATCTTGTGAAATTCAATAGTAACAAATGCAAAGTTGTGCCTTGGGGAAAGGGAAACCCCTGGGTTCCCCTAGGATGGGCTAACTGTGGACAGCTCTGTGGAAAACTGCAGTAGAAATGAAGGTCGACAAGAGTCCTGGGCTCTTAGCAGGAGCAAAGCCAGGAAGTTGAGGAAAATTATTATCTGCTTCTCAGGACTTGCTAGATCTTGTATAGATAACCATCAAGTTTGTACCTCCAATACAGTCATGACATCATGGAAGGGGATTTCAGTGAAGGGCCAGCAGCTTGGTCTGGGGCTGAAGCCCTGTGAGGACAGACTGAGGGAAGGGGACTTGTTCACCTGGGACAGGGCATGGATGGATGGATTTGGTCACCTATCAGCAGCCTGTTGGAGGCACTTTGCCCATTGGAGGAGGCCTTTCCCCATCATGGGTGTGAGGTCAGGCAGTGCAGCAGGGGCCCAGGGAGGCTGTGCAGCCTCCACTCTTGGAGGTTTTCAAGAACCTGACAAAGCCCAGAGTCACCTGGTCTGCTCTCCTGGCTGACCCTGTCCTGAACACAGGCTGGATAGGATGGACTACCATGCTCCCTTCCAATCTGAATTGTCTGACGATTCAGAAAATTTAATATAAAAAAGGGAAGTGTTGTGGGGGGAGGGGAAGTGGGAAGAAAGGAGAGTTGATCAAAATATATTGCTCAAAAATACAATGGTAGACACCCTAATGTTGTGGCTCTTAAACACTTAGGTTTCTGTGGGCTCCCTAGTCCAGAATCTGTTTGCCCCATCAGTCTGTTTAGATTAAATTTAACAATTTACATTTGTTCTGGTTGGATAATTACTTGAAAATAATGCTGTGGGCCAATTTACCCACACCCAAAAAATTTACCCAGATTTTTTATGTGCTTGAATGACCCTGGCGATATTTGTAACTTCAGATGGGGCTCTTAAAGGTCTTGGTTTTTTTCCTTTCCCTTTTTTAAACATTTTTTTAAAAAATATTTTTGAAATTTTACTTTATTTTGTGTTTTTTTTTTCTTTTTAGAGATTAATTTTATGCACTTATTTTTGAAAAATTGATAGTCTGTGATAAGGTGTATTTCAAGTACTTTGCAGGCACAGTGAAATAGACAGCTTTCAAGAATAGTCTGAAAAATGCAGAGCCCCACTTTTTCACATGGGAGGAAGCAGACTAAGCTGGAAAAATGGTTGTAAAATTCAGCTGCTGGTGCCACCTGAGTGAAAGCAAGGTGCAAGAATGAGTCATGCATTGTGCTAGAGTTCGTGATTTAGGCAGATGTGCTTCATCTCTCACTTGCAGCCGGTACGGCAGTTCCTGCAGTCAGTTCCCACAGCTCAGTGGCAGCACACGAGCTGCTGGTGCTGTCCGAACCCGTGGAAGGGTCTGCGCTTGCACAGCTCTGCCTGTAAAAAAGAGGCAGCGTTAGGAGAAGAAATGGCACGTGATGGTTTGGTTTGTCCTCATGAAGAGGTCATTGCGAGATATGTTGGTCCAAGGTGTCACGGTGAAGCGGCCTGAGCTCCTGAGCAGGCACACAAGCACTGGGCAGTGGCTCCTGCAGTTCACGCTCAGTGTGTCCAGACCGCTGTGTTTAGTGGATTACAAGGATGTAGAAGAGATTGTGTAGAGACCCCACGTGCAGGAGCCTGCTGCCCCCATGCTTGGGGTTTAACACGAACCCCTCGAGTCTCTGCACAGCAGCCCCGTCAAAGCCTGCAGAGCTCTGTCCCCAGGGCTCTCGAGGGGCCTTCGGATGTCAGGTAAGTAGCAATTAATTGTTAGGGCTGAGATTATTTACACTGTTTGCTTTGCCCACATTCATTCCTCCCTTTCTTGTTCAAATAAAGTGACATTTAGTAGAAGCTTACAGTGGAGCTTTTTATCCCCCTTTCAGCAGTTTATTTGATTTCACCATCTTTTAAACTCATAATCAAACTGATTTTTGTAAGCAGAAACTGTCTGATCTTACCCCTTTTATTTTCCTGTGTACTGAGGGAACAGTTCAGTCTTGCGGAGCTCAACAGTCTTTGTTAGAACCGAGTTTGGGCCGGGGCTGTGAAGCAGTCGGAGCTTTCCGCATGTCCTGGTGCGGGACAGGAGTGCGGATGGGGGGAACCTGGCGGCTGCGCCTCCCCTGGGAGCCAGGGGCGAGCTGGCCGCCGCTGGCCGGGATGACCCCGGCACCACGGGACTCCTCGGTAAACGAGGGCTCGTTGCCTAAAATCGGGATCCATATGCGACGCCTAATACTATACCTGCCCTTTTAAACCCAGCTGGGGCCGCGATCGCAGGAAGCTTTTGAGAGGAAATTTTTGTGGAATTGCCAGCTTGCCTGGCAAATCACCTGTCTGAAGATAACGGCATTTTAAGAAGACGAATAGACATTTTTGAACATTCCCCACCGGTTTTTCCCTCTCTGAGTGCCAGAAGGAGACAGACGGTGTGGAAGCACAGGGCGGAGGGAGCGGTACGTGTCTCGGGGAGCCGGGCCGCTGCGGGCGGTGTCGCGGCCGGGGCTGCCCCTTCGCCGGGCGGAGCGGCGGCAGCGCCTCCCCGGCTCCGCCAGGGGCTGCTCGAGCACCGCGGCGGCGGCGGCCGGGCCTCCCCGGGCCCCGCTCCGCTCCCCTCGCTCCGCTCCTCCCCGCTCCGCTCCGCACCGCACCGAGCGCCCCGCTCCGCTCCCCTCCCTCCGCACCGGGCGCTCCTTTCCGCTCCGCTCCGCTTCCCCTGCTCCGCTCCCCTCGGCCCGGTCGCCGCGGCGTGAGGGACTTCCCTTGCCGGGCCCCCGCCAACCCCTACATGCGGGCTGTAATTAATTCCCCGAGCCACACCGGATACTTTTTCTTTCTATTTTCCTTTAAAAAAATTATTATTATTATTATTATTATTATTATTATTATTATTATTATTAGTGTGGGCTTTTTTAGTTTTCTTTTTTTTTTTTTTTTTTTTTTTTTTTTTCCCCCAAGGCATGAGTGTGGTGATTTAAACTCCAAGTCCCAGCCCGCCGGTGTGCTGTGAAGGGCCGACTGCCGCTCAGCCCCAGCGATAATCATAGAGGAACGTGTTGGCGGGGGATAACTCACGCGTCTCCCTTCCGTGAGGTGGTATCAGCGCGATTTTTATCTTGGCTATATGCCAAAGACGGTGTCGTGGTGCCTGCTTATTTCTCTTCCCATGCTCTGGCTTCTTTCTGCTTGGTTTTTGTAAAATAATGATTTGAAAATTGTTTTAACATTGGAATTAATCTAAAATGCCCTAAAAATGTTTTTAGCAATACTACCATTTAAAAGTGATGGAGATCACTACACTAGGCTTTCCTTCAATGCAGAAATATGTAAGGTAATATGGCACTGAGTAATGCAATTTTTGTTTTCCCAAGGCTAATATCTCACTTGTAATAGTTAACGAGTTAACACCAGAGATACAATAGATTGAAGTAAGCAAATGCAAGACTTTACAGATTTTACTGGAATTTATGGAGAAAATCTAGTGACAAGCAAAAAGTCCATTTTGTGTTTTCTGATAAGTGAAGTCAGGGTAATTAAAATGCTTTGATGAAATGTTTTACCTACATAATCGGTGTCCTTGGTCTGTTGCTTCTCAAGTTTTATGTTTTTGGTTTTTTTTTTTTGTTTTTTTTTTTTAATCTCCCAAACTTTTACAACAGCTGCAGTAGAAGGACCACAGTCACAGACTTTTGGGAGAAAAGGAGTTTGTTTGTCCTGGTTTTGTTTTACTTTTGAGTAGGTTTCAGGAGTTTGTCAGTAACCATGCTGAAAGCATGTTTATAATAGTTGTGTGCTCTGCTGCCAAAAAACCTTAACAAACCTTTAAGTGAGTCTAATTAAAGCAGCCTTTGATAATGGCAATAATAAAAGATTGCTTTAATTTACACTGTAATGAAAGAATTGTGCCATTAAATGTAACAGGAAATAGTAGAGCTGCTTTTCCAGACTAGGTAGAAATTGCATGCTGTGCTTTTATGATCTCAGTGAAGTCCCAGTGATTGTCTTTCCGGCCATCAGCCAGAACTTCAGAAATGAAGTAGTTCCTCCCTCTTCTGAGAGAGCTGTATGTGTGGTCCAGTTACCCCGTTTGGTGTTTCCAGTGTGTTTCTTCTCTAATCCTTGCGCATCTATCCCTAAAGCCTGTCATTTTAATGGAGCCTGGCTGGTTTTGTGGTGTCTGAATACCGAGCTTTGGGCTTGTAACATTAGAAGTTCTTTTGGTTGGTAGGCTGATTTTTTTTTTTCTCCTTGGAGTTTCTTTTGCATTATGTTGTTTCTTGGTGTCTTGTTGTTTAAGCCAGGATAGCTCCAGAGACATGAAATAACAACTTCTTTTTTGGACCGTGATTCTAGATACCAGTTGGATTGCCCTTCTCCAGTAAGCAGGTCGCCAGCCTGTGAGGAGTGGTGTGGTGCGACAGACATGTCAGCAGGATGTGTGGCTTTGCACTGCAGATTAATCACCAGAGAGCCTCATGTCATTTCTCCACTTTTCTGCTGCAGGTTCTGGTTTCATTTTTATTGTGTACTGAATTTTATATTTATTTTCATTGGACCCTGGATGAAGCCTGAACTTTATGTTTTTGAGAGAAGAATCCAAAAAAGGAAAGTAAGCAATTTACCCCAGATTATTTCCTAAGGTAAATTAGAACGTTGAAGTTAAGTTCTATTTAACTTCCTGAAGTTTCAGTGTTGCAGTGAACAAGCGAATGAGGTTGCCAAAATATGACTAATTCCCACATTGTATTAGTCTTTACAGGATAAGCTGTTGGAAGGACTAAAACCATATACTTTTAAATATTGAGATACAAGAATAAGATGAGACTCAGGAACCTTAGAGCAAAATATAAAATGCTGCAGTTGGAGCTCATGTTGATTCTTTATATTGTACAGAAAACACCAGCAAAACAAAAAGGAGATAAGCAACTGAACTGTGAATTCCAGGTTCATTTTTCTGTTCTACCTACTCTTCATAACTTTACAGTGAAAGATTCAGAAATTGGAGCCAATTACCATAATATGTGGTGGTTTGGTGGGAGCATGTTCTATATCAGACAGTTAAAAGGTTTTATTGCTATTAGGAGCTTGTTAATGCCCTTGATAATGTCTCTAGTTGCTTTGTAATGTCTCTTGTTGAAGTATAGAATTCTTTTATCTTCTTATTACATTATGCAGAAACTTGAATTGAAACGATATTTGCAGGAACACTTAAAGTAGTGCATCAATCAGTTTCAAAGAAGAGAAAATGTTCTCAGAATAGGTTATAAAAGGATAACTGTCAGTTTTATTTTGGATGAACAAAGAAACCAACGTAAAAAGCACTTTATTGTAAAAGCACACTGTGCAATTCAATAAATATTCCATATAAATATAAAGGAAAAGAAAGTTCATAATTATCTGATGGCTTGAGTATAATTTAAGTAATACTTCCAGAATACAGCAAGCAGTGAAGCTCCTTCTTTCCTGTGTATTCTACCCCCAGATCAAGTCCTTGGTAGGAGATAGTTTAAATTGACTTCTTAATGATTTGAATGGATAAAATAAGGTTATAATTTAACATTAACTTGCAGGGATGTAAAGCTCCTCACAAACAACCTCGCCGCATGAGAAAAATAAGAATAGCACCTTCTCTCACTCTCCTGTTTTTGGTTTGTTTGGTTTTCTTCCTTAAACATGATTTCTTGTTGTTTGTTTTCCCTCTGGCATTTTTTACCTGCTCTAACACAAAGTTATTTGAGTATTTATACATTTGGATTACAAACCTTCTATATGATTCGGTTAGAAAACACTTGCACGTGGCATTATTATCCAGGAAAACAGTTGCAAATACTCTGCTCCCTGAACCAGTAGTAGCTTGCTAGACCACACAAAATATGGCATGTTGCAAATCTCATCTTGTAGCCTGTAAACCAGAAGCAGCTCTCTCCCCTTCCCCCCTTCTTTATCTTCTAAAAAAAGAAAAAAAAAAGAAAATACCGAAGACTGCACATAGAGAGTTGTAAATGCTCTGCTCACACGGCAAATGTTTCAGAAAGAAATTTGAGTGTCTTGCCCTTTGGATCCATTGTCTTTTCAGAATCCAGTGTTCACCCTGTGACTACACAGAATAGAGTATTTCTAGTTTAAGAAATGTATGTTTATTTCTGAAGAGCTTATTAAGGCAGAGAAGCAATTGACTGGCTGAACAGATTTTGGGTTATTTATTTATTTCAGACTGTTTTGGTAACTAAATTCTATGCGCAAGGGATTTCTAACCTTTTTTGCTGGTCATTCTGAAAGGGTATGCAGCATGCACCTGCATTATTCAATTGTTTATTTTTCACTTCTGAAACTTTGAAAAGAAAATTTATTTTTATTTAATAATCATACCAGAGTAAACTCACCTTATTCATGCACCATTCTCAATTCTACGCTTCAACCTAGGTATGTTTTTAAACTTGCAGGTGGTTTTTAAAATTGTAGGCTATTAAAAAAACTGTGGGTTTTAGGGACTTACAGCAGTGATTTCATTGAAGTCTGCTATAACTGATCAATCAATTCACAATATTCACAATGTATTTAATGAAATTTTATTTTCATGACACATTTTTCTACATAGGACTTCCCTCCTTTAACTGCTTCCCCAAGTTTCCATAGCTGTGCAGCATCTCTAAAGGCAGGGTGCCAGGTGGCCTTTGTCCCCCAGCACATCCATCCCCCTGCCCTTCTCTCTCTGGCCAGCACCTGCTTTTAGTGTCACAGGTGTCATTTCAGTGCCCCAAAAAGAGTTTATTTCATAACACTTCAAGCAACTTCTGAAGGAGCACCTCCATAAGTTACTGAGCCCTTGAGAAAACAGTAATTTACTGAGAGCAAGCTGCTGGGTTGCATGCATCTGTGTGCTCTGCCTGGCAAAATAAGGTTCCCATGGCAACTCCCCCACGCTGTGGATGTGACATCCTGTACGGGTGAGGCTGGGGATGGTGTGAGGCAAGCCCTCCTTGGCCCTGCACTGTGGGCTCTGTGCCTGCTGCATGGGCAGCCTGTCCCTGCTTGCTCCCACACTGCTCTTCCCAATGGACAGGCTCCTTCCCTTAAAACTTGGGAACATCAGCCCTGGGTTAGAAACCCCAAATGCCCAAGGTAAACAAACATAATGCTTTAAAAATATACTGTACAGAAATCACAGTTGAGCCCATGATCATCCTGGCATCTTACCAGAAGGCACTGGTAAGATATCAGATAATCAGTTCTTTCTTTCTTTGGGAAGGAATGTTTACTTGCCTTAAATTTACTTGGCTTTTAAATTTGGTTATTAATAAAGCAGCCTTTGCTGACCTGAGGTGAGAGCAGGGGAACAGCCGTGCTTGCTCCAGGAGCATGCATCAGAAAGCTGACTTGAGTAAGACATTGAAACTAGGCAGAAAGAGCAGTTTGCACTTTATCTTTTCCAAAATGTAGGTTACTGTGCCAAGTGTGATGATGATGGCTCTCATTTTGCAGGAGTTCCTAGGAACTAGACCTGATGCCATTTCAGAGCAGGGCTTTGGTTTGGGAGGTGGCCAAGGTCTGCTTTCACCTAAAGGTGCAAAGGAGGTAAAACACAGGTCATTCTTGGGGAGATGGTGGTCAAGGCTTTCTAATCCACTATGGGTTAAACATGAGAGACCTGTGGCATATAAACAATTACACAAACATATGTAAAATTGTTGTTAGTTGAGCTGGAAAGCCTCTTGTAAGATGTAATACTTTATATATCTCTGAGGATAGGAGGAGGAATCTGGCTTTCCTAGAAAGAAGTGTTTTTGGAGGAGTAGAAAATGTTATGAATAGATGTGACAAAGGCAACGACAAGACAGACTTTTGCATGAAGCACAGAAAGCTGATCTATAGGAGGAAATGTAGTGGCTTGGGTGACAATAGTGTGAACCATAAAGAACCTTAAAACTGATGAGTGTGTCTCGTTTTACTATGGTATGACAAAAAAACAGAAAGAAGGGAGCACCCACTGCACCAGCAGCGCCCACAACACCCAGCCAAGAGCAAGAGACATGAGAGACCCTTTAGTTTATCACCTTCTAAATAAAAATGGAGGGGAGGCTTTAGGAGGGAAAAATCCACAGACTGAGTAGCCTTGCATGGTGTTTCTTCTGGCTGCTAATAATGCTTCTGCAGGTGTGACCCAGCTTACAGAATGAAACCTCTGGCCCAGGTAGTGAGCATCACATTACTGTGACAGGGCTCAGTTCAGATTGCAGCAGAGGAGAAGTGATGCCTTGGCAGAAGAATTGAGTGGGAAGTGACAGCTCTTGCTGTAAAAAAAAGCAGAGTGTCTAAGAGCTAAAATAGATTCTTCTCTGAAATGCCCATGTAGCTTCAATAGCTCCACAGGAGTTTTAGGATTACAAATGACAGCAAAATTTGTGCCATTCTGCATAATTGTGTTCTCTACAAAGAAAGTTTCCTACATCTCCTAGCAAAGACGGTACTTTCATTAGAAGGAAAGTAATTTCAAAATGACATTTCTTTGTGCCAAGGATTAAAAAGATCTAACAAGGAGTTCTAAAAAAAAAAAAAAATGAAGCATTTACACTGAATCCTTTGGTTTTACAGGTAGAATAACGACATGAAAATAAAAGAAAAATTTAATTGGTGAAGGGAAGGGGAAACATCTTAGTTCCTGACTTGTCACTATGTTCATCCTCTCTATATTCACCCTCATTTTTACTGACAATATACAGAACTATATTTGTCTTTACTGAGGTTCAGCTCTGTTAAAAACAATCCAATTCTATCTCTCTGCTAGTGTAAGATTTCAGCCTTCCTTAACATGAGTCTATGACAGACAAGGAACCCAGAATGTCTTGGTTTGGCAATGGTTCAATCCCCCATAACTCTGTTAATTTAAATGTAGTTACAGGCTGCACACTCAGGAAATGCCATCTCTTTTTGCCCCGCCGCAGCCTAGAAACTCTCAGCAATCGCTCTGTTGTCATAGCTGGAGAGCACGAACCCTCTGTGCTCAGCTTGCAGTTCCGACTGCCATGTATGGACATTTCTAATTACTTTGGAGGCGCTCCATTTTGTACTGCATGCATAATTAGTTAGTTATTTACATTTTATTTCTGCATTTTTTCTAGCCGGTACACTAATGAAATCCCGGCGTGACATCAGAACCTTCCTGTTGAAGTGGGTCTTCCCTTCAGGGATCAGCCACCCTTTTAAATTAATGAGCCGCTTACAGAAACAGCTTCATGATTTTATGTGCAGTGTTTGCAAGGAAATTTATAAATGGTCTGACTCCTTTCAGATCCAAAATCTGTTGAAATTAAAAGAAAATCTCCCACTAGTATTGCATGCTTTGGGTCATCTCTTATGTGGATTTTTTTTCTCATGTATTTACCATAACTCAGGGAAAAGGGTCCTTCATCTTTCACACAGAGGAGCAGATGGTGGGAAGGAAAATATGGATGTAAGGAAGCTGATTAGCACTGGAGCCCCCAAAAGTATATAATGGCCTGTAGGTAAGAATTAGTAACCTATTATTAAGAAACTTGTTTTTCATTTGAAGACTTTATTTGAAGAATATAGGGAATACAATTAGTCTCCACAAAAATGGGCTTCTTTTTGAGGCACTGTTTTCATAAAGAAATTGAGAATGTTAATCTTACGTTGTTTTTTTTGTAAGTTCAATTGAACAGAAAAAAGCAAAGCAAACCAAAAAAACCTCCCAACCAAACTAACCCCAAAAAAACAAACCAAAAGAGAAAGGAAAAAGGTGTTGCTTAGCAACAGCCTCATTCAAATGGCCAGAAATTGGTGTATTTGCTGGAATTTGGGAGATATCTCACAGAGCTTGCCAGGCGCATGGGATAAGGAAAGAAAAGAATTAATGTCCAAAATGGAGAAGGGAACCACTGCTGCCATCAGATTAAGCATGTGCACTTGGCTCAGTGTGGTTTGCGGCACACTTCTGGTTGCCGGGGTTCCGCACATTTGCACCTCCTCATGTGCCTGTGTTGTTTCAGTGGTGCAGGACTGTTCCGGTGGCAGGTAGACACTGATAGTTTCTTTGCTATGTTTGTTAGTGTGTTTTTTTCCTTCATTTCTAGGTATGCTCATCTTCTCTCTCCTCAGCCTGGTTTACTCACTAAGCAAGCTTGTCTCGAAGGCAGCACTTTCCCTTGGGTAGAGCTGATGTGTTTGCAGCAGCCACCTCTCCCTTACGCTTTCTTGCCTGTTGAAGAGTCCAACCCAGCGTGAAAAAAGAGCAAAACTGCCCAGGGAGCACAGCTGGTTGTCTGGATGGAGGGGAGTGCCTGGAGAGGAGTGGGGGAAAGGAGGGCTTAAGAGTGTTTATTCCTAAGTGAAATCCCGCACCTGCCATTTTCTCATAGGAGAGGCAACCCTTATGCTGGAGTCCTGGGAGAGCAACATCATTGCTGCGTAGGAAGCCCACAGGGCACACCAGAAGGCTCTATTGAGCTGTTTTGGTGGTGAGTTGCAGCCTTAGGTGTTTTTTTGTCTCTTCTTTGTGTACTGGTAGGTGACCACAATGCTTTTGGGCTGGCATGTGATCATTGTTTTGTGACTTGGACTTTTTTTTCTTCAACCTTTTGTGTTCCCTCTCTTTCTTTCTATGGTGTTTGAGGAAGGAGAGAGAAGTGACTCAGTACAATTCCATGTAGTCTTGATTTGCCATTCACCAGCCTGGAGAGGGATCTTCAGCCTTCACGTCCTGTCCTTAGGTCACACAGGATGAAGAAAATATGACACTGGCATTCCGGATACCTGGACTTCAGGAAAAGCACCCTTGAGGGTGTGCATTATTCTGCATCCCTATTGAGAGCTAATTAGCCTTTTGCTATTGCTAGGGATTTCTTTAATATCACTGTAAAAAGTATTTGTAAGTCTGGTTGTGCTCTTCAGATCCAGTAGCCTGGGGCATGTTGACTTTGTGGCAGACAAGTATTTACACTCTTTGTACAATAGCGGGAAGGAACTGCAGGAAGGTAACTGAATCATCAGCTCTGTTTTGGAATTGACCATTGCTTTATTCCTGCCATTTCTGTTGCTTTTTGGGAATGGCTGCCTTTCCCACACAGCTCCAAGCAAGAAGATGTGCAAAAGACGAGCCAGTAACTTTTCACTTGCACAAGATGAGGAAAGAGCTCTGAGAGGGAGAAAGTGACCACACCTCACAGGCAGTTAAAATTCTGTGGCTCATTCCCTTTGTAGGGGAAGAATCTCATTCCTACGTGGATTGACTTACCAACTCATTTGCAGAAAGCATTATAAAATGCAAATATTTATGAATCACTGTATATGTTGTAATCTTATTTCTAAAACAAACATTGCTTTGTACTGTGGCTCCTGTGTGCTGTGAGTTGAAAGATTTTCCAGCATTTATCCCATTTTGAGCAATAAGCTGCAGGGAATAAATGCTGCTAGTCAGACTGGGATGCAGTGTCTCCTGGAGCATTTGTGCTCCTGGCAAGTTGTCATCTCCTTTCAACAAGTGTTAGCAAAAATATTCACATTAGCATTAAAACTGGTTATTTTCTGATATTTAGCGTATATTTAGGCAGAGGTCATAGTCAAACAGGTGATAGCATTCTTGTTAAATGTGGCTTGTGAAGTCTGGCTGGGGTTTCTTTTTGCAGGTAGAAGCTTCCTTCCTCTGGGGTGGCTTTTCTCCAGGGGGTGAGTGTGGAGCAGGCTGTGGGAGACATGAGGCGTGTCTGCTGTGTGCTGAGATGGGAGAGACAGCCGGGAGGGGAAGGGAGAGCAGGCAAACGACCAAGGGCACCGTGGAGGTTTCGGAGTTTGGTTCCTGCACAGTGAGCCTCCAGGACAGGGGAGGGAGTGCTTTGTGTTTTTAGGAAGGCATGTTCCTGCAGTCGGGATGGATGGGGTCCCTGCTGGGTGGGTGTTTGTGCCTGAGTGAGCTGGAACCTGGCTGGGTGGTGATGGTGGCAGGGCAAGCCCTGTGCCTCCACTGCTGCCCCTTGCAGCTCTCCCTGGGAAACCATCCTGCTGTGCAGTGCTGGGCAGGGGACTCTCCTCTTCTTGGGTGTACTGGAAAACCTTCTGAGAGAAAAATTGGTTGTACTGATTTTGAGAGAAAGCAACTTGTGATCCAACATATTGACAACTGGTGGGAAATAAGGCTGCTGCCATAAAATTATGCAATGAATATCTCTGCACCATGAATTCTGGTGCCTTTTCTTGATTATATTTCTTATAAGAGGCTATATAAATAAATATTGAGGCTAAATAAAAGAGTAGCCTATCTGCAAGGAGCTGCTTTGTGTCTGGAGCAATTGGTAATATGCTTGTATGCAAGCACTAATGGTTTGCATGAAGCCTGAGGACTTCAGGAACTGGGTTAGTTACAAAGGTTAAGACCAGTCCAGATGGATGGGTACAATGCCCTTTATCAAAATACAACACAAAAATAAGAGAGAGTAAATCAAACGATATGAAGGAAGCAGATTCTTTCATTGTGGAAAATATCTTGAGCATTAATCACTTCTTTTGCTGGATAGATGCAAACATGAGAAAGGAGATTACTTCCTTCCAAATTACAGTGCAGAGTGTTTTTTAAGGAAGATATTAATCCTTGTGCAGAACAGTAGGCGCTGATCTCCAAGCTGAAAATTATTATGCACTTCTTAATTTGTCTCTATTTATGATTAAGCTCAAATAAATCAGGGTATAAATGCATTATTAGAATGAAGTTATATAATATGCATGTGCCCCTAATACTAATATATGTCTGCTATATACAGCTGCATGACACAGTGTATTTATTAAAAATCTAGAAATTGTACATTCCTGAAACTGCAGATTTTTATTCACCTGCTTGTAAGCCTGGGGGTATGCAACAGTTATTTATCATTGTACTCTGGTGAAACCCTGCTAAAAATGAAACTGCTGTGAAGAAATGTGGACCTACAGTGGGAAACTAAAATTTCAGGTGCTAATACACTTCTGCATATCAAAAATTGACTTATGCCTTTGCTTATTTTCAAGGAGCTCCTTTATAAAAAAGCAAAGAATATGTAGTCTCTGTATGCTCAGTAAGGCAGAGATAGAAAATTTTTTAAAAAGGCAAATTGAATATGATGTTATGCATTTAGGATTCTTCTCAGCCTGGTTGAGATTTCTCTCATGTGTTTCCCCAAGAAGTCAGATTGCTTAAAGAATAAATGAAATAAAAGTTTAAATTACAAAATCAAGCCGTGGTCACAGATGAGGACGAAGAGCAATGAATTGGTGAGTCAGGGCTTTTTTTTTTTTTCTTTCTGTGACAGGTCATAAATAGTTACTGTTTTTGGAAAAATAAGGTAAAAGTCTACTAAAAATTAAAATCTTTGCTGAAAGATTACAAAATGGACTGCAAAGACATTTTATTTGATTACATTTCTAAACATTTAGCTTTCGGGGAAAAGATTAAACTCAATAAAATTGTCACTCTTTTGAGCCGTCTTACAGGTAATAAATAAACAAAAGAAGGCAACTGTCTTCTCTCATTACAGTCATCAGGGTTTTTCTTGGAATACAGACAATGCATCAAGGAGTTTCTTTGTGAGTTATTGGAGGGAATAATCCACAGGCTAAGCAACATACACATGCTTTCTGAAACAGGATGGCTGTTAAGGCTTGCTGGGAGTGTGGTGTACATTAAATACTGTAGTACCCCTTCACTTCTACCAGGCCTGACAACTTTACAGGTTGAAGAAAGACTTAAAACTGGTCAGTTATGGAATACAGAAAACGGAGCAATTTTTGTGGCACAATCCAAAATCTTTTTCTTCAGCCATCATGTGGTATCTCTTTTTATTCCTTGAGCCAGACTCCTGAATGATGAGAGCTGGGTTTGTGCTTCATCATTTTCTCTCACAGGAGCAGGGAAGCACAATGTGTTTTATTTCATGTTATTAGCTGAGCTATCACTGGGTTGCTTCATGATTGCAGGCCTCTTCCTCTCTCCTCATTGTTTTCTGTCATAGTGGTAAAAGCATGGTGGTGATGAAGGAAGCAAGCAGACATCAGGAAGGGAAGTAAAGGCTGTAAATTGCAGTAGGGCAGGAGGATCTGTAAACATCTCTTGTTCTGCTTTGCAGATATCTGTATAATTCTGCTGGAGCTGATATGAGAAGGCAGTAAAATTTTAAATAGAAATGTAGGCAATTGCTGCACATTACTGCACATGCATGCACGAGTGAGAATAATCCTCTCTGCACAGCAGTATTCAGTGCCATGTATCCTCCTGTCTTGCAAGCTCTTACGTACCTGTGTAGGAGTGCTGGAGCAGACTGAACCTTCTGCAAGGAATGAAGGTTTCCAAGAACTGCTGTGGTGATCCATGTGCTGCCAAAGGCACAGCTTGATGTGAGCTTTGTTCAAAAATGCATATTCCAAGCAAAATATCTAGAAAGAATTAAAGTCAGGATTGTAGTAATGAATGAAATGGGAGAGTCACCTCCTTTGTATGTTTGAGAAGTGAGGACATTGCACAGCTGGAACCAGAAGTAGGTGAAGTCCTTCTATCAGCATTTCCCCTCATGACTCCACAGATGCAATGTTTTGTAAGGGCTGCTGAGCAATTACATGAGCAATTTGAAAACCAAATGGCAAAGTATGGCTTATCCATAGGCTGCTGATTTCTAAAAATGGCCCCAAGTACTGGCTCAGGACAGCATCTCAGTAAGTGCCCGTTTTGAACTTGTCCATGACTGTTTTCATGAACCGAGATGTTTCCACTGTGAAGATAGCGCAGAACTGTCACAAATGCAGCTATTCAATGGTTTGTTCTTTGCACTTTATTTTTTTTTTAAACTTAAAACACTTTATGCAGCTAAAGCTTTTCTAAATTTCCCAATTAAAACAGCCAATGTGTATCTTTTCAGGACTTTGCTTCTGCATATTATGCTTTTAAAAGCTAATTTCCCTTGCAGAATGGGAATAATAGACTCAAAATTATTGTGCTCTGTAACTGAAATAAATCACAGTTCCTGGCCTGTGCTGTTGTCTGCCCAGAGATGGGCATAGGGGGTCATGGTGGAAAAGAAATACTAACCAATAGCAGAGAAATACAAATGTTCTGGTCCAGAGGAACATGTCCATAAACAAATATTTCCTAATGGGTTTCATAAAACAATTGGTTCTGAACTGGTGAAGGGTAAAATTGAGCCTTTATGCTTAGTTTTCATGGGAGTAACTTGTCACAGCAGTTAAGGATTGAAAACTGCAGGGTTTGTAAAGCCATTCACTGGGATAAAACACCTGTTATTTGCATTGGTGTGTAACTGGATATGTTGGCTTGTAGCATCATCAGTGAAAGGTGATGCTCTCTTGAGCTTTGGGAAGTTACCAACCTCTGAATGCAAAACTCAGGGATGGAAAAGTACTTCAAGAGAAACAGCTCAGCCTAGTCTTTGGTGACTACCTGTTAACTAAAAGCAAGAGTGCAAGGTCAATCCCTCTGACAGGGCTTCAGAAATAATACTTAAGGACAATATCAAAAAGTAGCGCTGCTGTATTGTGTTTAATGTGGCAATTAAAATATAAGTTGCTAAAGGATTAAGGATCCAAGAAACATCAAATCAAAAAGGAAAGAATTGGTCCAGAGCAGCAGCACATGATGAAGCATGGCACAAAAGAGACAAGAACCAGTTTTAAATGAGCACCAAAAGCAAAAGCCGCCATTCCAAAAGCATATTATTGAAGCTGTTTGCTAGCAGCACACCACACAGTTTTGCAGCATAGTGTAAGCTTTTAAAGAATAATGCTTTTACCTTGGATCATAGACTATACTTTTTTGTTTTAACTTCTGGTGCTAACCTCTCTGGCACTTGACTTTTGAAACTCCTTGCAAGTTTGAACTCCCCCTAGCTTCTCAAGTTAATCTTTTGTCCTTTGAATTGCTGAAATGGACATCCCAGCCAACAAAAATATTATTTAATTCTTCCTTATGTTTTCCATTAATTCCCTAAAGAACACCGGAAGAAACTTTCATATTATCTCTGTATTTCTCTGTACTCAATAGGCTTTAGGAAAGAACTGGCAGTTTCCAGTCTGTGGGAGGATGGGCAACATTTAGCCCATTTTTTAATTTTTGGATTTTATATCTTTCCTGCACTGGCTAGAGCATCTTCTGGGGGAGTTTATGGATTTTCTCCCATTAAACCAGTCCATAGCCTGCATATCTCTCTGTATCCTACTTGTCATTAAAATCTAAGCAGTGCCCCTGTTCTAGAATGGCATCTTGTGTTTAATTTTCCTGCCTTCTTTCAAATAGAAATGACTATATTTGCACGTAATGTGGAAACTTGGACTCAATTATTTAAAAGGTTGGGACTGGGCTGAAGAAGGAAGTAAGACGTGTTTTAGAAGTGTTGAAAAACCAAGTAATGATTTGAACCTTATAGTAAAAGTGTCTTTCTTACCTGTAAGTAGGTAATGATTCTGACAGCAGATGGAGTGGTATCCATCAGATTTGGAACAGATTTATGCTTAGATTATCAGAAGGGGAAAGAAGAAATATGTCTGAAAAAATCGTGAGCAAGCATGACTAAAAAAATGAATCACTTATGTGTAAGAGCTAAAAGTCCCATTTAAGTATGGTTCTTTTCTGAAAAGTAGATGTCATCTTCTAACAGCTTTCTAACAGTTGACCAGAACATAATAACCACTCAATAACATATATGTTAATATATACTATGCTCGGCTTCTCAAATTTGATTTTTATTTATTTTTTCTGAATGATGCAAAATCTACCAGTCATCATTCATTGGGCTGTTTTTTCAGAGGCTTGGAGGAGAGTTATTCCCCATCCTAGAGCACCACTAACACAATTTTCTTGCAAAAAAATGCTTTTAGAAAGTGCCAAAGATTTGAGTCTTAATTTTGTAAATGTCATTTCAGTCACATTTGTGCTCTTCGTACTGTCATTCAGGAGCTCTTTTGTGCTACTTTTTGATCATTCCATACCTGTGGTTAGAGATTGAAGGATTTTGGTGTTTGAGTTCTCTACATATTCTTGTTTTTTTGTTTTTTTTGGTTTTTTTAATGGTCAAAGGCAAATGCATTCTTAGATTAAAAAAAGGAAGAAGAAAGGAGAAAGCCAGGGCCAGTGAGCAGCTGTGGAAACAGGAAATAGAAGGATGCTACAGCACTACATATTTTTTAGCTTCTGAATGGAAATGCAATTCCGAATGCAGCAAGCATGGTGGTTTCCTGGTTAGGGTGAGCAAACATCTTCCTTGCCAGGGCCAGGGTGATGTCCCAGGGCAGAGTGTGCTGGTCAGTGGGTGGCAGGGGTGACCAGCAGCCAAGGGCAGCTCTGCTCTCCTCCTCACCCAGATTTTACTGCAGCACCTGCATTTTTCCCTGCTGTTTTTGGCTTAAACACACTTAGCCAGGCAATGAAACTGGGACAGTGAGTGGAGCATTTGTGATGGGTACTGAATACATGACGTGTTTCCTTGTGGGATGAGAGCCAGTGTGTCTGCAAGAACGACGGTTTGAAGGAGCAAAGGAAACTCATACTGATACATCCCTTTACATGGTGAAGTCATAAGTACAACTTGAAAGAAACCTTTGATGGCCTTAGAAAAGGCAGACTAAGAAAGAAGACTAACAGAATTATAAACTACCCACAGTTGTAAATCTTGTTTTTAGTTTTGTTTCTTTTTTCTGATCAGCACTACCCATATCCTGTAATGTCTGGCAGACCTAATCTTTTCATGTAGCTGACCAATAGAAATAAGTGTCACTATAAGCCATTTAGATTGAAAGAAGAAAACAATCCCTTTTGTGTTAAAATCATTCTTCAAAGTACAATCTCAAGAATTATGTATAGCCTCAAGCAAGTCTCATTGCTTGATCAGATTCTGCAAAGAGTGGCTGGGGCAGTTTTTCTGGCCCAGAAATGGAAAAAATGATGCTGCGAGTGTTCAGAAAGTCTATCTCCAGCAGAAGGAGGACATAAATCTGAAGGCATGGAATTTTCCTACCTCCATAAAAACTTGTGCTTATTCTGAGAGTGTGAATTCCGAGAGTTGTTGTTATCCCTTTCTTCCCCCTAAAGGATGAGGAGGATGTTTGGAGAAGCAGAGACTTCAGGTGTGACAGTACAGTCAGTTATGCTAGGAATACTGAGGATTGATTTTATGAAAGTTAATTCTTCTTCCTTTCAAGGACTGAAGGTTGTATACAAGGGCATGAGAATATATTGACTGGCTGGGAATGAATGTAGGGTTTAAGGAGTCTGAGCTGCTTTGTGACACATGTCATTTCTGGAAAAATGAGCCATCCAGAGAAACAGTTTGTCTGCCCTGATGTGCCAAGGAACTTTATGTATTGGCAACAGTGATGGAGTGAGAGTGCAGCGAAAGCTAAGCATTGTGAAAGACTTGAATTTTCATGAGCTACATAAGCAAAAGACAGAGCTGTCTGAAACACAGACCACAGAATCTGTGCTAATTTAGTGAGTCTAAGCAGCATGCTCCAGTAGGTACTGTACTGCAGGTGTACCAATAACCTAATCAAGAGCAGTTTACAGCCCACTCAGTAACATAAATGACCATAAAGGAAGTCTAGATAGAAGTTTAGGAAGAAGATACAGAAGGGTTTTTTTTGTTGTTGTTTGGGGAGGGGGTTTCTCAGTTTGTTTTGTTTTTAATTTCTATTACTTTTGTTTGTGTTTTTTTTTTTTTAAACTATTAATTTCCTACTATAAGATGTTTTCTGCTGGAAAAAATAGACTTCCAACAGCCTGAGGTTCTATTTCTTAGAAGGGGTCTTTTGAAAGTAATCTTTTTAGTTCTGTTATCCACAAGTTTGAGAACTGTTTCCTCCTGATGGTGGCTTGGGCTGCCTCCTTCTTAAGGTTGTAAATCTTGCCCATCTTCTCAGCACCTTTAACATATAAGGAGAAAGTGACTTGCAGTGGTCTCTTCTTGCTCTGCAGAGAGTTATCTTCGATATGCTTAGACTGTGTTTGATCTCATTTCCTGGAATGGGTCTTTTCTTTCCTCCTCAGCAGTCAAACACCTTATACTTACACTCAGTCTCAGATTGGAAGATGGCCTATGGCTCTATCTGTTTGGACAGCTTTAAAAATATCTGCTTGCAAAGGAAGTTCTGCTGAGATTTCTTCTTCTGACC
This sequence comes from Pseudopodoces humilis, assembly GCF_049639895.1. NCBI lineage: Eukaryota > Metazoa > Chordata > Aves > Passeriformes > Paridae > Pseudopodoces > Pseudopodoces humilis. The sequence goes on along the minus strand of NC_142209.1, from coordinate 14,388,201 downwards.
CACCGACACAAGTCTGCTATTCTTGCAGTGTGGAGAGATGGAGGTGTCTAACAGAATGGAAAGGTATGCATTCATTGAAGCAAAGAGTAGAGCACAGAGAAAGAGGATACTTCAGGGGTTAGAAAAAAGCTCAGGAACAACTTAAATATCAAATAAAAAAATGCCAAATTCAGCAATTATCGTTGTCAGTGGTTTTCAGGATTTTGGTTGGACTCCTGTCCTTTGTGCCTCCTAATGAAGTTTTTGCACCTGACTTAAGCAATAAGGAATCTAATATCTGAGGTTTTATTTTTCCGTCCTTGTTGAGTAAAGCCTTCTGTTTTTGATTCATGCTTTAATGTAAAACAGGTTAAATTTTTTTTTTTTTTTTTAAAAACTATGGGTCCACATCCCCTCTGTACTGGTACTATAGGACTATTGAGATGTGGGAAATTTGGGAGCCACCACAGATGGAAGCCTGATATTAGAAATTTAGCCCCTACATTTTTCTCCTTCATCTCATACTACACTATAAAACATCCATCTCTACTCAGGAAACAAAACATGCATGCAAACTTGGAATCTCAAAGTTAATGTTTTTGGCATTATTTTCCTAATACAGGAGCCAAGAGTCCTTTTATTAAAAATGCACAGTGGCTATGCTTCTTTATTTTTTGAAGAACAGCACATTACTTGACTGAATACAGAGGTAATCAAAATTCAGTCAAGTGGGATGACTCTGTGAGTTCTGACATCAAAGGGCAATGTGTTTGATTGATATCAGTCAGATGGCAATATTGTTTGAAGAAATGTAGTCAGAAGACTGGCAATTTAAAGGCTGTAAAAAGTTAGGGGAGATGCGAGTGCAGTGTTCCATACTGATTTCCAGTGTACAAGACTGTGTATTAGAGAATTGGAAGTAACATGGCAATCTTGTCTCTCAGACACAGGCATCACAGTTTGAAAGGACAGAGAGGAAGAAAATCAAGCTCCTACTTTTCAGGCAAGACAGGCAGTGAGGCATTAAAGATACAGTAGTAAATAATTGTTTTGTCATTGTGTTCCTTGCTGCATGAGACCAGGGTTTGCATTCTGCTTGAAATATACACAGCACGTGATATAACTGGGCATTAATAAGCAATAAGCAACCTTTTTTTATTTTGTCATATATTTATTTGTAGAATAGTATTGACTTCACTGTCTGCATACAGAAAACAACAACTCTGTTATGTCTTTCTGACAAATATCAAACATTAGCTGTACAGATACAGTTGTTTTTACTCTATTTCCCTGTCTTGTTCTTTTGTCTTTTTTCTTAATGTAAGTAATGGAACAATGTCCTTTTACAGTAAATGGATCCTTTACTGAATATGTCACACAGTCATTACTCCCTGCAGGGTTAAAAACAATGTAGAAAGCTACCTACAGGATTAGAACATTGCCAGCAAAGCAAAGTGAAAGGGAATTATTACAATTACTAGAAAACATTTTCCACTGCTGGCAAAAGTACAAAAATTACATCAAAATTATTATGAAAAATAAATTAGTTGCACAATAAAGCCTTATGATAAAGAATTGTCAAAATAGTCACAGAATATCAGAATAACTCAATGTTGAGATAAAAGGGCTAAAGGCTACCAGATAAAATCTTTATACCATTTGATGTATAAATGCCAGACTAGACATAGACAATAACTTGAATTATACTAGTCTGGGAAGAAGAAGCAAAGATATTATTGAAGAAATTAGCATATCAGGATTGTTCTTAGAATAAAGTAATTCTTACTGCTAATAGAGAGAGATGCCTAGAAATCTGGGCTTACAGCATAGATCTCACTATGCCAGATTTTGCTCAAACATGAGGTAAAGCAGTGACCTAATTTCAAAACAAAATTTAGAATACAGGAGAAAGGTGTAGTTGAGCCAGCATCAGTACAGTAGGGTCTCAGCATGGGTGGTTTCTTTCTTTTTTCTCTTTGAAGAAAGTAAATCAAAGCAGTTTTAGGGAAACTAGATATATTTATGGGCTGCTACCACTGGAGCATAAGGAACAGTTAGAAGGAAGCAGTATATCTTTGGAAATGTAACAAGTGGGAGACAGGTTAAAAATACCGCCATTCCATATTTTTACTTATCAGCTTTCTCCATATTTTTTTTTTTTTTTATTTGTATCAGGAAAGGTGAGATTTGTCTCACTGTTGAAGTGATGGTAATTTACAGAATCACCAAATCACAGAGTGGTTGAGATGGGATGTCTGGAGCCCGTCCAGTTCAGCCTCCTGCTAGGACAGGGACAGCCACAGCAAATTGCTCCAGACTGTAGCCAGCTGGGTTTTAAAGATCTTTAGGAATGGAGACTCCACAACTTCTCTGGGCAACCTCTTCCTATGTTTGATCACTCCCACTGTACAAAAAACCCCAAACCATCCAACAAAACAATTTGTTTATGATTAAGTGAAATTCATTGTATTTCATCTTGTGCACGTTGCTGCTCATCCTTCCACTGGGTACTACTAAGAGTTTGGCTCAGTGTTTTTTGTTCCTTCCCATCAGGGATTTACAGGCACTGTCTTTGGGTCTAATTGTGTAAAAACTAAAGAGTTTTGAAGGGACAGTCATCTTTGTTTTCAGAGAATTTAGTTGATGTTGAAAACTGAAAAACTCAGGAATTTTGTTCCTGTTGCTGTCTTCTTCCTTGCCATGGAAAGCTGCAAACCAGAGTGGTTTCTGTTTCTCTTCCTATGTCACTTTAACCCCTTTCCTCACCTGAGGTCTGCAGAGGGGGGTTGTTTTTATGAATATCAGCACTTGCCACTGAGGACAGTGGCACTTTGGGAGCTCAGACCTGACAGGATTTGAGCCTGGACAGCAGAGGAGGGTCTGGATGCAGCCTGGTGGCTGCAGTGTTTCTGAAGCTGGCTGGAAGGGGCTTGGCAGGGGATTGATGCTGGGTTTCTTTTGGCTGGTGCTGCCACTTGGGGTGAGATTTGGCAGCATGGAGGGAGCAGGGTCCTTGACAGCAGAAGCCAGCCAGGCATGGATGTTTGCAGCACCCCGCAGCTGCTGGCTTGCTCCAAGCACAAAATGGATGTGAACAACTCTCAGTAGCTCCTTGCTGCCCGGGCTGGGCGCTAATCTGCTCCCGCTGAACAATTCAGGTCTTTACACTCTGAGTACATGTTGCTTTGGATAAAAGGCTCATTGCCCCAAGGCTGTCAGTGGAACAAAAATAACCATCATACACAATGAGTAACTTCTGAGGCATGTCAGTATTCTGTTTCTCTTCAATAAAAGAGTCCTTCTTGGAGGTAACTGCCATTTCTAGCTTCTGCATAGTAAGCTGTGCAATCTTGCCACTTGTGTAGTTTAGGGATATTTCTTCATAAGTGAATGGAAATACTAGCTTGGATTTTCAGCCAGGCAAAATGATTGGTGAGCAGATTTGTAGCATGTAAAAAACAGGAACTGGTAACACTGTACACCTGGTTTGTGTTCCATCTTTCAATTCCAATTATGTACTAGTAAACCTGTTAACCTAAAGTTTTTGTTGTCTCTTTTGTTTGTTTGTTTGTTTGTTTTTTAATCAAAAAAGAAAAAGAGAAAAAGGAAAAAAAATAAAAAGAGTTTGGAAACTCCTTTGGATCTCTAAGCATAGTTTTGTTGCCAACAAGCTGGGGGATGTAGGCTGACATGCATCCTGTTTCTCATAGCACACACACTGTTTCTTTATTTAGAGCCTCTTTACCAGTATCAATTAAACCCCAGTTAAATTTGACACATCTTAACCTTGCGTTGGATCCAATTCATTGCTACAGCAGAACCCATATGGCACTGAGACAGTTGCAGGCATCAATTCATTGCTTATGTAGAGTTACTGGCTAAATGCCAAGCAGTAATCACTGCTTTTTGTTAATAGACATGTTTGCTTTTGCAGTAGTTTCTATACACAGTGCTCTAGATTAATTAGAACAAAATCTGTCATCCATCTAAGAAACAACCAGAACTCTTGGGAATTTTTTGCCTCAGATTTAAAGAGAAATGAGTTCTGGCTACCAAATGTGGTGGTGGAGGAGAGTTGTTTATTTTATATACTTTGTTTATTCTAGAATGATCTATTTTGTCTATTCAACACATAGGTATCTGCTATTTTCTTGTGTTACTGGTGTTGCATTTTAGAGAAATTTTAACATGTGACTGTACGGTTTTGGCCTCCCTCCACAGCTTGATGCCTGAATAATTAACATAGTTAGGTGAACTACTGGATATTGAAGTCTTCTGGTTAAATCATTAGCAATTTAAGATCAAATTACTTTGTATCCAGATCTGTTCTGGTGAATACATATATGATGCCCTATGCTACGCCTGAAATGCACTTGAGAGTATTTTACTGTGCTGAAATAGGGGAACACTTTTAAGCTAATGCATTACATGATAGAAAGATCATAAATTCTTTCACTAGAAATTCTTGTATTGGCACCTACCATCATCAAAGTAGTTTAAGAAAGCATTTTGTTGCACGATGTTTAATCAACTGTGTAGTTTTTTATCTCCATAAGGGTATTTTTCTGGTGTTTTCTTTAGGTCAACTATTTTTGTTTGCATACATTCACAGTAAATTGTTTTGGTTACTCTGATTTGAAAGTAAAGCTTTCTGATACCCAGTTTTTCCACTCATAAATGTGTCACATAGGTCCAGATTTAAAATCTACTGTGACTTTCCACTGGATTTATTGGGGATTGGATGGTGTCCACCATCCTGAGTAACGACCTCAGACTACTGATTGTCCAAATACTTCTTGTTTTGCTGTTTCTTGCTAAGGGTTTGAAATGCCCCCATTTGAAATTGAAAGAAAGAGACCTAATTGTGTTCAGGGAGTAATGGCAATTCCAGCTTTCATTTAAAGTAGCAATGCTGTTTATAAACTTTGAGATATTTCTGTTTATATAACTGATTAAATGTGATTTATACTTTAGCAAAGGATCCCCTTAATTGACTCCCTTACATCTTCCCGAGTATTCCTGATTTATTCTCCATACCTGTTACATAAGAAAAGATAGATCTATCTATCTATCTATCTATCTATCTATCTATCTATCTATCTATCTATCTATCTTAAATAATTTCTCCTTGCATGAAGGGGAAGTAAAAACACCTATATTTCATGGAAGTTACAATCTCTTTCAAAACTTTTTCCTAATGTTGAGTTAATGTTTTAGTATTCCAGTGCAGTAGGTCCATTGTTCGGAAGTACAGCTTTATCAGCAGAATGTGTGGCAGATGGTTTACATTTGCATTAGCCTTCTGGAAAAGGAATCAGCTCCCACCAACATAAGCTTCATCTTTTCTTTTCAAAATTTACAACAAATTCGTCAGAATAGCATTTTTAGAGGAAAAAACCCCAATCTGACTGTCTTTGAGTTTCCATTTTGAAGAGGAAAAATGAGTCCTGTTCTGATACCCTCATCTGCATATATATCTTTTGTCCCCTCCCCCACTGTTTGTTAAAATGATTTAAGTATTTCATTATGCAAAATGACTTTTATAAAAAGACCTTCCTTTTTGCCCCACAGTCATTCTTAATTTCGTTTGTCACTTGTTATAGAGTGGAGTTATGTGAAGCTAGGATATATTATTTGTTCTAGTCTGTATTGGATAATTTATTACATTAAGAAACCAATAATTTTCAAATATAATCAGATTTAAGTTTTTAATAAGATTCATCCTCCCATTCACACTTGCTTAATTTAAGGATATTAAATCTGCTCAGGAATGAGCTGCCTCTCAAAGCCTCATGTGCCTATTAAAGGATTTTATTCCTGATGTGTTAATAGGATTTAATTACATTAGCCCTATAGTCCAGAGACACACCACAATTGTTAAACTTGATAAACCGGGCAAATACATGCTAAAAGAGTCACGGCCAGCTCCTCAAAAAGAAAAAAATTACAAGATGTTAATATTTTAATATCTCTGCTATGTAACTACAGGTTTGCATAATGCTGAAATTTTAAATCTTGAATGTTTAACACATTGTTAATACTTTTTTTTCCTCACAAAAAATTAAAATCAAGACTAATGCAGAAATTAATAAAGCTTTCTATTGAGTGTTTTTTCTGTTTGTTTCTTATTGCTGATTCCAAGAGATTAATTTAGATAAACTTTTGGCTTTTCTCTTCTTATGACATCCTCTTGTTGTGTACAGACAAAAGCTGCAGCAAATCATTCTGGAAATTCAGCACACTAAACACTGTCTTGATTTCTTGTTTCCTCTTGCTAATTAGGTTAATGGCACAGTGACAGAAACAGGCAACAATGGCTTGGGACATGTTGCAGAGATGTGGCTGGGGAGAGGGAGAGAAAGGAAAGCACCAAGTCCTGTAGTGTGTAAATCTCATCAAGACCTCCTCTGGCAGCACTGGCATCAATCAGGAGCACTGGCTCCTGTCAGAGTGCCAGAGTGCTCAGGGTCCAGGAGGCAGCGCTTCTGATGGCTGTGGACATGCAGAGATGCAGGGAGGGACTCGGGCTGCAGGAAATCACAGGGAAGGAGGAAGAAATTAGCAATGTGCCATCCGGTTGGACATTTTGTTTCCAAAATTAGATTGATGCACATTATGGCACATTTCCATTGGTAACCATAGACACGCAACATGTATTTTGAGAAGATTTAGGCCCTGAGTTTTTCTCTCACTTGCACAGAGCTAGACTTCAGGCCTCTCTGACATGGTCTAGGCTGCATTTGTTTGGAGGAGCTAAACATGTAAAGAAGGATTTCATTTCTAAAAAAGGAACTTTCTGGCACTTTTCCTTGCCATGATAGCCTTGGAAATGTAAACTGATATAAGCTGTTTTTTGGGTTAGAAAGGAGGTAGAAGCAGGGTTGTGCCTTGCCCAGCAAGTGGTTGGTGTGGAAGCTGCAAGGATTTGTGCTGGCTTCTGCCCCAACCTGCCTGGGCCTCTCAGCCCGGGCTGCTGCAGAGCTGGTGCTTCCTGAGCGGGGAAGGACAGGAGCAGGCTGGCCCTGGGATGGACCTGCAGGAGGAGGCACAGGAGAAAGAGTATAGGCTCCACATATAATAGAACTCCCTTCTCACCAGTCTTGTGGCTCTAACTAAAACACGCTTTTTGAAAATCCTGTTACTCTGAGGACTCCAGGTGGTTGAAAACACCCAGACCAGCACCAAGGTGGGACGCGGATGAGCTGAGCCCCAGCCGAGGTCAGATCTTGTTAAGGCTTAGGCTAGGCTACCTTTGGACTACCTGCCCCAGACTCTGGAGCTGTTTGATTCAGGAACTGACTGTGGGGTCTGCAGCCAAACCTGCAGGGAGGAACTGAGCCACGCTGCCAGACCTTGGTTCCCAGCAGAGTTCAGACAAATAACCATCTATAAGAGAGAGTCTGAACAACAGGCAAATAATTATGGTGGTCCTCTTATACTTAAGGTTGGTTCTGCGTTTTTGTACACTTGTAAAGCCTTGTCTGTGTCATTCCTAATTTATGAATAGCTTTTTAAGACAGCATTGTGGCTTTCACATTTATATTTGATAAACTACTGAAAAAAATAATTCAGGCTTGGTATCTACTGTTTGAGCAAGATTATTGATTGCTTTGTTTGTCTGCATTGGCATATATAAAAAGCTGCGTGTGTTAATTAAAGACAAAAGATATCTTGCTTAAAGATAAGTGTCTGTAAACATGCAGCTCATCACCATTTATATATATATTCACTTTTTTTTTGCCTGCAATACTGTGTTTTAGGTCTTTCCTAATTTAACATGGGATTCATGGCTCTGTAGTGTTTTTCCCAGTTAGGTGCCCATATTTCTTTTCACATGAATCTCCCAGGCATTTAAAGGGATATTAGCTGCCTTGTGTTGCCACTAGAAGCAGAAGCTGAAATGGTAGCTGCCAGCAGGGATTAGCTGAGTGTGCCTTTGTTGTATCAGATACCAGGAGCATGAACGCAGCTGTCTGCCAGGTCTGGCAAGGTAGTCACCCCGCCCTGCCTCCCCACTGCTCCTGGGTTTTGTTGCTTGGTTTATAAATGATGAAAATTGAAATGACCTAGGAATTGTGTTGCTGTGAAAAATACTGAGATTTTGAAATTCACCTTTTTTCCTCTTCTGAAGTTCCAGGACTCTTCACTGAAGCAGGAAGGATGGTCACTCAGTGGGATTGTTGCTCCCAGGGGTTATGGGGCTTGTTCTGGGACACTGGGGCCATGCCTTGTCAAATGTCAGAGAAATGCTCACATGGAAAAAGGGTCTGAAATCACATCTCGGGCTGTGAGCAATGTTAAGGAACTAAAACATAAAAGTTTAATTGCAAAGGAAAAACAGGAGACCTGAGAGTAGGAGGATGCATTTCACAGGGACTCTCAAAGGAGAACTGATACACAGTTTGAAAAATAATAGCAACACTGAAAAAAATCAATGTTCTTAAGATATAATGATAAAAATTAGGAGGTACTTTCAATAGAGACAAGGATTAGACTATTACATGAGCAGAAACAGGTGATGGTGGACACTGAAATATAGAAGTGGGATGAGTTTCATAGCATTAAGTGTAAGGTCCTCTGGTGCAGGCATGACTTAGAGAAGAGCAAAACCTTTTTTGGGGACATTTGTAATGAGACATTATGGCCCCAAAGGAAAGATTCTTCTAGGCTGAGGCAGGCAGAAAAGATACAAACCTCCTCACTCCCTCCAGACAGACATCCCATCCTTGTAAAACATAGCCTGGCTTGGGAAAAACCAGAACCTGACATGCCCTGATGGTAGAATCTGCTGGCAAGCACTGCAGTCTTTAACACAGGTTTGAATTTGCTCTGCACATCCTTTTTATATCCACTGATGCTTTTCTCTAATGCCTCATGTGTTGGTGGGGAGGAGTATCTATTTGCACTTGAGATGCTATTGTTATTCTCATAGTCTGTATCATTCACACTTTACCTCTTGTATTATACTGACAAGATCATTTTACCTGTCTCTCATCCTTTCAGTGCTTCTTTTTAATTGGCTTGCCAGGCTCCTGCCTGCATGTCCTGCATGTCTGGCTCCTTTACATCTCTTTGTTCAGGCTTCTAGTAGGATCTTACTGGAGTACAGTAGGAAATTCACATTTCAACTGCTTTTCTCTACATCTCTCCTTGCCATTCCCTGCTTCCATCCAGCCTGTCTGGCATGTTTTCTAGCCGATGTCCTCCTTCGTGATGCATTCCATTGTTTTTTCTTTTTCCCTGAATAACTTCAGCTGCTGTTTGGAATATTTTCCACCTTTTTCTTCAAAGTGGGAACCATCTGGTGCTCTGTTTGGCGTGTCTCCCACACAATTTGGGTGAAAACAGGCACAAGGGAAGCTCCCTGCATCCCGTGCTGTTGGGTGCCAGGTCAAGGTCAATCAGCAGTTGCTGCTTCTCCTCTTCCTCACACCATGTTTGTCATTGGCAAGCTTTGGCTTCTCTTGTACTTGCTGAATTCTCATCCTTCTCCTTTTCTTCCAGACTTAAATTGGGGCTGAGGAAAAGGTCACATTAATAACAAAAGTATTAATTTCTAGGCATCCAGAATAGTTCAATTCAGTGCTACCAGGCATTGTGTCGTCTTGCTTGTGTGGTTCATGAACTACACGCTAATTTTCTTTATATTTAATTACCATCGAATGCCTCCTGTGCTTCAGGGTACAAGCCATCTTCTGAACTAATTAGGGCTTTTTCTCTGAACAGGCTATTCCCTACAAGTCTACAAAGGGTTTCTTGTGCTTTCCTTTGAAGCATGTGGTAACCGGCCTCTGCCAGCAGTAAATGGATTGCTGGACACTCTGCTCCCAAAGTTCCTCTGTTATTAAATCCACAAATTTACACAAAGCAAACTTAATAAATGTAGAGCAGGCTTGGATCAAATCTTTGGCAGGAAGACGTAATGGAGTGCATATTGGGCAAGCTACTGTGCTTAAAAGAAAATAAATGTATTTTATCTTAAGAAAATTACACATTCTTTCATGATAAGAGTGCGCTCTGTGTTAACTCCTTCTAGTTCAGGCTTTATCAGACAAGTCTCCCTTGTCATTATGTAAAAAAAGTGCAGACAACAGAATTTCATCTTCTGTACTGCTTGGTCAGTGATTGAATCAGCGCATGCTGCATACTAAAAGTGCTATAGTAATGTTAAATATTATTACTGATTATGCATATAGCAGTCAATACCAACATACTGTGTTTCGACTGCAAGAATGATCGTCTTAATTAGCTAATGATTTTTAGTCTGATTTCTCAACAAAATGAGAAATGTGGTCACTCTTTCTAACTGACTGTTCTCCCTCTCTCCTGTCCCTGTCACTTTTGAACATGTTGGGTTCAGACAGTGTCAGTCTGGTTTGACTGAGGGTGGAGATTTCAAAGGCATCAAGTCCTTATGTGTTTAAATAGGGTATCTGAAACCTTTCTGATACACCAGCGAGGGCAGCACTGTGTTAAACCAGACCAGACACTAGAGCGCCTGCAGGCACTCACCCTGGGAAGAGGTGTGTGCAGGAGTGAGGCTTCACTCATGCTGCTACTCAACAATTTAGAAGATTTTATCAAAACTTCAGCTTTTCATTTAAGAGGAGATGATGTGTCCTCTGCTCTTAAGTAGCTGAAATGCTGAGATCATGTGAAGAGCCAAGTCATGGTTACCACCTACTCAAAAGTAAAACCTCGTATTATTTTTCTTTCCTTTGTAGATCAGCTTATCCATTTAAATAAATGAATCAAACATTCTAGGCTGCTGTAGTTGGTCTTTCAGAAAGAATAAGAGCCATTTAATGTGCCAAACAGTTTGTGATGTAAATGACAAAAAGCTGCCTCTGTGCGCAAGACTCCCCTTTGGGATGGGTTATATCAGGCTTCCTCACACAGTAGTCACTTTCTACTAGGAACTACATCTCCAAAGCCTTTTTACAGACACAAAACCTTCTCATTTTCGGAAGTTGGGTCATGTCCAAGCATATGAGCTTCTTCAAGCATGAAATTCCACTTGACCCCATTAAGGTTTCCTTGGCATCAGATATGTACACCACAGAGTGGTTAATGTTCATAACTCATTTCACATTACCCCCGGGTAGTGCCAGTGGAGAAATCCTGTCTAATCTAATGCAATCAAAGCTGTGAATATGAGGAAATTGAAACATCTGGCCAGGTTCCTCTGTTGTGCTCCAGGAGGTGTGACAAGAGAGATTCAGGTCAGAAAGAGGGGGGGGACAAAGGCATCTCTCTAGGGATGCGTGTGCTGCAGAAGACAGATGTCCCAGCAGTGTCACCAAGGGGTGCCTTGGCTGTGCATGTCACCTCAGCTAATTTCCTATACTAACACTGAAGTTCAAAGGTACAACTACAGTTCATGTAAACTTGTCAAAGCTAACACAAGAGTAGGGATCTGCACACAAACAGGGAGATGCTGTGGGCAGGAGGAGCTTTTCTGGACTAGCTGCGTGGATATTGGAGTCCACTCAAACACCGCAACACTGTGGAGGGGTGTGGCTCATAGACTGAGGTGGCTACTGCAAGCTGAGGTAGCCCAAGGGCAGGAGAGACATGAAAGCATGTTTAAATCCTTACAGAAACAATTTTCATTACACTTGAAAATTTGTCATCTTTTTATTTAGTGCTCGAATTCTAAGTTTGGTCTTGGCCATCAGTTTTGCAGTCCTGGATATGAAGTTCGCCAGGCTGGTTTCTTACTAAAGGAACAGATATTTTTCTGGAAGTCTCCAGGACACACTGCTCATGACTGTCAGGAATTGTTTTGCCTTGGTGTTTTTGCCTGTGCTGAGAAATTCTCCTAATGCTCTTGTGGATTTTGTCCTTATGTTCATAAATATTTTTAGATTCTTTAATTAGAATATCCCTATACAATATGTAGAGTGTTATCTTTCATTTCTTATTTTTGAAGGATGAGGCATTGTTCTTTGCCTGCAAGTACTGAAACCTAGAGCACCACTGTTTTCTTCTCCATAATTAGATATTCTTGCCAGAGTTTCAACTATTGTGATAGACACAGTTCCTTCTGAAACTGCTGAAACTTACTGTATGCCTTGAAAAGCAGAGGAGGGAGAGGGGAGAATGGTGATATCAGACTTCAGCTTTTAAAACCAGGACATTTTTTACTGGATATCTCCTAAAGTGAGGCTTTAACAGGGATTGATGAGTAGGTATTTCTAGTCTTTACATTTTCTAGCTCAGTGGGTTTCAGTACAGAGGAGACCACAAACTTGTTCTTGTACAAGTGATACAAGTGTACAAGAGTGATGATGGACGGACTAGAAAAAAAGTAGTTAGTAAAACTGTCCCTCGTCCAAATTTCAGGGAATAATACTTTTACCATTATTGTTCAGCAGAAGTCACATTAGCTTGGCTGGATGTGATAGCTTAGCTGTATTGCCTTAATTAAAGCAGTTAAACTGTTTATTCACAAAGAGCCAGTGTGACTAGGATATGTGTTTGGAAAGAATGAAAATCAGCTTTCCACAGAGGATGCTTTCTTTCTGAAGGATGTTTATAGCCTGGTCCCCAGGTATTCTTTCTTTCTGAACACATCCAATTTTTTCAGTTATCACTGGCCGTTCACCACGATGATTGATAACAGCACAAAAACAAATAGTTATTTAACCATTATAAAAAAAAGCCTTTCAAAACAAGCCTTGAAGAATGGCTCACTTTGTACAAGTAGGATTTTGCTGGGCTGTCTGAATCAAAATTAACCTGCTTCCTTCTGTGTCAGGGAGGATGTAATGGATGGCTCTCAAGGCTGGCAGGTTACTCCCGCCTGTCTGCCTGAAGTTACTCCTTCGAATGTGGGCCAAGTTGACACAACTTAAAATTTACCCTCAGGCAACATTCAGGACCATATTTGATGATTTTTGGGCTCAGTTCTACTCTCCCTGGGCATATGTTCTCACAATAAAAATATGCTCCCCTTCCCTGACTTGACACTAATTGCTCAGCCAAGAAGTGAAGGATTCTGACACTGATTTAAGCATGTTCTCGAAGCCATCATTCTTCAGCACAAAAATCAGAGGCAGGTAACATACTTAGCTACACTTCAAGTGCAGTAGTATACTTTAAACACATACGGAGGTGCTGTCCTGAGGAAGGATACTTTCTGGATTCACTCTGTGACCTGTCATTTCTAACCTAGAGCTCACTTGCCAAAAATGATGAGGCAACATGCAGAGATGCCCATGGCATCTATGGCTTTTCCACAGCATCAGGAACAAGGATGATCTACGGTCATCAGTGGGGCACTTTTTGGAACAAGTAACATTCCCTTTTATCCTCTCTGCATCTCCTGGGGGGTTTCTCTTGTTTCCCTTCTCCTTGTGTTAGCTAGCTGGAGCCTTGGGACTGCCACATAATGTCTGGAACCTTTTCTTTGGTATTTTTATTTAAAGCCTCCAAAATTTATAGACAGAAAACTAACTCTGCATAGACAACTAGCCAGCCCCCTGCTGCATGATTACTAGTTGCACCACAAGGAGGAGTGAATGTGGGAGCCAATGCCTGGAGAAACGTTTTTTTAAATAACTTAATTTTTTTTTTTTTACTTTGGCTTTCACTCTATTTTTAGACTGTCTGTGGTTTTTGACATGTACATTTGGCTGTCCTGAAATACGTGTGACTTTGAATGTTCTATAGCAAAGATGTGTTTTTGTTTCAGACCACCTCCCTAATCTTCAGCTCTACTGCCTTTCTCAGTGGGGAGGCTCTATTTTCTCTTGTGTCCTGAGAAGTGTCAGTGCTCTATGTCCAAGAAGCAAATCCTTGGGGTCCTCCCTATAAGTCCCTACTTTGTGATGACTTCTCAACTATAACTAGTTCAAATTACTAAGATGAAGCTTGACTGACTGTTTTTAACACATTAAGTGCTGTGTTGACCCTATATTATTTGATCTCCTATATCAGGACTAGCAAGTCAAATACCCTACAGAAGGCTGAGTATATTATTGATGTTCTCACTGAAACTTGTCTTTTTCTTAAGAAAGTTAACAATTGCTTGGAAAGCTCTATTCTTCTTTGTAAATCCACATTATTTGACATCGCACCACCTTTCATAGCTTTCTTTTAGCTGCATTCTGTATCAAATGCTTCATTATTTTCCTCTGTTTTCAAGTAGGGCTGAGAAGTCTACAATTATCCAGATCATCTCATTTACCCCTGTCAAATACTGACACTAAATATTTAAGTATTGATAGTAATGGGTAAAATGTCGAATCGATGACTGTACCAGATTCGTGGCCCTAATGCAGGCCAAACAGGCTCTCAGCCCTCACTGTGGCATCCTGGCAAAGAGCTGAGGGTCTGAGCACCTGAAGGAGACACAACTTGAAAGACCTACTTCCAGTGTGTAACCCTCTCTGTCACTGTTAGCTATTCCAAATGCATGCTCACTTTTGTTTTGACAGTGCTTGAAGACTATTTAGGAATCATAACAACGACATGATCCCTCCCAGGTGAGCCCTTGGTTGTCTGTGGTGTTTCATGGTTTTAGGCACTTTTACTGAAATCTGGAGCACAAAGCAGATTCCCTTCTGATCAATGTCCCTGGGAGATAAATGTAGGGCTATTCATCAACAGTGTTAGGAGACACCTTGCAAGTGAAGCAGCTGTAGTTACATCTGTTTGGAAAGTGAAATCAGATCCCATAGGTACTGTGTGTGGATGAAAAATAGTCAAGAGTTTTGTTCTAAGGTTTCCTCCTTTTGCATTTCCCAGGATGTGTGTGTGAAGCATCCAGCATCACCAAATAGGTGCTCTTTGCATCCTTTCCAAGTTCCTATTCATACATTTTTACTGTGATTGCTCTTTCAGGGGCTATCCTACTTGATAGCTGAACAAATTAAGGCAGTCCTGAATTGAAAGGTTTGAAATCACCAGGTTGACCTATATCAGCCAGTTGTATTACTTTAATTTCTTTGCATGACCTCTGCCTCTTGCATGACAGCCTTCTAGTATATGGGTGTTTTGTAGTGGAAAGTTGCTGAATGAGGAAGAAAAAACTAGCCACTCACCTTGAATATGAATCATGAAGAGCCTTCTCAGAGCTGTCTATTCTTAATTTCCTGTGGTCAGTCTCTTAGTGACATTGCTGGTGGAAAGCCAATATGATCTGTATTGCTATTTCAAAACAAATGCCTCTTTATCTGGTAAGACTATGTGTTCTTTCAGCTTTCCCAGCAATTCCAACAGGAAATAAAAGAAAATCAAATGGCATTCTTCCCTTATTTTTTTTTTTTCATATTATTTTCCCCACTGTTGGAAGTAGAAATGCTCAAAAAAATACTTAACACATACAAAATAATAGTAGTAATAATATTATATGGGGATATCTTGTCTGTAAATCAGTGGTGACAGTCAACCTGCAGTCCAAGCAAAAAAAAAATGTTCAAATGGCTTTATTGAAAATCAATGTGCATTTGTAACTGAGGATTGTTTTTTAAATCCTTTGTGTTCATCGCTGGCTTTGTAGTGATGACACTTGCAGGGAACGCTACAGCTTTGTTTCCAAGAGTTAGTCTTAAATTGCTGGAACAGTTAAATGAATTTCCTCCCTGTTTTCTTTCTCCACCTGTTGTAACTGCCATCATTCTTGAGTAAAAGGAAGCTGGGTGGCAAATGCTTTTGTAGTTTGCAGTGTTGCCTATGGCACAGGCAAGTCAGCAAATGCAAGTAGGACACAATCCCTGTGCATGGCTGGCAGACACCTCCTCATCCACGGAAGAGGAAATCACATAAAGCAGGACGATGAGAAGGACCCTGGTGCTCAGCTGTGCTCTTCAGACACTTGCTCTATTGCCATGGATGTAACACTAGTGACATTTTAGTGGTGACAAATTTTCCAGCAACAGCATAAAAAATGTGTGCCTGGTGTTTTTCTCTCTGCACAAAAGAAAGAAACACTTGTACCTCAGCCAGTTCAGGGAGTGTAGCTTAAACTGATGTTAAAGGCAGGTTTCCATTGAAACAGTGAGTTTGTGGTGGGGCAGCTGAGGTGTTGATGTGTGCACTTTCCTCCATCCCTTGCAGAACCGGCAGCCTCCTGCAAAGGGGTGAGTGAAGCTCCTGCTGCGAGCTGCAGTGGCTCATCTGGGGCACCTATCGGCTGAAGGTCCAGTTGGCTCCAGGTGTGAAAAGAGCTTTTTAGGGGTCCCTCAACTGCGGGCCTGTAAAGGTGGCAGGATATGCTTGGGGCTGCAGCTCCTCAAGCTGGATTGTCCAAGAAAAAGTAGGTTGCTTATTTTTTTAAATTCGGTTTTATATTTGTGTATGTCAGCTGTTTGTTGGAGCTGTTTTTCAGCAATTTCTACTTCTGTCTGTGTTGGCTTCTGGCAACATTTTTAGTTTATGCAATCTGGTGGGATTTCAAGGTTGTTTTTCCTCAATGGAGATCTCTCCTGTATTGTTATTCTATCCATGTGCATGCTATAAACTTAGGTGACCTTTTCTATGCACTGCTACCAGATGCATGTGGATCTCTGGAAACGCTAAATCACAAAGCTGCTGTGATCAGGTCTTTGTGCTCTGCACAGTCTCTAGTGACTGGGCCATGCTAAGGTGCATTTTTAGGCCCTGAATAACAGAAACGGAGTAAAAACTGTTTTGTCTAGGGAGTGTGGTAATTTTCAAGAAAAAGGACTATTCTAGCATTTGTATAAAATGCAAGAAGACTGTCCATCTTATGACTGAAGATTAAAACAGGAAATGCTGCTCTCATTTGACTTTTGCCTGATCATCCAAGCAGTTTCACATGTATGCCATGTGCTTGCATTATTTATACTTTCACATTTTGTTATGTATATATTACTCCATCTGTGTTTTTTTTACTTTTAGTCTTTACCATTCTACATTAGGATTGTATTCAAATAGAAATGTGTAAAATAAGTTTAAACATCTGTTTTACTACTTGGAGTGCAGCACAATGTACTTTTCAGACAGGAGTCCTAATTAATGTTTTTTCTAGTTTTCTTACAAGATAGAAGATTATGTATTGGGCATAGAAATGCTATCTTAAGTTATGGCTTACTGACTTGTTAAAACAAGTCTGAATTAAAAAGAAAAGTCTGCTATAGGCAAATCAACTTGTGTTATCCTTGGTTGCTTTATTTGAATAATTTAGCATATAAAGTGGTAGTATTCTGGGCATAGTAAAGGCTTTTTGTAGAGTTTCTGAGAATGGTAAAAACCATTGCTTTTCACCTAGTATGTGAAGCAAATACTTTCTCAAAGCAGACTGTTGTTAATTATGTTCTGTGTGCAGCGTTTTGACTGAAAGTCCCTATCACCTGTGCAGCTGTATAAAGAAAGGATTCTGTAAGATGCATCCTTTAGCTTCAGAAACCATTCTATCAGCAAAGGAAGTCTCTTTGAAAAAACAAGGGAATGAGAGAGAGGAAAAAAATTCACATACTACTTGGTATGTGTGAATATTCTAGCTGCTTACAAAATATCAGTTTTCTGAAAGGAAAAAAGTTAGAAAAAGCTTTTGTGCTGTGCTGTTAGAGATGCCACAGCTCATTACCACCTCTTCTCAATGAGGAATGAATTAAGGACAGCTGACTTGGATACCACAAGGATCAACATGGCACAGAAAACCAGGAAAGAAGAAACCTAAAATATGGTGAATTTGATCTAAGAAGCTTTTCAGGGAATATACGAAATGAGAGAAAAAATGTCACATAATACATGTTTTTTTCAGTGTGGAGGGAGGGAAAAAATGTTATTTCTTAATTAATGTACTGGCATGAATCAGTGCTAAAGGTTTGACTGAGTGTTCATAGCTGCTGCTTCACCAAACTATGAACCTTCTGAAAGTTCCTTTGTGGTTAAAACATTGAGTCCCATCCAATAAATCACCAGGATTTTACATATATCTGTTCTACATGATGCAGTTACTTGAGCTAGCTGTAAATGGGGTAGATAAAATACCAGAAATAGCTGAACTGCTAAAATGTGGCAAATGGGGAGAGCTACTTAATCCCACTGGGCAAACAAAATAATACTGCTCCTTTTATGCAAGTTAGCTGCTGTCTAGACATACCTGTAGCTTCCTAAATCTCTTAGTACTTTTGAAAGTTTTACCACTACACTCATCAGTCGTTTTATATGCTTTAGAAAGCCATGAAATGGCTGTTTAATTATGCAAAGTGAAGGTGTAATTAGATTTCACTGGAACTGTGGGGATTTGAATATGATGAAATAAAATGGGTTTAGTTTTACAGGCTCAGTGTGCCACGGAGTAATCACAAAGCCTTCTGATTTTCTTTTTTTTTTTTTGTATTTGTATACCTCTGGGGGATATACCTCTGGGGGAAGGGAGAGTTTAGGCCCTCCCAAGGTGGCTCTCTGCCTCTATGCCAGGCAATATGGATGTATACTTAAAGTTAGATGTTGGCAAGCACAACTCAAAGATGGTATTTGTTTTGCTCTAGAAAAGCTGCCAGTGGTGTTAATATGCACATTCGAATCTTCTTGATCCCCAGTAATAGGAACAGTGACAAAAGCCAAATGAGGAGTCTAAATAAGCAGCTCTACACTACAACATTGTAATGTAGTAGCATGAAACTGGACACCAGAGCACGAGGACTGAGAGTATAATACTGACAATCTGAGAGCTGCTAGCTTAGCTGCTCTGGATAATCAGACTGATTGCCTAAAAATGGATGCAAGAGATTTGTTTTTCCTTGATACTTGCAGCTTTAAATCTTCCTCCTTCAGCCTTCTAACATGGAGCTGGCTGGTTGCTTCTGTGTACTGCTTACCATGTAAGATAATGTGGTAGAGATTTGGTTTCACTTTTCTTTTTCTGATTTAAGACCCATTTTGGAGAGGACAAATTGAAGCCAAAAGGTGTTTAAAAATTATTTGAATAGTTGTTGCTTTCCAACCAATGGAGTGGAGACTGAGGAAGAAGAAATGGCTGAAAGAGAAGGAAAATGTGGTGGAAATACAGCATTACTCATCTAGGTCAGGCTCTCCTGAAACATGCTTAGTGATGGTGGGCTGGTACATGCTGGCTTTTCTCTGTCTTCAGTATAATGCTATAATAAAGATAGAGGAGAGGAGGTGCTTTGTGCAGCTGTGGATCAGTCACAGCTCAAGATACCTCTATCATGTGGTTGTCTATTATTGCAACTGTATTGTACAGTGACATAAAATATGCACCTGGCATCACAGAGGTGATAAGGGCAAACTTATAGCTCATATCATGACTCTCATTTCTTATAGTGTTTTCTGATTGTACCTGTTGAGTCTGAATTTTTCAACTGTCTGACGTGAGCCCTTTGTTCTCCCTTTGTTCTCTCCAAAAAAAGTCTGAATGTAATTCAGCTATTTCCAGGGTATGCCTGTGTAGAAAATGTGTATTTTTTTTTCTGTTTCTTTCTTTTGTGAGCATGTTTTCTTTTTTTCTTTGGTATTAGTATAATATTTTTCCCCTTATATCTCTAAATAATATGTCAAGAATTCAGTTTAATTTGGATGTAATCACACAAACCCCCATATCTGTTCAAGCAAATGTTTTGTAGATCCTGCAGTAGAAACAACTGGTGGGTGGGGAGTAAGTGCACATGTCAGGAAAGCCTTGCTGGCCTTGGCACCTCTTGTACCACTGCAAAGCCCTGAAGTGACATGCAGCGTTTCCCTCTGGATTATCTGTCAGCTGAGGAGAAAAATTATATTCAGCAGCAATACCCTGCCTTTTTTTCCTCAGTACTGATTCCTGACCTCACCTGTAGGCTTTTTGGGAAATATGTGTATTTTTCTTTATTCTCTTATAAAGCTATCTGAGCACTACTGTGTGGTGTTGGACCATCCTCTGAGAGAGTGGGCTCCTGAAGTCTGAGGAAGTTTTGACCAGCTTTCTCAACTGTTAGGTAATAGCTGTGGTGTATAAACCATTTACTGACTTGCGTAGTTTGAGCTATTTTCCTTTTAAAAAAGGAACAAGGCTCCCCAAGGATAGGTGAAATTGAAATTGAATGCTGTGGAAAAAGATGCTTTTTGAGACAAAACAGCTGTTTCCTTACATTCTTTTGAGGTAGATGACTGTGCCTCTTTAGGTTTCTCATAATCTTTCTAGACCATAAAGTAAGGCAGAGGAAAGGCTGAAACTGAAGTTGTATGAAGTTACAAGCAAATCAAGTACTTAATCAAGTACTTTCTCACAACACTCTTACCTAGAGCTGAAATAATATTGAGGGAGAGGGATAGTAACCATCTATATCAAAAAATGAAACAAAAAACCCCCAAATAAACTGAAATGGTTCCTTTCAGAAAACACATCTACTTACTTTAGAGCTTTTTCTCAACATTCTTGCAATGGGGGAAGGAGGAAATCCTAATGGTTCATTTGAATTTAGTATTTGATATATTAGTTGTACTCTTCTCTTTAATGCTTAAACTTCAGGGCACTTGCACATCTTCCTTCATAACTGCCCTTGGTTTTTTTCCCCTTCTTAGTGAGAATATCCAGAATAACTGATGGATTGAACATTTTAAATGTTTTCTCTCCCTTTGCCAGTGCTGCACGGTTCCTTTACCTTTTCAAAAATGTGATGTTATGAGATAACTTGAGGTAGCATATACAGTAAACAGGTGATATTTTTCTGTCATATGATTAAACTTTGAAAGAAAATCTTTGGGGCTTGTGTATGCATGAGCTATAGTTCCTGCAGGGAGCTTATGGCCAAGCTTGCAGATGACTAAATCGATTTGTTTGCAGAAGTGCTGTATGGGTAGATAGCAAGACTTCCCACTTGGCTCTTGCTTGTCTGATTTTTTTTCTTCCTTTCAAGTATTATTTTTCTCTAGAATACAGAGCAGGCCCTTGTTAATGTTTTCATCTCTATTTGGGCAGGTTCTCCAAGGGTGACCTTATAAAATAATCATCTTTCATTTCTTTGAAAAGAGCTTGTCTGCTAAGGAAATCAGTAGAACTGAAGACTTGTGATTATGTGTAACTGAGATCTGCAAAAGAATGAAAAAAAATTAAAATAAGTACAAGATATTCAGACTTAAAACTGTAATAAAAATAGTTTGTCAGCAACAGGTGTTCTTTTCATCTGCCAACTTTCTGTTTATTACACTGTTGTCCATCTGTGTAGGTCTGTTGCTCTTGGAGTTTCCTACTAAAATGAACAAGACATTTTTCTTCCTGAAATCAGTATTCTGATGAAATCTGCAGACTAGCATAGATGAGGGAGTTGATCTTACCTTGTCCCTTTTCCCACAGGCATTGTTCCAGGGTCTGTGTTTTGCTCGGAGTGTGTGAGGGTTGTGTTAAAATGCGGGAAAGGGGAAAGAGGTGTTGAGGTAGTGCTGGCTTTGGGGAGAGATGAGAGGAACTTTTTAGTACTGGAAGAGTGGGCCAGAGGGGAAAATGACTTGAACAAGTTTTTTGTTAGAAATGTCTTACAGGAAGGAAGCCAAAATAAAGCATGAACAAGGTACTTGCCTTTTCTGAGTTCTGAAGAAGGAGGAGAAATTAGTGATAAGCTCTAGTTCATGAGCTTTATAGTCTATGGGCTAGCATGTTCACTGATATGAAAGCATGTCTTTAAAAAGTCAGAGTACATTTCTGGTTTGGTCTGTGGTGACCACTAAAGGCTTTGTACTAATGCTGTTACTGGGGGCAGCTGCATTATAGTACTGCTTACGTATTTATTCACTGTAGTGACAGTTACATTTCATGTAGCAGCTGTTGAAGCCTCGGCTATTCAACAAGGATGAAATGTGATAAAACTTCAAAGAGGTTTTCTTCTGCAGTATTAATTCTTTATATAAGAACAAATAATTTCTATTACTATTTTTAACTTTTCTCTTTAGTATTATCAAAGAAATTCATTAGCTACTAGTTAGAAGTGTCAAGTTCACTTTATAGCATTTGATTTTCTTATATGCATATATAAGATGTGTTCTAGATTTGTAAAACTAAATTCAGGGAAGTCATGACTATGATAGAAACAGCCCACCTCATGTTATAAACACTTTCAGATTTCCTTAATTCCTCTAAGTGTAATGATGACTTAGTCTCTGGGCACTGGAAGGAGAAAATCCAAGTGTTGTATACAAACGATTTAAGAAACTCTTGACGTGTGCAGAAAATAGTATCTGTTTTGGAAGAGTTATTGATTGCTTCTGCTTTTTAGCTAAGCTTTGATGGAGAAAGGGCAAACTCCATCGTGGAGGATACCAATGAGATTCTCAGGTTAGTGAGAAAATATGACCAGAATGTGTGTGGCTTAAGGGTCTTTATTCTGCTGTAATTTTTCAGTGTAGTCATTTTCGTTGCGCTGGAAACTAGATCAAACTTATCTGTGGGTTGGTTTTTTGTTTTTTTTTTTTTGTTGTTGTTTGTGGGTGCATTTTATTGGCGGGTTTTTGTTGCTGCTTGTGAGTTTTTACTTTGGGGCTGGAGATAGTAACTTGTACAGCTGTAACTGAAGGTTCTGGGTTTGGCTCCTGCTGGCAGCCATGCTCTAATGAGTGGATCCAATTTGGTCACCAGTGTAAAAATATGTTTTTGCCTGGGCTCCATTCAATCTGCCTGGGGAGTTTTTAATGTGCTAGCCAGACATGTGCTTGCAGGGTCTTGTGGTGGCTGACTCCAGACAGACCTGCTCCCTGCCTGTGGCAAAGCTAATGGTGCAGTGGGCCAGTCTGCTTTTGGGAACTGGCTCCAGAGCAGAGCATAGACCATTTGTCATCTTTTCTCCATCTGCATGAGGAGTTTGGCTACTGCCCAGCAAAGAATGACACTTAGAGGAAAAGGTTGTTTGGCCCCATTTCTGTTAATACTGTGTCACAACCTTCACTTAAAACTGATACTAACCCCTTTGTTATATAATTATTTCTCTCTTAACTTTGAAGGAAAGTGTCTATAACTTCTGGTGAAGTACCAGTACTAGACTCTGTGGACAGCAAATACACATTCCAAGGTAATAGATGCTGTGTGTATAATCATGTCCTGACATAAGCTGCTACCAAAGACATCGCAGGCTTTCTCAAGGTTGAGTAATGGCAGCTCTGAGAAAATACCTTTGATTCAGGATTTGCTGACCATGATAAAGAAGGTAGAATTGGTATTTGCATTTTACTTGCTGAAGGTCCCTGAAAAGCAGTGATGTTTTGTCTTCAGTACATATACATAGGACACCAATAAAGTGACCAAAATGAACACTAATGTTCTGTCTCAAGATGTTCCCCTCACACTTCTCATTTTTTGTGAGCTATTACATAGCTGTAGTGATGGAAAACAAGCTGCTATATTTAACTATATTTTAATATATATCAGTAACTGACATATGTTTCATATGTTTAGCTCTAATTAACAGGTTTCCAAATTTATATTATCTAGCTTTCTGTAAGTGTTTATTTTTGTGCAGCACATGTAATGTTATATTCACAGAACTGGTCATAAATTTTTCAACAAAACAAATGTCAGAAAGTGGCAATTTTGAAACTTTCTTAGGGAATGTGAATTTTTTAATGAAAAACTTATTTCCTGAGAAGCTTTGACATGCCTTCATTATGGGTTCTGATCTGAGGAAGGAAGCGACTGCTGCACTGGGGTGTAGGACACAGAAGGAGCTGATATGGGATGTGCTCCTTTTGGCAGAGGAGGCAGTTGATCCTGGTGAATCTTCTCCCTTTGGCTCATTTACATCCCAAGAGGGAATGCAGAAATACTAAGTCTCAAACAGATACCATGTGGATGTAATCACAGCAAAAATGATTAAGCTTAAAAATTATTAAGCAAGCAATGGAGCCCCTGTTAGAAATGTTGCTCTCTTTGTAGGACAGCTGATGCTGAGCACTGTGCTCATGGAGTATTGGCACTTGGAACCTGCCTCTGACTTCATGTGACAGTCCCAGCTCCTCCTTCAGCTCAGCCATGCTTTGGAAACCAGACACAGCCTCCACACAGACCTGCTCCCTGCCATCATGGTACAGAGATAATTCTGTATGAGAGGGCTTCCTCCGGGCCAGGAGTCAGGGGTGGAATAAACAATGCAGTCTTTTGACAGTCTGTTTGAAGGAATCTGGGGGAAAAGCCATGCCTCAACTCCTCCCTGCTCCCCCCCTGCCCCAAACCTCATGCTCATTTAATTCTTTTTGAACATTGGATATCAAACATAAAATGCTGGACCTGGTTGTCCTCATTCACACTCAAAGAACATGAATTCACAGGAGCTGGTGAGAAGTTTGCCAAACCCATTTATCTACCTAAAGGTTTATAGGATAAAGGGACACAAAAGCCATCTTTCTTTGCTTTTCATGATCTGCAAAAGGCAGCTGCCTCTGCTGATTGCTGTCAGGTCCCAAGGAAAGGCTGCATTCAGGGGAGGGTGGGACAGACTGACAAGGATGTTTGTGAGCCAAATCCAAGTCTCCATCAAATAAAGCAATCTCCTGCTTACAGGGAGTTTGTGACATAAATGGTATAATTTGCCTTGAGTACATATTTTTGCCCTCTCTAATTCCTAACAGAAAGATCTGACATTCTTTCCCTATAGAGAAATTTCTTGTAAATTCCAAGTTTGTCTCCTCTAACACCAAGTGTTTCTGCACCGGGCTCCAGTAGAGCCAGAACTTGCTATGGCAGTGCTGTGTGAGGTGTTCAGAAAGGTGTTACCTTCACTAGGTTATGGTTGTGGCTTTGCTGCTTGTCAGGCTTACTGAGCCTTCCTTTACCACTGGAGCTAGTACTTCTACTTCTCTCATTCCCCGGCATGTAAAATAACTTTGTTGTTTGGAACCCCATGTCTTAGCTGTGCTCTGTGCAGCTGCTCTCTCCTACATGATAAGGGTAAGGAAAGCATCAGCATCTCACTTCTGGCTTCCCTGCTTGTTGCAGAAGTTTCAGTACATCATTGCCATATTCTCTGCCTATGTAGCATTTGGTTTGTTTTTTTTCTTTTTAAACTGAGCTCTATGTCTTTGAAATGTGATGCCACGGTTTCCATCATTACCTTCCCTACACAGGGTCTGATTTTGAAACACACATTTTCACTATGGTGGAACCATCTGCTGCGTGTGGGGAATTAGCAGTACTAGGCATAATGTTTCTTTATACTATCAAGAAATATGCCCAAATAGTGCAATATGATTGGGCATAATAAGATTTAAATGCCTGTTCAGTGCATAGATCTGCAGGAAGGCCATTTTCACATCATCTTGCATTGCCTTACATTATGCTATATTGAATTTCATTTCAGGTTTTGTTTGCTGGTGTCATACAGGACCTGCTGTTGTTATTACCTCAGATACATGTGTTTTTAATAATAGTGATCTGAGATTCAGATATAGTTGAATTTACATGAGCTGAGCCATGAATGTGTTATAAGCTGCCTTGTATTTACTGGACAGTAAAAGCATACATGTGGGTAGTTACTGTAGAGTAATAAATGTATTGTAAATTCACACTTAACCTCCCAGGTGGTACCTGTTTGTGGAGCCATATCTAAGGGTGGTCAGGAGTTACAATAATATTATTGTTCTTTTCATAAATCCATGGCATTTATAGGGCTCTAAGCAAGCTATATACTTCTTTTCACAGTTGCTATTTATCTTTAAAGGCTTGTATTTTCTTCTTTCTTTTTATTTCAGCATGTCTCATATACAAGCCTGGGTGCATTCTTTCATACAGTATTGAATTACACTTTCATGGGCATCATACAAAATGGTTTTTTCCTCCCCTCAATAGCTGGTGGCAGTTTTGTGCCTTTTCAAGCCTTAGATCCCTTTAAAATATTAACTAATCCCTAGCCCACAATTATAATCTATAATTTTCAGAAGTTAAAACAGAGGCAGAGAGGCAGAGAGGTTAACTTGCTGCAGATGTAGTGGTACAGCAGTAAGCCATGAATTAATCATTGCAAGCATCCTTGTAGAACCACAAGTACAGAATCTTGTCAGGCATCTAAAGTGTGTGACTTCCCAGCTCCCAGTCCCTAAATTGCACCACTGATCTTCAGAGTGTCCCCTCTGTGTTTTTCCTGTGTCCCTGATGATGACTGTTCATCGAGAATGATGTATGCTATGCTATTAGTTACGTTTCCATACTGTCAGAACATAAAACCTACTGATGGTGAAAGATGTGGGGACACCTTTTGCTCCCTCCCTCATTCCTGTTTCTGCAAGCCTTTTGCAAATTATCAGTGTTGAAAGAAGTCATGAGGAAAGGAAGATGAACGCATGACTGAAGAAAGCTTGAGATGCTAGAAACCTGATAAGTTTCTAATGTCCTTTAGCTTCCTGGCAGGTTGTAAGGGACCAGAAATCTGTTTTTACTATTTCTAATTTTGTGAAATGCTGTTGGCTGAGAAAAAGAATGTTGAAGCCAAAATATTGGTTATGAAACTCTTTATCTCTCCTTTTGTTCAGGCTGATAGTGTCCAGAAAAAGCAAATGTTTCACATGGATCCTTGGTGTTCCATGCTGACATAAAGAGACATACAGACATAGAGAAATGTGACCAGAGCTGTTCTCTCTCACATTTGCCATCACAGATCAGGCTCTCTCCATACCAGAAAATTGATGTTCTCTCTAATAATTCAATAGTAATAATTATTATATAATATAAACAGTATAACTTTATATTTGATTAAATTTAAAGTATAATAAAAATCAAATAATCTAATAATCTAAAAATGTCTTTTGATTCTGACCCACTTTTATTCTATGAAATTATGCTCACAAGAAAAATCAAATCAGGTTTTACTTCCTTTTATTGCACCTCCCTGCCTCTACTGCAAAACACCCCAATTTCTAGCAGGAGTGGGATTTAGGCTGTGTTGTATTACAGTTGTTGCAAATATTCATCTTGGCACCATGCCAAGTGGTTAAAGAACATTTCATCTCTACACAGAGATGAAAGAAATACAAAAATCTAACTGGAATTGGTGTTGTTGAGAGGAGTGGGAGGATTGAAGGCTAATATCAAATAAATGCAAGCTATGTTCACCTCCTATTTGTGGAAGTGAAGTTCTTGGAAAAAGCAAAATGGCTTCTGAAAGAACCTTCACAATAATGTATAGAATACATGTTGGAAACATTTTTATGTCTAGAAGAAAGGCTTGAATCTACTTTTTGTTGTCTTTCATTTGAAATCAATAACAAAAACTGAGTTTGCTCAGTAGATTTGGTAGATTTCCCCAAAAGAGGAGTACTGCCAGCTCTTGAAATGATAGATGTATTTTTCTCATCTTTCTTTCTCTAGACTCTTTAAATACATTTGGGTCTGCCTTGGACCTAAGCTGTGTGAAGCACTGTGGGGATTTGTGAGCCCCTGCCCCGGAGAGTGGTAAATCCCCTTGGAGGGATGCCACTATAATTTAAGGGTTAAGGTGACCCCTATGGTCCATCCCTGTTGATGGTGCCTGTACCCCAGTTCTACCCTTCCCCCTGGCCTGTTGGCCAGCCCCTTTTCCTTCCCCCTAGGCGGTTCCTTCCCTGCCTCCTTTCCTCAGACCGTCCCTTATCCCTAGAACCTTCCCTCATCCTTGGTCCCCTATTAGCCCAAGTTCTCTGATCCCTCCCCTGCCTCAGACTGGTTGGCTCTGGTACCCTGGACCCTCCTCTGTCCCACCCCCCGGCCCCAAGTTCATTGGTCCCACTTGCTCTCCACCCCTAGTACAAATGATGTTGCACAGCCCTGCCCTGGGCCTTTTGTTCCTGGACCGTTCTCGAGCGAGGGGGAATAAACTCTCCTCGTGGAACCCATACAAAGGCCCCTCTCTACTCCTTGCTGCTGACTCCAACAATATCTGTCCTGCTGCGTGAGTGCCTGTGTGGGTGTGTGGGGCTGACCAAAGCGGCTTCCCTGGAGACGCTTCTGGGAAGGTTGCGGCACCCTACCATCTACCCCACGCCGCAACAAAGCACTAAGCATTTCCAAGGGGTTTGTGACTTATGGGCAATGTTGGCTGGTCCACAGCATGATTCAGTCCTGCTTGTGCTGTGTCTCTTGCCTGTGTGCTGGTGTTACAGCTGGTGGGGGCACTCCAGATGCAGTGCTCTCTGGGGTCCAAGGGATAGCTTTGTGAGAAGGCAGTGCTGTGAACTAGATCATGGTTTCAAGCCCATTTACACAGAATCACAATTACTAGGTTGGAAGAGATTTTCAAGATCATCAAGTCCAACCCATGCCCCAACACCTCACTGTCATTAAAGAATATGAAAAGATTCACATGAATGCCTTTTGGTGTCAGAACAGAAAAGCAGAACCTTTGTTCTCTGACTCCAGTATTTATAGATTCTCGACAACGACCAGGGATTGGATAATTAAGTTGCCACCTTCCCAAGCACACTAGTCATGAGACACATCCATCAAAAGACGTTTCTTAGAAGGAATGTGATAACTTTGGTTATAGAACTTGCATGGGAACTATGAAAACATTATCAGAAGGCTTTAATTTTCAGGGCGACACCTCACCTGCTGAAGGTACACCAAGATGTTTAGATGTTATCTCCCAGTGGCAGATTCAAATGAGTACCCTATAGCCAGGAGGCTTTTATGCTGTTCTGCCCCTCCCACCTCCCTCCCTGCCTCCTCTTTCACAGCCCTGTGTTGCTTCTGCAGACCTATGCCCTGGTGCCATGGGAGGAAGGCTACATGGCTTCTGGCTATGCAGCATTTCCAAAGCAAGGCACCAGACTGTCTGGGAAGTGGCGAATTGTGTGCACCCAACAATTCTGGGCACTTTGCTTTAATGTTTTATGACAAAGGATATTATTGAGTCACCTTAAGTTTTGTGGCTCTCAGCTGTTTTCTTAGATTTTTTTTTTTTTGTTACTTCTAGTCAATTGTCTTGGTCTGGTGAGGTGGTTGGCCTCATACAGACCAGTGTAAATGGTAATGGTACCCTGACTGACTGGGCTGTATGCATGTAGAGTGAAAAAAATTGCTGCCAAACATATGGCTTTCACAGCATGTGCCAAGAACTCTTTCATTCCTGTGACATCCTACAGCTAGAGGTAGGATGGACAAGATGTGAGGGAAAGAAGAGAGGCAACATAACGTTATCCTTGTCGAACAAGATGGAACGCGTCTGTTTATTCCTGGATACGCAGGATTACATTTAGAGCTCTTAAGAGAAGCAACTGCTAAAGTCAATCCCACTTTTGCCTAGAAAATGGACAGACTGTCTCTTGGTGACAAAGACCCTGTGACAAGCATCAGAGCAAGTGAAGCTTGCTGTGTCACATTTTGTGGAAAATAAGATTGGACTCATTCTATCAATCTCCTTCTCTAAATCTCTTTCTTTTTTTTTTTTGTTCTGCTGCACACCCCAGAGGACATGATGGTTATTGGATATATTTGTTTGCTGTGTCAGATGAGTGGAAAGTTTTACTCTGATGCTGTGGCTTGTTCTGAGCCCCTGGTAGTGTCGTGTTCAGCTGAGACTCCCATCTGAGCCTGCGGGTGTGTGTGTGAGCACGTGTGGAAACTGTCTGTGCCTGCCAGGCACAGTGAGAGCTTGCTGTTATTGCTGTCTCATCTCCATGACAGATTTATTTTCTTCTGTATAGTTGTAGTGACTCTTGCTCATGTTCTGTCCTTATTGGTGTCACTAGCCTCTCCCTTTGAGTCTGATCTAATGCAGGGAGGAAAATCTTTGCTGATGCTGTTGGACTCCTTGGCTTTGTTCCCCTGCTGAATAGAATCTTGAATTTCTTGGCCTCTTGTCCAAGGTCCCACTGTGCCACTCCACTGTATTCCAGGCTGTCTGGATTTGCAGCATTCCCTGCAGGCATCAGTGGCCAGTGCATAGGTACCTTGCAGCTTGCTCTGCTGCTCTTCCACTTCCTGCAGCTCCTTGGGGAGCTTGCAAAGCCTCCAGAAAACTTACAAATTCAGGTTTCTAAATACCAAGTTTTTATGATATGAGTAAATAAACATGCCATGGATTGTTGGTGTGTTCATGAGCATCCTCAATGGCTTGTCTGATGTTTTCTTTCCTCCCTGGCACTGTGCAGAAACGTTCTGTCCAGAATGTTTCCAGTCTCTTTTCAGAGTGGGTCCCTGAGGGGAGGCTGGGTGTGCACAGGTGAAACACACTTGTATTGCTGAAATTTTCTGTGCATCTTGCTAGGGGAGTTTTCCCAAAGTTATCCCAAGATGATGGAGGGAGCTCCATCATTTGCTGTAAAAAATAAAATTGAGGTGGTAATGATGGCTGATAACCAGAATGTCTTACAGCCAGAGGCATTTTTTATTTATTTGTGTTTTGTTTGGGTTTTTTTTTGGTTTTTTGTTTCTTCTCAGTGAACCAGAAGATAAGTGTTCAAAAGCAAATCTAGTCCTGAGCCTATCTGCAAGATCTTAAAATGGAGCCAAAATCCCTTCTAAATAGGGCTCCCTGGCTTTCAGTTTCAAGAACATCTGAGCTCTGGGAGTCTGTCACAACCCACAACCAGGCTGGTTTCTGCAGTCTGGTATCAAAACTCACTGAAGCTTTTCTTTCTTAAAAACCAGCCTTTGGGATCCATCACTGCAACTTTTGGCCAAACTGAATATAACCTGGTGGTCTGATAGCAGCACAGTCAGCCATGGCAGGGGCTGTGAAGTGACCAGGTACCCAGTTTAAAGCACTAAATTAAAATGAAACTGCCCAAGTAGTACAGAAGGAAAAGAGATTTGGCTCCTCAGGTTCACCAACTCTTTGCAAAAAACAAAACTCAAACCAGTTTTGCAGTGTGAAAACATTTATTTAACTCTGTACTTAGTTATTTAATGCTTGCTAGTGCATTAAGTGAAGAATTAATGTTACAAATGATTCTACTCTTTAGCAAGCATACCCATACTTTCCTAGAAAAGCCTTTCTCAAAACATTTTACCTTAATTTTTCTGTTCCCAGACCCTAGAATTTCCAATAAGATCTAGATAGTACTTTAGGTTGTATTCAAATTGACCTGTTTGGTACTTTTCTGCCACTAAACACAAGTTCTTCCCCAGAAGTGCTGCCTGCTGCTCCTGAAATATCTAGGGTAGTGCCTGATGCTGCCAACAGTAAATAACAGCCCAGGTAATGGAATTGGTTCCTGCTCAGTGAAGAGATGTGAAGGAGTTAAAATTTCTCAAAAGTGGACTGTAAATGGAACTGAACTGTGCTGGTGCTGAGATCTGAGATCTATTAGTTTTGACATCCTCAGTTATTCTGGTGCTTCTCATCATCTGTAAAGTTAACAAGGGCTGATAAGAGATGATGAGGCACCACATGGGTTTGTATTTCAGAACTCATAAATATCTCACAATACCATTTTTCTTACAATCAGATACATTAATTTGTTGACTGTAGATGTTACTGAATATTCACTTGGTACAGAAGTTTAACAAAGGCATTGCAAGGATAAACACTTTTAAATCAGTAGATAGAAGCCATGGGTTGTGCTGTGTGCTCAGCTGTTAAGTGTTTTCAAATGCATGTTCTAATTTTACTCAAATTGTTGATTTCTTTGACCTGCTTTCTTCCTTGAAAGTATGATTCATAGGCAACCTTCTCCTCCAGCTGTATTTCTATCCCTTTTTGGTGTGACTTGGTAATTTCATACTAGCGAGTCAGATACCTGAGGGTGAATTTAATTTGAAATAAACCTTACTCTTGGAAGAGCAATTTTTATGAGGGGATCAAACAATGTAACGTACAATCTTCTCAGGCTGCATGTCACCTGGAGATGCCTGCAACTCAAATTAAGTAAAGATGCTCTTTCAAGCAAAAAAATTCTATGAAATATAGTGTGGACAAACTCTCCAAAGTAGTAGTTATTCTTGCTTCTGCTATAATAAGATGAAGCACACAAATATCACTTGATTAACAGCTGCAGTATTAATTTCCCTTTTTGGTTGCTTGACTCACAGCAAGAATCGTGTCAATGCAGCAGAGAAGCAATTAAATTGATTTTAATCTTTGTCAGAGAAGATAACATGCCTTTTTCTCTTCTCATTTAAATAATTAAAGTTTCAGCAGGTATTATTTCTGGCTTTAAAGAAATTGGTATCTTAATGTAATAGAATCCTTGTAATTATACACTTAATGGATCTTAATAAGTTAATCATGGTTTTTCATTTAAAATGTTTTTTTTACTTATTAAACTTTTATTTGCTTTGATGGTTATGCTTTTAAGAGGGTAGAAAATATTAAAAAAATAAAGTTCTAAAAAAAGCCTCACATCTTTTTTTTTTTTCCCATATTCCTACATGGCCTTTCAAATTCATTCTCAGTAGTTGGATTTCAACACATGCTTTAAAAATTCTTATCCAGCGAAGCTTTCTGTTATGCTACAGTTAATTATTTTGTTGAAAAAGCTTCATGTAATGAGGACAAACAAATACTCTTTTATCTTCGTTGTAGTG
The DNA here is from genome assembly GCF_049639895.1 of Pseudopodoces humilis. NCBI lineage: Eukaryota > Metazoa > Chordata > Aves > Passeriformes > Paridae > Pseudopodoces > Pseudopodoces humilis. The sequence goes on along the minus strand of NC_142209.1, from coordinate 14,355,833 downwards.
CAGACTCCAATTCTGCAGGAGTATAGCAAATATTTCTTTGTCCTCTTTGATCCAAGCTGTTAGGCAGTATTTGGGGTCCTCCAGGTTATTCCCATTAGGCAGGAAAATGGCTGCTGGAGTCAGGTGTGCCTTTGATGTGATGCTCTGTTTACCTGGAGCGTGTGCACAGCCTTTCCCTGCTCCCAGTAAGCAGACACCGTCTTGCCTGGCAGTCCCAAGCTTGCGTGCTCAGGCAGCACTTTACCCCACAATCTTTCTCTTGGTAATGACTTGACATTGCAAACTGCATTTATTTATTTTGTTCTGAATTTTCCCCTTTGGAAAATTCCTGCTCCCTTGGAGCAGGATTGCCACCAGTCTTCCGTTATTTGTTCTGGTTTTCTGGATGACAGAGCCTTAACCCTTCTTGCTGAGAAAAAAACTTATCCTACAGTAAACCACTATTCTCCGGAGCATCCATGAAAGCTCCCTGCTCTGTAATGACCCACTTCATATAGAAAAGGCTGTAGTAAAAAATTTGCTTGCCTTTTAAATGGGACAGATGCCTCGTCTAACAGGGAGGGCTGTCCCTGGGAAGACTTGCTTCTTGGACTGGGTTCTGGAACTCCCCTCGCCCTTCCAGGGGCTGTTGTGAGCCCTTGGGGCCATGAATACCTTGTACTCACTGAGGGCAGGGACTCACTGATGCAGAGCCAACTTTTGCTTTGGAGTTGCAACCTGTATCTCTTGTGGTTCTTCCTGTTTTGGGAAGAGAGGGAAAAGGAAAAAAAAGTATCAAAGATTAACTACTTTGCAAGGTTTAGTACAAAGGGCTCTACAAATATTTGGAAAGTGAAGGTGTTTCCATCTGGGAATCTTTACATTTTGAGAATAAAAATAATGCAGAGTGACATAGTGACAGGCAATGTGAAGTTTCATTTAAAAAATATCATGAATGTACAAATAATATACTTTATATTTTATAAACAAAAATTGAAAACTCCTGTATCTACTATGTGAATTACTAGAAGTTAACAATTCATCAATGTTTTCTCATACAGTGGATTTGGTTGTGCTCTTTGATAATTCCCATTTGCTCAGTGACCTTGGTAGAAAATACTTGTTTGTGAGTATCATTGTTTATGTTCCTGAATTTGCATTGAAATCAGTTGCACCCTAATCTTTTTTTTTATAAGAACTTTTTTTCCACATATAAATTATGGTAGTGATGAGCAACACCACACATAAGCAGCAGGGAGCATACCAGCATCTGATTTATGTCCATGCTCAACAGCAGCTCTGTATTTCTCCTTTTTTTTTTACTGCATATTAAGGTTCTTTTTATGATATTTTTTCTCTTTGTCTAGAAAAATGCTTCATATTTGCTCTTTCTTTGAATAGATATAAAATCTTCTCTTCTAAAATATCTTGTTATGTGTGATTTGGAAGCTGTATTAAAGATTTCCTGACATATTTCCTTTTTCTTGGATTTCATTACAGGTGATGCAAAAAATTTTGGCAGGGCGTTAGACATAATAGATAGTAAAACTACATGAGAGATGCCTGTGTGTATCCCTACATCCCAGAATAAAGTAATCTAAAAAAAAAACCCAAAAAACCAACAGCAGGAAAAGCACAGAAAGTCACTTGTTTGCAGTCTCTCTCAGCCTGGTTCTTATATCTCTGTGAGTAAAGCTACTGGAATGTGATTGCTGGACTCTCAGGGTTTCCATTGCTCTGCTTGGTAAAGATCTTCATGTATGTCTTGAGCTGTAGATATGGCTGTGTCTGTTCTTCAGTATGTACAATTCAGGGTGACAAATATAGTTTCATAAAGCACATATGCATAGAAAGACTGCTATTCTTTCATCTCCAGTTTATGAAAGGAAGAATTCCTCTCTTCTGTGCACAAATAACTTGTCTGTGCAAAAGCCTGCTGCTTCATGGCTTGGGTGACACCTCTGTGTCCTGCATAGGTGAAAAAAATGCTCGTCATTGAACTTAAAATCTGTTTCATGGGGTCTAATACAATTAATTAAGTTAGTCTCATCTCATTTATATCATTGTGCCATATGGTGTGTGCGCAGGCAAAGATTTAGTCCAGGCGGAAATTTTATGGAAGAGAATTGCAAATAGGAAAGCAAGGGAGAAACAGGGTGGTTAATCAACAGAGACGGGTTCTTGATAAATACATACTGTTTACCCTAAATATGGAAAAGATACATAACAGATGCTGAATTCTTCGGCACTCTTGGCAGCGTATCACGCTTGATAGCAACGGCAGTATGAACAATGTAAGTGATGTAGCATATAGGAAGGGATACTCTTTAACTAAGAACCAAGTTGGAAAAGATAATGCTTGTTGCCTTGCCTACCAACTCATTGCTGGGAGTGTTACAGGCAGTCTGCAGATAAAAGATAATACTGTCTGAATGGACTAACATGAGCAATTACTGCCTATATTGCTCTTTGTTTTTCCTCTTTCAAAATCTCAGCTCAGAATGATTGCAACGGCTTCCTAGTAGAAGTTTTTGTAGGGCAAATCTGCTCTGCCCTGTATTCTCAATTGCATCCTAAGTTTTTGATCAGAAATATAGAGATATAAACCTTTATCTAAATGACTTTTGAGACATTATTTTATTCATGTCTTAAATGTCAGCCAGTGGATATTACCACTAGTAATACAGTGCACAGATTATTTAAACTGTTTAGGTGAAGCCTTTGAAGTGTAGTGGGGTTTTTTTGTGATGAACAAAATTGAAAATGCTTTTGACTTTACTGATACATGTTTCACGCTTATTTCCTTATTTCTACAGTTCTTGCAGTGCCACCTTACTTTTAGGACAAATCCAGAAGCCTTAAAGTAGGATCTGAATTTTTTCTTTCAGTCAAAATTTCCATAAGTCTGACCTAAAATAGTTTGTGTAGTAAAAATCACATGGTAGCAGATGTTATTGTCCTGATAGATATTTTTGTTGTATTTGATTCAGTATAATTAGGAACTGATTTGGCAAAATCCCTTCACCATCCTTATTAATCAGATAAAATATTATCATCATAAAAAATCCATAGGAAATGCTTTTAATGACTCTCCTATGAAAAAATTTACTAACAGATATTGTATATAGAAAACCTTGAAGTCTTCATCACTGGGTGTATGTGTGTTTGTTAATAATGCCCTCAGTAACCATGCATGACACACTGTTATCAGACGGCAAAAGCCTCTCAATCTTTGTCACTTCATTTGTTTGAATATTTTATCTAGGAGTCAGCAATTGAAATCACCTGGTGTTTCTGTGTTTGGAGTGAAGCTGTAGTATACCTTACTGCTTGTCTGTAGTTGAGCTGAACAACTTCTCAAGAAAGTTTTTAATTTTTTTTTTTCCCAAAAACAAATTCAGTTGTCCTGTTAGGAGCACAGGTTAAAAGCATTTCTCAATTTTAGATGCAATAATTTCTGTCTAATAGCAGTACCTTACCTTCATCTACCTACTCAAGTAGTTTTAAGATGTGGTTTGATAGGAAAGGTATATATGGTATGGCTGCCTGATGATGGGAGAGCAGACCTGATGATCCAGGCAGCTCTTTAACCTTCCTGCCTCCCCATACACTGAGGTTTGGGCTAAATTGTGTCTGGCCAAGCAAGGCAGCTGTCTACAAGGTGGCTCTGCTGAAAGGGTGCCTGGGCTAGGTGGCAGATCAACAGGTCTCCATGCCTGTGCAGCCAGGAGCCAGTGCTGCTTTCCATGTCCATTGTTGAAGCATGTCTTGTGGCTTCCTAATGCTCTGTGTCAACCAACTAGATGGAGCATTCAAGAGCTTAAATCTAGAAAATTAATGGTTTGACATTTCAGGTGTGTTTACCTTTTGTGACCTGCAGGATAGTTACATAGGAGGATGCATAGGAGGAAAAGGAAGCTGAAGTTTCACATCTCAATCAGGCTTGGTTGTCAGCCTCTCAGGCCACTGGCAGTGCCAAACACTTTTAAATAGTACCAACAGTGTGAACATAGTTTATAGTCAGTAAATTTGTGTGCTCCAGACTAAGCATGGCTGCTTTATTTTGCCCTCCTTGTGAAATTGCCCATTGTGAATACTGTGAATAGAAGGTGCTTAGAGTAGCAGTGGGAGGATGTAATGTGGTAATAGGTGTGATGAAGGGCAGGAGTCTGTTAAAAAAGCCAGAACTGTAGTTGCAGCACAGAGGCCTTTAGGGCACGGTAGTTATAGCAGTGGTAAGATGTAGGCCTCTGGGGAAGAATTAGAGAATATCTACTGACAGTTAGGCTTGCTTTTCTATACTTTTATTTATTTGTGTGAAGTTTTACTAACAGTCACTGTTTTCTTTGCCTCATATGAAGGTCTTGCATTATTTTTTTTGCCCTGCAGTGCTTTGTTAGGGTGGTAGGCAGGGTAAAAGTGTGGGTGCTCCTTGGGAAAGGATGAGTTCATTGCATAGGAGACTTTCTTGTGTGCAGGGCTGTGTACAATGGCTGCTCACCATCCAGCAGCTACACATGCAGTGTGATCCACCAAAAGTTGTCTTGTGTATTCTAGGGTTAGTGCCAGTGGATGCCATGGTTCCCTGACATACTTCCTAGGAAGTTTATCCTTACTTACATGTCTGGTGGCCTCATTGGCTGAATCTGCCAAGTTCTACTCCTGCTTTCTGTTTGAAGCACTCAGCTGTCCAGGCTGGGCCTGGTTTCCTCATCTCATGTGTCCTTGAGGCTCAGGAGCCACTTCTACCCATTTGGGGTTTGCCAAGCAGGACTCCACAGCTGCTGCTCTTTTTGGATAGGACTCAGAAATTCTGTCACTTTGACCCCCAAAATAGTCACAGGATACCAGAATCAATTAGGGTGGAAAAGACCTCTGAGATCATCAAGTCCAATACATGACCCAACATCACCATGTTAACCAGACATCAGTGCCATGTCCAGTCTTGGTTAAACACTTCCAGGGACGGTGACTCCCTGGGCATACCATTCAAATGTCTAACCACCCTTTCAGTGAGTAATTTTTTTCCTAATGTCCAACCTAAGCTTCCCCTGGTGCAACTAAAACCTGTGTCTTCTTGTTCTATCACTAGTCCTGGACTCTCCCCAGGTTTGATGCTTGATCTGACAAAGGATGCTTCCCTTATGGCTTTGGTTATGCCTCTTCAGAGAGAACAGAGTAATAAAGCATAGAAACCCCCCCCTTTCAAGTGAATTTCTCAGTCATAAAGATTAAATGAGAATAGATAGTGAAAGTGGGATGGAGAGTGTGGGCTCTGATTTTACCTTGTAAATCTGTGCTGCATTTTTTCCTGCTTTCCTGTTGTGATGATAGTGGTAAAATAACTTTTCTTTCACAGTGTCTATATGTAAAAGCTTTGATGTTTCATTCTTTGCTGGTTCACTTCTGCAGAAGTTTTCATGTGCGCTCCCACTGTGTTTGTACCATGACAATACCAGAGCCATAACTGGCTGATGGTAATTGAAAACTACTGAGGATGACTCTCTGTGCCTCCACAGTGAAAGGTAAACCACTACTGGTCATCCACAAATAAAATAAAATTCTGGATTTTTTGGATATAACTCAAATATTATTGCAGTAACTTCTGCAGGCTCATTCTGTATGTCACGTTGTCCAATTTAAAATATATTCTCTTGTATCATTGAGATCATTGTGTGATATGAAATATTTGAAAACATTGAAGAGCTGTACAAGTGCACCTGGCTGACCTCTCTCATTCCATTCATTATGTTTTATGTCATATTGTATCATCTTTTATTCATCTCTTCACTAGTTAACTTTCCCTTCTTTTTAATTGCTCATTATAAAGTTTTTTTTTTGGAACTTGTAGTACTTTTCATTTTACCTCTGTGAACCTATTTTGGTTTTGATTTGTGGTTTTTTACCTTCTTTAAATAATTGACCATGAAAAAAATATGATATTATGCTGGTTTTGGCTGGGGCATAGTTAATTTCTTCACAGTAGCTGCTCTGGGGTTGTGTTTTGGATGTGTGCTGAAAACAGTGTTGATAACACAGGGATGTTTTAGCTATTGCTGAGCAGCACTCGCACAGCATCAAGGCCATTTCTGTTCCTCACCCTACCCCACCAGTGAGGAGATTGGGGGTACACAAGGAGTTGGGAGGGGACACAGCCTCGACAGGTGATCCCAGCTGACCCAAGGGATATCCCAGACCATATGAAGTAATGCTCAGCACATGAGGCTTGGGGAAAGAGAAGGAGGGGTGTTTGGAGTGATTACACTCAGCTGTTTGGTTTCATGGGTATGGTGGTATTTAGTCAAAGGTTGCACTTGATAATATTGGAGGTCTTTTGCAACCTCAGTGATTCTGTAATGGTGTTTGTCTTCCCAAGTCATGATTATGTGCAATGGAGCCTGGCTTTCCTGGAAATGACTAAGCCGCCTGCCTGCCTGAATTCCTTGCTTTGCTTGTGTGTGTGTCTTTTACTTTCCCTATTAAACTGTTTTTATCTCAACCCACAAGTTTTCTCACTTTTACTTCTCTGATTCTCTCTGCCATCCTGCTCGGGGGAGTGAGTTAGTGAGTGGCTGTGTGGTACTCAGTTGCTAGCAGGCATTAAACCTTAACTGGTATAAAGATGAAGAATGATGATATAATAGCTCCAGTTGTCTTCTCTCCTATATAACCTAATGATTATCACTAGTGTTGGGAAATGAATTTTCAGAATTTATGATTCTCCAGGAAAAGAGGTAAGAGGGAAACAGGAATTGGGGCATGCAGATAACAGAAATAACTTCAACAGAGATATTCTTTCTCACCTTGTGTCTGATCTAATTATGACATGATTGTCTGCTGTTCTCTGGTATTTTACTGTATGGGCAAATGAGCCCATTTCTGAGATTTAACAGATCACAGATGAGAAAACATAGGTTAGCCTGAGCTTTCTTCTCAGTCTTGCTGTCTCCAATGTTTCCTGCACCAGATGCTCCCTTTATTACCAAACTATTCCTGCTGGGTGTTTGTTGAGGGGTGCTCACATGCAAAGAGGCAGGGGTCTCTGTTCTCACCTACTTCTGCTTGACAGATTCTTGAACAACAAACCAAATGAGTTATTGAGAAACAAGGTGACGTGCAAGCAAAGTGACCAGAAAAAGAGCATTTTATCTTCCTCTAAGTATGACTTCAACATTCTCGTTTTGGAAGTCTAATTTAAAAATAATTCAGTGCTTCACTGCTTAATTCTCTTGTGCTGTTGATGTGGGAGACTTCAGAGTGACAACAAAAATAAGGTAATAAAAGCAGACAATGACTTTGGTTATGTATTGTGTATCATAAATATTTGTGTCTCTGACTGGTTTCATTTTAGCTAGCTGAGGAAATATAACTTGCTGAAGGCGGTTACCTTTGTTCAAAGCCAACTGAGACAGCACCAGCACTCAGTAATTACAGCCATACAGTTTCCAGGAGACTCCTTCTTCACCAGCCCTGTCGTCTCATGTCCCCATTTGTAACACTGTTCATTATATTCAACCTGCTGCCGTCACTCCAGAGCTTTCAAAAGGTATTCTGTGGGCTATCGTGCTGCAGGACGTGGATAATGAAATAGTTATACGTGACTTGTATTATAATCGGCTCACCTAACTTTCATTTGGCTTGAAAAGTAGACTTAATAAAAGCAAGAGTGAAAGGCATTTTATGTTTTTAATAAGGAGTCTCATGTGCTATAACCTGCTGTTTTTCATTGTGTGTCTCTTCTCATGGTTTCTTTTTGAAGCACCTGACAGAAGAAGAGCAGTGAATGTCTCTTAATCTTAAAGCTTTTTGAGAAACTGCAGCGGTAATCAACAGTACTCATCAGTAATTTCCAACTGCAGTAAGTGACTCAAAGTTTTTACATCTACATCTTACATTTTAAATGGATAATTATTTGTTAATGGTAAAGATAGTCCTCTTCATCAAAAACAAAATCAAAATATCTACACGCTCTAGAACAGCACATCTGTTTAATCACTTATTAGCAAATTTTTTTTCCAATATCTAATAATAAGTTTGTAAAAATCCCCCTATCCTTGCAGTATCTCCAGTTGTACTGTAAAAGAGCTAAAGGAGTTTGTGCTGCTCTGTTCTGTGGCGAGACAGAGCCATGCTCCACATCAAGCTTTAGAAATTCCTAGAGGAGCAATGAATAGAGACAAGTTCAAACACTGAAATCTGGGTGTGATAACCATTGGAAAATAGCTTCCTAATGTAAACCAGAACTCTTTGTTGTAGTGCTGTTATCTTTGTTTGACTAGACAGTCATTGGTACAGGAGGTCCACTGTGTAGCTCCAGGGAAGTCCCATCCTTGCTTTTGTAGACCTGGATCAGCATATGTGCCGTAGCTCAGACGAGAGGCAGGATGCACGTCTGTGGGCAGCATAAATTGAAGGTGAGGTGGAAGTGCAGCCACTGTAGGAACTTCTAAATGGATACCTGATTTCTGAGGTCATATGCATAATGGTAGTGGAGTAGGTTCAATAAATGCAGGCATGACTGGTGGGATTGCAGAGAGCTGGCTAAAAAATGCCCACCTTGCTCAATAAAAACCAGAGGTAGTGTTGGCCAGTGGTGGAAAGCTCTTTGGGGGGGGCAGCTGGTTTCCTGCCCCTTTGATTAAGAACATCTGGATTTCGGTGCACACCTTCTTCACCTCCCAGCTCTCTTTCCACTTGTTCTGGGTACAGACCCAGAACTGTACCACCAGAAACACTACTTTCAGCTATGACTGTGAGGTCATGGTATTCAGTTTTTCTCCTTGTCACAGCTACTAATAGTCACATTTCCTGTAAACTTCAGACATCTACTTTGCACTTGCTACTTAATTTTAACCCCAACTCCAGTTGGAACTAGTGGAACACTCTTCTCCTCGTAATATTGGTTATGCAAAGTACACAGTAGTTTAGAAACCGCTGCCTTCTCTTGACAGTTTTGATGGATTGGTTCAGGGACTTGTGTCAATACCTTGTTGTCTTTTTAGCTCTGCAAGAAGCAGGCAGTCACTGGCTGGATTTTCTAGGTTGTTTATATTTGGGAAAGGTATGTGTATGGAAGACAAATGCAAGTAGATCATGCAAGTAGATCTTGCTTTTTATATTTATAAATGACCAGAGAAGTAATCAGAGACGTCTTTTGAGTGCTTTAGACAGAGCTAGGCAAAAAAAAAATAAAATAAAAATAAATTCAAGAAATCTTTTAGTTAAGTTTATTGCTGAAAAGAAGACCTGGAACGAGAGCCTTGGTCATGGTCTTTGGAACCACACTGGCGTCTTTTAGCTCTGATCCACCCCCTCCCCCTGAAAACCTATTACTTGTCATCACTTTCCCACTAACAGTTTCCAAGATTTCCTAAACTCCTTTCAGCTGCACTCACACATGACTACTCACTGACCCTTGTAATCCATCCTGTCACTCACAACCTGTTCTGCAGATGCAGCAAAACCATGTTTTCTCTTCCCTGGTGAAATGCCTTCAGCTGGTGGAGCCCAGCCATGCCTCGGTGGCCCTTTAACCACTTCCACTTGCTCTGACCTCTCATTCTCAGCTTTGCAGTTGTTATGGTTGGCACAGGTATGGTTTGTTTTCAGTTTCTTTAGCCAGGCAGTGTTTGTGCAGTCTGAAAGGGAACGCTGCCTCACTGCATTAAGTGATCCAGCTGTTGAAAGAAGTGTATTCAATTACAGGATATTGAATGAAGTTTGATTTGTCATATTGTGTACTGACTAGTGGATGTAATAATGAATCTTTTCTGCAATTACACAAGTTAATAACATTTCTATTGACTACAGTTTCAGGAAAGATCTGTGGTGAGAGATATTTAGTCTGTTGAAGTCAGTGACACAAGTCTGCTTGAATTCAGCACTAACTGACAAATCAGATGAAAAATAACAGTGAAATGATCAGATCATTTACAGGTTATTCTTATGCTTCCTCAAGTTGCCAAAGCTTTATATGATAAATAAATTTGGCAGGTCTTCTCTACAGCTGTGGCTGTGTGCTATATCCTTCGCAGCCAGAAGTATTTCTGGACCTTTACCACCAGTGGTGGCCAATACCTCTGTGGTAGTGCCCTATTTTAAAAAAAAACAGACAATTGAAAAATTGGACTAAATCCAGAAGTGGTGTGTATGGAAATGAGTTGTTGCTCATACCCTGTGTAGGAGGACTGCTGGACACTGAGGTGGACGTAATTCGCTCTCTTTAGGGGTTGGTCTGAGTTACTTCTGGGAGAGCTAATGCTCCTTGGAAATGTCAATCAGTTTTCATTTTAATTACATGCCTGATTGAATTCAAAACTGGCATTTAATATTGACACTGTGCATGAACTGACATGTCATTATACACATGCTAACCTAGATTTATAAAATAATAAAATCATTGTGGTTTAAATTCCCACAAAATATTGATGGAAAAAGTGTCATACACTTACAGGAGTAGCTTACTTGCTGATGTGTTTGCCATTTTTTACTGACCTTATTGTGAATGCAACCTTGCTGCAGGCTCCTGCAAATTGGAGCTCTGCTACAGTATTTCTGTTCAGTTAATACCTGCAGAGCCACATATTTACTGGAAGAGCACTCTATTCTTCCTCCCTTCCTTCTAGAATACATTACCCTAATAACCAAAATGACAGTCTAGAATAATATGTCTTTATTTATTGATGTATTTCTTGGTTCTGCTCTGTGATAAGAGGCACAGTGATTTCATTCAAGCAGGGTATGACACTGACAATTTGTTTCTACTTCAGTGTTCATCTACCTGAAGGAAAACCAGCCTGAGTCAAGAAGAAAGAGTTTCCCTTTATTTGCTGTGTTAAAATAAAGCTCTGCTAAGGGAACATGAAGGCTGCAAAGGCACGCTTTCAGTAGAGGGAGGAGATTCCAGGATTAACACGGTCAGTGTCATGTTTTAGGACTTTCATACTCATGCATTATAATACTGCCTTTTGTTAGAATTTGCATACTATTTCAGTTGTACAGTAATGCTCATAATGCCATTTCAGTTTAAAATGGTTTTCAATTATGAGAACAGTAGTTCTTTTGGGGAATACTAAAGACAGAAGTCTGACTTTTGTAATTTCTGAGCCAAAAATGGTGGAAAGATTGAAGGAAGACGGAGTGGTATTCATGTGGAAAAAAGACGGGGGTTTTCTTGGTACTGGGGTGTTACTTTTCTCCTAGAGGTAAAAACTTGGAACTGGAAATGAGGTTAATTTGTGGCAGATCCTCCACTGTAAATCAATTACTAATTAATAAAGAAATGAAACAGCTGAATGGAATTATTGTCCAGCTTGGAAAAAGAACAAGTGTTTGATCTTTGACTGGAGCTCTTTAGTTTCATTTTTTGTTTCTATATTTCTCTGATTATGGTATTTGGTAATTTTAAGGATGTCTCTGAATTTTTTTACATCAAATTATTATTTTATTCTTGTGGCAACAGTGCCTCTTTTATTAACTCACTGAAATAATCATACTACAGCTATGTGTGTGATTGAATGTCTAAGTCTTGATAATGCACTTAAATAGAAAGCCGTGCTTTTAGAAGAGGCTGAATGCTCATAGATTTCCCAACTCTTGACTTTGTGTTGGTTTCCCTATCTTGGTTACCTGAACTGTAGCTTGGTTCCCTCCTGGAAGGAATTTCCTTTTGTGGTGGGTACAGACAGTATTATGCTGGTGAGTTCTGTGTATTTAGGAAAAGAAAAATATGAAAAGAAAGAAATGCTATGTCTGGAAAAAATGATTTTTAATTTGGGCCTGAATTATCAAACTTTATATTAATAGTGTGCAGGGAATTTCAACTCTTGTGTTTCAAGGCAGCAAATCAGGATGACAGCTAGAGAAACAATCTAAGAAATTTAATAAAAATAGTATTTTAGGCATTTACATGGGGAAAAAAGAGCAAGTAGAAATGTCTCTGAGCAGGTAAAGTCATGTTGTCCTGAAAGGATCCTGTCAAATTGAGGCTGTGAAGAAATACAGATGAGTTGTTCCAAGTTGTTTTGGACAGTATGTATCAGGGTTATTAAAGCAAACCAACCTTCAGATACAGTGAAAAATTAGTTTTCCAACATAGTAGAAAGTGAGAGAGGAACTGAAACTATGACATCTGTGTTCAAATGTAAAGAGGACACAGAAATTGAAGGAGAACAGACCTGAGATGCTAAGGGAGGCACAGGGAGCTTGTAATGATCTTGTCACTTATATTCCACAGTAATGTGCAGTTCTTCCCTTCCTGCAGAGATTTCTATTGAAATGACCCATATCTAGACTGTTTTAATAAACCTGCTGGTAATTAGTTGGGCCTGAGTTGCTTTCTGAGATTTGCTTTGGAAAGAAAAATAGAACTAGCTGTTCTCAAGTGAAATGAACTTGGTGTTTGATCACAGAATGGGCTGAGTTAGAATAAAAAGTTCAATATTTGACATTTGGAGAAAAAAAAATAAAGAATCTCTGAATTGGCTCTGAAGAAGGAGCAAATTAATTTATTGTTTCTTTGGGTTGGTAAATAGAAGTATTGCAGTTTGTATGAAAAAGAATACATTTCTCTTGAAAAGAACAGAAAAACAATGTTAGAGGAGCAATGCAGAGGGAGTTCAGAGGCATTGGAATATGTGCTAGGAGTTGACAGTAAGAGGCATTTCAGTTTGATAAGTCATTTATAAATAGCATTGAAATAAAACAATGATCTTTTAAGAACAAACATATTATGCATTTTGAAGAGGTAACTTTTAAAATAGTTCAATAGTTTTCACATGATTAATTGCTTTGGAGTTGCAACCTAATAGATATTTTTGCCTTCCTTTTTAGTAGTGTCAAAGGGAGAAATATAATGAACAGTTAAGGAAACAGTAAGACAGAATGTTTCTCTAATTCTTTCCAAAATTATGTATAATTTTACTAATGTTATTGTTCTCCACCCTCCCACCCCCTCTTTTTATAGATGTACATGGATTAATGTGTTAAAATGGAAATTTGATTTAGGGCTAAGCAAACTATTTCCATGGAAATAATAACATTGTTGATGGCCTTTGGTTTGGGAAGCGTTCCAGAAAATGCAATCCATCAGTTTTTCTTCAGTCTAGACACTGGCCAGAAATAATGATCAGTTTTGCAAATGAATGTAGTATTAATAGGAGCCTTTGTATCTGGACTTCATTATTTTGAACAGCAGCAGTTTATGGGTGTGTGTGTGTGTGTGTATATATATATATGTATATGTGTGTGTGTATATATGTATATATATATGTGTGTGTGTATATATGTATATTTATGTGTGTGTGTATATATGTATATTTATGTGTGTGTGTGTATATATATGTGCATATATATGTGTGTGTGTATATACACACATACATATACAGATACAGAGATAAAAAATTTCTTTGTGTTAGGATTTTTTTCATCATGTCAGTTTTCTTAAGAGACAGTAGATGTTCATGAAATTTTCTTTGAGCATCTTTTAGTCTGCAGACTGTTCAGCATCACTTATTCTAAGCCATTTATCTAGTTCTGGTCAAGTAAGAATGAAGAAGCACTGACTATTTAAGTGTACATGATCTTGTGTGGGACTAATGGCTTTCTTGAGATTATTAAGGAGCAAAAATGTAAATAAATCTAACTCATTTAAGAGTTAAGGGTAGAGTCTCACAATGAAAAGTTAAAATTTGTGTTCTGGTTCCAGAGTCACCAATGGACACATACTGATGGTGCTGGGACAACCAAGAAGTTGCACTTCACCTTGGCTAGAAACAAGGTAGTGAGTGGGCTTCTGTCTGATTCTCTTGGGAACTTCCAAATGGCAAAACCAACATAAGAAATGTAAATCCACCTCAATCTGGTATAATGATGTGTACTTATTTATTAAGGAAAATATTCAAAGTACTGTAAGTGCTGGCATTAGATTGTAATGTTTGCAGTAAGATGTATGAAACTCATGGACAAGAGGCCATTGTTAAGCCTTAAAAAAAAAATAAATTAAGCATAAAAGATGTCAAGGCATTTTCTTAAATGTCAGTGTATATAAAACAGTATTTATAAAACCTTTGTAAATTACAGTCTTTACTGATGAGGCATATTCATATTGATGTTCAATTTATATACCCAGGAGACCAATTTATTTTGTTACCTCGGTGCTAACTGTTTCCATTGACATCCAGATCTGCTCTGACCAAGCAACTGTGACAAGTGGTTTATTGAACTGTAAACGGGCACTGTCTGACTCTAAACAATGGCTTTATCTAATTATGAAGCCTCATGCACCATTTCGGTCCAGTGTTGTTCGTTATACAAACAAGATTTTAATGTCATTGAAAAATTAATTTAAGTCTGACTACACCTTGCTACAGTGAAAGGTAGTCTGCATTGTGACTTTATAAGCTGGTAGCTCACATCTGAAGGGAGCTGACTGGGATGTTCTGACTGCAGTTTGTTGGACTATGAATACTTGAGAGGGCAAATGTGAACTGCCTTAGAAGAACATCTAAAGGAAAGCGAATAACTGAACAAAATCTATTGCTTATGCTTTAAATGAATCTGATATTATCAAGATGATTTTTTAAGAATAACATTGATAGAAGAAATATAGGTGTACTTGTAGAAAGGAAAAGTGGATCCTCAAGAAGAAGCTAACTGTGAGGCTTGGAATTACTAGCAGAAATTGAATAGGCCTACTTGAAAAAACCACCACTATTGTACCTATTGCTTTGTCAGAAGATAGTTGATTTCAATCAAAGCTTTTGTTTTCACCTGTCAGTAAGTCAGCTTCTTCAAGAACATTCACCAATAACCACAGAAAAAATTCAGAGGGTTGACTTTATTGCTGTAGGGAAAAAAAAAAAAAAAGATGGGACCATATGTGTATATTGCAGAACTGAAGAAGAATGATATTTTAATGTCCTAGTAACATACATGATACATTTGTGAGTGAGAACAAATTTCCTTTCCAGTGAGAATTTCCACAAACAGTGGTTTGTAAGCAAAATTCACGTAATTCCTCTTTATCACTGAGAACTGTTTGGATTGCTTTTTGAGGCATTGCATAATGATCTTGTATAATTGGTTTCACATGTTAAGTCCCTATTGGTAGTTTCACTGTGATTTTCTTATGAAATATGAAACTCTTAAAAATTTAATGGTGAATTAATATTAATTTAATAAAATATTTCAATATTAAATTTATTAATATTTCATCTATATGGCTATGCAGATTTTTGAAAGCCGCTCCAGTGTTGTCTGGCAAACTACTTGGTTATACAAAGACCATTTAGAAATTTCTTGGCTCATGTGGTTTCTGCGCAGTAGTCAGGCTGCCTGGGTCATTGGTTATTTTTATTCACCCTCCAGAGTGAATGTAAATGAGGTGCAGGAAATGGAGAAGCTAAAGAAAGTTTACCAAGTCTGACAAAGTCTGTAGTTTTACTGTGCCTGGCTAGAATACACACTTAAAAGGAGCCCTGCATGATTTTGCAGGTTAATCTCTGTTCACAGCAGGGTCTGACTCGTATCAAGCCTGCCATGCTCAGGCACCTGAGGGCTGTCACTGACAAGGGGCTGCCAGGATGGGCTGCCACCGATCAGGTCTAAATGAGTCAGTTGCACAGAGCTGATAAAGCCGGAGATTTACTGAAGTAGACAGGCCCGTGCTAAAACAAGCTCCTCTCTGGATTGAAGCCCTGTCACTTTAATCACTCATCTCCCCCTGTCAGGCACAGCCAGCGGAGAGCGCAGGGGGAGCGGCTGAGGGTGGCACTGGCTGGTGGCTGGGCCAGTGCAGGGTGCCTCCCTGCTGGCCCAGGACTCTGCTGGGCAGAGGCAGTGCCATGGCACGGTGCTGGGGATGTTCTGCAGCCCACGTGCAGTCCAAGAGGTGATAAGCACTGCTAAAGGAAGACTTTTTTTCCCAGGCGATCTGTGCCTTCTCCTGTGTTTTTATTACAACATCATTCTTGTGTCCCAACTGTGCTTTTCAGAATCTGGAACAGTCTCCTGGACAATAACTCAGCTCTTCCATCTCTATTATCTCTATTGCCATACAGAGCTGTAGTTGTAAATACATATCCGAGTTCTATAACAACATTTTGAACCAACAATCAAGCGGTGACTATTGATATGGTAAGGAATATTCAAAGTAAGCGTTTTTTTGGTCCACGAAATTTCAGTTTCCTAGTCTGTACTTTACTCACAGAAATCAAAATCCATGAACAAACAAGACATAATGACAAATTGTGAAAATGCATGAAAAATAGCTTTGACCTTAGAAGCTCCCAAACTGCAACAGACAGATCTACTTGCCAATAGGAGTAGTCTATTGAATCATGTAGGCACCAGAAAGTTAGCTGAAGTGCTAATTAAGTATGGTCATCTTAAAAAGAATTCATGCTTCATCCTGGCAAGATGCCCATAAGGAAAAGCGAGATCTGTCACAGTCTTGCAGACTGTAGTAATTAAGGTTTAAAATACTTCCTAGTCTAAAACAAGAATAGTTCAGACAGAGCTAACTGTTTAAACAGCATCCCTTATGAACTGACACTGCTTTTCTATTTCAGACTGGCATGTTTTAACTCTTTTTTATTATTGGCATCTGTGCAAAATGTAGAGAAAAACAGAAATTAGGATTTCTGAATCTTGCATTTCGTCTCACATTCCAACCTGTGAATTCTGGAAGAGGGAGACCTCCATCAATGCTTTAGTCATATTGCTTTGAGCAGTGACTAAATACAAAATGAAAGGTCATGCTGATTGCATATACCCCTGACTTAAATAGGATAAACACATTGTACGTGAGTATGATCTCCCAGTATGATTTTGGATACCATCTTTAGATCTCTGAACTCTCACAATCTATTTTCTATTCAAAAAGGTCAGTCTAAGGGTGCAAGGTATTCAGGGGCCCAAGATCATGAACCTTTTTGTAGTGCACTATTAGTCTGTGTTACATTTCTGGAGTAATCCAATATTTGTCTCAAAAAAATCTTCCCTCTGGCACAGTCATTCTGCTGTCATAAGAGTTTAGTTTTCTGTGATCTTGGTGGTATTTAACAATAAGGTCTGAACTGCATGTTTAGCAGAAGCTGTGGGAACATGGATGTCAAGTCCATTAATCACAGAAAAATAAAAAAAAAAATCCCCTGTCTGGCCTGTCAACCAAGGATTAGCTGTGTCCTCACTTCAAAACCTATTTAAACAATGCACAGATTAGGTCAGCTAGTCCTTCTGCCCTGGGACTTTTTGGGAGGAACTGGCAGTTACAGCTTACAGCTCTTGGGTCTGTGTATAGATGTGTGGCTGGAAGACCATAGGCTACTCCTGTGTAGTGCTTGCTCTCTGATGCCAGGCTGGTGCAATTGCAGTAAATCAATGTCAAATGCATGTTCCAAGAAGCAGATGAATGCATGAGATGGAAGAGTGTCAGCAGCACTCTGATAGCAGCTTATGAGCATCTTTCTGTTACTCAGCAATTCATTTTTGGTCTGACTTTATTTAAAAGGTAAATATTAGGTGTATATATTTATTAAAAGATAAATAAGATTAATTTATTAGCATGTTTTCTAAATATTTTCTCATATACTGAAAAGATTAATTTTTTGCAGTGATGATGTGACTTTCATATAAGCATGTCTGAGGGCACACGAGGAAATTGAGGAAATGCTACAGAAATTTTTTTCTGGATCTGCTGCTTTGGTTTGTCTAGTGAAAACAGGCAGTGTCTCTTCTGGTGGGCCTGGTGACCTCTCTCTGTCTTTCAAGTGATGTTGTGCTGGTGATTTGTGGCGGGTGAACTGGATGACTTTTTGTTTTTAACTGGTTAAAAAGGTCACAAAAATGTCTTGCAATCCTCTGTTGTGAAAAAAACCTTTTATTTTTCTCTACTGCAGCTCTCAATCAATGTGGCTGTTCTGCATGGCTAACAACATATCTCCAGAATCCTATTACTATGCAAAGTAATTTCAAATTATTTTGCAAATAAAGTGCTCAGACTCTGTTGGATTTCCTGACTTTCTGGAGTTATCGTAAATTCTCAGAACCATTTGGCCCCATTCATTTTCATTTGCAGAATTATCAGTAATATGGAAATCAGTGTTAATTATTTCTCTAGCCACTATTGTCAGCACTAGCCAAAAGTGACATTTTAAATCTTTGTTTTATTTGCAGTTCTGGTATAGAGGCATTCATTCAGCATGGTGATCTATGTCTCTGGCCCCTTCACTGGCCATCTAACTCCAGGCTGCCCAGGAGGTCAGTGGGAAGCAGAGCTGGGTGGGATATTCTCATTCCAGTAATAAATGCAGCAACATCTTCTCCCTGTTTGGCGCTGGCCTGGGTTTCCAGGAGCTTCTCAAGGTGCCTGCCTCAAACCGTATGGCGTTAGTTACTTTGCATCCAGGGCTGGCAAATTCTGTCCCCTTCACTAACTGCAAGGGTAGCTGGACCTAGCTCCAGCAAGCTCTGTGCATGTTCAGCCTTGCTGGCTTTGGAACTGGCTCTGGACCAGGATGTTAGATAAAGGACGTGGGAGACATGCGCAGGTTGTAGCTCGCAGCACCAGCTTCTGGGTGCATGCTGAGAAGGCCTTTCATTCACATTTGTCCTCTTGGTATAAAGAATTTCTAAGGTATGCGCTTAACTTCATAGTTTGACACATTGAGATTTATATTTAAAATTCAATTATACATTTATTAAAAGGTTGAGGCAGAATATGAATATGTAAAGTGAGAATTGAAATTAAATGTCATATTAGGGTTTGCTTTAGGGTCTGCAAAATTTGGTGTACCTAGAATATGGCTTTAAAATCTATAGCAGCCTTAATGAGTTTTCAATATACCTGTAATTTTGAAGCTCTTAAAAAAAGTAAAAATTTTTCATTTTTGTTAGATAATGAATGACAGGCCAAGCAGAACAAGTTCTGAAATTTGATATTTTTTCAAAGAACCACACACATATATATATATATATATATATATATAGTAAAATGATGACAATGGAACTTGTTTATTAAACTAATGTAGTGATTTTATCACTTCATTCTTGGTATCTTAGTACCTGATATTAGGCTGGAATGGTTGTCATAGTAACAGAACACACTGTTCCTTTAATTTGACCTTAAGTTCAAGCCCTGCTGTTGTGGCAGAAATGCCAAGAACACCTCCACTTTTATTAAAAAAAATCCTATCAAATACATGCAAAGACAAAAACGGCTGAAAAGGAAGGACAATCTGACATGACATTGTGAGGCCAAAAAAGAGAAGAGCTTTATTTTAACTAGGGGACCAAGAAGTAAAAAACTGTTAGGATGCATTCACTGTTGACAGTGGGTTCTCTTTAGGCTGACTTGCTCCACCACTGTTATATTCATTAGTCCCAGTAGAAATGGTTTCCCTTTAAAAATTTGCTTTTATTTATATATTTTGAGGGCCTGTTGGATTTGCTCTCAGAAAAGCAGCAGTGACCAAACTGGCCAAGTGCCAAGGCAACAAATGGTTGAAGAGGTCAGAAGAGGTTCGGATTAGGGTCTGGCCAGAGGAGAGTTCCTGCTGGCTAATGTTTCGGGATTTCTGTATTATTTCTATCTAACCTATAACTCCACATGACTTTGTGGTCAGTGATGTTTTTGAGGCTCTGATCCACAACCCGATGGAATCCATTTGCTCTTGGAAGGAGCTCAGAAAATGGAGAAATTCTTGGTATTGTTGGAGGAGATGACATTTCCTGAGGCCAACTAGTGAGATGAGAACGTAGAAAAGATGATCTCAAAGAATACACGGCAAGTCAGAGCAATGGAGTTTGAAAACATATTGTGCTGAAGGAGTAGCAGTAATGCTGTTGTAATCTTTGGAAAGATTATGGATGCAACATAAATCTGTGTTGCAGTAGAAAGGGTAAACGTGCCTTGCTGCCTTTGTGTCCATGTGCTGTGCTGCTCTCACTTGGTCATTTTTGTAGCTTCAAGGAAGATGTCTGCTTCAAATACCCTTGGTGATCTAAACTGGTCTAGGTTTTCAAGAAATGATTGAGATAACAGTTTATAATCTCCAATTTTCAATTTCAGAACTGTGGCAGTGACTTAAAAACAAAAAGCTCACAACTTGAACAGACCTAATGAGATCTTGGTGCTGTTCACTGCATGGGAGCTCATGCTTTGCACCTGTCCAGAGGCTGTGCTTTGCCAAGTCATGCAGCAGCTGCTCTATTTTTGTTATTTATTGCTGCTGAACTTCAGCAGGGAGCATTTTCAGAATGATGTGTGTCATCCATGCTGCAGTACATCTGCACATTGCCCACATCAGCAACTGTTTGGCCAAATCAAGGTGGGTTGGGTGGCTGGTTGCCTCTTTAGAGTTGAGGAACACAACTGTGGGACCTCTGTTTATCCATGCAATACTGTCCTGGCCTGGGATGTTGGCTGTTGACTGAGGACTCTCTCAAGATTAAAAAAAATAGGGGTGAACTTCAGCAGTGGTCATTTGTGATTGGTGTAAAACTCTTCTAATACCCAAAGCATTCTATCAGGACTGGGCACTGATGGCAAGCATGAGTTAAACACTAAATCTTTCATGAATGGTTGTGCTTGGAGCCAAAAATCTGGGAAAAACATGCTGAGGGCAACATGGGCTTGGCTGATCCACAAGAGCTGGCAAACTGGGACTTGAGGATGAACATGGCAGGGGACCCTTAGAGTGGTACCCATCCTGCAATGCCCTCACACAGTGGCTGGGGCTGGCCCAGAACAGTAACTGAGGTCAGGCACACAGCAGTAGTTGCCAGGCAAGTGCATGGTGATGAAGCAAGTCTGATATCCAGAGCAGATAAATCCTATGTTAATGAAGAAATGTAATCTGGATGAGTTTTCAAGGTCATTTACTGCCCTAAAGATTTAGTGGTTCAATTTTCACACTGCTGTGGACTAGAAGCATGAAACCTTTTGTGGGTATGTGGTTGGTTCCCCCAGGTCCCTCTTTGAGACTTACAACTATTTTGGAACATAACCAAAAGCTATGAGTTACTAGTCTATTGTTTCATTTACTCAGAACAAAGTGATAGGGAGAATTCTGTGTCCTGGAGAATTATCTTTGCCTCCAAAGAGTAAAATATGAATACAAATAAGTTTGCAAGTATCATTCTATCATCAGTAATTTTCAGTTGAAGATAATGAGAACAAAGTATAAATAACCTAATTATTAGTGTTCTTCCTAACACAAATGATGCCTTGTGAATTCTGATCTTACGGAAAATAGATGGCAAAAAAAGACACAACACAACAAGTACAAGCATGTGAGAGTTACTCTGTTCTGTTCTAATAGTAGATCATCTTAGGTTTATTTGCTATGCAGTGTGCCCTTTGATAAAGCTAAAACATTCCAACTTAGTCCTCTTTTCCGTATTTTCATGGCTGTGATATAAGCTTGTGTTTTATTTCACAGTGGTGATCTGAACACCAGTGTCAAACAAAAAGGCATCACCCAATGTTGATTGCTTCTATGTTTCTTTTGAAGATGCTCAACTCCCTCTTCCTCTCTAAAAGTGAGTTCCAGATCTCATCCAATCACTTGTACTTGTTTAGTCCCTCCCAAAGGACATGAGCACCCACTATCAAAGATGCAGCTTTTGGGCCATGGTGTGCAGCTCTGGGGTTGTGGAATTTTGGGGCTGTGGGACAGACGCACACAGCAGGCCCATGCTACACAGTATGCAGACAAATGTAGGTACTTCCTTTCTTTTTCTCATAAAGTAATGTAAAAAACCAAACCAGCCCTTCCCCTTGTCTTCCAAGCCCTTCAGGTTTGTTCTGTAGGCAGAGCCCTGCTGCTCTTTCCAAAGTGCCTAAAGAGTTATTTGTAACCTTTGCTTGGGTTTAGTACAAACATGACCCTTGCAGCTTTCCAAAAATCAAAAGCAAAAATCAAAAGCATCAATGTTTTGGTATGCTCATTACAGCCTGCCTATAATGCAGAAAGATCTGCCCTCAAAATGATTGACAAAAATTTTTTTAGGGTAGTTTAACAAAGGTTTTGAGTGTTCAATTTTTCACCTTCCAACATTTAAGTAAATGTTTTGTAGAAGGTGCGTAATGGTCTTAAGTCTTTGTTAGAAGAATTATTTCTGTTGGGAACTCAATGTAATCTTCTTGTGGTTTGTTGTTTTGTGTGGTGGTTTTATTTATTTATTTTATTAAGCCCTGGGCTGTATTCTAATGTAATTTGTGATTGCTGATTGAGGAAAGAAAATTTTGAAATAATGAAGATATAGTTAACACTAGACAAAAAGTTCAGGTGTATAAATAAGAATACTGCTGGTGTTATTCAATCAGCTTTGAATTTTGGTAAAAATAAATAAATTAGAATGCATATTTCTTCCTCTTAGTGTTTCTTTATCTATTTGAAGCTAGGTTTTGCCTTCATTTTTTATTAATGCTGAATTTCTGCTGTAATTAATGATCTTGATTCTGAGTCAATCTTGACCAGTTGAATGGTTGGAACAAGAAAAATGCTTTTAGATCATTTTAATTGAAGTAGATATTTAAAAGGGAGAAAAAAAATCTTAAAATTTCTATCTAAATGACCTTTCATGAGGAAAAAAGTCAAATGAAAATTCTTTTATGGTAAAGAAGCAACTTTCATTTTGATTCTTATTTTGCTTTTTGTTTCCATGTCTTTCAATTATAAACTTTCATTAGCAATAGTCTTTGCTACCATTTTCCTTGCACTCAAATGCTTAACAACTATTATACTTTGTATTTTTTCCCTAGATGTTTTGGGGCAGATTTTATGTAATGTAATGATCTCATCTAAACCATTAACTCTCCTGGTGTAAATCAGCCAGGAGACAGTTTGACCTAGCAGGTACTGTTGTCTTTAGAAATAGCAAACTACATGGTTCCAAGTACTAATGCATCATTAAAAAGCATCTGAAGAATGATGTAATGATCAAGAAATATTATTTCAAAGGTCTTCTGAAACAGTATGTTCAGTGTGATTTCTGTAGCTGTTCTTGCAGGAAAAAACCTGCTTTTGATCTAGCTTCTATTTTTAATTGTTTGTTTGTTTTGCACTATTCTGGGCAGAAAGAATCTGAAGTGTGTCATGTTTAGGATAGCTCAGGCTAAGAATTCTAATGTCCTCGGTCATTCCTCTGCGTGATATGTGCAAAGGTGTCAAGTAGCCTGTGACATCTGATAATAGCACTCCCTTCTAAACAGCCTGTGCAAGGAAATTAGAATATTTCCAAATTCCATAAGCATAAAAAGAGCATATTTTGTCTTATCCATTTATTCTTGTTAAAGGTAATCCAGATAATAGCATGTAATGTGTACATCTTCAAGTAATCTTCACTGAAGATATAGCTCATCCAGAGGGACTAATGTGTGTTCTTCCAGCTGCAACTACTAGAAGAGTTCTAAAAGAATTAAAAGAACTTTTTAAGCATAACTTGCTTTGTTTACCAAGAACTGGAAATTCAGATTTTTTCATTTTCAGCTTGACTCTTTCAAGGTGTGTGCAGAAAGGGAATGTGAAATCCAGTTTCTTGTGGCTTTGCTTGATACCAGGAAAATGTCTTATTTCAACTCAGCTATTCATCTAGTCCTTTTGTTAGCCTAAGAGAAAATTAAATTAATCTTGGTGTTGAGATACTTGTACAAATAAATTCTGGAGATGATCAGAGCTGTAATAATTATGGTAGAAGTCAATTATTCATTAAAATGACCATTTATATCTCCTAATTATTTCTCATTTGTGCAATGTGGACTAGTGGCAGGGTCCAGTCTCTCCAGCACAGAATGGATAGGCCACTGATCATCAGCTGCTCTGTTAACTCCTCAGGGCAGTGTCAGGATTGCAGAGAGGTGTGAGATGTGACTGCCAGAACCATCTCGGTTTTCCTTTTCATTCTCATCTAGTTATCTGATCACTCAGATCATATCAGCATATCAGGTGATGGACTGGAATCAGTGGTCCCTCACCTGGGGACCCCTGGGGGTTGCCAGGTTGTGCACCTCAAATTTAAAAAGAAAAAAACCCAACATTTCAAATCTGGCATTAGGGTTGGTTGGGTCTCTGGCGTGAGGAGGCTGGCTAGTGCAGAGTGCTGGGGCTCAGATGAGCTCTGCTCAAATTGTGGCTTTTTCACAGGTATCCTATATATATTTTTGTTTTTATTGCTATGACTGTTCTTGCTGACGTGACTGTTATAATGATAACTATGCATATAGTTGAGTCAAGAATATTTTTTTTTTGTCCAAAAAAAAGCTGTACTGTCATGTCCTGGTGTTTTGGGGAAAAATTATAGTTTCCCACTTTAGCTAGCGGGGATATAAATTACTCTTCTACTTTTCATCTGCTTATCTTTCCAGACCAGCCACTGTGAAAGGTAGAGTACCTCTGTGTGTGATGCCTCCTTCCTGCTGAAATCCATAATGTTTTTAGGCTTTTTTTTTTTTTTTTTCCCTAGAAGACCATAGTTGTATGTAGTGGGTCATATCCAAAGCTATGTTGATGTCGGTAAAGCAAAGGCTGAGGTAGAGTGGTGCTGCTGCCTTCAACTCCTCCCCTGGCTTTAGGCTGCATCCACCAGACCTGGATGGCTGGGTCAGATCAGTCCAAGGGTGTAAGGTACTCCTCGCACTGCCTTTGCATTTCAGCAGGGAAGGGAGAGCCTGCAGCCTCTGACCATCCCAGGGGCATGGGCTGGGGGCCTGTCCAGCTCCAGCCCACATGGAAAGCAGGGCACCCATAGGAGCTTCTTGAAAGGGGCAAAAAGAGGGATTTAACTGGGGAGGGTGATCCTTGCTACAGCTCTTGATTATCAGTGGCATTTGTGTTACCGTCCTAAAATTACCATTAGTAAGCACTGTAGAAATGGCACCACAGCTAGTGGTGTATATTGCACAAAAATTTCTCTCTGAGTTCTTTCTTCTGTTCATTGAAATATGTTTTATTAAGGAATATATTGCAATTTCCTTTCAGCATTGAAGCTACCCTTAAATTTTAGGGAAGCCACTGTAAGTTGTGCCAGGAACTTTAGTATAGCTGTTAAGTTGGTGGCAGCTGTCAGCCTCACAGTTTGGGAACTTTTTTGATGGAGTACAAACCTTGAAAGCATTCTGCATGCACAGCTCAAAATATTAGTTCTGCTCCTAGGAAAGTGTAGACAAGGATGGTGAAGTTGCCAGCTGTCATTTTATTTTGGTACTTATTTATTTATAAAGTTACTCTATTGTCATCATGCGAGCGTAGTGGTGGGTGGAATGGTGGCTCATTTTTAGCTGCTGCTTGGTGTTGAGGCTGCCCCTGGAGTTTTAAATAGCATGCCCAGATCCAGAGGAAAGATTTTTACCAATCACAACAGCCTAAGACACCTTTAAACATAGCCTGTATTTTCTGTCATGTCACATGTGTGAAAACAGATCCTAGGTTATTGTACTATAATTAGACAGGTGTATTGTGGTCATTAATTTATCTTTTCAAGATCCACCATGAGTATATTGTGGAATTTTGCTCTTAAGAATAATAAAAATAAATGTATCCATTATTTTCCGACACCATTTGCTTTTCCTGTGTCCCAAGATGAGAATTCCGTAATAAAAATTAGAGATTAGAGGTTTGGGGAAATGAAGAAAATACTAAAATAACAAGAATATAATGGCATAGGAATATAAAAGCCTGCTTTCTTAAGGAAAAGAGGCTTGGATGGCTGCACTGTTAATATGTCTTAATAACTTCTGAGGTTGCTGGCTAACTTTGAAAAATTCAATGGATGTAGTGGGATCTCAAAGGTGTTGAGTTTCTAGAAGTTTTATGAGACTAAGAGTCTGGAGAGAAGAGAGAGATACATTTGTACCCCAGCCGTGGGAAAAGCTGCAGGGTGAGCTCAGTTATATGATCAGAGCTTAGAGTTTTGGAATAAAGGAGCTCTGCTAAGTTCCTCTAAACTTGCTCTCTTATTCCAGTTCTCCAGGAAATGGAATCCCAATTCAAGACAAGGAGCAGCAGGGAAGCAGGCTGTACAGAGCAAAGGTGTCCAGTAAGGTGAGAGGATTCTATGAGCCCATCCCAAATGCAGGAACATGATGCTGAACTTCTCTGCATCAGTTTTGACTGGTGTCTTGCCTGTTGGATCAGTTTTTGGTACAATTTTGAGCTCGTGTGATTCTTCTGGCTGATCTAATGGGTCAGATGGCACTGGGTTGGAAAAACACCTCTGTAATGAAAGCTTTATTCATGGGAGTAATTGCACTATAGTCTGCAGTGCTGCTGAAGTTGTATGGGGTGGTGCTGGCCACCCCCTGCTTTATCTTTGAGTGGGGCTACCTGGAAGTGCTGGATTCAGCTGCAGGAGCTGGCTGGGGAAGTTCAGCTTTCCACTTCCATATGAAAACCTATTGGGTAGTTATTACCCTTAGTTTTCCTCTCTTCCTTGCCTTTATTGAAATAGGAGTCATGAAATGACTGCCACAGTATATTTCGTAAGTTTCGGCCCCTTAATAGATCCCCATGTAATTTTGGTACACATTCTCTTGGGTCTAGCAACTATAAACCAGCTCTATAGCCTTCACTATGGCAGCTTTCCTGCAGAATCTGTTTCATAAAATGGCCTGTTAAAGGTCTTCAATATTTCCTTATTGTTGCAGGCTTCCAAAGTACCACCCTGAACGGCTTATTATATTTCTATTCTTTCTTATGCTCCTTAAGGAGAGTATTTTTTTTTATTAGGTCTTGTTCCTCAAGGACAGACTCACTGTACTAGGCTTGTTGCAATTTTAATAGACTTTCCTGTCACTTAGTCTTGTACACGGGCCATGGAACTTCAGGAATCTCGAAGATGTAATGTTATTTAAAAAGTGCCTCCTGCTTCTTCTCTAATTAATTGCAATCAGAAAGGCTAGTTGGTGGACACATGGTGTCGCAGCTTCTGTGAAATACTGCCTGATGGCTATAAACACTGCCATATGTTCTCTGTGAAATATTGCCATAATCATTGGCAACAGGAACAGCTGATAGGAGACGAAGGATTGGTTTTCTTCTGTGTTTTTGACTTTATTTTCAAAATCTGTGAAACATTTCTTGATCACCTTAGTGTTTTGTTTAGTTGCTGCTACCTACAGCGGCCTTGTTTTCTTATAAAATGTTATTTCAATAACTTTTTTCTTTCATGTTACAGCTGCTAGCAGCTTCTTTGCATGACTTGTCCATTTGCTAAAACCACTGCTTAATCAAAGATGGCAGTTAAAGGAAGTTTTTCCCCCAAATGAAACAGTCTCATTATGAAGCTAAATAGTTAAGAAATTAATTAGAACACTCAAAAGCTTGACGGGTACTGAACTACAAGTTTTCATCTAATGAGAAAGTTCCTGTTCTTCACTTTAACATAGGTAAAAGGACAATTAAGCAAACAGCTTAGCTATTTACTGACTCTTGATTGTGAGAAAGTGAAGTCTTCAAAGGTGTGATCTTAATTAATGTTAGATTTCTTTTCAGCCTTTCATCATAGAAGGAGTGGCTGTTGCAATTTGTAGTAACATCCAACAGTGTTAATAAAACATTATGTCCTCTGCTAATACAACTTCATTAAACTATAGCAGTAGCCTAGTAAGAAAGATCATCTTTTAGTAAAAGAATGTATTTCAAGATTGTTCATTGGCATTTCTGAAAAGCTTTCCTTTGTATGCTTTGCCTCTGACATTGTTTTGAACACTTTGGCCTCCATTATGAGGAGACCATTCATTAGAAGCAGCGATCCTCCAATTACCTCCAAACAGCTAGAAGCCTCAAAAGACTGTTTCCACAATAAGCGTGATTCAATAAGAGGGAAGGCAGTGCATTAAGCATGTAAAGTGTTTTTCTGTCTCTGGTTAGAAGCATAGGGTCTTTTGGAAGTAAGTGAACAGGATTGATTCTGCTCCTTTTATTAGAATTCGTTTCTTCTAAGCTCTGCTTTTCTGTCTCAAATTGCTAATTTTAATAGGGTACTTGCTAGCTCTGAGAAATATTTTGTTTTATTAAAGCAACAAATGGTTTTACATGTCCCTCTATACTTCAGGAGTTGTGGGCTATTGAAGGAAGCTCTGTCTTACATGCACAGCTCAGGCTATTAAACTGTACGCAGGTGATTGATCTCTTTAATAAAGCCCTGTTCTTTAGTAAGGAAAGAGTGATAAACAAATGTACTTGTTTGTCCAGTGCTTCAGAGATTATGGTAACATGAGGACATCAAGAATGCCATTTTAATGAATAAGTTAGATGAAACACATCAATACGGTCTTCGTTTTAAGCATGTCTGAAAACCAATATGCTTTAAGCTAATTTGATTCATGCTTTTCATTCATTTGTAACAACATGTACATTATAACAGAAAATGTTTTGTACTCAAGCAAAGGAAAGATCTGGCAGGTAAAAGATTCTGGCACTTTCTGCATGAGAATTGAACAAGAGAGGAACAGCAACTTTGCAAATCCACTCTCCTGTGGCTTGTTGTGGCTCTGGCTCCTGCAGTGTTTGGAAGGACGTGTCACAAGTGTGCCTGAGGGGGGCTGGCTGCGGAGCCGTGTGGTGTGAGGGATAGCTGGAGAGCTGCCCTGAAAATGCAGACTATACACATCGCCACAGCCCTGATGCCAAAAATTCTCCGCTGTGAACGTATCGCGTCTGTTCGTTCATGCTGACGTTTTTCAGGAATATCTCTGCTGATGTCAATAGTTACACAGATTTATATCTTTTTTTAAGACAAGTGAGAAAGAGGGAATCAAATCCTCATTTCTTTTGCCATCTACTAAAAAGCACTCTTTCCATGGCAACCCCTGTTTCCATGGTACATGCTGTATTGCCCTTCAGAGAAGCTTTATTAAGAGACACATATACACGCACACACTGTCATGTGAATGTGGATGCATTTTATAGCACTCTAAAGGAAAGCTATAGTGAACTGTAATTTTTTTTTTTTCTTTTAAGTTGTAGTGCTTTTTTCATTATAGAGTGTGGTGAAGGATTATTGCTGCCACTGCTTGGTGGTGTCATGGGAGTACAATAAAATGTGGTTCTTTTCACTGTTGTTAAAGGATATTAAGCAAACCTTTCTATATTCTAGTACATTAAGATTGTTGTTTTCTAAACTCTCTTTAGGTGTAAGTTGACATACAAAGTAACCAAACTCCTTCCACAACTTTAAAAATAAATACACAATAAAGATTTTTCTGCTCCTTGGTTCAGTGTGGGAAAAAATAAAGACAATTGGCAAATTCGAAGGATTATCTAAAAAGGGTTATTCAAATAAGAAAATGTGAACCCACAGAAATTTATGTCATCTTTTCGATAATGGCACTTATTAGAAGTTACTTTGGATGTTTAAAATTAACAAAATTTACAGAAGTCAGACACCATACCTTTCTTTTTTTGATTATAAAGGTGCAACTGTAAAACTATTAAAAGTTACATCATTACTTTTACCTTGAGAAGGTTCATTTATAATCATCCTTTTAAATTTTACAGTTCATAATGACAGTAGGTAGAAAAGGTTTCTAAGTGTAATATCAGTCTTTCTCAAGATAAGCTAATGCATGCTGTAAGTACATGTTAAGGTGACACAGACAGGAATGTATCAAAATTTCCCTGAATTTTGGAGGGCTGCTTTGTGTCCTATAATTGTCTGACAAGTCTGACAAGCCTCTGCACCTACATTTTGGAGACTGTTTAGTGTCTGCTTTTCAAGTGTTCTTCTGACCAAGGTTTGAACAGATCTGTGTAAAATGGAGTAAGCCTAAAAGTATACCTGTATATCCAAATAGGTTCATTGTCTCACATCAGTTGTTAATTTCAAAGGTAACTCTGATTAAAACCTTGTAAGAAAGTCAGAGTAAATCCTCTGTGGAAAAGGAACTTTGTCTGGGGCTTGGGGCTGCAAAAAATAGGATAGTGCTTTCCAGGCATCTGCTCTAGTGCTTGTTTACCTCACTTGGTGGCTGACGTTACAAATAGGGAAGTAATATTTGAGTTGATATGGAAAAAAACCCCAACAACAAAAAGCTGGGAGAGACTCTTAAGGATCTAACACATGAGCAACAGAAGGCAGCTATCAGTACCTCTGATGGTGAAGCTGGGAAAATCGAAGTAAAGTAATGAGAAATATCAGGAGCTTATTTTGGGGAATTATATGTAACCTTTAAAATTTAGTTTGTTAGTCAGTAGATTTAGAGTTTTTGTACAAATTAGGGGATTTTATTCTGCTTTCAGATGTGGTGCCTGTTTTTTCATCAGGAACAGTCCCTTAGCACAGGTTTCATTAACATCAATCAATGAGAATTTTAGATCACTATCTTAATTTTTAAAAGATATTATTTATAGTTATTTAATTTTTTAAATATTAATATTTTTACAATAATTAAAAGTGTTATTTGAATGAACAGTTTTACCCTTTTAGAGTAAGTCCATGAAACTCTGGGTTGGTGTTTGTGAAAATGCTGAGGAAACAAAGGGTTAAAATAAGATTTTTATTTATTTATTTATTTAAATCACTGAATACATCTGTGCTAATATTTTTTGCAGTATTACCCTGCAGCAGGTGCAAGTGAGTCAGGGAAGTCTGTGGTAATGCCTTTCACCATAATTCTCTGTTAAATTTCATTTTGGGTTTTGCTAAATCTGGGCTGACTGTCCAGAGTGATCAAAGGAGAGAGATATTAACAGTCCTCATGGCTGGTGATGCTGAAGTCGAGCTCATGACAAGCAATCCTCAGAAGGAGAAAAAGTGTTTGGCTTTCCTCTTCCATTTCCCCAGTGCTGTACAGCCCTTCCTCGTGCATGGCGCGTGTGGCCGCTCTGCGCCATCCTGGGCCGCACCAGCACAAGGTGCTCCTGGTGAAAAGCGCGGGAGCGCGGCCGCTCGGGGCAGGGCGTCGGGAAGAGCTGTTGGTCAGCAGCCAGCTGGGAGGCCTCCATGCCTTGTGCTGCTCAGGATCTTGCTGTGGGATGGTTTGGACAGCTCTAGAATGGCAGAGCGCTGCCTCGGCTCTTTGGTCAGCGACCCGGCCCTTGGCCTGGGCCTGCAGAGCAGCTCCCTGCCCAGCCCGGCCGCCCTCCCGGCCACTAAATGCTTCCATGCCCCCCTGGAGCCGCTGCTTGCTCGCTGCTCCCTCTGTGCCTGCATGCAGGGCCTGACAAGGTCCAGCCCGGCCTCTGAACACCTGTGTTGGAGGGTCAGGTGCACTTGCCAGTGCTACACAGACCCTTATGTTCCCTCTGGGTTATCTGGGCAGAGGATTTTGGGGCTGAAGTATTTGTGGAGAAAGATTTCCTCTCCTCTTTCCTCTTCCAGTAAGAGAGAATTTATGGTGGGAGTGGAGAGCCCCTGTGCCCCGGGGCTTCTCTTCTGGTCTGGTTTTTGGCGTGCCCAGGGCTGGGCCTCCAGGCTCTGCCAGACCCCATGGAGGCTGCCCTGCACCCAATATAGGACCACTCCCTTGTTTCCCTCTTCGTTCACAGCAATTTTTCAGAATCACAGATTTTGGAAGTTAAGAAGCAGAAGACACTGGTGCTGCAGTCACCTGAGGAACATGAAGTTATGCGTATGCCTTTCACATGAACGTGACTTTTTCCCAAGCAGAATTCCTCAGCACTGTAAGCTCCTCATGGAGCCTGTGACGCACTGGGCTGCTGGAACAGCGTGTCAGCAGTGCCTCTGAGCAGCCAAGCAGGGAGCTCTGCCCCGCTGGCAGCGCCCCTGCCCTGCTCTGGGTGCCCACTCTGGCGCTGGGGATTGTGCCTGGAGCTGCTCTCACTTCAGTGGCAGCATGGTCTGAAGTGGCAATGCAGTCAATTCTTCATAGTAATAGTGCCCTTATAACAACCAAAAATAAGTTTTATGGTGAATGTTGATAACTAAATGCTTATCCTGTATACAGATATTCAAATAATTGGAAATTCTCATAGCCTGGATCCAGTTGAGATTGCTGAAGGTTACCTCAATATTGAAGCTTAAAATCAATAGAGTGTGTTTTGATTATTTTTCAGGTGTCTGTTCTATGTCTAATATAGTATACTTCTATTGTGGGCTCTCATTTCTGTAAATCTGTGGTCTCCCTTTCTTGAGTGAATGAGGAGATAAGCAATTGAATTTGAAAGATACTTTATGCAACAGAAAAGCAATTTGGTTTCTGGTTATCAAAGGCCAAGAAGCAAACTAGCAATTGAATCCTTAGTAGATGTAACCCTTGTGTTTCCAGTGTGCCTGCACCTCTGAGGAGCTCTGCTTTTGACTGCACTTGTACTCAACAGGGCAGCCATTCCTTGGCTCAGCAAGCTGCTCCAACATCATGGCTCTTGGCATCCTTTGAAATTTTACAGGATGTCTTCCTCAGTATTAGTATTTCCCACTTGATTTTTGCTGTAAAAAGCCATTAAGAGGAACAGAGCCATTAAGAGAGGACCAACTGTGTTCCTCTCGAGGCAGAGCAGCAAGGTTCAAGCTAGTGCCAGGCAACCAGCAGTGACATCACTGCTTTGAGGCCCCTTGAGCCTCTATGGTGGCTTTCCTCTGCCCATGGCTACACTGGCTGCTTGGTGCTGGGACAGGAGCAGAGGAATCATCAGCTGTTGCTCTTATTGCATAAACTCATGGTAAAGTCACCGGTAGCTGGTGAGAATGAATGTGTCTGGATTTGGCACAGATGCTGTATTTGTGCCTGTAGCATTTTAATGCTGTTGACTTCACAGTTTTGGGAGATGTGAAAAAAAAAATAAATAATGGGCTAAAGGGTTATGTGGGAAGCAGTGGTTGAGAGTCAGTTTGTCTGCCTGGCAGTGTTTCTAGGTTTGTAATGATGTAACTCAGCTCTGGTCTTCAGTAGCATTTTCCTTCTGAGAAGGCTATGATTAACCATCACCATTAATAGATTATATATAAAATGTAATTATAGGTGTTTCATGCCTTAAGTGTAGCTTTTTTTTTTAAAAAAAAAAAGGAAAAATATGTTAAGAATTCTGGAATTGAGACAATAATAAAAGTAGCAGCTGGATATGCAGATGTTCATAGAGAGTATAACGGGATGCAGGAACAGGAAAGTCTTTTTAAGAGAGACTGTTCTAAGAAATAACAAAATTGCCAGCAGTATAGCTTCACCTCAGTGGTGGCTGGGAGAAAAGGTAAGAAC
The DNA here is from genome assembly GCF_049639895.1 of Pseudopodoces humilis. NCBI lineage: Eukaryota > Metazoa > Chordata > Aves > Passeriformes > Paridae > Pseudopodoces > Pseudopodoces humilis. Next base: position 14,322,700 of record NC_142209.1, on the reverse strand, counting down.
ATCTTGCTTAGGAACATGAGAATTTTTTATCTGTCCTTTGCCTTTGGACTGCAGTTGTGGGTGTTTTGAAGGCACCATCCACATCCAGTGGGGGTGGCAGAAGCCTGACAGCTGGCAGGGCTCTGTGACCTGGTTGTGTTCATTGTGACACTGAAGGGACACTGCTGGCTTCAAGTTTTAACCTTTTTTTTTAATAAGCAAAAACCTAAATTAGAGCAAACATTTTCTTTGGGAAAAGCTGTTGCAGAATCAAAATAAAGTGACAAAGTTGATCATTATAGGTATTTCTTGACTGCAAAATTACAAAAATACTAGATTTGTGGACTTTTTTTAGCAGGATTGAAAAAATAATTAATGAATTGAGTGTTCTCAATAAAAGGCTGTATTTCACATCAAATTTGCTTTTAATTAAAGAATAGCTTTCAAAGTGATAGCAACAAGTACTAATCATTGCTCTTCTGTCCACTGTCACTAAAAATGATGTATAAATGAAAAATTTTTAACACAAGTCAAAACTGCCTGGCCACATTTGCCACACTTAAGATTCCTGTTTGAACAAGATAAATATATTGTTCTCTAGTTACTTCTTAAAGTCCTCCTTAGCAAAAAATAGAGACAAAGGTAAAAATTAAACTTCAAGAAGTTTATCACAATGCATAAATGCAGATTTGAAATTGAGATCTGCAGAGTCCAGGGAAGCTGTGCACATTGCATATCATGGAAATGGCACAGAAAGATTTCTGTGACAGGTCCTGTTTGATGCTTCTGTGGATTTAGTGTTATTACACAATGTGTTATTACAATTATTACATTATTTTTGATGATCTTTGATTTTATGTATGTCAAATGTAGTGACTGTTAAAAAATAGCCAATTTCTAGATATAGTTATGAATATTATCTTTTTAGGTGCTGTTAATATGTGAAGGTACAGAAACTGAACTTGTGTTAGAGCTTGTAGGAGGCATCTGCAGTGAACTGTAGAGCTTAAGGCATGGAGGGTAGTGCTGGAGGAGGACTTAGAGAGGTGCAGGTTCCTTTCAGCTAAGCAGAATTTGCTAGCATTGCAGAAAATTGCTTATAGCTCTGAACTAGTTCATGGGGCACATTCCCTCAGTGCTCTTATGGCAAAGGTTTTGGGTATTTTTCAAAGAAAATTAATGCACTTTGTTTATCCTTTGTCAATGGTAGTTACAAATAGAACTACTATTTCAAGTAATAGTTGTAAGCTGTTACTTTAATGGTTTAACAAATACCTGGGAGGACAGACTGCAATATTTCATCTGAGAAAGGACTGAATATTAAATAAATGTAACCTCCCATTGGGTCCTGCTTTAATCTCCTACTGGTTTTGGAAAGTGAATTTAAGAGCTGAAAGCATTTCAAATTAAGTGTTAGGGGAGAGGTTCAGTAAGACTTAGACAGCAAATTAGCACTTTGTGTTTGTTCATAACAATGCTTTCCCTCTTTCACTTATCACTTCAAACACATAATTGCAAAATGCAGAATTTAACTTTAATCAGGTATACAGCTGGCTTGTACTGATCTTCTAATAATTATGGGTAATAGATTAGTGTATTGATTATTAATAATATTTTTATTTAATGTTTTTCCATACTTCTGACATGTTGTACTGAGAATTGGGATTTCCCCATTAACTCAGAAGGCTGAAATTCTACATGTAATCCTTGAGGCCAGTACCCCAGAGAGAAAACTCTCAAGTCACAACCTATTTTGCTTTAGAAGTTAGAAAAAGTGACGTTGTTGAAATGTTTAACTCAAGACTTAATGCAAGACTTAAATGCAAGCAGAACATTTAACCTCTCAAATCAAAAGCAAATGTTTCCTATAAATCCTTCTTTTTATGGAAAAATACTTTTGGCATTAATTGATCTCAGCTGGGCATAACAAGGTATTGCCAGTATGAAATACTTTTGTCCATTGTGAGAAATAAAAATGAATTGCTGATTGTAGCAACTTTTTTTTTTTTAATGGTAGTGTTACATCATGGAAAATACTTGTCTATGTATGGAAAGAGGTTTTAGAATACTTTCAAACCATTTTAGTACAAACAACAGCAAAACAGCTATTGGAATATCAAGCCCTTTAATTATAAGGGGGAAAAGAGAAAAACATTAGAAGTTGCATGTAATGTCTGTTTTCATTCTATTTTTTTTTTTTTTGACAAGAGAAAGCTATTTTGAAAGGACTTGATTGTTCAGCTTGGACCTGTTTTAGTAGGCAGCCAATCTAAAGGCAGTTTGTCTTTCTAGATAAATTCTGGTAATGGATTATGTCATGCAGATCAATTCAAAAATATTTTAAAGTTGTTCAGGTGCCTTTACTACAATCAGAATTCAATAAATAGTGAAAGAAACTGATAAACTAAGTCAATAAGCAAATGTCTCCCACTGAAACTAAATTGCTACTGTCAAAGTCCCTGTTCATTTGCTAAAACCTCTGTTTCTGGTTCCTTTTCTGATACACTGCAACACCCAGCCTACACCTGTGACATCTCTCACAGATCAGTTGGTTTCCAAAGTGCCTTGATAGAAACTAAGGGATTTAGGGAGCAACTAACAAACAACTAGCCCCTTGTCTCTGGGTGGGGGATGCATAGCTGTAGGGAAACATGAACAGTGTCTCCCTGTTGAACTATCCTGGATCAGATAGGTAGCCAGCTTGTTTTGCAGATGGATCAGTAGTCACAACAGTATGGTTCTGGTATCCAGGTGTTCCAGTGGGGTTTTTTTTTTTTGGAGCTGAGCCAGAAACCAACCTTTTTTAAGAAAAGAAAGTGATAATGAGTCATTCACAGATGTCTCAAACACACTTAGAAGCTAAATGTCTTCCTACTGTAGCAATAATAACATAATATTAAAGAGGTGAAGGCCATCAACTCAGTCAAATGGAATTAAAAAAAAAGTCTCATACCTTCTTTTTCCTTTCCCTTAAGTATTGTTTATTACTTTGCAGCAGCAAACATGATGGGCAAAATGCTTTCTTGCAGCTATAATATCCTGGTCTCAGCAAGGAGTGCATAATTTGACAGATGGATGTTGCTGAGGAAGGAGTGCAGAATGCAGGCAGGGTTTGTCTGATGATGTGATGAATATTAGTTAAATTGAAATAGCGGGATCAGGACTGATTTAATATTGCCTGACCTTGCCCATTTGGTGTTTTTTTCTTCTTTGTCCTCTTGTCTGCTTTGTTTCAATGACTTGTTTTCAACACTAAGTGAAAAAGCGTCACAGAGCTGCTCTGTGTATGTGTGTCTTCCAATTAGCAGTGCACAAAGCTATGGGACTCCAGCTATGGCTGCAGGTGAAGTCTCCACCATGGCAGCAGCCTCTGCACTGCTGCGGAGGATGCAAGTTTTGGGTAGGGAAGCACCTGTTAGGAAAGGATGGCCTGATTGCTCAGATGCAATTGTTGCCAGCTGCTGCTGTAGTGCCTTCTTGCAGTGGGGTGCTCCTGTAGCAGGGGCACCCTCAGGGGTAGGAATGCCAGAGGTTGCCATGGGAGCATGGCTGATTTTCAGAAGTACACCAAACAAGCCTGCAAGGGACAAAGAAGAGCACAGTGAAAGAAGAAAGGGAGTCCTCTCAGAACATCTGCAATGCCACTTAACAGTGGCAGTAAGAAGCAGTAATGAGAGATGGAAGAAAGGAAAAACTTGAGTTCTGTCCCACCAGCTTTAAGGCCTATGATGTAAGATGAGGTAATTTGGTGTGAAATGATGAATTTGGAAGACAGACCTGGTGAAAGGAAGGTAATCAATGCTGCCAGGCTGTATAAGCTTTATAGGAAAGATGAGAGCAACATACAGCTGTAAGAGAGTAGTGCTCTACAAGGAAGCATTTTATAAAGCACAACAGTGCAAAAAATATTATGGAAGAAGAGCAGATCCATGGGACCACTGTGGGCAGAAATCTTGTGCTCTAATGAAAATGCGGTGCTAAGATTGTGTTACCAGCCCCCTGCTCAGACCTGTAATAGTGCTCAGGAAATGTGAAATGAGAGTAGAGAAGCTGCAAATTCAGTACAGCCAGCAACAGTGAGACATTTCAACAGGTGTCCTGTAGAGACTGGATTGGTGCCTCATCATGATGGGAAAAAGCGAGGATACATCCAGATGTGCAAAGTGGCTGCTTCCCAGAACACCTGAGCATCCATAAGGTGTTACGCTGGATGTGCTCCCGAGTGGTGCACTGGAGCTGCTTTGTAATTAAGTCATAATTGTGTCATAAGATCACATTGAGCTCTATAGTTGAAGAGAGCAGAATAAACATATGCAGCACATGGTCATCTGATTTTAAGTAAAGGATCTGCAGAACAAATAGACAATTGGACAACAACTCCTTAAAGAATTGATCTAAAAGGCCTATAAGCACCCTGAGGGCTACTAACAATACAGTTATTCTAACAAAGTTATCAGAAGGCCCCACATATGTCTCACAGTAAAAAAAGAGAATACTAAGTCATCCTCAGGAGCTTACCTCACTAGATAGAAACCTCAGTGGAGGGTAGTGTAGCAAAATGGCCAACTAGAAATGGGGAAAATGTAGAAATGGCCAGCAGAAACAGGAAAGCATGCTCAAATGAACAGTAGAGAAAAGACCTTAAAACATGACAGGTCAAATACAAACAGGAAATTAAAAATCTCATAAAGAATTAGAAAAGTGTCTTACAAAAGATGCTCAAGCTGTTGACAAAAAGCTCCTTAGTATATCAAACCCAGGAAATCAGTGGGACTATTTGACAACAGCAGTGTAGCTGAGGGCACTCTGTGGAAAGCCTGGGGCAGAGACGGTCAATTAATTCTTTTTGTTGGTCTCTGCTGCTGAAGGTGCTGGGAAGATCTTTCACAGGAATTTCTTCCTATGGCTGTGATTGTGGTGGTGTGTTTTTTTCCTTTTATTGTGTTTTGTGTTGGTGGTGCTGGTTTTCCAGCAGGCAGGTCAGAGAAAATAACTCAGCCTGGAGTGTGTATTGAGAAGCTGTGCTGCTGCTGCATCCCATCATTGCAGGATGCTCGTGGGTTGTCAATCTTTATGTTAATGTTCATAAATTTAGTTCTAGAGGGTAACCTGGGAGTTACTGACCAGTGTGCCTGATCTCCATACTTAGTGAGCTGGTAGCATCCCTCTTAAAGAATAACACTATTCAACACGTGGCTAATCATAAGTACAAGGTCCTTGCAATGTGAGCTTGTAGCCCAGAAAGCCAGCTACCTCCTGGGCTGCAGCACAAGCAGTGTGGCCAGCAGGCTGAGGGAGGGGATTCTGCCCCTCTGCCCTGGGGACACACCACCTGCAGTGATGCATTCAGGTTTGGAGTCTTCAGCACAGAAAAGACATGGACCTCTTGAAGCAGGTACAGATGAGGTCATGAGGCTGACCAGAGCTGGAGTACCTGTCCAGAAGACAGGCTGGGAGAGTTGGGATTGTTCAGCCTGGAAGGGAAGGCTCTGGGGAGACCTTATAGCAACATTCCTGTACTCACTGGGGGCACAGAGGGGCACAGACCTTTAAGCAGGTTGTAGCAATAGGACAAGGGATAATGGTTTTAAACTAGCAGAGGATAGACTGAGACTAGAGATAAGAAATGTTTTTTTACAGGGCTTGGTGCAACACAGGAACAAGTTGTCCAGAGTGATGGTAAATCCCCCATCCCTGGTAACATTCAAGTTCAGGTTGGACAGGGCTCCAAGCAAGTTGATCTAGTTGGAGTTGTCCCTGCTCATTGCAAAAGAGTTGGACTAGATGATCTTTATCGGCCTCTTTCAACCCAAACAAATCTCTGACTCTAGAATCTCTTGTGTAAAAGCCAGTGCCACTCTGGTGCCATGTACATGGTGTCATGCTGTCAGGGTGTTGTGGATGTGTGGATACAGTGCATGCCTCTCACTAGCTTATTGACAATGCAGTGAGCTGCTTTCACTTCAAAGTTCATTACAGAGATTAAGAGCTGTTTGATAGAAAGTGACTTGGAGGTTGATGGCCAGGAAGGCAAATGGCACCCTGTCCTGCCTGGATCAAAAATAATGTGGCCAGCAGGACCAGGGCAGTGATCACCCCCCTGTACACGGCACTGGTGAGGCAGGCTGTGCCTCGAGTGCTGTGTCCAGTTCTGGGCCCCTCACTTTGAAAAGGACATGGGGACACTGGAACATGTCCAGCAAAGTGCAACAAGGCTCATGGGCTGTCTAGAAAACTTGTCTGATGGGAAATGGCTGAGGGAGCTGGGCTTGTTTAGTCTTGAGGAGAGGAGGCTCAGGGGACCTCACTGCTCCACACAACCACATGAAAGGAGGTGGAAGTGAGGTGGGGTCCAGTCTTGTCTGCCTGCCTGCAGTGAAAGGACCAGAGGAAATGGCCTTAAACTGAGATGGGAGATACAGATTAGATAAAATTTTTTTCACTGTTAGGGCAGACAGGCTGCCCAGGAGGTGGTGGAGCCACCACTCTGGAAGTGTTTAAGGCACTGGGTAATACAATTCTGGATCTGGCAGTGGGTGATACAGTGTGGTGCTTACAGTGGTAGTGCTGTATTGGCAGTCAGACTGGATGATCTTAGAACCATGGTCATCGAGGCTGGAAGGGAATGTTAAGTTAGCAAGGGCAAGTGGATGGTAGAAAAACTGAATGTACAACTGTTTACACTGTCCTGAAGTCCTACCCCTGAACAAGGGGACCTTTGAGGAAATTAATGCCATTATTGCCTTTTCTTTTTGAAACTTTTGAAGTCTGGGAAGGTAAGAGAGCATAAAATGGAAGTGTGTCTATCAAAGTAGATATTTAGTTTGTCTTTTTGTCCTCTGTGCATATCTTAATTAACTAACAAATGGAGAAACAGAATGCAGATTTGGGCTACTGGACCTGAAAACTTGAGAGAAGTATACTTCCTACTAGTTTCTTCCTTAAATGACTTTTTAAGGAAAAAAAAAAATCCCAAACACCAGCCAACTTTATTGTAGATAATTTTATGTTATTTTCAGAAATAAAACTGTTGCAAATGAAAGTGATATTTGTGTTGATTCATTGGGACTATGGTGCACAGTGTGCATAAACTTAATTGCAGAAATATTGCTACACAAATGCTATTAAATATTGACCGCAAATATATGAGTTTGTAGCTAGAAAGTGGGTTTTTCATTCACTTTTGCTGAAGTAATTGTCTGCCCTTTTCTCCCTTAGGCAGTGGTGTGATTTGTTTATAACATTATATGTGGGTCCCAAAACCACACGATTGAGCAAATAGTTAAAGCAAAATTGACATTACTAGTTATAAGTTTGATATAGAGAATGCTGTTTCTTTTATTAATGTGACTATCTGTAAAACTCCTAGGCAAATCATCAACAGTAAGTCTGTAATCTTCTTTGGGTGTTAGAATATGGCTTTTCTGTGGAAAAATAAATATAAATAGATTGAATTTAGGTTTTTTTTCAGATCCTAGGTCTGACTGACTTGCCAGATTTTGAAATGTGAGGACACCCATGGGTCTGGTTTCTTTATAACTGTGGCTGTATAATTTTTTTGTCTTGCATGAGTCTTCCTACTATGAGATAGAAGTCAAAATCTTGTCTCTTCTAAAGTGAAATTGAAGTTTTATTTTTGAAGACCAGACTAACCAAAAGGAAGCAAAGTATCCTCTGTAATGTTTCAAACAAAGTTATCTTTCATTAAAAGTACGTTAATTCTCTTAAGAGCTTGTGCAAGAAAGTATATTATATGGAAAAGTAGGCTAGATAGATTCTGAATTATTATAGGACCTTTATATTATCTCCGACTTTCCAGGTAACTTCACGTAAAGCCTCTAAAGATGCACTTTGATAATTGTCAGTAAGAGGCCAAAACCATTTGTTAGCCAGGATAGGCAGTGCTGGGGGGATGTGTGTGATGTCTGCATTGCTGTTAGATCTGTCTGGTACCTTTGAGGCTCTTTGAAAGATACTTTGTAAAACAGATAGTAAATAGAAAGTATTGAGCATTAATATGGCCATTTTCCTGGGTGCCCAATAGCCTTAAAGTCATAAAAATGAGTAATAGGTTTTGAAAGAAAATAATTAATATCTATAGGTTCAGAAATTACACTGTTAATGGATGTTCTCATCAATTAAACTTAATGGTCTGAAAATTGTTATTGATTGCTTTGATGTTTTATCTAAACACACAAAAAAGGAAAAAAGTGATTTGTTTAACTTTATTTGGTGACTACTTTCATGCCCATCTATAGTGTGAGGAATGCTAAGGGAAAGTTGCATCACTCTTTTTTCTCTGTGAATCTGTTTGCTCATGTAGTATGGCATGAGTGGGCCCGGCTCCTTTGTGCAGGAGAGACTGATGATTTAGGGAAATGTAATTATGCCTTGAACTAGTAACTTTCTTCTGCTGCACAGCTGAGGGAAGCTTGCACACACGTTATGTACCATTACAATTGGTTTATTAAATTAGAGATCTGTGTGACTTAAAGATCAAGTACTGTATTATACGTACTTAGTTGCCATATGGGTTATTTTGACTTCATTATTTACTTGCTAGACTTGATCATTTTTTAAGAGATATTGAATAATTCCTATTCTTTTTCCTTCCTTTTTTTTTCTGATTTTGTTAAGTGATCCAATCAGAAAGTGGCTTTGGGTAGTGATAGGTAAGGGGGTGATGTGGTGTGGCTGCCTCCTGTGTTTGGTTTACTCTGTCACAGAGTTCAAGGCAGGGAAAAGCACCAATATTGGTGGCTGAAGTTTATTCAGTTCATTCTTTCTGGTCCACAGAGCATGCCAAGGTTGTTTGACATCTTGTGCACAGGGTTGTAAAGCTACTGGTAGGGTAATTGTGACTAAAGCTACAGGAGCTATTTGTAAGCCAGACTTAAATGTCAAGAGATTTGTGTGGAGACATGTTTGGTAAATAGTGTATCTGTAACTTCATCTGTGGTAACTTAGTGATTCATCATGTGCCTTTTTCTCACCTTTTACTTTATGCCATATCACCATCTCAAGCTGTTGGTTCCTTCATGTGCAGGAGGAGGCTGGAGGTTGCATTTTGATGTTAAACATTGCATTTTTTATGAAACACCGTTATCATCTTTCATCAATTTTAGTTACCTGATTCTTCAATTTCACATTTTTTTTCCCCTGATTTCTACTGTTACTGCCATTTACTTGGCAGAGGCAGAAAGAAGGTGACTGTTTAATTCATAACTTAGGAACTCATTTTGAGGTATAAAAAAACATATGCAGCTGATTTCCGGGGTTAGCTGTATGGCCCTGACAACTATCTGTCTTTCTCAGGAAATGCTTCATAGGCTTAAAATCAAGTGGTCTGGACTTTTAAGATTTTATTTTTTTTTTTTAAATTCTGTCTGTCTTTGGGAAAATAGAAGAAAAAATTTGGAATATAGATTAACTTGGCTGCCTCTTTATTATTGCATTTGAGAAGTACTTGCCAAAGCTTTTTCCTGTATCTATTTAGAAATTGGGTTATTTGGGGTAGAGGCTCTGACAAATGATGACTTGCATTGGATATGTGCTGCTGTTACATCATCCCTGCTAGAACTGAATTTACAGGTATTTCCCCACCGTCAGTTTCCCTGTACTTGTTCATCTGGTATAAAGTTCTCTTCCATGCCCTGTCAAGAGACCAAAGTAGAGCAGTTGAAACCTCAGCTCTTCTCTGCTGTGACCACAGGGAGGCAGCTGCTAAACTAAGTCAGAGGGTGCTCAAGTTCTCCTTACCAGGAGGCACAAGAAACACTGACATCCACTCAGTAATTTCTGGTGCTTCCCCTTCCTAGATGCAAGGCTGCCTCCACCATCACTTCCTTTTGGACTATCATGCTGTGCCCTTGTGGTTGTGAATAGCGCCTGGCCCCTGCTCAGTCTTTGCAAAGAGCTGCTTTAAAAACAATACTTTTAAAACAATACCTTGTTTGTTGCATTCATCTTAGACTACAGCAGGGACCTTGCTTATACCCACATCTCGTTACAGTTTATTTTCAAAAATCCTTGATCTTCTTTGGTACATCTGTTGGAGGAACACTGGTCTGCAGACTCATGTGTAAGGTGTATCAGTTGGCAGCTGAAGAAATAGAGCAAGACTATGCTAGCTTGTTCTTGAAATCCAGAGTTAATTGATTATCCTGAAGATTTTACAGCCTTAATTGAGTGGCTTAATTGAGTGGCAGTAGCCATAGCCAATGTTTGTCCTTATGCCTTTTGCCTCTCTCCCTTCCCCAAAATATGCTTGATATTTTAACTTTTCTAGTCTGCTGATGTGGAGGCAGGCTTGGTTGGATTTATTCTTCTATGACAAGATTAAAAATAATACCAATTTTTTTTACTTTAGGGTGGAGGTGGCAGAGCTGGGGAAATGGACTGTGCCTCTCTATCCCTTCATATAAACCAACAAGGGGTTTACTCTTTTTATAGAAAAAAGTCAAAACTTTAAGCCTTGGATGCAACGTACAGATAAACTGCTGTTTACATGCAAGCTATTGAGAAGGTTATGAGTAAAAATCTGTGTAGGTCTTTTTCTCAGTCTTAATTTGGCAATGAGCTGAGCAGATAAGATATATTGCTGTAGCTGGCAAAAGTTGGTGTATCATATGTAGAGTGTATACACAGAAAATGAAATGATACTGTGCCTCCCTGTTAAGGAGTACCATTTTGTGTTATGAGAAATTATGTCTATACATTTTATGGTAATGGAATGATTAAAATCTGTGTTAAAGTTGTATTCTGAAATTCACTTCAAAAGTACTTGCAATTAACATAGAAAAAAAGTAAAAATTCACTTCTGGAAAGATAATGAGATACCTTGCATTAAAATATGCATTGATCATAGTTAACTTCCTGTGTTTTAAGAAGTTAAGAAATTGAAATGCTAAGATTTGAACAAACTTGCTCTTGTTATACAGGGTTAAATCTTATTAAGGAGTGGAAGGGTTTGTACTACTTTGATTATTATAGTAGATTTATACACCACCATGTGCTAGTTATGGATCTGTGAGCCCAGATCAGAAGCCAGAGTATGATAACCTCTGTTGTGGATGTAAGTGTAAATGGCTTACAGCCACTTTCCATGCTCACTAAGAAACAAACACAAGGTATTTAAACATTCCTAAACATTTTTTTAAGAGTCATCCAATTTTAATGAGAAGGTACAGGACTTCGTGTCACTACGAAATAATAATTTTCTGGCCTTGGGTGGAATGAAATGGGTGTTAAGAAGTCATATGAAGATGAAATAACAGGAAGAATCTTGCTAATTAGAATAGGTGAAGTTTATCGATATCCATTTATTTAGTGGAATTAAGTAGTCTTTTCTTCTCTTTAGGTTAGTTAATAGTCCCATGTCTATGAGACTCCAAATCTTTTTCATTGTGGTTTATATAATTTCTTCTATTAACCTTCTGAACTTTGCTGTACGGATGAAGGGTATGGAGCTGTAAGGTCTACTGTTTTTGCTATACGTTAAGCAGTGGCACTGTATTTAGATGATACACTCTTTTTTCTTCTCAGTGCTACAGGGGAAGACTTTGATCTTCCAGGATTTGTTTTCTATCAGTAGTTAAGTGCCTTTTGTGTCTGGGTATTCACTTTCATTTGGGTACGTTTAGTCAGAAATAAAACTGTGAACAAATTCCTGGAATTTAATCTTTGCAGATGTGGTTCTCTTTTCAGTCCGTTGAATATTGTTCTAAAGCCATCTGGTACACTTAAATTCACATTTATGTAGCTGCTTTAGAATGAGTATTTTCTGTTAAGGCTATCTCTGAAGCAGACAGTAGTCTTCTTGAAGATGATCTAGTTATAACTCCTTGCATTGCACCATTGACTCTTTGGAGCGTAGACCCTAAGGCTCACACTGATGATTTTAACTCCTATTACACTATTGATTCCAGAAATCCAGTGAAACTGCATAATACAGTTTTTTCCTAACTGTTTCCATCTATTATAATATCCATATTCATAAACAAACCTTCATGATGGAGCAGATATTTTTTCCTAGGAGTCTCTCTGTTCAGAAGTCTGAATCAAAACCAGCTTGTCATATTGACTAAGAGATAAATTTGATGTTGCCTGGTCCATCTCCCTATACAGACACATTTTGACACAGTGTATTTGAGTGCTAATAATGACATTAGAAGATGTTGGAAGGAGATCTAATTTGGCATGCAGGAGTGACTTTGCTGTCATCTCCTATTTTCTGCACAATTGACAGCAGATACTTGGGGCTGAATTTTTCTTTCAGGTCAGATTTCCAAGGCATGAGGCTGTCTGTTAGAAACAGATAAGACCAAAACCAATACAGAAGTACTTGTTGGAAGTGTCAGCAGTGCTGAGGATTTAAAAAGGGTGCTTCAGTTTTCTGTTTATGACATGACACAACAACGTATATTTCACTAGCAATAAAATCCAACCAAGAATCCCATGCCAGTTTTTAACATTTCTCACTGGGAAAATTTTGTAACAGTAGTCTTATCTGGGAAGAATGAAATTTTTTTCAACTAATATGTCTATTTTTTCACACTCTCTAGATAGTACAGTTAAATTATTTTTAAGGAAATCAAATTGGGTATAAATGTCCTCATGATTCAAAATGCTTTCAAACTTTCACTGTCAAATAAAATTTATATCTGTACCTCATTTTCAGTGTGCAAGACACTCAAAAAGCAAATGAAAACATTATCTGAGATAAACGAAAAACAATATGCTTCCAAATATTTCCATAGGTATTTCATACTCTGTTCCTTCTCAAACTGTCCATTTCATATCCCACCTCTTCCTCCCAGCAAAAACAACTGGACTACTTATACCTTTCTGTTGGTGAATGTTGCTATCTAAACTAACCCAATAAAACTTTCCTCAAAGAGCACCTGTAAGGAGCAGCTTGTACCCAGCAGTCCTGTGCAGCCACAGGAGCCAAGAGCTGCAGTGTGGCACCATGCTGTGACCATCTGAGGCCTCCTTCTCTGGAGCCTGGGAGTGGTGAGGATAGCAGGGCTTTACCAGCCTGCCATCTCCATTCCTGATTGCCAGTATTTTCTTTTTCCTGATGTCCTTTGCCTTCCCTTTCCAAAGCAGGTTGAACTTCCCAAAGTCACAACATCAGCCTGACCACATCTTGAGTGAACACTTTTGAAATTAGTTCTTCTAATTACATAGAAGTGTTGCTTAAAAAAGCCCAGATACTGTTGTAGCCAAAAAAATGGTATGTCTGGCCTTGTCTGTCTCTGTCTTGAATAGATGATACCTAAGAAACAGCAAAGAAAGTCAAGAGTGTAGGATTACTTCCCGGGTACGTGTTACAAGATTCCCCAACAAAGACTGTGGGAGGGGCTTAAAACTTGTTCAAGACTTCCTTATCCAGAAGGACATCTTTACATGTAATAGCTTTTGATAAATTTTCTCCAGACTTCCCCAAATTAATTCCTTAGCACTAATTCCTCTAGCAGACAGTTCCCTCATTTTAGTTACTCAGTGGATGTTGTGGCATCTCTCGATACTACCAGTTTCTCTTTTTGACCCTTGTTCTTGTGCTGGAAGAGATGGTGAGCAGTGATCTCCCTGTCCCTCTGTCACCTGCCATTGAATACACGTCTGTCATCACCTCTGCTGTCCTTGCCCTGGCTGAGGCATTGTGGTCTATCTCATCATATTGCAGACAGAATTTGTTTCACACCTTTTACCTTTCATCTTACAACTTCTATCTGAAGTACATGGCAAAGTGGAAATACACAAAAGAATTCAAGCATCAAATACTACATTTTTATGCAGATACGCCAAGATATAATCTTTTCAGTTCTCTGCTATTTTCCTAATAATTTCTGATATGGCTTTTTTTGACTGCTATGGAAATTTTGGAATAGTCCTGAAATTTTGGCAATTCAGTATTTGACAATTCAGTTATTCAGTATAACCCCAAAGTCTCTATTCTGATTGGTGACAATCAGCCCAGACCACATGGAAAATCCTTTCTCTCTTCTTACATCTGTTCCATGCATATCACTTCATACTTATTTTTTCATTTAATCTGGTTTTGTATCTAGCACCGTTACTTGGTTTTTAAATTTCTGTTGCAGTGTTTTGTTGTTTCTAAGTTTTTAGGAGTTGTAAAGAAAGGAGTATTTCCAGTAAGAACACTCTCATCCCTATTCATTCTATTTCTAGACTGTTTAGGAAGTTTTTGTTTCACAAGCTTGAGCACAGATCTCCAAAAAAAAGCCCGTGTGAAAGTAACCTGTAAATTGTGCTTCATCTTTGAAACCAAAGCAACAGCATCTGTTTGTTCATCTCTGTCATGTACCTCCTAAAAAGGTGGCTTATAAATCAGATTTGCATCATTTGCAGAATTTGGAGGAGGCATGTGTTTAAATTGCACTGGGATGCCATGTGTAAACTATGCCCTGGAGTATGAGGACAGGACACTGCAGGAAGACACTTGGAGGGTGAGTTTCCACACTGAAATATGCTGTAGGAACTGGATTCATGCTCTGGCAATATGACAAAAAGTCCCTCAGCTGAAGTATGTTGTTTGATTTGGTGTAAGAGATTAATTTCACAACTTGGTCTCATGACTGCAATCTGAAGAGTGACCAGTTGTGCAGTGGGCCAGATGCTGTTGATGTTAGTTCAGTTTCTTAGTTGGGGAATTGATTGTGGGAAAATGGATCTTTGTTCTCTGGAAAAATATGCTTTGAATTCCCCTATCCTGACTAATTGCTCTAATTAATTTTAATAGTTTATTATCAATCTTAATTCTTCATTAAAATCTGTAATGAAAATGCTCTAAAGGAATTCTGAAAGATTTGGAATGAAATAGTGTTTTCACCACATGTTTACTACTGCTTTCCCAAAATTGCAAGGATATATATATATTTATTTTTAATCGGAGTGGAGAAGGAGTGGGAATGTATGAGAACTATATTTTAATCTACTGAACAGTTTTGTTTCTCAGCTCTTTCCCTGGCTTTGAAAAATAGTGAAACTATTTTGAGGATTTAATAACAATATAAGGTTGTTCTAATAAACAATCCAGGAAATTGGAAGTTTTCATTTTGACAGTTTCAAGATGAAGTGTTTTAACTTTTATATAAAAAATAATTTTTCATCTTTAAGCATCTTTTTAAAAGAGACAGAAAGCATTTTCATGTGGAGATGACTGATCTTGATCGTGGGTGATGTCATGTCCTGTTGGATTAATAGTGCAGGGAAAGTAGCTTGGCTGCTGCTGAAGATACATTTGTTCTGTCAAAAGTAGAAATTTTCTGGCTTGGGGTTGTAATGAAATGTGTTCAATAATTATCTAAGAGTAATAAGGCACTAAAAGGAAAAAAATTATATGGAGTTTAACAGTATCTGGATTATCTGTTCTGCAAGCTGCTGATCACATAAGGAGTGGAGCATCTTCCCCAGCAGGAAGGAGGAGAATATTTGCCCCTCTGTCGTGGTCAGTTGACCTCAGCCCCACATTAGAGTAAATCTGACTGATGATGGTTTTTAAATATCAGATCTGAAGCTGAATTATGCATAATACACCCATTAATTTTTATCCATCTCTAGGTAACAGTGTTTTGAGTTTTCTTACCAAAAAAGGCATTTTTGTAATGAATTGTGAACAAATGACACCATGGGTAGTTGTTGGATGTAGGACCACCTAAAAGAGCAATTCCCTATATGAATATCTAGTGAAATAGAAAATAGACAGGAAATATATATTTACCCTTTAGTGGTAAAATGCTTTATGGGAACACTGAAATGAGTTTTTTACTAGGCCAGTATTTTGAACTGGTAAGCAATTATCACCTACCATCTATCATTTGATCAAAGATCCAAAAGCTAATGCCACACTGAGATATCTTACAACCCTATAAATTTCAAATGTATTATTAGGGTAGAAAGCATGAGCATGTTGAATATTTTTTTCATTCGATGATAAGGAATAAAAGTAGTTTAGAAATTATTTTCTCATAAACATGGAGTATGTGATCAGGCCACTTCAGGAATAGTTAAAATGAAGTGCATGGGACATGGCAAAGATGAGATAATAAATTATGTGAATTATTCTTTTATTTTTGTTTGTAATAAAACTTAATTTCTTTTGCAAGCATATATTTACAGGCTTTTCTGCTATTGTTACCTTGCTTGTAGTAAATTTTGCACCATGCTGTGTAAGGCAAGCAGCACCATAGCCCGTGATCAGGCTTGCAGGCTCAGGAAGTGACCTGGCCTCTCTGCTCCTTCCTGGGTTGCCTCTTACCAGCTAAATAGCTGAGCTTAACAGCAGGGGATGGCACCAGTGCTCCACAGAAAAGTTTTGTCTGCCATGGGACTTGGTCAAGGTTAGTCTTCTGCCTGTCACTGGAGCAGTGGCCTTGTTAAGTGGAAGGAATGCATAGTTACAGTTCTTTGCTTTTAGCTGTGGTTCCCTTTCCCCCTTTTCCCCTGTTTCATGTTTTCCTTTTTTCCCCCTTTACCTCCATTTTTGTGAGCAGTCAAAGTCAATATCACATCCTATCTTTAACTAGCTGTGTGGAAATGTATTTTACGGTTGAGTGTATCTGCTTGAAAGCATCTCTCTTCTGCTTTCTCTGCAGTTAAGAAACTAGAAAAGTTTCTTAATGTATGTGAAGTGTGAGTCCAGATGAGTTAAACAGATTTTATCCTTTTTTATTCTATTCACCGTGTGATCAATCCTGTGTTTAAGGTGCTTGTGCAATATCTTACACATTCCTTGAGGAAAACTAACATTCATCTCTTCCTAAGCATGGTATTGGATGACATGCTTTTTTTAATAAAATGTGTTTGATTTAATCCCAGGGGTCCTTAGAGCCCTTTAGGTTGCTGCTAGGTTGCAGCACCCAGGGAAGAGAAGGCTGCAAAAAGAAAAAGAGGAGTCAAAGTACTTTAGTGGGATAGTTTTCCTCAAACTGAGGTACATGTCAGCTCCCTGACAAGTCCTGGGATATATGCATCAAACAAGCAAGGCAAAACTTGTTCCTGCATGGTCCCACTTACTCCCTTGCCCCTCTCCACTGCTTCAGAATGGGACCTGCCCCAGTGCTGCCCATCCCGTGTGCCTCCAGCTCCAGACACAGCTGGGAGCCAGGGGCGTTCAGTGCTGCCCTACCCCGGGGAACTGAAGTCACTGCCCAAGTCCTGCAAGAATGGCCTTGGATGCTTCCCCTCTCTCTCCTCCCTCTCTTTCCTTTCTGCATATTACATGCTCCCATGTGGGAAATGCTCAGGAGGTTTGAAGGGTCTAGGTACTTCTTTCTTGGAGATGTGTTAAAAAGTTGTGACAAACCTCTATTGCTTGGATATTCCTGCGCAACCTTTGAAAGTTTTGATGGGAACTTACTGCTGGCCTTTGTATTTTGTTGTCTAGATGCTTGTTATGTGGATGCCCTAAACTTTCTGTCTATAATAAAACAATTAGTTCTTTTGATATTTTGTTTTTTACAAGACTAGTATGACTTGAACTGCTTTTCTCATGACTCATGAGAATGGCAATTGGTAACCCACTAATATTTCTGCCCACATGGGTTTGTAATTTTAGAAGTAATCATTTCGTGGCTGATGTAAATTTTGTAATGAGAAATACTAGATTTATGACTGCAGGATTTCTCAAAGACTGTTTTATTGCTTAGAGGAATTGCTTTCTCTGTTGGGAAAATCCATCATTAGATGTCTGCCTCAAATGTTTTGTGGGAGGTTTATGCTTTGAGAATGCTAATGCAGTCATTGAAAAAATAATGATGATTTGAGATAGTATAATTGTTCCCCTTTCCTTCACTCCAGACACACAATGAGCTGAAAGTGAAGGTAGGTGTGGGTTTGTAAAGGGACTTCACAGTCAGGATGTGAATAATTGCAATATTTGGTCATTGGGTTCTTGCCCCACCTTTTAAGTTCATTGCACTTTCCTGGAATAGGTAACTGATTCCTGTACATACTAGCTGAGACGGGTTATTTGGAAGAGTGCAGGATTAGTCACAGAAATGATGACAATTGATTTTGAGGAAGGTCTTTGCTGATGCGTTTTTGCATGGAACCTCTCTATGTAAAAGTACTGTCTGCCTGTGGGACTGATACCCTCAGGCAAAATATTAGGGGGAATAACTCTGCAGTTCCTAATGAAGCTCAGGCCTCAAAGATGAGAATTTCCCAGAGCTGCTGGAACTGAGATATTTGTGGGCATGCCTGCTGGATGAGGAAATTTTGGGACCTCCTAAGTCTTTGTGATGAAAACCTTAGCATTCCCAGGGTTAGTGGATGCAGGTTGTGGGGCTTAAAGTTCTGTTTTGAAGCATAAAATATGGGTGGTACCTAAGACTGAAATCTGTGGTGGATCTGTGGCCAAGGTTTGCTGTAGGCACGTGCTCTCCAGGGATGCGTTGGAGCAGCTCTGGGCAGTGTGGCTCTGCTGTGTGGTGCTGGGCAGTGGGCACTGCCTGGGGACTCTGCAGCTCCTCAGGCTCTTCTGAGCACTGCTGGGGGAGCCTGGCACAAGGAAACTTGGCTTACCAGCTCTTTCTGCTCCTCCCATGAAATGATGAACTAGTCCAGCCTGGGAGTACTAGGCAATGACTGCATGAACATGACTCACTGCAGCTAAGGAAGAAGTTGCTGTTACGTACATTTTTATTTTTTGTTTATTTGCTCTTCCACTTTGAGTGGACTACATGTATGATTTTGTATTTAAGTGCAGGTAACTTCTAAGCTTTCTATTCTAATTTAGTATCATTTTGCCAGCTCTATGCCAGTAGCACATCTCAGCAGAGAAACTGCTTCAGTCAGCAAGGTCTCTCCTTCTTGGGTCTGTGTCTGAAAAAGAAATAGAAAAGAGAATGAGAGAATGATCTTAGAAAAATCATGCTTTGAAGCACACCATGTAACCTCTAGTGCCTTAGTTTCTCAAATATATTTTCCTTCATGTATTCTAGCAATGCTAAAAGCATCTGTTTCCAGCAGGGTAGAGAAGAAGGCGGGAACTGATCTTTGAGTTGCTTGCCTATTTCCTTTGCATCCTGCTATATCTCACTTTGCCCCAATGCCTGCTTTTAAGGACCCAGCTGAAGCCCTTGTGTCACTTCACTGCTTCTGTGAAGCTGCATTGTTGCGTGGATTAGCATTTCTTTTCATTTTCTACTTTCTGTGTGCAATAGGTGTATTCTGGGTGGAAACATATGCTACTGGAGAATCACCTGTGATGTATTGGAGTTTCAAATCTTTGTCTGATTTAGCATATTTTGCTTTTTGATGTAATTCATTTCTGCACTGCTGATCTTATTCTGTATTGAAACAGCACATTTGTGCACGATTCAAGTTCGTTTCTGGAAACCAGTTTCAATAACTTTCATTTATTTAAACTATTAAAATAGTTTAAAATACAGTGACAGTACCACTCTCGCTTTCTATTTAAATTGCTGCTCCAACCGTTGAAATGGCCTTGAAATAAAGTATCTTGGGTTCTGCTTGACCTGATTCAATATAGCACTTAAAAAGTAGAATTACTGAAAAGATAGTCAGATGCATTCCCTATTTGGCTCAGGCAATTGAAATGGGAAGGGTATGAGTTTGCCACAGCTATTAATATGATATTAATCCAGGGTATATTATATATTGCTTTAAAGTCTTATCGGGAGGACTGGATATCCTTTTGTAATGCGTTCTTTTGCTTTTTCTATACACTGATATTTTGTAGATGAGCTCAATACGTGAAGTCTAAATGGCTCTTCTTATATGATCAAGTATGGTGTTATTGAATGCCTTACAAAGAGGCTGTATCCTCTGCACATTAAGATTGAGTCTGGTGCTTATTACAAAATTCAGACTTTTCAGATGCTAAATACGTGCTCTATCTTATAAGCTAAATATGGTAGACTCCTGACAATTTTTGGCTGTTGAGGCTAAATGACTCTCTTATGTCCATCTTTCTCTCTTTTTTCCTTCTGGTTTCTGTGTGAGGCCCTAGTTCTCAACAGTCTTAAATATCTCTGTGGATCCAGATGGCTAGAAAGTAGCAATGCCATTACAGTCTCTATTTTCTAAATCAGGGCTCTTGTTATTTTGACTTTTCCTATAGAACATCACTGTAAAAATATTAGTTTTTAACATGGTGATAGCTTATTTTGTGTATTTTATTTGCTGTAAAAGCTTTCATTGGTTATTTGTAGGCTGTTAAGACGCTATAGCTTCACACTGCTCAAGTTTGCTTCTACCTTTCTTATTTGTAGGTGGGTTTTCAGATGCACCAAAGAAAGTTTTAAAATCATCTATATGTACAATTGTTTATGATATCTCCTTCATTCCATGTAAGTAAATAGTTCAAGGATTTCTTGGTTCATTTCTCCTCTTCAGATGAGAATCTTGTAAGAAAATTGCATGAAAATCAAAAAATTAAATTCTCTTCTCTGCTTTTATGAATAGTCTGTCTCTTTCTGTCCTCTATTTTTTATTAATTTATTTAAAAAATAATTTATTCTACGCCTGGTTTATCAATTTGATTGCAGTGTGTTGATAAGAACTTTATTTTCATGGCCTAGTCTCTCTGAGATAATTAAAATTTAAAAGTTCCACTCCTGTTTTCCTGCACTCAGTTCATTCAGTTCAGCACATTGGCAGCAGAGACACAGTCTAGTTCTTCAACCTGTCCAGTGTTCAGCTTCCCATGTATCAAGATTAATAATAATCAGAGAGCTCACACATAGAAGGAGGGAGGTATTGATTGCCATTAAAATGTTGGATTCTGTCTTAAGAAGTCTAGTTTTGCTCCTACTGTCACAGCACCTAATTGAATTTGGATGGATAAAACTATTTCTAGGCTACATCTGATGCATGATGGTGCACCAGAGCCCTTCCTTGTTTAAACATATAAGCCTTTTTAAATAGGAAACACAAAAAAAGTTAGTGGGGTGACAAGAAAAAATGATCTTATTTTGAAAGGAATGAAGATACTCTTAAAAAAAAAAAAAGAAAGAAAAAAGAGAAGTAAAAAGCTCATAAACATGGATAGTGGAACTGTTCATAAAAGATTCATAAAAGAGGTCATGAAAAGCAAACCTTCATTGATTAAAAAAAAATATTTAGTGTAGAAAGTGAGATGTATGCAGATTATATTGTTCCTAAAAGAGGCTATTAAATACAAGTGTCACTTGGTTTTATTTGTTTAGGTTATTCACAAAATCGACTCCGTAGCTATCTATGTGAACTTGCTGAAAAAGCATGAGAACTTCTTAAACCTTTACCTAGGCTGCTCCTTTTCCATAAATTTTGCTGTTTCTGCACACATGGGGGAAAATATTCTTTTGAACCACACCTTAATTCACTCACCAATTCCAGAATGAACATGAAAAACTTACTCTAATCTGAATAGGGAAAAAATAATCTATTGTAAGTAAGCTTGGTGGAACTACCACTAAGAGGAGCATAAATGACGTGTAGTAGATGTAGTTGAATACAAAAGTAAATGAAGAAAAATAATATTATGTACCTTCAGATTTGGGTTGTAGCCATTTCTGGGAATTGCTAATTATGTTGCAGTGATGTTAATAATGCAAGTTTATTATTGGTACATTAGTACATTTTTAGTTGTATCCATACAAGTAGGAAGTGAATATAGGGTTGTCAAAACTGACAAGCACAAAATTGAAGCTGTGTACAGAAATGAAATAAGGCTTGAATTCAGCCCACAAGTTACATTGTTTTTGAAAATGTAGTCAGCAAAAACATGGACTTATTTCATGGATAAACTGGATCTTATGTTGACAGAGTCCTCTTTCAAAATTATTTTAAGAACACTGCAAACCCTTCTTCCTTTGTGCTAAAGGTGGGAATAAATGTGCATCCAACAGTAAACTAAATTTAAGACATGGTGGGAAAAAAAAAGTAGTCAGATTTTCAATGACCCCAGCTGCAGTTATTCAAAGACCCTCCTCCCTGCTATGGTCTTTGTATCCCTCGTTAGCACATGCAGATTGCAGCTCTTGCATGGACAGCATTGCACTTACCACATTTCCTTTTTTAAAGATTAGCATGTAAAAGTGGGCAGAAACATATTACAACATTAAATCTGCATGTGCTGTCTTATTTTGAAACTGATGGAAAATTTAGAAAAACAAACCCAAAGCAGCACAAACCCAAGAAAACAGAACAACCCACTAGCAAATAAATTTGCTCTCTGTATCCAAAAAGAGGATTTCAGCCACATGCCAGCAGTTGTGTGAGGGTTGCAGAGCAGATGCGAGGAATGAAAATCAGATCTCTTTGTCTAAGCCAGGTTGTCCTTTCATCTTTTGAAATAGACCTTCATATACCTAGTAGTTAGGATACTTCCAGGAATTGCTACAGGTAAAATACTTACTAATTTTCCTATCAACCACCTATCTCTTTGATAGTACTCACTTGGACAAGGTGGGTTCTCTCTTCATTAATTACTGTAGGTGGTCAGTGAGAGAGCAGGGTCATGTGGAGATGAAGAGAAGCAGGGGAAAGTTGTGGAACATGAATTCACAAGTTTGATCTGAAGCAGGTATGTTTCTTGATACATAAGCGACAATGTTTCTTGTCCTTTTTCCAGTTTAGACATCTTTGTCTCCTTTGCCACACTCTCTACAATCTTAAGGAGGAGGCTGGACAGCAAAGATCTTCAACATCACAGACATATTTCTCAAAGGCAGCAATTGAAATGATCTTACACTGAATATGTTTAAGGCTAAATTGTGCATATTTATCCTTAGTTGTAAAGGATCATTAGATTATGCCTATACTCATATGAAATCAATAGTAACATGTGCAATGAGCCTGTCCTCTCTTTTATGGCATTACAGACTGGAGTATTTTACACATAAATAGGGCAAGATATGAAACAGAGTGCATACTACTTTGAGCTGGGAGACATGGACCATAAATCATGATATGTGTGCATAATTACAAGGTATCAGAACAAGTCCTGAGGGTATTTTTAGCACTGTGAAATGTTGGATAGACCTACTTTCCTACAGAACATTATCCTTCTTGTTTCTTCACTCCTAGGTACCAGACAGTTTTGTTGGCCAGGTTACTTGAAATGGTAGCAGTGTGATAAATGGCAACTGCAAGAATATATTGTGTTTAATTGAACAATCAGAGTTTAAAACTTCTTCAGATTAAACTGTGCAAAGGCTCTGAACTAATTTTCTGAAAATGTCTCCAGGGTTAAACACTTTCTTAGCTAACATTTGGATGTGAAAAGCAGAGGCTTGATTTTTTTCTGCTGATGTGCAATATTTTGGGAAGACAGAATCACAGAATCATTAGGATGGAGAAGTCCTTTAAGGTCTGGCCATTAGTCTGGCACTGCCAAGGCCACCACTAAACCATGTCCCTGGGTGATATATTTACACATCTTTTAATCCTCCAGGGATGGTGACACAACCACTTCCTTGGGCAGCCTGTTCCAGTGCTTGGCAAACCTTTCACTGAAGAAATTTTTCCTAATATCCAATCTAAACCTTGCCTGGTGCAAATTGAGGCATTTTCTCTCACACTGTTGCTTCTTACCCAGAACTGGCCCCTACCTTACTGCAGCCTTTTTTCAGGGAGTTTTAGAGAGTGATAAGGTCTCCCTCAGCCTCCTTTTCTCCAGACTAAACAACCTCAGCTCCCTCAGCTGTAAATTCTTGGCTGCCACTTCAGGATCTACTTGAAAGCCATCAGTGTATACCTGGTACTCAGAATCTCTGAGTGACACGGGCTGTTTCACACAGGCAGTGTCTTGGGCAAAAACTCTCATTTTGATGCATATAAAACTACAGCGGCAAAAACAAAAAATGAGGGAGGAGTGAGATGAATAAATGTCCCATCTGCTTGTATAGTCCACTTGAGCTGCTGTTGTCTGAGGTGACAGGAGGGAGGAGGGTGGAAAACAAACCGCCACTGAAATGAAAAAGTGCGAGAAGCATCTCAGTGGTAAGAAAAGCTGTGCTTTTTTCTTTTTCACATAATGGAAATTTCTGTGCAGCCTGAGAGTGTGCATTCCCCATTGCAGCAGAGTTCATGCTTTGGAGTTTAGTTAGAGCTTTTATCTGATTACTGTTCCTAAGAGCAGATTTTAACCCTGCAGTTTAGTTAGCATTGAGGCTTACACCCAAACAGAAAGGGGGTTGTTAATATTTTTTTTTCTGCATTACCTGGCACCAAATCTTTAACTCCCAATGTAATGAATCCAGATTCTGTCCTCCCTAGTTGTTCAGCTGTGTATTTTATGTTCTGTGCCGTCCCCTGTACTATTCTACATTTGCACAAAGCCAAAGCAGGGTTCTTATAAGGCCTTAAAAAGCAGTTATCCCATGTAAATTCATAAGAGATGAACAAGATTCATTGAGCTGTCCTGAGTGTCATTCCTGTCTCGGTGTAAAAAGAAGCACCTTGCATAGCAGGATATTTTCAAATGGGTGCAGAAGGAGCCGTGGGAAGAGGGGATGGAAGAACAGAGCTACCAAGCTGTCTTCTTTTTCCTTGAAGAAGATAGGAGAGACTTGTGTGACATAATAGGTGCGAGAGATCGGATCCATTTCATGGAAGAGGATCTGGATGAAAAATTCTGTCATGGTTTTGCAATGAAACTCTCCACTGCCACTGTAACATCTGTAATCTTCTCAGTGAGTTTCTGAATATTAATTACTTGTCATCCCTTTTTGTAATGCTTATTTTTCTGAAAGTGAAGATAGAAACATCTTTTAATGTGTTTCTAAAGTTTAAAAGGAAGGACCTCTGCACTGATCTAATTTTCTGAAAGCCCCTTATTGTGATCTACCACTAGCTTTTGTGGAACAACTAGCTGTCATTTAGCTGGATGTAGCTAATTTACTCATATCAATTAATTGGATAATGAGCCACAGGCAGGCTTTTGGTATCTGAAAACTACTACCTTCATTTTGATGTTTACTGCAGGAGAAAATGGAATATAAAATTTCCCCAAATATTCTAAAAACATATATCTATTTTAATAAAATTAAATTGCCAATTCAATGTTATTTGTCTTTGCTGTTCAGTATTATGTTCAAATCAATTTTTACATTCTTATTCATTTATTTGTACTGCATAAGGATATTCTCATGTCTTAAAATGGTGGGATCACTCATGATGCCTGTGCATTTGCACCTGTTGCTTGAATTGTGTAGCATTTACTAGTAGTTCTGTGGATGATATGTGGTAGGTAATTTCAAACTAGTTTGATAATCATAAAACTAGTTTGCTGTAATTTCATTCCTTGATCTAACAGATAAAAGAAATCAAACTCATGATATTCTAGCTACTGCTAAGAATGGCTGGCTGATTTTTTTTTTGTGGCTTGGTAAGGTATTTATAACATAGCTTAAAATATTTTGAGATTAAAGGTGCTACACCAACTAAAGGGTACATTAAGCAATATATGTTCTAAATTCAGACCTTATCCAGCACTTAAAAATAAATGCAAAGAAAATACTTTGGAAAGGTATTAAACATTTAACAGCCTTAAAAATATTTTTTTAATAACCTTACAAGAGGGGCCTTTAGCTTAGTTTCTATGCAGTGGTAATGTTCTTCTTCAGATTATCATATATACTGATAATAACATCAAAGCACCTTTAAAGTTCAGCTTATGAAGCATTTGAGGAACTTTTTTATTAGGTCTCGTACTTATAGTTTTGTTATTGGTTAGAACTATTACTGTTTGACTTGTACCTGCCTTCTCCTTATGCTCCCACCTAGGAATATCAGTAAGTTTAGTAATACTAAACTCTACTGACTTTGACAAGATACATCTTTCAGCAGTAGTCCAGGATCTCTGGATTTTTCACACTGGGGAAGGACTTCCAGGGTGACTGGAGTTCAGGTCCTTTGCATCTCCAAGGTACCTTCTCTGTGAGCTGATGATGCCAAAATATATGAGTCATTTTATATACTGTCATTAATTTCTCTGAGTCTGAAATACCACACTTCTATGCAGAAGTGCTGGATCTGTAACTTCTGTGTTTGTCCTCATGACAGGTCTCTTTTTAATGCACAGTTCAAATATATGCCTAGAGCAAATAAACACACATCTAAAGAAGCTGGTTTTTTCCCATATTTCCCATATTTGTATTGTTCTTATTTATTTCAAACAATGTAAATCTTACTTTTCCTTATTGGGAAAAGCATAGCAGTGAGAATTTTTACATTTTCACATTAGCCCTAAGCCAGACCTTGAGTATTAAAGGTGAATCTTTTAAGGTTTTAATATGCATTAATATGCATTTTTCCAACAATCAGTTGAAACTCCAAGGGTGCATTTTGTGCTGGCCTGGAGCACATTCCTGAGGGCTCATTATCTTGTCAAAAGATAAGCTTGAAAGATTTGGACCCTGCAGGGGTGATGTTGTTACTCAGTGGGTTAATATGGAGTTAGATTTTTTTGCATGGTGATAGGAAGGAAGGGCTACAATAGATACAGATGGAAATGAAAATGCAAGACCCTGGTTCTAAATTTGTTTTGGTAAAATTGGATTTGTTGCTCTTCAGCTTTCCTTCTGTAAACTCTCTTGTGACTTTATTGTCAGCTGAAGTGTTTATTGACTGAGAAGTGCTTGCATTTTAGTGATGGATACAGTGATCCTGGTAAACACTTTGGGGCTTTTGTGATGCAATATGCTGTGTAAGTGCTTGTGTTGTTTTATGATGGAGTGGGCAGAAGCTTATTTAAATAAAAAGTAGAATAAAACCCACATGGTTTCAGCAGCCATTAGTTTCATTAAAGCTAGTACAAAGATAAGAGTTAAATGATTTGTGGATATATACAAATGTCTTAAAGTATAAAAGCAACATAGAATCCAATGTCATTATTGCTGGGAGAAGTGCCAGCATTTTCATTATTTTTAATGACTTCCAAACTGGGCCCTTAGTGCCTGATGAGGTAAGCAATTTCAGATGGGAAATGTGATATACCCAGTACTGGAACGTGCTGAACACTCTCCGTTGTTAGTGGCTGTGGCTGTGCTGAGGATACTGTAAGAGGCAGCAGACAATTTGTAGGTTACTTCTTTAGAAAGGGAAAGAGGAAATTTTTTCTAGGTTACTGAATAAAATAGAACAACCTGTATGATAAAAATTGTATGCTGATGAAAAAACATTCATCACTGAAGAAAGGTAGATACTAAAGAAAGCAGTCTTTGGATTCATCCCAATATTAAAAAAAAAAAAAAAGCACCAAACAAAACCTTCAGTAACTGTTTCTGTTTATTGAAAAAGATAAACGTCTCGTGGAGATATGGAGGTCGTTAATAATGAAGTGACTGCTGTGAGAGGCACTTACCTCAGAGGCAGGTGGCCTGCGGTTCCCGTGTGCCCCATGTCCCCCTTCAGCACTCCTGGCTGTCCTGAGAGCTGTGTCCCTCAGAAATGCCACCAGCACTCATCTTGCCTCCTGGTAGGGAGGCAGTGCTTTGGTCCCTCCTGTGTAGGAGGGAGTTTGCAGAAGTAGCTTCCCAAGCGGGAAGGATCCCAGTTGGGAGCACCCCTGACTGCCCTTGGGGCTGCCTGGGCATTGAGCAAGATGTGCGAGTCAGGAGTACTGAACAGTAAATCAGGGAGACCACGAATGCTGGAAGCGTTTTAATGGTAAAAAAAGGACTTATTTGGAACCTGGGCTTCTTTTCTTTCACTCTGGCACATATTTTTTGTATGTAGAACAGGAGGCTGGGCTGCCCCTTGTCCCCATCTGCCCCAGGCAGAGAGTCTAGTCATCTGCTGGCAAGCCTGGGCACGTGGCATCCCTTACCCTCCCTTCTGGTTGGGTGTACCTGCAGAGAAATGGATCCTATTGTGCCAAATATGTTAAATATGAAAGTATTTTCAGTTTTTTAAACTTGCCTATTGAGACTTCAGGCAATGAAAGATATTGCTTGGTTCAGAGCAGGGAAGTTGCACAGTGCCACTTGTGTGATGAAGAAATGTCTGCTCTAAAAGTTAAAATTATTGGAAAGATGACCATGCAATAGCGAACAAACCCACAAATCTGGCAAATCTGAAGCAAACACAAAGTAAGGTTTTTTATTTTCTTTGTTGTTTTTTCTTTTTTTAAATTTTTAAATTATGGAGCTTGCTGCAATGTGATACTTTGAAAGCTAAAAATATACCTAGTTTGTGAAGATATTAGATAATTCCATAGAATATTAGTCAACTGATGGTTATTTAAAAAAAAGCTGATAGGCAGTCCCTATCTTAGGAACCTCATAAATCACAGGTTGCAAATTTCAAGAAGGAAATCAGAGGAAGGCTCATGCTCTGTGCCTCTCTTCTGGTCCCTCCATTACTGATCACCACAGAAATGGGGCACAGTGGTGACCTCACCCCGGAGCCAACGCTGTATGCCCGCTCCTGTGGCCAAAGGTTATTTGGAGGGTCAAATGTAGATGTGAGAAGTTATTATTGTCTCATTTATATTTCAGCTGGGAGCCTTGCAGTCATAATCCAAGGCATTTGTGCCCTGGTGGTCCTGCCTGTTTTCAGGCACCCCAGATGTGATCCTAGGCCAGAGAAGTGAGGAGCATCTCTCAGCAGTCGAAGCAGGCTCTGCAGCTGAGCCACTGCACATGGAGCTGTGGCCAGTGCAAATTCAGGTGAGCACTCTACTGTATAAATTTTCACCACCCTCGAGTATAAGTTACTCTACACACATAGTAATGTCCATAATTAAAATGTTCCCTTGAAGTAAATAATTAAATGAGGATTACAGTTATGAGCCACAAAGTGACACAGGTGACAGGCTTACTTTAAGTAGGACAATTAAACTGCAAATTAAAACTAAACCTCTCCATGTAAGAAGAATATTGTGTTAGTTAATTATCTAAGACTAATAGGTTAGGTGTGTATACTGTATCAATAAAACCGAGAGGTCTTTAGAAAACAGATTTTCTAATCTGTTGGCTTTTTTTTTTTTTGGTTACTGTATTTTTTTTGTTAATTCCTGATTTAAATGTGAAATAAAAGCCCAAAGTTCATTTTTAATGTTTTTTGGAAAAATTGATAATTTTACTGGAGAAGTTTGGTTTTCCTTAACAACTGCTGGGCTTTTTTTGTTGTTTTTTTTTAACATAGTGCAAATGTTGAGTCCTTTAGGAGTGTTTGCTGGAGAGGTCTACACCTGAGCAGAGCATGGCTAGAAAGAGAATGTATCATCAGTGTCAGAAAGTTACAGCTTCTCACTTACAGAATGGGCAATATTAGTTCTTGTTATTAGTACCTTTATGCAAGCTCAAAGATTATTTACTACCAAATTACTGAATTCACTACATTTCATGTTTTTTTATAAAAAAACAATTCCTGTACCAGGTAAAAGACAAGTTTTAATTTATTCTGTTTTAAAAGAATTAATTTATTCTCTAGGTACAAAGTGATCCTAGACCTTGGCAGTCTCTAAATCAAGGAGTTATGAGCTGCACAAAATGTTCTCTAGATAGTACAAACATGTTTTTGCTCTTTTTTCCTTTTTTTAAGCAGTTGAGTGTTGTAGAAAATACTAGTAGTAAACAACATTTTGGAAAAAATACCCTGTTGTCCCAGTCCTAATTCAAAAAACCTTTTTTGAAAAAAAGTCCTGATTTTTGGGACAAAGAGAAGATTTGTTTTCCAAGAAAACAGTGTTTGAAAAACACTAAATTGATACTACATCTAGAAGTAAAAATATAGGGTTTTTTAAAATAAAAAATAATGAATAGAATTAAGTTTAAATTAACTTTACATAAAGTAGATTTTTAGAAATCAATTTCAGGAGCTCTGGAGCAAATCTTTGAGCACTTTTCGTACTAACTTCATTGTCCCTTTTAGAGTTACAGATATTTTTGGCTTTGTCCAAGGGAGTAAGGTAGCAGGCATTGCAGGGTACAGTGGGGTGTGTTCATGGCAGGATTTACCCATTCCTCACCTGTCCCTCGGTCTCACTTAGTTCATGGAGTTATTTTGTGGGTCTGGATGTCCTGAGCAGGTGAAGGCTCCGTGTCCCCAGGGGGGTCACCCTGCTCCTGGATAGGCACGGCCCGGTCACGCCGGGCTCTGGCTCCTGCTGGGCTGCTCTGCTGCTCTCACTGATCACAAGTGCACAAGAATTATGTTATCTAATGCCTGGATAGTTCCTTGTGGTGTGCTACACTTGCACAGAGCAGGATTTTTATTAAAAGTTTTGTTGAAGTAGATAATCAGAAATTCTGATTAAAAAGTCCAAATCCAAATTAGAGTACTGGGTAGAGTATTTCTGTATCCTTTGTTAATCTGACAGTTTAAACCGTGCCAGACTGCTGAAGCAGAGCATCAAAATGCCTCAAAAT
Organism: Pseudopodoces humilis; assembly: GCF_049639895.1. Taxonomy (NCBI): domain Eukaryota; kingdom Metazoa; phylum Chordata; class Aves; order Passeriformes; family Paridae; genus Pseudopodoces; species Pseudopodoces humilis. Next base: position 14,292,371 of record NC_142209.1, on the reverse strand, counting down.
ATTTTAATGCTTTTCATTTTTTACTAAATCACTTTCTGCAATTATTTTTAAACTCTGCTTCTAATCTTACATTTTAACCACTTTATTATGAGAAACAAGAAACTAATTTTGACATCTTTGTTACTCAATTCAGAGAGAAAGGAATAGTTCTTGCTTTGATGTACGATCTTAAAGCTAGAACAATTTAAATCACTTTTTAGCTATTGTACTTCGTTTAGTAAAATATTTAGTGCCATTATGATAGTGTAAACCATTAGACTGCAATTACACTAACACAGCACAGAGCCTAATAGTTCTGTTGGAACACAACAGTGATGCATGATTGCTCCATTAGGATCAGAAATCATGGAGAACTAAGGTTATTAAAAAATGAATCACAGTTACAGTCTTGATTTTGTTAGATTGTAATAAAAATATCTTATTTATGGATCTAACTACTACTGTGTCAACCTCTTAATGAAGTATTAAAAAAACCTGTAAGAACTAGTAAGGATTCTTAGGATTATGGTTATGAAGTTTTCTGCTTTGCTGCAGCTGAAATTCCAGAACCTCATCTGTATTTCCCCAAAAGTGCTTTTCAGGCAGGCTGTACTGCAGCATCTTTCCAGGATTTAAATTGGACTGTTTTTACGGGTATTTTTGAGACCAGTGTTTTAAAGATTGTGAAAAGCTTTAGTTCATGTTATTGTCTAAATATTCTTTTTCAAAAATGCCCAAATGTACAGCCAATATATTCCCATCATTTCAAAGACAAGTATAGATGAAAGCGAGGAGGCAGTACTTTCTTTTTGCTACCTTGCTTAGCTTTGAAAGCATTTAATAAGAGAGTTTATAGACACAGAGAGGTTTTCTCAGCAGCAGGGAAATAAGAAGCATTTTGAAAATGAAATGGAGATAGTAAGATTTTTCAAAATGAGATCAGGCATTGAAGAGCTACATTAACACTGGTAGCAACATCTAACTAATAAAACTGATTTAATTTGAAATTACTGGCATTCTTTTACATTTGGGCATGTGGATGTCAGCAGCACATCTGAGACTGCAAAAAGACTGAGCTAGTCACCACTGAGATCTGTTGGGTCTTTCACATTTGAAAATTCAAGTCAGTGGAAGTAAGCTTTAATCTTAGACTGATTAAATATTGTTTAACCTGCATTCTCTGAAATAAAACATATAGAATATGTGAACTGTCTGCATCTGGAAGGAACCCTGTGCTTAAGTTTATGAGAATTATGGTTTTGTTTATTAGTGAATAGGAATTAAAAAATGTGTAAGCATAGTTTAAAACACTCTATTCATGAGAAAGAGGGTGCATTTTAATACAGAATTAACAAGTGACTCAATGATTATTAGGCATTGCTTTAAAAATGATACAATTTAGATAAGGCAGTTGAAAATAAGACATTAAAATGTCTTTAAGGTTGTATATTCTTTGAATTTTGTCCATTAGCTTGACAGAAATATGTAAGAAATTAATTTGAATGAACTGTGGTGTAGAAGTGACCTAGACCCTGTTAAGGGTACTCTGAAAAGGAGGGATCTTTGAAATAATGCGGGAATGTGCATGAACCTCTAACATTCAGGGTCATGTCACAGTCCCTGGATTTGGACCAGCAGCTGGGCACATCCACCAAACTCCTGTGGGCTTGGGGCTGTGCTGACTGCCATAGAGGACAGTCCTATGGTTGATAATCTGCTCCAGTAACACCAGTTCCTTAATAGCTGCCAGGAAAAGAAAAGTAATTTGAAATTTGGCAGCACTGAAGGAAACTGCTTCAAAAAGCTGCAAGTCTCCTCCTTACCAAATTATACCTAAAGAATCCCAGGCAGAGTACCTCAGCATATGCAATATAGACTCGTGATCTTTTCTGTGTATTTTAGGGGCAAGATCTTCCCTCTTATTTAAGATACTTTCTAACAAGATTTACCTGCCATTGTGCAATTGTCTCTCATCTAGATAATGTGGGAGAATTGCTAAAATGAAGCAACAAAAGTGCTGTATAAAGTACTTTGTTGTGTATTAGCAACAGTGTATGTAAAAAAGTCCTGTATAGCCTTTTAGGGCAAATCTGGTTCCTCCTCTGTACTCTGCAGAAGCACTGATAACTTTAAGTGAAGTTTGGAGTGAATCTGTACATTGGCAAATGACTTTAGCTGTCTGTGCCTTGGCTTTGATTGGATCCTCTGGCTGTTGTTCACTGTGGCTGCTTCTTGTTTTCTAAGCTCTTCCCATATTTTATTGTTTAAAATGAACTCTGGCTTTGAATACTGTAGCTTGATTTTGTTGTTTTGTTTTGTGACACTCTTGCAAGGTTTCTTTGCCTTATTTTCTAGAGGAATGAGGCGAATATAGTGTCTCCAGGCACTCAGTAACTGTTGTGTGCTGTTGCTGAATTTCAGCCGCATTTGATGGCATGAGACATGTGGGATCCTTCCCAGGCTGTGCACCACACAGATATCCACCTGTGTCCCTGGGGTGCACTCATGGGCCTTGCTGATGTCTTGTATTGGAAGAGCTAATCTTAGCACCATCTTTCTTGATTACACTTTAATGTAGTTAGTTAGGATTTTAAAATTCTTTTTGTTTTTTCTCAGATGTCAGCTGTCAGAAGCACACATAAGTCTCATGAAACAGGTGCCGTATTTGAACTGATTTAAATGAAGAAGGGAGAGACATTTGGTATATATTAATTGGAGGCAGTCTGAGTCAGGAGAGCAGACAAAATGGAAAAAACTATGAATTTGAAAGTGCCCAACAAATGAGATTTTTGGGGGGCCTCCTTTTTTGTTGGTTATTTGTTAGGCAATGTAGTTACTTGATTCTGTGATTCTGTGGAGCCCTTCAAAAGGCTGTGCCCTCTGACTCATTAACTGATAGGAGCATTTGTTAACTGATTATGTGGCACCTTTCAGTTATTATCTTTTTCATCAGTATTCTATTTTTGGATTCCTTCTGTCTCCTAATATTTCAAAGAAGCAAAACTTATAACACAGGAAATAAACATGGAGTTGTTTTTGTCCAAGGAACGCAGTTTGCACAAAGCTTACCTTGGAGCATTGAACATGATGTGAATACAGGAGTCCAAGCCCGTTGTAAATGATATCTTGGTTTTATGACAACTATATTACAGTTTCCTAATCTATGGACCTACATTACAGGAAATATTTGTAGATAAAACTTCATGGATGATGATAAAGTAAGGAAAATGTTCCTTTATTCTCTGATGATGCTGAAATCTAAAAAAAATATTATTGCCTACATGAAGAAACAGGAAAAAAATGTTATTTATACTAGCTGGTACATTTCTGCACATTATTCACTGCGTTTTTTTGTTTATTATGACTGAAAGGGGAACTTTGACATTGGAAAGAAGAATTCATTGTTTTCAGACAGCAAGAAGGCTATGGATTGCATCAGCCTCTTTCCCCCTTGTGACTTTTCTTCGTTTGTGAGCTAAATCCTCTGGTATTTGTGTGCTCGGAGTTTTACATGGAGCACTTCAACACAATGTGCCTGCTTGGGGGAGTGGGAGGAATGGCACACTTTTAACAAGTGTCCTTGAGGCAGAGAACAACAGCAAGGAACATTGCCATGCATCATCCTTTATTTATGCATATGGAGTGCAAGGTAACCCACACTGGGGTCTGCTGTGGGAGAAGGAACAGCAGTGTCACAGAGCTCTGGAAGTTCAATAAAAGCAGTGAAGGATGTGTCGCTTCTCTGTATCTGCTCTGCATAATGGCAGCTCTGGTTTTTACAGCGCTTGGACGCTTGGTTGTCCTGGGATTTAGTGAAGGACATGCAAAACCAGTGCATTTGCTGTGCATACTTCATGCTGATTGTCTGGAAATGGAGCAAGTCAGAAAGAAATGTAGCTTTTGGGATCATTAAAAGTCCATTTTCATTAAAAGCCATGTATTGCAGCGACATATTTATACATTCATCCCCTGTCTGCCTATGTCTTACAGATAGAGTGAAAAAATAGGCTTTTCATAGCAATTTTAAAGCCTAAATGAAAGAAAAGCATTCTATTTACCTTGAATTACTTACATACTGCACTTGTTTGGCTTTTTTCATGCTATGGTGAACGGCAACTACTCTGCATTCTTTCTTTACCTCCAGTTCCTTTTGTTCAATCTATCTATCATTTGTTTTTATCTATATCTTCCTCCTATCTATTTCCTCTTTGTGTTTAGAGTTGGTTGCAAATTGTATTTGTGATGCAGGGAGCTTACAATCTGACTGTCTTGATATTATTTTATGCAACCATGACTACCGTAAAAATTGGCTTTACCGCCTGTTTTGTGTTATTGATTCAAGCCCATTTCAGAATTAACTTGTTTGGAATGATCTGGCAATGTTGTGTGCCCTAGGTTCTCTCAGGAAAAATTCATCTCTCATAACTAAATGCAATAAAATGTTCAAATATATCTAAACACAGTTATATTTTGAATTTAGATGAAAACCTTATGGAGTCAATCAAATATACAAGGCATGTGCAAGTTTTAGTTCTAGACTTACAAGTACAGTATTGCAGAAAAAAGTATTCAGAGACCAGCTTTTTCCTAGAGATTTGTCCCTTATGTAGGCTTTATGAAATTCCTAATCACATCATTCATGTTTCTATCCTGAATTGGTTGGACATAATTTTGACATTTTGACTGTAGAACTGTATCTGTAATTTGAGATCATTGCCTAAATTCTTTTAGGGATTTGATGTTTCAGATCCTAGTTTTACATTTGTCCTCATGGTTAGGTAGAAATATTTGTGTGCTCATAGTCAGTGGAAAGTGATCTACAAAAAGAAATATTCCCTTGTTAATGGCTTGACTGGTCAAGTTTGAACTTTCGCATACAAATGGAGAAAATTAGATGCTGGTATAAACAGGAAAATTTAGAATGTGGATTTATTGCAGTGTTAAAATATCCAGGTGTTAGAAATTGTTCACTGACATCAAATGCTAGTCCTGACTATCTTTAACTGACTCGTAAAACCAGTTAAAAAAGTTCATCTGCAATCAGAGGTTTTTTTCCAGGAACACAAAAATGGGAAGTAAACTTCTAATGACCTAATAATTTAGGTTTTCTATTTTGTTGCCATCAGGACTGCCTGGATAAGAACTGCCCCTCCTGAGTTGCAGACTTCAGGTTTGCTGCTGTCCCTGGCTGCTGACAGAACCAGGAGCTTCTGTGCAGCCCTGCCCAGCCTCCCTGCACAGGGTGTCCCAGTGTGCTCTGGGAGCAATCCGGCTTTCTTTTGGCTGGTGGAAAATGCTGTATGCCAGCTTTGAAATGTTTTGGTGGCCCTGGAACTGGAATACAAATTCTTCCTTTCTTTCCCTTCATAGTTTTTTCCCTGACTGGTATATCTTAGATTTTTGCTTCTCTTCTTGTCCTTCAGAGTAGAGAGCCTTTCTTGAGTGTGTATTTTAAATGTGTGGAGAGGAAAAAGCTACCCAGGTGAGTAAACAACAGATGCAAGTCTATCCTGAGAGGAATGCAGTATGGATAAAGAACTATTATAATTCCTCCCACATTTGTGTTTCCATCTACTTATGAGATATATACGTGTGCCTTGTTAGCAATGATGTTATAATGCAAAAGCTAAAGTTTTCATATCAGAGGAAACATATATTGTTAAATGAGCTGAGAAACATTCTCCCAAGGGTTAGCATTTCTCTTGTATGTGTGAAATCCTACTGAAACAAATGGCCCTATTATTTTAATTGGATCTTTTGGTATTAGAACATTTTTCTTTGTACTGTAGTAAAGAACTTTCTTTTTCTTTTTTTCCTGAAAATGGGAAATGAACAAAAGCAGTGGATGGATTTAAACATTTATGACTTCAGCAGTAGATTATATCAATATAAATAGATGCAGATACACATATATGAATTAAATTCATATTTTATTATGCATTCCTCCATTCTCTCTGAAAATCTAGGGTTTGCACTTTTAAAATAAGTATGATTAAAATTTTGCCTTGTCCTTTTGATTGATATCTTGTTTGCAATGCTAATGGCAGAGGCATGTAAAAAAAATCCAAACCAACCAAAAACTACATGAAAAAGTTACTATTTTTTGAGCAAAACCTAGTAAAAAAAATTGAAAAATGATTGTATCTGTTTAATAAATGAATTGCTACTTGGGAACTCACTCTCCTTACAGTCGTGAAAAGATTCAGTTCTTTAGCTACTCTGTGCTTAATTTGCTTCTGTGAGTGAGGGATTATGCAATACAATAGGTTAAACTTCTACAGACCACTCTAATTTGTTTTGTAGATCAGAGAAGGAAGGGAGGAACTCTGTTTATCATGTTGTGATCGAAAGCACAATACAGTAGAAATTTTCTGTGAACATAGTCTTGAAAACTAATTTGTTGGATGTTTGTTTCCTCTCTTTTCTGCAGCTGTTCAATTACAGACTGTTACTGCTGGTCAGAAAACCAAATATCTATTCTCTAGGGTAGCTACATTGTACTCCAATGTTTGAAGATTTTTTCTGTTATAATTGGACTGAAATATTGTGGTTTTTTTTTAAAGGGATTCTCTCATGCCTCCATCTGAATACTAGTTGCACATGCTCATGTATGTATGCACTGTGTTTAATATATGGGTACAGTAATAATATAAACCTGAAAACAAAATTAATTGCACTTACGGAGGCAAAACAATTTCTAATCATACAGAAAAGACCAAGGAATGATGTGCTAAGAGCAATGAAAAAAATTAAGAAGTCCTAGGGTTAGTATTAATTTAATTTTCTTGTTTGCTTTTTACCAAGTCTGTGCGTATGCCCTTTACAAGGACAAATAAGCTTTGAGGGAAACCCACTTATAGACTGACTAATAACCAAAACATGGGTAAACTGCCCTTTTAGAAATCACCAGATATTGCTGTAGAGCCCCTCACTGAGGGAGAATGCTGTGGGGCCATGCGTGGGACAAGGACTGCTCAGCTCAGCCTTGCCAGCTGTAATGTGGGATGCCTTGGGCCATGGGGACCGGCCTCTCCCATGTGCAGCCTGCAGTGGGTGGCTGGCTTCAGCTGCTGTCTCACACATGTGCAACTAGAGATCGATCGCTCATCTGTTTGTTACCTCAGAGAAGAAACTACAGCTGCAGTGACAAGCATGGAGTTGTCTCTTTTTGGTGCTTCTCCTGCAGCGGAAATGATGGATTTTGTTTTTCATCCCTTCACACAGAATGATCTGCTATTTTGAGCAAATTAATGAGATAACTTGCTACTTACAAAGTAGGTCAGAGCTGCTGGAGCGTAAATTGCAGTAGCTTTTTGGGAATTAGTGCTGCTTTCCCCGTCCTCCTCCCTGGCAGGCTGTGCCAGCATGTGCCAGCCTCCTGTTGGGTGCTTCTGTCCCGGGTGCCGAGTGCCGCCCGGCTGGAGCCTGGCGCTGCAGGGCACCGGGGGCACGCAGCACCTGAGCCTTGGCACAGCCCTCGGCGTCTTGCAGCCGTTTCCATGACAACACACGTCTTACAAAATAAGTATTTGCTCCGCTTCCACAATTGTCGTTATACTAAGAATTAATTGATGGTAATGTTTTGTCCCCTCGTGCTTGAGAGCGTCTTAGAAATAACTTAGTGGTGTTTATAGGACCAAACAGCATCTGAGGCCATTGCAGCTGGCTGTGTCCTGCCATGGATTTGGGCTGAGAGCAGGAGCTGATAAAACCTCTCTGGTTTCGGTTCGAAGGCAGGTCAGATCCTGTTCTGCTCTGGAGAGCAGCTGTGTTGATGGGTCTGGGAGCAGCAAGCAGTATGGCTGGTGGAGGGCAGGGCAGGAAGGGGCTGTGGGATGGGCACAGCTTTAGGTGGTGCTTTGCTGACATCCTCTGCCCAGCATTCCTGTCTCTCAGGTGTCCTCCAAACTCATACTGCCACCCCAAGTTGCACAGCGACCATGTCAGTCCTTAGAAATTAAATCCCAAGTGTGGAGATGTACTGTGGTAATCCTGTAAATGTGAGTACAGTACTCTTGGATATATATATGCAATTTTAGGCTATTGTGAAATAGATAATAAGGGATAATTGTGTAAAATATAATTATTTTTTAATAGTGCCTGCTCATTTCAGTGTTTAAGGCTATAAATTCTGATTTTTAAAAAACCAGTTACTTCAAAAATCATTGGAATTGAACCAGTGTTACAAACATTCAGATTCATAAATATTTTTGGATTGTATTTATTTAGTTTTCGTAATAGAGGAAAGTTTTCTTGTAGGAGGAAATTTTTGGCTGCTTGCTACTGGTTTTCTTTTTGAGGTGTAAGCTGGTGTGAATAAAGACTTGTAGAAAACAGGCCAGAAGTTCTGCCATGGCAGCATTAGCGACTGCAGGAACTACTGTCACACAGCATATTATTAGCTCAGCTGTATTCTCTTGTCTTGATCTATTCTGCCAGCAGGACACACTGATTTTGTCCCAAGCCAAAATGTGGGGCTTTTTCTGCTCTGTTTGGATTGGGCTACACTATTCCTATCAGTATGGCATCAGTGTACCATAAACACCATGACTAGCAGCTGTCTTTTCTCATGGTAAGTGAAACTGATGTTTGTCACCAATGTAAATCAGGGACCAAACACAATTACCAGCACAAGACCTTTTGAGAGAGCAGCAGTTGTTGCACCCCATCCAAAGCAGGGATTACTGAAATGTTTGAGTCCTTGTTTAATCATGGTTCATCATTCAGCACTATGAAAAGTTGCTTATCTGTTAATTCAGAGTGACACAGCACAAGAGCAGCTCTAGAACAAAACTTAAAACCTAGGGGACCAGGAATAGTTGAGCTGACTCTTGCTGCTGAATGGGCAGCAAGCTGAATGTGTATTTTGCCTCTAGTCCAAGGGAAGGAAAACATGGAGAAAGAATTAGTGACAGTAGAAAATTAGGCCCATTTTAAAGAATTTGGGCTTTACACTCCATGTGTGTTTACACTGAATAGGTCATTTATGTAAAGGTCAAAGTAAAAGGTTGCTTTCTCCCTTCCTCCTCCCCTTTTTTATTTTTATTTTTTTAATAACTTGGAATCACATTTAATGATAAGGAATAACTGAGGAGTTCTCACTGCATGACTTTTCATGGAAACACTGTAGATCTTGTAAAAGAAAGAGGAATTTGGCAGGAGGAGAATAGCTCTCTGTCTTTGGTAGTTCCAGGGTTCATACTGTGCAAACACTTTCTGAAGGTGGTCTGAGGCATTCTTGTAATTTGATGTACACAATGAGCTGAATGAATACCTACCAGCTGAAGAAGGTAAATGAAAAGGGCACAGATCTGTTTGATAATCATTAATTTGCTTAATGTCACTGTTCTGCCTTTAAATTTGTTCATGAAGAAATTTTCAATTACACTGGTATTGCTGCAAGGAGTAGGTTTAGAGAAGTATTTTAATTGATGAACTGCCTAATGTGCATCTTTTGCTCTTGTTTTTGCATATCATATGTTTTATATAGGCTGAGCTATAACTAACAACAACTGTGCTTGATCTGAGAGGCCTTTTTGTGGAAGGTTAGAACAAGCCTGAAGAACGCTATACAATTAGACTGGTAGATCAATACATTGATATATAATATAATGAGATGACACGATGTTAATCTTGCTAGAGCCCAAACACGGCTTTTTAAAAACCTAATGGCTCTATCAACTGAACAAAGGAGTTTTTCATAGAAGAATTCTTCTGCTGTTTGTATTGTTAGTCTAACTGCTAGTGAAAAACAATGCCACATACCTAAGCTAGTAGTCATTCTTGAATATTGACTTCAATATCAATGAAGTTGGAGGGGTTTGTGGCCTTTTTTAATATTTGTGTTTAAATTTGGCAAATTGTGAAGAAAGGAATGGTTGTATCTCTTCAAGACTTATGAACATGAAGCATGGAGTCAAATGTGAGTATCAATAAAGAGTGATGACTGACAGATGGGCACCAGGATAGTGATAGGAGCTGAGGGGCTGTACAATTTACTTTGCAAAATGAAGTGGACATAAGGGGAGTAATGAATTCTTGTGACAAAGTGTTTAAGTTTTGAGACCACATTTGAAATCTGTCCTGCAAATATGCTCCTTCCAAAAAATCTTTGAAAAATGACCAATGTTATATTCCAAGACCAGTTACAGAAATGACATTCTTCATTCTTTACATGTGTCCATGATGGATTTTTCCTTGAGGCAGAATCTACATCCATCTTCCTTTTGATGGAAAATGTTGAAAGTTCACCTTATGAATAGCATAGGGACCAGATAAGGTCAGAACAGGAGGAGAGAGTGTACAGTAGGTTGTGTGTTGAATCAGGCCACAAAGTGCAAGTAGAAAGAAAACAAGCCCTAACACAGAGTAGTCTTGAGGGAGGGAGGGCCACTTTGTGTTATTACATCCAAGTGTGCCCAGACCACACAGCTGCTCTGGTGGGAGAGCTTGGGAAACCTCCACCCCACTCTCATGTGAGCCCAAACATATGAACTCACAGTGCACTTGGGCCCTGTTACATCTATTGTTTGTAATGCAAAGGTGTCTTAAAATCCTCACAAACAAATCTGAAGAACTTCAGCTGTTTAAAGGCTGATTGAAGAACTGCTGGAACACCCAGAGGAACCACTGCAGCCACAAGTACTGTAATTACTGGGAGGGGTACCAGGCATTGAGCTGCACTTGGCCAATATAAAATATATTATAAAGACAAATAGCTGTCTTTAACTTCTGGGGGCACAGGAACTGGCTGTGTATGTGCTGGTATACCCAGGTGTACCTTGCTGGATGCTCTCTGGCCAGTTCTGCAGGAGCTGATCCTGGGAGAAGAGCTGGTGGGAGATGGTTGTGCTGGCTGTCACCTACTGGCTGAGCTCCCCTGGCTCTGACTGGGCACAAATTAATTGTTTTCTGACCATTTAGGGATGAGGAGTTCAGAAGACTGAGAAAGGCACGCTGTGGTTAGGTGTCCACCCTGGCAGCAGGACATCGGAGACCCACCTTACCTGAAATGCAAGGAGGGGGGAGCCCTGCAGGTTCATAAAATCTTCATTTCAATCTTAGACTATGAGATTTATAAACCAAGCCCTTCTTTTGTCAAACTTTTGTTAAATATTGGACTGGATGAATTGATGAACTTTACATAATAGTTTAAAAATAAATTGTTGAAATTTTGTGTAAAATTCACAAGGTGCACTTGCCTTGTCTCTTTTACAGTATTGCAGAGCTCAATTGCCTTGGTAAGGAATATTTAATCTATGTTTTTCTTTCATAGGAAAGTCTCTTCATTTGGATTCTTTTCAGATTTTTAGTTCTGTCTGCTTGTTCATTGAATTTTGTTATTATTTTCATCTAATATCTGGATAGGAGACATGGTCAAAGAAAAGGAACAGAGAGAGAAAATGAGGTTGCTTGCGTGTATGTATAAGGTGACCTACAGAGCCAAATTTTGGAGCTTCTACAAAGCTGTGTAGCCCATTTGCTACTTGCTTTCTGCAAGTACACACTGGAAAAATAATAAAGAGTAAAGCAGCAGCTCCCATAGAAAGATTAGAAGAAACAAAGGTAATCCTTGAAAGGAAAACATTATTGACAATGGTATTTGAAATATGCATTAGATTTGCTTATTTATAAGTGTGTAAAGCAAACATGAGTTTTTGTGACTTCTTTTGGATCTACACTTTCTTTTGGCTTATTTTCCATTTAACATACAAAATAATAAGTACCTACTTTCAAATGGGAGCCTCTAAACAATGGTAGATTTAGAGATGCCCAAATTTACTCCAGAACATGGAATTTCTGTTCACTTTTGGTGATTCAGATTTCTGAATGCAGGATTCTCAGTCTTCTACTTTGAATTTCCACTTAAAATCAAGCCCTCTGTGAAATAATCTTTTTATACCCTGCATTTGTGCTTAGAAGCATATTCTAACCTATCACAGATGTAGTTAAGACAATAATTTTGGTTTAATGAACCAGACATCCCCTCCCCCAAAGCAGAATGGCACTATCATAAGGTTCATATTTTATGATATGCATAGGACTTGTTTTTAACTTGAAAGCGCCTACTTACAAAAATCCTGTATCTTATTCAGTGGTGATTTTGTTCCATTGTGCAGTATCATTTTCCTCTTTCTTCCTTCTTTTGAACCCTTTTCCCCTCTTCCTCTTCTTTATTTTCTTTGTTCTATACCCCTTTTATATTTTGTACAGATTTCCCTCCCCTCTGACATTTTTATCATTTTGAGGCATAAAATAGGGCCTCTCTTCTCTGGCAGCTGCGACCCCATCCCCTGCTGCACCAAATTGACACTTCTGCAAGCAGCAGCTCTACTCAGTCACTCGAAGGCTGCTGCTTTCACAAGTGTTGATTTAGTGCAGCAGGGGATGATGTGCCAGCTGTAAAACTCAGACAATAATAATAATAATAGTAATGCTTGTGAAAAGTCTTATAATAAGAGGGAAAAATAAAAGGGTATGGGGAGAAAAGGTGGGGAGGGTCCAGGTGGAGTGAGGAAGGGGAGCAGCGGTCCCTGTGGGGTGCTGGGATACTCAGCGGCCCAAGGAGCAGTGAGATGGGTAGGAGAGAGGACTATGAGCTAATTCTTCTCTTCCCCACTTTCTGTCCTTACAAGGAACTCCTGTGATTGTGTTTCTATCAAACTGGGGAGTTATTTTGGGATGAAATCGTGGTACAAGTGGGTGAAGGACTTAAAATACGACTGAGAGAGTGAGGGGCACCTGTGCTGTAGAGTCACTTAATATTTGCAAATGCGACTTTTTGGATGACAAGATATCAAACCTTTTTACTCTTTAGGTGTATATTGCATGTCCCATAGAGGATGGGATTTTTTTTAATATATACAAATAGTGTGTTGTTATTTAAAACACATAAATGGAGAGTTCTTTTTAAGTCAACCTTGATTTACCCTCAGTAATGTTCCTAGAGGAAATAGTTTACAACTACATTATAGCTGAGTGTTTAGTAACTTATTGGCAAGACAAAGTTGAAAAAATTATTGTAGGTTATATTTACTGGACACTGTTTTCTTTCTTTTTATTGTCAGCCACTAACTCAGCAATTCATTATTTCCATGACTGTTTAGTTGTTCATCAGTGATCTCGGAGAAGTGAATGAAACACAGTATGTGCTAAATACTGATATTGGTAATGGTACGCCAATGTATGAGAAGATAGAACAGTTTCAGATGAAGATGCAGAACATGTCAGTGGAGACTTGAAAAGTGTTAATATACGTGTGTAATAAATAGTATTTGCTTAAATCTGGTTACTCATAGCATTTCCCAGGTCTGCGTAGACAGAATGCAACTTTCCAAAGACTCTTGGGTAGCCTGTTTCTTTTAAGTTCATTTTAGATAGGAGTTTGTGTTTCTTTAAATCAATGGGAAATAAGGTCATATTTAAAACTGAGCATGTGTTTGAAAGCTGGTGGATTGAGGTTGTATTTGTCAGGTCTTGGGTAAAATTTCCACTGTCCTAAAAGCATCTCCTTTTTGGTGTTTAGAGAGATGCTTTGTAATAGGCTCTCACAGTGATCACCTTTGTAATCTTGTTCATCATATTAATTGAAGAAGCTCCTTTCTGATAACCTTTGGCTGTTCAAGACACGTTCATAAAGCATCAAAGACTGAAGAAACTTAGAAAAGACATAATAGATCATTCTGCCTGCTTTTTTTGCCAGTGTAGAATTATTTCACTGAGAACATTTTTTTAGTGTTATGTCAACTTTAGTTTTTAAAATCCCAAGTGAAAGCTTCCATATCTCTTATTGGGAGACTATTTCACAGGCTAATACATCTCGCTGTCAGGAAGGCTTTCCTGATACTCTGTTGCACTTAAGCTTTTTTGTTCCATTATTTCTAGTCATGCCTTTTTTCCTTGATAGCTTTTACACATGTTAAATATTTCTAGATTTTTTTCTTTTCCGTTAAGAAACTTCCTTCAGTTTATCAATATCTTTTTGGTTTTGAAAAACCCACCTAAGACCTGCTAGGCTGATAACTACATTTACCATCAAACATATGACAGTCAGATGCTCACCACAGCATTTTCTTCGTGTTCTCTTTCTCAGGGTCCAAAGAACACAAGAGATTTCAGCTTTGAGAAATCTGATAAGCAGCCTATTTTCATCAGTGATTTCAGATAAGTCCCTTTGCTGTCTTTCTAATTCTCAATGCACAGCTCTTATGGTCACTGTGAGTGAGGATACCCAACTGGTACTTGGTTCTTAATTTCTCATCTCTTGCTGCTCTGCTTCACAGAAAGTCTGCATTCTGCTTTGCCTTTGTACTTCTGCAACTTGCAAAAAAATCCATTTAATTCCTGTTAGATGCAGCTCTTGAGGTCAGGACTCAGAATATTTCCCAGGAAACAGAAGGCAAGGGAAAGGTGGTTGATGCTCTCCTTAAGTTTGAGGTTTGATTTGGAATTGGGTCAAACTTTAGCTTCTTATTCAGGAGAAACTGGGATATGTTCATGCAGAGAAATGCAGAGAGCTGTAGCAAGTTTTCAGGGGGCTTACTGGTATGGTCAGTCCTGTGTTTGCATAGTTCAGGGTTGCAGGAAGGGGTCCAGCCTGTGCCAGCTCAGAGAACAGGCAAGCCAGTGCATTCCTGGCACTGAGAGACAGGCTCTGCTTCTCTGCACATCCTTCCCCTCTGCAAGGAAGCAGCTGCAGTCTCCTGCTGCATGCTGGTGGACATAGACCAAGAACTGCAGGCAGCTGGAAAAATTTGCTTCCTTTTAATGCAACTTTTTATTATTATTATTAGTTATGGGTGTTCTGTCTTTCAGGAAAGGGGAAGAAATTGAAATAGCTTACACAGCTTTCAACTGTCATTTCTAGCCTGGTTTTCTAAGGAAATGCTGTTTGTCTATCAAACTTCTCTAAATACTTTTGGACACACGGAATGTTTTCACAGCTGAGTTCAGTGGTGGTAGAGATCCCATCCCAAAGTGGCCTTGTGTGGTGGCTTGGGAATCAAAAGGGGCACTTTTGGGTGTCCTGGCTGACAAGCATGGTGTGCACCTCAGGGTAGCATGACTGGGTAGCACTGGAGCAGCCCTGGAAGGCTTTGATGAGACAATGTGGGGAAGGAGGGCTTGGATAGGGAGTTTGGTCACTTACCAGTGAGTCACAAGGCTGAAAGTATTGCTTTTCTGCTCAAAGTACTTGAGCCTTTCCTGAGGAGTTTTCAGACTGTTAGAACATTGTCTAATTGTTCTCCCAGAATCAATAGTTAAACTTGTATTGATTTCTGCTGACTTCACATGCTTAGGATTCCAGCGATACTGTGGAACTTGAGATCTTGGTGTTTCACAGAGGCTTACCTGCCACAGCTGTCTAACGCTTCCTGAAATATTGAGGGCAGTTTCCCTGAAAAGTGTGCAGGGTGGAAACACCACTCCAGGTGTCCTTGTAGTCTTTGTAGGTGCTACTACCTGCCAGGCTGCAGTTTGTCCATCCATTTTACAGAGAAATCCTGTGCCTGGTGTGCTCATTCACACTTATTCCCAGATCTGCACTTTAGAATGGCCACTTGCTGCTATCCTCCTTATTTTGACTATTCCAAGGCTGGAATATATTTTTACTGGATATTTTAGCTGAGTTTTGCCTAAGATTATTTGACAAAGAGAATTGTGTGTTTTATTCCTTTTTATGCGTCTGATTTCTAGGTGCTGCTATGTATATTTTCTTTACTTATACTTGCAATATTTTCTAAATTCACATCTTTTACAGCTCTTGACAACAAGATCTACTGCCTAAAACATATTAGTGCCTTTATATTTAATTGTAAAAAGATTACTTTTGAATGTATTTCTGAAACAGGTATAAAGAATAATGTTTACCATTAAGTTTCCTTTAACTTCTTTTCATTGAGGAAAGGAGTAAAAAAGAGTAATGATATTGCACTTCTGCTGACTACTCTGCTTGACTGATTCACAGGGTATTTGCTCTTAACATGTTGTAGGAGTTAAAAAAAAAAGTGTCAAACTTTTTTTGGCACCCAGCTACAGTAGATCATGTTAGAAGAAACATATGGCCTCACACTAACAGTGTTAAAGCACTGCTGAAGTATTGCATGCACGACATTGACAAATTTCCTCTAGGCTTTTTGTTTTCTGTGCTATTAAGCATTCAAAGTCCACTATTTCATTACCACTGATGATACAGAGAGCCTTATTGACATTCTATCCATCTGTTCATAACATGCATTATTAAATGTGAAGCAACTAGTAGGTAGGAGTGCACTTGCCAGCTGTACAACGAATTCTCAGTAGTTTGGTGCCCTCTGTAAATTTTCTAGTATTCTGCCAGTTTCTCAACATAATTTGCAATGGGGATATTTTTTTTTTTTCATGTTTCACATTGTAAAGAGAAAAGTTGTTTCAAAAGAATTCTTTATTTTGTTATCCCGAATATGAAATCTTTAGATACAGTTTCAAAAAGCCCAAGAGTCTTTTAATATACAAAGCCTGTTGCTAATATCAGATCTCACTAACCACAGTTTCTGGGGTTTTTTTCTTGTTTTTTTTCTAGGAGGAAATCTGCTGCATTACTTATGAACAGGACAATGGGGCCCCAATGAGTCACCCTATTCATATATTTTTGGAACCCAGAGGAATTGGGTTCTACTGGGGACTATTTACAGATTATAACAGTTGGTAGTTGAATGTTTTATTTTCATTCCCAGTTGGTACAATATGTTCACAGCTGATGCTAATGGCTTGCCCATTTGATATCACATATGGTCCACTATTTGGGTCTCCTAAAGCTTTCTTTTGTGGTCAAGCTGCTTTAAAACTTGTGTATGCTTAGGTTTGTTCTGTCTGCTGGAAAGGTGAATATGAAACTGGGCAGCGTTGGAGTAACTCAGCAGTTCTGTTGATAAAGATTCAAAGAATTTTGAATGTCTGAATGTCCCATAAAGAATATTTTTATATAAAATTGAATAAAAACAGATGTCTTACAACATCATGTAAAATTCTGAAAAAAGTATCCTTTCCTCTTCCTTTGTCTTTGAAGCTGTAATTGAGTTACCCTCCAGTGTATGGATACGACTGAGCATCATCAGGACTGCTTTTGCTGGGTGTTCAGTTGTATTGGAAACCAATTTATACATAATTTTTACTGTTTAAATCACAATTTGTGTTTTTATTTGCATATGACTGTTCTGATAATGTTTTGTGAAAAGATCTAAGAAAGCAAATTAATTTTTCCTTTTGTTTCTAGAATAAGAGCATAGGAAAAGTGAACTAAAATAATATGAGTACACAAATTAAAATTACAAGCTTGTCCAAAGTTGTTCTCCTATGATACACAGTGTTTATACCAACTCTGAAACATAACTGATAAAGCCACAATCTCATAAAAAGATTATTTCCAAAACTATTGCATTACCCTCTGAGAGCAAAAATTCTCATTTATTCGTAGGAGTAGATCATAATAGCTCTAATTCCCTGAGAAGTGGGCATTGTATGATAATTAAGCAGGGTAGTACATTAATTGTCCTCCACTTCACCTCTAGATGTTTAACTCCTTATCTAGTCAACCAGCAAACAATAATGCTCACTTATTTGTGCCTTACAGTTCAAATAATTTTTTTAGCTAGGTAAATTATTTGAAATAAAGCAGAATAAGCATATTCATGTGAAAGGGGTATTGAAATTGAGTTAGGTTACCATTATTTAATACCTTTAGGAGGTAGGATGTGGGTTTTATGGCTGTATTTTTCAGCCATGCAATTTTAGCTGAATAAGAGCAACATGATTTTGCATGCAGGAATGTTTCTCTAACTAATGGGACATATTTAGCAGTTTTTGCCACATGGCTTCTTTCTGGTGGCCTCTCTCTCACCGACGCCTGTGAGGGAGAGCAGGTACATGTGTGTTGGAAGTGTTGCCTTTGCCTGGGACATCTGGCTCATGGTGCTGGATTAGATGAGGCATCTGGTGGTAGGAGAGAGGCTCTGGCTTGTTTAGTTTCACGGGAAATAGTGCATGTTGCTGGTTTAGAGTCAGTCCCTGGAAGGAGATTGAAATGGAACTGAAGTTGGAGGCTTTTTCAAGTGAATAAAGTCAATATTCAACCTGGAGTACTAGGGAAAGAAAAAACCCAACTAAACCCAATGTTTTTGCGAACAAAACTAATAGATGAGAAGTAAAATTCTGCCCTCTACTATAAGCAGTTCCAGGGACTTTGAAAATGACAGTAAAACTTTAAAAAAAGGACTAAGGAAATAAAATTATTTATGAATGACCTCAGGAATGGACTGCCTGCCTGATGATGTGGTAAAAAGTATTTGTTAGACAAGACTTGGTCAAAATTTGGTGAAATTTTGGGTACTCTGACTGTACCCAAGATAGTTAAAGAAATTAGTGATGTCTCTCCCAGGTTATTAAATAGAAATGGAAGATTGCGCAAGAAGAATTCATATTTATTGGACACAAATTAAATTATATTCAGGAAAGGATGTATTTCTCATAAGCAGCAGAAGGAAGTGTTAGGAACTAGAAACAATACTGTTGAAAAATTATCTTTGGGGTCTTATAAATAAATCACAAGTCCACAAGATACCAGGAGCAGTAAATCGTTTGATTGCGAGTATCTGTCAAAACAACAATGCTACAATGCAAAAATGGTCATAATTTGGATATCCTCTGACATAGGATATCATACAGCACATTCCTAGGAGTCCATGCCCATCAGATTTGGGGTGGCTAAGCCTGGTCTGAGCACACTGTCCTAGTCTGGGCACAGTGCTGCAGCTGTGTCAGCAGCACTGGTACACAGCTGACTATGGAAGGGCAGCAGGGCGCTGCAGGGACAGCACTAGTGCTCATCGTGGAGATGGTGTGTCTTGTGCCTTCTTTAACACCGTGCCACCATCTCCAGAGGCAATCACAGCATGTCCCTGTGTGCTGGACAGCATGTCCTTCCCTCTGCTGTGTTGATTCTGGCCTCACTGTGGCCTTGGGGCATTTGCTGCAAAATTGCAGGATGCTCATGTAGAAGTGGGTTTTGCAGTGTATTGTCTATGCCAAGGGAATCCTGGTGGAAAGAAGTGTTACCCTGGTTCTAAGCTCTGACTAACAAGATAATTTCTGATTGGTGCATGGAGAATTATGTACTTCTGGGTGATTTTTTCCTCATTTGTTAATAATTTATTATTATTTAAAAATAATTTATTATTTATTATAATCATCATTATCATAATTATTGTTATTGTATCATCCAAAACATGTGAGTGCTCCAGCAGAAGCATCTTCCTGCGGTGTGTCCCTTCTCTCTGGGCCTGTGCAGCTGGGGTGAGTGGCAGTGTTGGGCACTGCCCTGCCCTGGGGAGCTCCTGCTTAGCATGTTCAGGCAGCCTGTGCTCCTGTGCCTCCTCAGCTAGAGGCTGGTACCCATCCCAGGCCAGTGATGAAGCTGTAGGTCAGACCCTTCCGAGAGCCACCAAAATACAGACCTCACTCTCTGCCCAACAAATTATTTTCTTCCCAAAGCAATAAGATCTTTGTAGCTCTCCACTAAATATTCTTTCTTGTTTTGACAGAGGGAGAGCCTGAGGCTGGAGCTTGCAGAGAACACCATGTGGAAGTGGCTTGCTCAGCTGCTGTTGCTCAGCAGGGAAGGTGGGATGGACTTGATGAAGGCAGCTTCATCTGGAAAAACAGTTGATTAGAAAAATACCTTCAAATTGTAATTTATCAGCTCTAGCTATATTTTAGGGAGCCCTCACTCCTGAATGGGATTAAAGTACATATAGTGTTAAGCCAGAGTCTTCTGCAGCAATGTAAATGAGTTGTTAACATGGCACTTCATTGCAATAATAATTCAAAGCTACTAGCAGGCTTGATGGGTCTGCAATAAATGTTTTATTATTTAGGAAAAATATACTCTACAAGTTGCAATGTGCTATGCTCATTCATGCTGTAAATCAACAAAGATCAGCAGACTGAATAGGGAAAATGAAAAGCTTATTTAGGAACTGACACAAGCTTTCAGATGAGCAGGAATGGCTGAAGTTAACTGCATTCATTTTTCTTTACTTGTCACAGTTGCCACTTGAATTTCACTGCTAAAGATTGTGGGTAGTTTTGCTTTATGAAATTATATCTATGAAAACAGTATTTGCATTTATATAGGCTTAGTTATAATAAGGTTAAACCCCTAGCACACCCCCTTGCCTCCACAAACAAACAAATCAACCAGCCAACCAGAAACCTCTGTGTTAAATAATATTTATCTGTCAGTTTTCCTAGATCTGAAGAGGATTCAGCTAAATGGTTCCCACCAGCTGCTTTAAAGGCCTGAACCTGTGACCATGTGAAATACATGAAAGCAGGGCTTTGGCCATCCCTTCAACTTCAGCTCTTCTCATGAGGATAAACCAAGGGTTTTCTTTAAAAATTACCTTCACGTGGGATGACTTAAGGCACAGAGTGGGTGACCGGGATGAGAGACTAGGAATTAATATGGTCCTCGTGGTATGGTTACAAAGTGACTGAAATGGGCTCCATTACTATCCTTTCATGTTCCCTAGCACTTGAAGATCCTTTCTTGAATTTTGCAGCATGGAAAATGCAGATCCTGAATGCTGAACACTGGCTTGTCCTGAAAATGGTACATGTTTGAACATGGAGTAAAAACCCTTGCAAACTCTATAGGCTGATGTCCTTAGAGAGATGTGACTTCTTTGGCTGATCCAGGGGAAGGAGAAACCAGGACAAGAAGACAAGTGAGCTAAGAAAACTCATCTCATGCCTCTGAGTAGGCTTGAAAAGGACAAGGTTTTTTAAGCCAGCTTTAGAAATTATTCCCCTGCCCTGACTTATGCCCCAGAAAAAAATGAAGAGACCATGAAACTACTTTTTAAAGGATTTTCCTAATGATGCCACACCCCTGGTCATAGGTCTCCAAAGGGAAGAGCTGCTTTTTGTAGGGCAATTAACCTGCTCAATGAGGATGGCAGCAGAGACTGAGCATATGAGGAGAATGCTTCAGGATCAGACTGGCATGATTGTCCACAAGCCTCTGACTGTAACACTATCCTGAGAAAGTGGTTCATGGCTGGAGGAAACAGTAGGCAAAAAGCTAGCAGGTTTCTGTTTAGGTTTGTGCCTGCTGGTGTGTGTGTACTTGAATGTGCATTTATGAACATGAACATTTATGTGTGTATGTCTATACACAAATGAAACAATTTTTGTTTCTCTGTAGTCATCTGCATATTTGTTCTGGTTTGTTGGGTGCTTGTGTCTGCCAGTGAATGGATGCTTTTCTTGGTTGTGGAGTTACTCATCCAAGTACAAGATTCTCTGACTATCTCAAATATCCATTCTCAGTAGGTCAGTTTGCGTGGCTTAAACATACCATAATTTTGTTGTGGTGCCCACTGTGCCTACAGGAGAGGAGCCTAATCTTGTAGCCAGCAAAACTGGCTCTGTTCTGAGAAGGCTGTTGGGACTAGAGCTTGAAATGATGGAAATTCAACAGTTTAGCTGCAGAGGTCGTTCCACTGATTTGGTCTTTAACATGTCGGGTTGATCTGATGGCATCTCTGGTGCTGGCATTCCATGGCTAGAAGCAATCTCCTTGAGGCAGGCAGATGCTCTGCACTCCAGTGAGTGGTGGTGAGTTGGGTGTGTTCCTCCAGCCCCCAGGACTGCTGGTGAGGCCCTGCTGCTGATGGGGTGCTGCTGGCTCCTGTGGCTGGACAGAGCTGACGCCTGGCCTTCACATCTTGCTGAAGAGGCTTCAGGACTCTTACCCTGAATTCTCACTTTGAGTTTTAAGAATATACTTGATGTGCAAGAAACATTTGAAAGTGGTGTGTTACCTTCCTCTATTCATTTTGTCAACCAAAAAACTGAAATTACTTTGCCCCTTTGGAAATAATGGGTGGTTTGTTTGTGAGAATAGTACATGCAGAAAAAATTAATTTGGAGACCTGTCTTAGACTTATTTCAGATAGTTATCTGAAGCTATTGTCATCATAATCACTTAAAAAAGGCAAACAGAAGCCAAAGACTCTAAAAAAGTTACTGAAATAATGCATAGTGAAAGGTTTTGGGTTTGCTTCACTGAGAAAAGTTTTGTTTCTTGAGCCAGCCATTTATATGCTTAGGAAAAGTCCAATTAAGATCACTGAATTTTAAGTGTCATAAAATAGAGAAGGCAGGGGACATTTAATTATAGCTGTGCTGCCAGGCACCAATAGAACAAAAGAAAAAATGTTCACCTAAAGCACAAAGTACTGCCTAATACATTTGCTGTAATAAAGAGACAATATATGGTCTAAACATACTCTTATAAATAGTTCAAAAACTGCACCTTCTGATTTCCATGAAGCTGCTTTTCCAATTATCGACATAGAAAAAGTAATATCGTTTTAATATTGAGACCTTCAACTTTGGTCACTGGTTGAAGAAGAAGAGTCATGCATTAAGACAAAAATGTTGCCTGTGAAAATAGGTTTGTGACCCAGAAGAATGTATAATTGATGTGTGTGGTTGTCTGAATGGTAGAATAACAATAGTAACCATTAGAGATGAGAGCTGGAAGTAGTCAGGCAGTGAGGCAGGATGTATTTTATAGGTCATCTGGGCTCCATTCAGATCTACAGGTTGCTATTGCTTCTCCATACTTGAAAGCATTTAATAGATCATTACAAAAGGAAAAGGATGGTATGCAATAATGGTTTAAATTGAAGCTCTGTATATATATCACCACTGTGCGACTTCTAAATGAATGCTTCATTTTTAAAATTCTCCCATGACATACTTGAAAGTTTGCCAGAGCATCAACGAATTAAAACAATGAATTGACCAGCAGCAAAAGGGAAAGACCTTGAATAGTACAGTACAAAGAGTTGTTCTCTTCTGGGGCATAGACAATAACAAATAAGAAGTCCCCAAGAAAATTTGTTCCAAGGTTGTTGTCTGTCCTCTTCCAGGCAGATGAACTGGTTTTGTTCTCTTGTTTCATAATGTTAAAATAAGAAAAAAATACAGAATTTTGTTAAGAGGCTTAACTTTCAAACAATCAAAGCCAAAAGCACATAATAGTGAAGTCAAATTCAGATTCCCTTCTTGTGTGGAAAATGCTTCTTTCGTATCAAAATTGATACAAGTTAAAGGGTGGAGAATCTTTTGTGCTTTGTTTCACATGAACATAAAAGTTTTATTCCTGCTTTTAATGGGTAGTATTTTACAAATGTAATAGAACATAATTTTACCAGGTTTCCCTAAGGGAAAGTCATGGCATGATTACATAGGCAGTCCCATCTCATTTAGTATAATGCTTACAATCTACATGCAAATATACTTACGTAACTCAGGTTAGAGGTAGATTGAATAGCGTTCAGATAATCATAGAGCAGTGCAGACACTGAAGAAAGTTTTGCAGGAGGAATATGCATTGAATGACTGGTCCCTTGCAGCCACACATGCCCCCAAGTTTTTCTTGGCAGAAGATTCAGACTGTGCCAGACGACCTGATGTGTACAATTTGCCACTTGAGGATGAACGTTGAAGCTTGTCCCTGTTGATAGCATATCCCAGCACGCAGTGACCGTGGTAGGTCAAGGGGATGGGGACCCTTGTGGCTCACAGTGTTCCTAGCAGCAGGGACAGGAGCCACCTCTTACGGGCAGAGATCTTGCAGTGTCCCTCAGGGTAGCGGGCTGCAGCGCCATGGGACATGGACAGGCTCCGTGGGCATGGAGGAGGTTTGAGCCACCTCACGTGGAAGCACAGGGTAACAGAGCTGGGAGTGTAAGGATGACACTGTGCTCTCCGAACTCCTTGCACAAGGAATTTTTCAGCTACAGATTAAATAAATCTTTCAATTGCGAATAATAATAATGATTTAACACAATGTAGTTCCTGCTGTAATTCTAGCATTTTTGGTATAAAAAGCAAGTAAAAATCTCTGTTGCAATCTAGTATGAAGGGTCTTGTATATATGGGACTTGTAGGCGTGCTCTTTCTGTGGTGGCTTGTGCATTGGTGAAACAGATCTGTAAGAAAAATCTCTTTCTTATAGAGAATGATTGAATAAATTTAAAACATTTTACGAGCACACGTGAGATGGACATATTCTCTGTTTCATGAACAGTAGGTAGTCTTTTGCTTCTTGTTTAATTTTTTATTTTTTACTGCTAGACTCTCTTCTTAGATCTGACTCTTATTTAATCTGATGTAGATCACCACAGGGAAACAATCCCAGGTTTTCATCTAAGTGGTACAACAGCTTAGTGTACATAAGCCTAGTCTTGATGCTGGTTACTTGGAGATGCACAGCAGAGACAATTGTAAACTGCTTGGAGTCAAAGCAAAAGCAGTTTCTAGAGCTCTCCTGCGGGACCACTGGCAGCAAAGCTGCTGCTTTCTGCACCAGGTGTGCAAAGGTGTTGCTGTAGTTGGCATGTGGATTGCAGGTGTGAGACCAGCAGTGCCTCTAGCAGCTACTGCCTCTTTGGGTGGGCAGATTCCTTCTCATTCTTTTTGGGGAAGGTCAAGAATTAACAAAGACATAATAAAAAATGAAGCTCAACATCTCTGTGTGTTAGATTTCTTTTAAACTTTCCCTCTGTCAACATTAATATCTCAGATCCATAGGGAATAACAATAGATACTTTAGCACAAATCTCTATTGCAAGTGTATGTCTGTATGTGCTGTGGAGAAAACTGGATAAAGACAAGATTTGGAGAATTAGTAGCTTTTTTTTTTCTTTCATATTGTAGTTAGAGCTCTCTATTTGCTGGCACATTTGAAGCCAAGCTACCTTTTAGAAATCAAGAGTAATCTTTGTTTAAAGTATTTTTGCTTTATTTTCTTTGGATTTTTATTTGCCACATCTCAATTACCTGCCAATACTCAGAAATATGAATTATATCATTTTAGTCAAGTGTAAAATTTATCATTCAGATACTAAAACTAACATCAGAGTCAGAATCAGACTGAGGAAGTGTTTGCTCTTCCTTGCTCATTAGTTAGCATTTCATCTGTGAGCGTGGGATGGATAAATTTCAGAGTGCATCTGATTTAACCTCTAAAAATGCATCTTCTTGTCATGACTTAACTGCAGACAGCAGATAAGTACAACTTATTACCTAGTGGGATGGGGAGGAGAATCAGGAAAAAGATAATCATCATGGGTTGAGATACAAAGAGCTTAATAATCGAAATAAAAGAAAAAAAAAATGTAATAATAACAAAAAGAGAGGGGTCTAAAGAAAGGCAGGTGATGCACAATAGAACTGTTGACCACTGTCTGACTGATGCCCATCCCCAAGCAGTGATCAGCAGCTCTTGGCCAGCTCCCCCCGGTTTATTTACTGAGCATGACATTCTGTGGTGTGGAATATCCCTCTGGCCAGCTCGGGTCAGCTGTGCCGCTCTGCTCCCTCCCAGCCTCTTGTGCACCTGTTTGCTGGCACAGCATGGGAAAATGAAAAAGCCTTCATTTAGAGTAAGCACTACTTAGCAACAGCTAAAACATCAGTGTGTCACCAACAGTATTCTCATCCTAAATCCAAGACACTGCACTGTACGTGCTTGGAAGAAAATCAGCTCCCAACTGAAATCAGGATACCTCAGGTCAGTGATGTGGATTCTCCAGTGTTGTGCTAACCCAGCTCAGGGAGGAGGACAAAAATGCCTTCCATCCCAAATTTGTCCTGTGAGAATGCCTTATTTGTGTCTTTTCATGCTTAAGAAGACATTTCCAGATGGGCTGTAATACTGAATTCAAGTTTTTTTTTTTGTTTGCTTTTCAAGATTAGCAACAGTTTAGCATTGATGAGCATTGCAGTCAGTGATCCTGTCAGATGTCCCAGGTTCCACACCCACTGCTGGCATTTTCCTGTGCAATATAAAAGGGTGCCTCTGGTTCTGCTGTTTGTAAAACAACCTTAGCTGTTTTATACAGGACATTTGTAAACCAAGCAAACTGGTAATGTGGTTCAAAGTCAGCAGAAATTCAATAAAGGAGCCTTTTGCTTAATCAAGGCTTGTTCCATTTGTAGGAAAATTCAGATAAATTAAGGATGTATGTGAAGTAAGTGCACCAAGGCTACAGTGCTTTAAACTCCTCTGTGGAAGATCTAGTTCAAAAGGAAAATGGCTGTAGTTCATGGTAGCTTAATCCTCTTTACAGTAAAGTCAGACTACTTTGCCTCTCAGTGAGAATATCCACAGAGGGATTTAATGCATTTTGACTTACATGCATTATCATCATGGGTTTAGTTGGTTTATCTTAACTTCCCTGGATGATCTTTTTTAGAAAAGCCACAGACATAGATATCTGGTGCTAGCTTATTTAAAGCATAGTCATGTACTCATGTCCTTAATCTGATATGGGTTTTAGTGTATCCATGTTAAGTGACAAGTGAGAACCGCTTTGTTAAGGAGTTCATATCTCAAAGGATAACAAAGGTAGTTCTTTATTTGTGACTGTGCTACCCAGAAATAATTGAACAGTCTCAGTGTGCTTGGTATCTGCTTGCGTGCTGGGCACTGCAATGTCAGTGACTCCTCAGACAAAATTACAAATTCTGGAATTTGAAGCTGGGGATCAACAAAATAATTCAGGTGATTACTCTTATCTCAATTTGTCCTCTGTGCTGTTTTGCAGGCCAAAGATATAGGGATAAAATACTTTGGAGGAACTTCGCCTCACAAGGTTGTAAAATCAGCAGAGTGCTGGAAACACCTCTCATCTTGTGTTGAGAGATTCAATCCTATACCTGATGGGAAGGAAGGGAGGAGAAAACACTAACTAGACCTTTTTCTAGTCCTTGAAGCAGTTTTCTTTGAGAGAATGACATTTTTTTATGCCAGACAGTTGGCAAGGGTCAACTGGACAAGACAGAGCTGGAGACATGCAATGCTGAATGGTGTAATCAGAACTAAAGACTATGAAAGTCTTCTGAACAGATTTCACCCCAGAAGTGAACAGGGGTGTCACCCTGAAAACTCAGCTTCTGAGCTTGCTGACATGGTTTTCTAAAGGCTTTCCCAGGACAGTAACTGTAAACACAGGTATGTGTACATTCTTTCTGATACACGTCTTGTGATGGGCACCTCTCATGGCCAGTGCAGTGGGAAAGTGACCATCCAATCCCTGGCCGTGGTCAGAAACCTATAAATCCTGGGAGGAAAAATAAACTCTGCTCTTTCTTTCACCACACCTCGACCTGTGTCCATGTGATCTATTCAGCACCAGCTGATATCCCACACAGGGATATCCCAAAGCAGTGAGTCCTCAGCTGATTCAACCGGCCATGTTGCCTTTTATCGAAGTTCCTGTTGTCATCACATGACAGGAGATGCAGAAAGCACTAGGAACACTACACCACAAGAGGAGTAAGGAATTCTTTGCAGTTTTAAAAACCTTTTTCTTCTGCAGCCTTGTTTGAGTAGTTTACTTTATAGTGACTTTGGCTTGAAGTTGAGGGCACTAACAAAGCTGCTATATAAAAGCATTATTGGTATTTGAGGAATTAAGCCTATGTTTGAGCAGTTCAAGTTTGAGGTGTCTTATGTTATTTTTTATTTTAGCAGTGTTTGTGTACCATGCTTTTGTGAGTTAATGCATAACAACTCAAGGCAGTTAAAAGTCTATGGCATTAGTGAAACTGTGAACCACATAAAAGACTAAATTGCTTTTTCTCTTTCTGTAATTGCCACTACAATAAAAGCTGCCTTTACTGTAAAATTTTTCAAAGTTAACCCCTGCAGAGCTCCCAGGTTGATGAGGGAGAAGTGTGATTAGGGGTGTGTAGAAGGGGGAGAACAGCTGACAAACTGTAATTAGAAGTGCTCAAGGGCTGTAGGCAGCAGAGGGCAAAACTTGCAACCACCCACCCCAGGTCCCAAATAAATTGCAGTGTTATGAGCAAGGGTCAACTGGGGTCCCTCAGCTCAGCAGCTTTGGCAACCCTGCCCTGCTTGCATCCTTTCCAATAGCCCTGCTGAACAAGGCAGGGAATGATGGGAAGGACACAGAGTAGCTAGACAGTTGTGACTGCAAGCAAAGAGTAAAAAAGGAATTGCTTTTTCGTATATTCTTTATGGCCACTGTTATTGCACACTATTATATTAATATATTATATTAATTTATTATATTAATGTTGCACAATATTATAAATATTGTAGAATGGGAGGGCAGGTGGGTCAGTCCCCTTACACCTGTCTGTGGGCAGAAGCTACAGCCAGCAGAGTAATGGAAGGATTTGATAGATGTGCAGTATTTCCTGTGGGATAGGTATGCCTCCATCCTGGTAATTAGCCTTACTTATATCAATTCTAAATATAAGCAAATCTCCTTTTACAGAAACTCCAGCAATGTGTGCTTAAGTATAATAATAAATAATTAAGTATAATAATTCACTGCCTACCAAATGTGGGTAATGTAATACATTGCAAAAGTTAGAAAGAGCACCCACCAGATGTATACAGGCATTGAATTGGTTTTACAAATCTAGTTTTGTTTTTAGAATGTAATAAAAATGCCATATCATTATCATCTGAGGGACTGTCTTTGCTAGGGAGATTGAACATCTTTGCGGTATTCACTTAGTCAAAGAATCCAAATACTACCACTGATGATGAATGCTTGCTCTGCTTTTGGGCTCCTTATGATTTGTCCCATTTTATTGTTTGGTTTTGTTTTTTTCTTTTCTTCCTATTAGAACAGAATAATAATTTTGAAAGCATGGAAAATGGCAGATTTTTAAAATGTCTTAAATATAATTTTGTCTGGATAAAGGTTTGAAATGAGTAACGTGCTGTTTTTAAAAAGGTTGCTAATTATCTGAATTTCACTGTGGTTTAATAAGCAGCATCTAAACGTGGGAGGTGCTGCTTATCACCTGCCAAGGAAAATGTTGTCTTTGGAGGAGGGTAAGTTATGTCAACCAAAATACAGCCTGATTTTAGATCTCCAATACCATTCCCTTTCAATTTCTTGGTGGGCAAGGATGATTGAGCCTTAAGTGATTAAGAGAATGGAGAACAGAGGTATTAATGCCATGACTAACTCTGGGCGGGTCTGAGAGCCATCAGTATCCTGGGTGCTTGCTATGAAAGGAGATAGCTCTCACTGAGCATTGCAGCCAACAGCTCCTCACGGTTTGAGAAGAAATTAAAGCATGTGGAACTGTCAGTATTTCTGTTAAACCATACTCTGTGTTATACCTTCGTTGTCCTTGTTAGCTGTTTTAATAAAATGGAGCCTATAATTCTCTTTGAATGTATCTGCTAGCTAAAAGAGCTGGTACAGGGAGCAGTCATTTGTTAGGGACAGCTCTGCCCATTGCAGCTGCATGCATGGAAATGCTGGAATTGCCTTAAGGAGGTGGCAGGTCTGAGCTGGAAGTCACTAAGGTCAGCAGAAAGGTGGCATTTAATGGCTACTGGATCAAATAAAACAAGGTTGAATTCTAACCTTAGGTTAGACTTGGTAAAGTTTCTGTAATCCAATATAATAATTTTCTTGCCTTCTCTGGGAGTTTCCAAGCATTTTTTTTTCTTCCTCCAGAGTGAAAGATGCAGAAAACTGGTAGCCAAGATGGGTGCAGTAATAGTAATAATGTAATAGTTAATGTTTTAGTGATTATTCCACTTTCACAAAGGTATTCTGGGTGCCTTATGTTAGGAAATAGCAAGGAGTGTATAAATGTATTTCTGCTTTGTAATATAGGAAAATAAAATGAGACAGCCATATCCCATTAACAAGATTACAAAAGTTAAAAGCTATTTTGGACTTCTTTATTATGGTATCCACAATAATTTTGAATGTATTATACAAAGGAGAAAAGCTAATCTGCAGGTCATAGGTAAATTATTTTTAATTGAGTCAATCCATAAAAGCTAAGTCAAGAAGAATACAAAAAAAGGCTTTCTATTAATTATTTTGATATTTTTGTGATAAGCATAATATCTCTCTAGTGGTACTGTTTAGTCTTTCTGTAGTCTAGTTTATTTTTCCATGGCATGGACACACCCACATAGGTACCAGTACTGTGGTAGGCTTTATTCAGTGCACCAAGTAAATCTGTGGAAATGGTGTAAGTGAGATTCAATGAGCCCCATACACCAAAATGAATTCCTTCAGGCATTCAAGAAGATATGATAGAAATATCATTATCACAGGCTGAACATTGTTTTTCAGAAAAACCATCTTTTATAACATTCTAATTTTCAAAGTTTATTTACAAAACAAACTGCAGAGAAAAGCTGCAAATGAACATTCCCCATTCTACGAAATACTAAAAAGCAGGGACCATGTAATTTTGTAATTTTCATTCCCTTCCTCTTAGCTTTTCACTTTTCACTCATGTCCAACTATCTCTGTTTCTCTCATTGCTGTCCCATGGGAGGGAGTGACTCTGGCATGGCTCCCTGTTCTGTGGCCATTTGCTGCTCCAGAGGTGCTAATTGTCCTTTCCTCTCATAATGTCTAATTGATCATATAATAACTTCAACCCAGAGCATAGCTTTCCAACATGCTTTTGCTTCAGTTTGAAACCTCAGTTTCAGACCTAAAGAATGGCTGCTTTGCTTGTGTATTTTCCCCCCAACTCTAATAGCTGGTCTCATAAAAGATATTACTTCTCTCCATAAACCTTGACTGTCTAGCCTGCATTTGTGTTCCTTGGGGTCAGCAAGCAGGAAAACAAGCTCTTCAAGCCTGGAGTCTCCTTATAGCAAAAAATTGTAGCCATTGAATTGTAGTTTTAAACATTAAACTACTTCCTCGACCCCAATTCCACTGAATTTGAACATGCATTGGTCTTAAGAATGAACAGAAGAATTCCCAAGATTTTCCACCTGATGCTAGTCTGAGTGATCCAGAATATCCAGAAGTCCCATCAGGGAAGTACTTGAATGCTTTGACCATATTTTAGTGGGAGGCTGTGAGGGACATAAGAGTCCTGTTCAGATATGGGGACCTCAACTCCAGCTGGGACAGGAGTCCCACTGTGGCAGTGCCAGCCATGGTCCAGAGAGGCCAAAAGACATACAGGGGTGGATGGGGACAATCTGTGCAGTGCTGGTGTCCAGCCCTTACCCTGATGTGTCACCTGCAGGGAGACAGGAGCAGAGAGGACTAGAGCAGGGCCATGTCCATGGCTGTCCCCAAGGTCACCAGCTAGGAGAATTGTGGCTTTGCCTTTATATACATGTTTTTGCATTTGGCTGTAGTGCAGGACACAGACCACCTGCTGCATCTCTGTTCAAGGGCATAATTTGCTTGTGGGGGGTTGACTGTGGAATCCTCTGAACAGCTCTTTGTCTTTGGGTGGAAATACATGGAGGAGTGGGTTTCTCCTTACTATTTCTAGGCTATTCTAGCTAGTCAGCCTTGCCAGGTGAAAAATCTCTAAGCTGTTTCTTAAACCAGACAATAAAATATGATGCAGCAAACTAAGAATGGGTCTCAGCCCATGCTAGGGCAACCTTCTGTGTCATTCAAAGCAGTCAGACTTTATTGTACTGTAAATGGTAGTTTGGAATGTGCTTAATCCATCCATATTTTTTTGAAAGTGACTTTATCAATTGGTTGCCTTTAACTTCTGACAAGAAATATTGATATAAGAGATTGGTAAAATTTATGACTCATGAAAGTATTTGCTTCACTCACTTGTAATTTCTAGTGCAAATGTGTAGTCAGCCTGCACTCAACTGAGAAAGAAATGGCGGTGTACAAAGTAAGTAGAGCAGATTAATTAAATTCGCTATTCTTGTTAACTCTTTCTGCTACCATAAAAGCTAGCAACATTGCATAAGATTAAAAGGTGACAAGATAACAAATTGATTTCTTGTTGCTGTAATATGTTGTTATGGGATAGTCTAGATTGATACTTATTTAATTCATAACATAATTAAACATTTATATGAATAACTGTTCATTATGTTAAGAAGCAGTAAAACATGGTTATAAACACTCCTTAAGTAACTGGCCAGCTGCATGACATTGTTTTGATTGTTACTCTTCATTAGACAGTTTTCTTTGTGGATATCCTAGCAGTATCATTGGAGTGTGTAGTGGTGTCTGATGCAAGGTGGTGAGCAGCAAAGCCCCCACCTGCCTGTGCAAGGGGCAATCCTGACACCTAGCTCAGCTCATGCTGTTTCACATCTCCCCATATTTGTGGATGTTGTGTAAAATTAACAAGTATGTTCCTAATTCCCCAAATTTGCTGATTCACACTTTTCACAGAAATTCTTCTTGTCACTCAAAACTGATGAGAAGATGATTTAAGGCACAGGGGAAACCTTGTCCTCTCTCATAGCTGCAATGCGGATGCTTGGCTTTCAACTCATGCTGGTCCCACTGAACTGTGAAACACATACTGTGTGTGAAACACAGGTATGGAGGAGCTGATACCAGGCTGATACCTCTTGATACCAGGGAAATAGACAAAAATGTAAAATAAATGTCATTGGTACAAGATTATTTCTTTGCTTGGAGCTGTGAAGTTTTGCTCTCTTGGCCTGTTGCTATGGAGCCCTGAGCTATTTGGTGTTTGTGGGGTTCCTCTGGGCTACCAGTCACCTGTGGGTCAGTATTAAAAGTTATCATTTTCCAGATTTCTTTCTCCTTCCAGGCTCTGCATAGCTGCTCCCTTCCCTGCACTGCTGGGGCCCTGAGGGCTGAGCAGTGCTGGGTCTGGATGCAGCTGGCAGGAGCAGGGAGGCACAGCCAGGCTGGGATGCAGGGCTTTGCATCAGGTGTGCTCTGGCTTTAGTGGGATGCTGGAGCTTTCATGTCTGCTCTGAGGCAGCTTGCTCTCCCCTGAACCCTGCCACCCTGCCCCTGCCCACCCAGGGGCTGTAACGAGGTCCTGGTTCCCTCATTGCTTTGTTGATGGCTTTGCCTCCTTGCACAATAAGTTAGGAAGTAGTCCAGGATGTGTCTAAAAGCTCAGAAATCAGGGTTTTATTATACACAAGTGTTCTGCCACTGCCCAGGTAGTGGCCAATGTAGTGCAGGCACTGCCACACACAGGCATGCGCTTCTGTGTGGGGCATAAAGACTTCTTTTTGTCTGCCTGGGGTCTGGCCTGACAATGTGAAACACTGGAAGGCTCTCCAGTGAGGAAAAATCTTATCACGACAGAGGTCCCAGGAGGGCGGAGGAGCCAAGGGAAGCCTTACTGCGGGATCAGAGCGGTGTGAGAGCTGGTGGCTGGCAGATGGCGGTCACTGGTAGGGACAGCCACAGAGCCAGGAGGGCCATCAGGTATGGAGCTGGAACAGAACTGCAATCAATACATCACAGAGTTTGGTTAGCAGCACCAGCCAAAGAAAGTCAGTGTTTAAGTCCTGATGGGCAAACAGCAGGCCCTGAGACAAAGAGAGGAGCGAGTGAGAGCGTGGTGAGGCGGTGAGTGGGAGGCAGCAGTAGAGAGCAGCATGGAGCCGCGCTGGCGTGGCCCGGGCCTGATGCAGGGCCAGGCCTGCTGTGGCAGAGCAATTCCAGCATGGCCGGTCTGTGTGGGGAGCTCTGCTGAGAGTATGGGCACGTTTTGTCACTTGGAAGTGTTAGCGGGGACCCTCACTTGGGCTTGGCGTGTGCAAGGTGGCATTTCAGCCACAGGACACAAGACAGGCCTGTCATAGGACACAGGACAGGCCTGCCACAGGACACAGGACAGGCCTGTCACAGGACACAGGACAGCCCTGACACGGACACAGGACAGGCCTGTCATAGGACACAGGACAGGCCTGTCATAGGACACAGGACAGGTCTGACACAGGACACAGGACAGGTCTGACACAGGACACAGGACAGGTCTGACACAGGACAGGTATGCCACAGGACACAAGACAGGCCTGTCACAGGACACAGGACAGGTCTGTCACAGGACACAGGACAGCCCTGACACAGGACACAGGACAGGCCTGTCACAGGACACAGGACAGGTCTGTCACAGGACACAGGACAGCCCTGACACAGGACACAGGACAGGTCTGTCACAGGACACAGGACAGCCCTGACACAGGACACAGGACAGGTCTGTCACAGGACACAGGACAGCCCTGACACAGGACACAAGACAGGCCTGTCATAGGACACAGGACAGGCCTGCCACAGGACACAGGACAGGCCTGTCATAGGACACAGGACAGGCCTGCTACAGGACAGGAGTGTCACCGGACAGCCGCTGCACCGGGGCTCGCCATGCCCTGCAAGGGCAGAGTGTGGCTGCAGGGCAGGGGCACAGCTGCCTCAGCCCTTTGATGGCTGCCTGTGTTCAGACGGACGCACTGCTGATCTACGTTGTTGGGTTTTATCCTAACAGAAGGAAAGCCTTCAAGCGCTGCTAAAAGGAATAAAATTATAGTTGTACTTTAGGGAGCAAAAATGATCTCTTTTGGCATTGTGCTGTTATTGCAAATTGTGTGTGTGTGATTTATCCTAATTAAAAAAAATATGACAGACATAAGCCACAGAAATGTCTGTAAATGACACAATCTGGTCTTGTCTTTGTTTATCACTATCATAATGCAATGCTGGCCTCCTAAAATTATTAGCCTTTGTGACTTGCTAATAGCCATGGACTCTTTCTTGTGAAATGGAATGGTGTGCAGTAGTAAAGCAGAATGTGAGCATTTCAATGTGGGATCAGCATTTCACTTGGTTATGCTAGATCCTTCTTTATTGCTTTCTAAAAATATTTATTTTCTGTCTGTTTGTTTAGTGGGCAGAATTTTTCAAGCTTTTAGTTTAAATACAAAAATCTGGAGGGGGGCTTAGAATATTTCCTTTATTGGAGTGAATTAAATGGTACTCCATTACATAAGACTGCTCTATTAAATTAATACCAGTCATTTCCCCATGTGTGTTGAGTGAGTTTTCAGATCAAACCAGGCCTCTGAAGGGATATACACTGCTGCATTAAAGAAAGATGCTGCGATATTCTGTATCAAAAAGGTTAAACTCATCGGATTCTATGTAAACACTCATTTTACCCCAGCTAACCTGTAAAGATTTCATTTTGCTTCATTTATCTTCTCCCTTACTCTATGCTAAACCATTCCCAGCTTCGAGGAAAGAATCATGTCTCCATTCATTTCCTATCTTGCTGAATTGCTTTCGCATTTCCTATCATCTGCACATAATCCTATTCTCTCCATTATTGTCTTAATACCAAGTACAGCACAAGATAATGGATAGGCACTGTAATAACAGTGTGGCCTGTAGGAGCCCCTCGAGGGAAATATCTTTGACGCTGGTAGAATATTAATGCATCCCAGGTCCCTGATCTTCCTCTTTCACTTCATCTCCTGTTTTCTAAACTACATAATGACTTTCATATACATGACAAAAGCATTAGAACAGAAAAAGACTCATTGATGAGCAGCAGGGCTGTGTGATATTAAGAAGCACTATTCTCAGTTCTTTGTACAGTTTTTGACCACCATCAGAGACAGTGTATGCAGGTAATTTCTGATTTGAATAGA
Source organism: Pseudopodoces humilis (assembly GCF_049639895.1). Lineage (NCBI taxonomy): Eukaryota > Metazoa > Chordata > Aves > Passeriformes > Paridae > Pseudopodoces > Pseudopodoces humilis. Next base: position 14,256,892 of record NC_142209.1, on the reverse strand, counting down.
TACAGGCATAAAGAAGCATTATTGTACTCTGTTAATCCAAATGCCCATCACAGGCTCTGTGTGAAAATAAATTAAAATGTAATTCTTCAATAATGCATCTGTCTATGGGATGATTTTCAGCAGATTAAAAACAAACAACTTGATATCACTTAGAAAGGCTAGTGGATTGTTTTTGAGAAGCTTAATCATCAGCAGATTATGAATGGAACAGTAAATCAAAGCAGGGTATGTTAAACAATGTAGATTGTGTCGTAGCGGCAATTTACTGTACATAATTTTTTAATAAAAGGGAAAAATTGATTTTTGTGAGCGTAAACATTGAATCCTGTGAGAATTTAGCTACTGTTATTGAAAAGGGGAATGTAAAAAATGCTATTCTTGTCATGTAGGAGCAATAACCTTTCATTCCTCCTACAAAATCCAGAAGTTTGCTCCCTTTAGGGCTGCCTTTAAGTATAACTCCTTTTTTTATTTTTCTTTCCCTTTGTCACATACTCTATATTTTGCTATCATATTTTGCAAATATGATATGTATTCCTGATTCACACTTCACCCCCCCAGACAAGGGTGTGCACCCTGGTGAAGGGGGAGAAACCCCCACACTTTCCTTATCCCCAAAAAGGAGCTCTCCAAATTCACACTGTGAATCTGCTTTTGCTTTTAAATGGAGATCTGCCAGCAGACATCCCTTGCTGCTTGTCTTCAAGGTCTGGCTTTCACTGCTCCTGGTGTTGGGTTTCAGGTGAAACCTCAGGCTGGGGGCTTTGCGGCAGCCCTATCTCCCCCTGCCTGCTGCCAGTTGCTGTAGGAGCAGAGCAGCTACTGACCATCAATCATTGCAGATAATATCTGATGAGAAAGAGAGAAATTATTTCAAGTCAAGGGAACTGAATTAGGAGCAGGAGCCAAGCAGCTGTCTGGTACTAGCAGCATGCTGGAGAGGAGAAGCACTAAAGTCTGGAAGACTCAAGGATGAGAGCTAATACATAATAGTCCTGATGGAATGAGGTCTTGAAATTAAAAAAAATCGCAAAAGTACTTGAAAATTAGTTATATATTAAATGAAAGATTAAGAAAATTTGCACAAAATGCAGATACCCTGTGCTTAAAGAAGGGGGCTGTTTTCCCTTGTTAACTGCTAAGTAAATGCTAAGAAGCATCTTCTAACTTCAGTGCTCAATCCTGACCCAGCCTTGCAAGGGGCTCCAGGGAGTCCAAGAAAATGTCAGGGTGAGTGACTGAAGCCATACTAAAATAAATCTGTCCCAAGAGTAAAAGAGGAGACAGCCTGTCTATTCCTGGGCTTACTGTTGTTTTATGCTCTAATTTTATTTTCAGCTAATTCATTTGATTGATTTCACTGCTTTTAATGTTATTTCTTCTGTTTTGAACTCATGTGGACTGTGAAATAGTCTAATATTGAATTATGCTGCTTCTGCATTTTAAACTGTGCTCAGCAGGATGGAAAAATACACATGGATCTAAAAGACATTGCACTGTACATCAGAAACCTGAAGCCATCCCTTTGGAACCTGGTAAAAATTATATTAGCAAGTTCTGTTACTATCATAAACGCAATGCCTTTTCTTTCACGTGTTTGCTTGCCAAGAGAAAAAAAATGACATCCTGTGTGACACTGGTAGAGTGGCATCCCAGTTTATGAGACTGTAAACAAGAAGAGGTGAGAAAGAACTCAGTTCATTTCTGTTAGTATTCACTTAAAAATTATTATAGTCTAAATTTGAGTCTGGAATCAAAATATTAGGTTATTTCATTTTCTCTTCAAAATGAGTCTGCTGAATGGCTTTTGTAACTCTTCCATAGCTGTCCTAAAATGAGGAGAGAAAGTACTTTAAGATCATACTGTGAAAACAGTACCTCTCAAAGTCTTTTGCAGCCTTGTCACGAGCATTTGGGGGACCCTTGTGCAACCACTCTCTGGAGGCTCTGGGGAGGTCCTTGTTAGCCTGATAAACAAAGGCTATTTTATGTGCAGAGACCCTTTATAGCTTTCCTTGTATTTATTGACTTCAATGTGTGTGTCACACTTTTGTGATGTTCCGTGTAATATAGTAAAGCAGGAATTATTACTTACATCATGAATACAGCCAAGTCAATGACCCCAAGCAAAGGCTGGAGACCTGGTGGTTTTGGTTTTGCATAGGCTTAGAGCAGGAGGAAAGCAGGTTTCCATCTTCAGGGACAAAAACAAACAAGCCTGAGAAAAAAATAATGGCTTGTTGGTTTTGATTTGGCTTCTTTCTTCCCCTCAGTCTTGGAAACCCAAGGACATCATGGTCCCAGTCCTCAAAAGAGCTGTATCTTGTACCTTAGATCAACTTTGTAAGAGAAGAAAGACTTGGATGGTTCAGATTGTTCTGTATGAAAGATAAAAATTGATGTATTTGTTTTCAGCCTTGGTTGTAGGTGAAGCCAGGACAGGCAGGACAGGAGTCTGCAGCAGCCAAGAATTTATCTGGGTCATGAGAGCTGTTCCAGAGCGAGTGAATGGGTGTTTTCTGGGACTTTGAGTGAGGTGGTTGTGACTCCAGAGATAATTGAATTCTGTTTAAAGAATTTACTTGGTTCCTGTTTGTTGGTTCTGACTTGCTAAATGCTGCTAATTTTTGCTAGGGGCTTTTTCTTACTTATAATCATCTTCAGGTTTTTGACCAAGAAAAGTGCTGTCCTTTGTAGGGCTGAAGTACAGCTTTGATGTCTTTCATATCATGGCCTCTGGAGTATGGCAAAATTATCTTTTAACTGACTTCTAACAATTAAGTGCAATTTTATAATTCAAAACCAGTTTTATTAAACAAGAAAAACTGTCTTTATGATCCATTTTGACTTCTTTTTTTTAATATTCAAAATTATAAAGCTGAAATTTGCAGTTTAATTTAACTATTGTACCTTGGTTCACAGCTTGTTATGCATCTTCTTTTAAAATGTATATTACTAGCAAGAAATATAAATAATCATAAGCCTTTTTCTTTTTTCTCCCTCTCTATATTTCTACTCTTAGAGAAAAAGATTCCCTCCATTAGACTGTCTTTGATACCATAATTTTTCATATTTTACTGCATGTGTTCTGTGTAAAATACGCTTGAAAGGATTTTTTTTTTTTGACTGATAGTAGTTTATGTTGTTTCTAATCTTAATCCAGGCATCACTAATTTTGTGTTTGCAAGTAAACACGATAATGAATGAGAATCTTCCTAGCATTGTAATTGATGTTGCTCTTTTGTATTCTGAGTTTCAAATCTGTGTGCAATTGTCAGTGCCCTATAGAAATGTTAATTGTCTTGAATAATCCTGTTTGCTTTCATCAGGCTGGAGCAGTCCTAAGCAGTAAGAAGGTAGTGTCCAAGAGAGCAAGAAAGAAATACAGCATTAAAGTGATGCAAAATACCAGACTGGTACAGTTGTAGCCAGGATAGGGAATGGTATAGGACTGGGGAAAGGAGCATAGGCTATAAAAAATGGCATGGGATGTGTTTGGTAGCAATTAAGGAGATTACCTAAAAACCAGTAATTTGAAGGCAACTGTAAGAAAGAGAGCTGGGGCCACAGAATAACATCTTCTCCTCACTCAGGGACTTGAAGGGGTCATTGTTCCTCCAGATGTGCAAGGCATTTTGTGATGGTGTAGAAAGGAAGGACCATGACAGACCGTGCTCTTGGCACCATGGCTCCTGGAGCGCTGGCGTGCTGCTGTGAGAGCTGGTAGGCAGCGCTGTGCGGATGGGAGGGTGCCACTGGCTGCACTGCAGGGCTGGGGAGCTGCACTGGCTCTGGTGCTGCTGGTCAGAGAACTGCATTTGCTGCCAACTGCATTTCTGTTTGACTAGGCAGCTTCCTTGAGCAGCTTCCTGTTGTTTGAGTAGAAAGTGCTGCAGTATCTCCTGTGGCATTTGTTATCAGCAGTCAGACTTTTAGAGATGGTGATTGCTAGTAAGATTGCAGTGCAGCTGAGTCAGTACATTCAGACAGTTTGTCTGGAATGTGTTGGTGCACCAGGCTCTGCTACCTACAGGACATGTGAACATGTGTTGGTGAGTGGAGTATGCAGTTAAGTATGGTGTTGATTCCTTATCAAAATGCCATTTCACAGTCGAATTGCAAGTTTAGAAGTCAGTGTGCAAAAATTACCCTTGTCATAGCAGTAAAAAGTCATACTCATATATTTGCAGAGGGATAGGGGTAGTAGAAAGTCTGTTATCTCAATTATGGAGTCCTCTGAGGTTCCTTGATGTGGAAGGGGCACTCAGTGAACTCTGAGGAAAATAAGCTATGAATGTTATAATCGTCTGAGATCATACAGAACAGGATGTCCTTACTTGAACTTTGAATCAACATTTGTGAAGCTTTGGACCACTGTGTTCATGAGAACATGGACAGCAGACCTCATGTTGTGCTGAGAAAAAATAAATTACTGCTACAGAGCACAAGAATGGCTTTGGTTTGCAGTTACTCGTTAATGTAATTCTTTTGGCTAGTTGATACATTATTAGAATGCTTTGCTCATGTCATATTCAAATTTGTATTGTAAAGGCATGGATTTTTGTAGGAAGACCTTATGTAAATAAAATTAGAAAGCTGTTGAATAATTTGTAATACTTAGTGATTACTTTGTGGATTATGAGGCATGCTTAGCAACTACTATTTTCACTCTTTGTTATTTGTTGAACGCAGGTTGCACTGTTTAGTTTCTTTAGTTTGCAACCACTTTGCTGTGGTGCCTTCTGTGATCATCCATTTTTCTTTCTGGATACAGGGTCTTGGATAGCAAAGTGGAAGCAGAAAAGGCATAATTTCTGGTGAATTCAAGCAAAGTGAAACTTTGGTGTGTAGCGGTGCTGGGCAGGTATCTGCCATTATCAGGGGCTCTACCCCTGTGCACTCATTTCTGATGCTCTCTCAGCATCGTTTCCTCAGAAATGTGAGACTACTGTAAGTTGTCTCTCAGACACTGATGAAGGAACATTAATTACTGTGGTGCCTTTTAATTTCAAAACTGGAATACTGTAGTTTTTTCCTTAATGGACTTCCAGACTCTACTATGTGGAGATTAAAGGGAATTAAAAAAACATTCCAAGAAATCTTTCATGGGCGCCACATTTTGCACTCACATTAGACCTATTCTTAAATACTCCCCTGACTCCCTTCTGACAGAGTTCCAATTTTTTTAAAGAACACAATTGATCTCATTAAAAGGCATTAACGTGTTTTTAATCTCATCATCAAATTAATCCTCTTGATATTGTTAGTATCTTTGTAACACAACACTGAAAAAAAATAAAACTGTAATTTGGCCTTTTCAGATTTTCAGTGCAGCTAAACTGACATGCTGAATTGTACCAACCCTCATGCTGTCAAGAGATGCCCTGAAAAAGCTCTTAGCCCTGATTATCCATTGGAACAATGGCTGTGTCTCTAATTTTAGACAGCTGCAAGCAGGGTGACTCTGTGAAGAAGCAGGACATTTTGTGCTGCATTCCCTTCTCAGGAACATGAACTCTTTGCTTGCTTAAAGCCCTGCTGTTTGCAAGCCTGAGATCTTGTAAACATGTGTTTCTGCACCGTGAAGGCTTCAGCCTGTAGCAGTGTCCTATTCACAGACACCAGTCCCAAATCCCTGCCTCTTTCAGCACTCAGTGCCCTGCTGTTCACACCTCCGAAATTCTTTTATGTAAAAGCTGCGGTGTCTGACTGAAGTCGTGTTCTGCTGCCCTCTTGCAGAGAATGCTTCATGCGAGCATATACGTTTTTCCTGGGTAACATTTTCTTTTCTCAGAAATTCAGAATATAAATATTCACTTAGACCACACTTCCTAAATCAATGACGTCTTGTCGATGGGAGTTAAGTTTTCATAAAAATATCATTGTCAGGCAAGATTTTGTACAGCAGCTACTAACTAGATGGGAGGAAATTGAAACTGTGAATAATTTTTTATCTACATATCCCTGATGACTGAAGGGCATACCTGTAACTGAGTACACTTGTATCACTGCTTTTAAGTGGGAAGGTTACTGAATATAGCAAAAAAAAAAAAAAAAAAAAAAAAGAAATCCCCAAACCCCATAATCAGAAAAGAAACTGAGTATAGATTTGGAAAAGGGGATATGTAAAATGCCTAGTTAAAAAAAAAAAGAAAAATCCAGTGTTGAAGTTTCAAAACTCAGATGAGCATTGTGTGTGGGGATAAATTATTCCCAGAGGCAAATGCTGCAAGAAAATTACTCTTGTCATTTTCTATTCACTTCCACTACCTTGATTTTAAAATCTACTCTTCTAAAGGATACATTTCAAGCAGTATCTGCAGTGTGCTGCTATGTGTAGTGTTGCATCACACTAGGGCAGGCTGTGCTCCACTGTCTTCTAGGTGGAAGATGTACCGTTCCTGGTGCTGTTTTAAATTTCTCTGTCCACCTAATGGAAGTGATGACTGAGAGTAGATGTTGTTCGTGTCCCTTAGCAGCCCACTCATTGTCTTCTGTTGTGATTCTTTCATTTCTAGAGTGTATTTTGGGCATTGCTGTTACACAGCCATCTGGTAGCTCTTGAATTTATGGAATCTGCCAGGGGGACATGTGCTGACATTCAAAAAGAGAGTAAAAGACTGTTAACCAAAATATTCTCCCTTTTGTTTAATAGTTAATAGTTGGCTTGTACTTGTCACACCAGAAAGTTCTTCTTTAGAAATAAAAAATCAAATTAAAAAGATGTCATAAAACCTTCTGTAAGTCATCAAGCTGTGCTCCAACTGCTGGTTGACCTGCTTTCATATGGATACTCTTACCATTAAACGTAAAGTAGTCTTTGTGTGTAGTAAAACCTCTGTGCTGCAAATTGGTGGTGCAAACCCTTGAAATGAGTGTAAGCAAAGCTACATGTATTACCTGCTTGCCTTTCTTTTTGAAGATTTTAAAGACATCCCATTGGGGTTCCCATCAGAGGGAGCTCTGCAGTTGATGCTTCCAGCCCCTGCCAGGATACAGCATCTCCCCACATGCAGCTGCCACAGCAGGTCTGTTCTTCCCTGTTGACAGTAGCCCTGAGCCTACCACAACAGATTTACTTTTAGTATTTGATCAGCAAACAGTGAGGTTTTCTTTTTTACCATGCAGAAGGCACTAAAGGAAACTGTTTTGCATAATTGCACCTATGCAGTATTTAATTTTCTACTTCTCATTAGCAGTGTAGTGAGCAAAACCTGCATTTCTATATAAAAAGCCTCTAATGCCAAACTCTTTTCAGTGACACCAAAATTAATTTTTCAGAGTTCTCTGTAACTCAGAGTTGGAACATTAGTTCTCTGGAACTAATGGAAGCATGAGGAGAACCTTCCCCTTGGCAATCTTTTCTTTTGCTATCTCTTATGGATACTAGAAAACAGTTATGAAATCTTTCAGTGCTAAATTATTTTCCAGATGCAATTTGGTTACTTGCATTTTCATATAATTCCTAGAACACAAGTTCTAAACTTTTACAGTAATTTTTAAAATTACCATACTAAGGCTAACAGAAAATGTATATCAAACTTTTATTAGATAGAGGTATTCAGAAATATCTTGTGGTAACCTGCATGTATATGTGTACTGCAGAAGCTACAGTGATTCTAATGCTACTAAGGATTTAATACCAACTCTAAATCATTGGGAATGATCATATGATCTTATTGTTAATTCTTTCCTTAGTGGTTCTTGGCAACAGAAAGACACTTGGCTAAAATGAGCTGTAGTCTAAAGGGTACTCGGGAGGCAGAAGGACAATGGCATATGTGGAACCATTTCCCTTTCAGGAAGGATGTAACACCTCTGGGTAAGCAAGAGTTTGCCTATGATGAGAATGTGCTAATTTGTGGTTGAGTGCAGAAGCAAATTACAGATTTCTGCTGCAAATAGCAGTCAGCAAATCCCTACTGGGCATATAGTTGAGGTGCATTTTCCCAACCGTGCTTGCAGCAGAGTGCAGTGCACTGAAGCTGTGCTTACAGCATCGGTGGTGGGAATGCAGCGATTTGAATGATCTGCTACAAGAGACTCTTCCTGCTGCTTCTGTGGCAGAGTGCCCAATGGCCAAAATGCTGCACCCTTGAGGTGTTGCACTCACTGACTGTAGGGAAAGAAAGTGGGGGTTCCCAAAAGGAATTGCCCTTCTCCATGATCTTGTGCAGTACAGTGAGGGTCAGTGTGGCACATCCAGGTTGGGACAGGATGTACAACACAGAACATCGCTGGTACACAGAGTCACAGAGAGTGCAAACCACTGGGTGCTGAGATAACCTGTCTGCTGAAGACACTGCTTTCATTGCAGGATGTTGTTGAGGGCATAGAAAATAATATTTAAGAAGTGCTAAAAGTAGACATCATGCAAGTGAATTGTAATGTATTGACGGGGAAATACGATAAACTACTCATAGCCTTTGACAGTACTCTGTGACACCTAAAGTTTTGGAGAAAATTATAAGCTTCTGATAAAAATAATAAGAAAAAAAAGAAGAAAACAGAAGTCTATCTTTCATCTGCTTCCATCTCTCTAGTTCACAGGAGTGAATGCTGGTAGAGGAGCAAGAAACAGAGGGTAAAGGAGGATTGAGGTGGGAAGGATTGTGATTATACCAAAAGGGCATATGATCAAGTAACACAATCAAGATTAAAAAAAAAAGATAACTTTATATAAACTTAACGGGGAAGAATTTGGTATGCTGCAAAACAAGAATAAAAAATTGGTGGTCTATAGTATTCCTTCTGGAAATACATAAATACAGTATAAATAAAAAAATAAAGTAAAATAAATATTAGTCTTTTCAGTGGGGCTACAGCAAAACTTTTGCTAAAGGATGAGCTGACAGAATAACAATGAAGAGCATTGCTATAAATTCTCCTAAAACAAAGAGGATTTTTTAAAAAGTGATATTTCACTAACATGACATTATAAAGAAGTTTAGAGCAGAACTCATTTTAGAACCATCTTTGCAGATTAACGTGAGCATGTTGAAAGCGAAATAGGCAATAATGATGTAGTGGTTAGATGTGAACTACCACCAATATTCAAGTTAAAAGCTAGCAGAAATATTAGGATAAGTAGAGGACCATTAACTTTCATCTCACTCATTTCTAGTCTTTGAAAGAAAGGTGAAAAGGCAGGAGGAGAAAGCAGTATTACAGAAAACAGCAGAAAAAATAACTTGATGAAAATTATACCAGATCTGTAGAATTGAAAAGACCTAAAAGATGTATTCCTAATCAATGGCACCTCTGAGATAAAACAATGGAAAAGACAGAGGTATTCATCATCTGTGATGGATCAAGAGTGAGGGAAAATACAGAAAATGCTTAGGATAAATATTAAGCCAGTTCTCAATGGTATGGTTTGCCCATTAAATTGTGTCTGTGCTCTTTGATGTGCCATGTTCTGGTAGAATGCAAAATTCAGTCTTAAATGCATTTTGAAAAAAGACCATGTCATAGCAAAACAATCATCCTGTGCTCAAACTCTGCTCAAAGCCAGAATATCCAGGATAATGTTTGCCCTTACAGGCTAAGGCCAAAAGCTTTCCAGCAAAGAGCAGGATAATTTTTGGGAGATGCAATTGAATATGCCATACTAAACACACCTGTAGTTTGATACAAACTTTGGGAATACTCCTCCTTCTGTTACAGGCTTTGTGAAGAGTGTGATGTACCTGGTGGAAGCTTCAAGGCTCCCACTGAAATACATTGGAAAGCCACAGAGCTGTGTTAGACAAAAAGGTTAAGTGTAATGTAGAATTTTCAGGCCTAAAAAATAAACAAAATGAAAAAAGAAAGATGTACTTTCAAAGTCTTCAGTGAAAACCTTTCCTGTGCTCAGACCATTCCATCTGTTTCATCCATATAATGAATCAGTGCACATGGTATACAGAATGGAAGAAATATCTAAGAGCAACAAAATAATTATCAGCACAATTAATATCAGCAGATATTAACCTTCTTCACGTGACTTTCTGTAGCCTGATGTAGTGTTGTGTGTTTAGGGTCAAGGAACAATGACCTGTCATGGAGAAATTGCTCCTTTTCCCACAATGAAGACATTGAAGAAGTAGAGAAAATATTAGGGACTGTTAGTTGGTTTATTTTGTGTTCCTCTCTTATACATTGCCTATTGGGGATGGAAATTCCCATGCCACGTTTTTGTGATGGTTATGTGGAAGAAAGCAGGCAGGAGTGAGGGGAGTGGCTGCTGTGCAGGAGTCTTTCACTCCAGAAGTGTCAGCCTCTGCAGTGCCTTTGTAGGAGCTCTGCTTTATGTTGCAGTGTAGGGAGTTGCCAGGAGAGGGGGGGAAATGGGGAAAAAGGAAGTTTGGTTAATAAAACAGGCTTGTCCTTTGAGTAAGAAGCATGGGTGATGTATCAATGCCTGTACCAGGCTTTGGCTGTAGAGCTGTACATCCTGAATTGCATACTAAAGATTAAGAAAAGAACCCCAAAGCCTAAACTGCATGTATTTCTGTGAGCATGGGCTTGTGCCATGGGTTCAGGTGATGTACTTGCTTGTTTACACAACCACAGGCTTCTTGGAGCATCTGCCTTTTGCTCGCACCATGATTAAATTGTACAGGGCGAACATGTGTTTCTCAAATCTCCCTGCAGCCCTTTGGATATGACTGTTTTAAGTTTGACAAGAGGAGGCAAGGGTGCACATGAAAGTGTGCAGTTCTGAGTTTGTTCTTTTTGGTGCTTTCATATTGCAAAGATCAATAATTTACCTCCTGTCAAGTGAAACCAGGAGATTAGTTGCATTAATTTTTGAATGCTTTCTTAGTGTCTGTAAATTGATCTTACCTTGCTGAAGTCATGTTTGCAGCCTTGCTGTACTGTGGTGGCAGGGGAGCTACACTGAGCTGTGCTGGCTGAATGTACAGCTTAAAAAGCACATTATGTGAATAAACATAGCTGTTATAACAGGAGGCAGGGAATCATCAACAGACTGGTGGTTTGATGGGGCTGGGCACTGTTTTGGTTTAGGCTGCTTATCAGATTTTTCCTCCAAGGTAATGTTTTGTTGTTGTTTTCTTCTCAAGTACGTCCTCTGCTTTTGGTTTAGCTCATCATCTATACATACGGCACAGAGCTTTAGGCTGATTTCCAGTGCTCCCAAAATGGTCAGTCAGCCCTTACCCAGACTTTTGTGATTGCCAGTGTTTCGCGTATATGACAGGGGTGCAGAAATTCTCTGTTAATGTTCTTGTGGGGGGGAGTTTTCAGCTGAACTCAAAGCCAGTGGCACTGGTCCTGTGCATCTTGGTGCAGTGGCATCCTAGTGGCTGAGGTGCTGTGTGTCTCTGACCCCCCAGGCACTCAGTGGGTCTCAGCCTCCTTCTGCTCCTGCCTTGCTGCCCAGCATGGGAACATGGTCCCAAGTGCCTGTGACTCCTCCCAGCTGGCCATGTGGTTCTCTGCAGGTAGGTTTGGGCTTATCTGATGGGCTTCTGGTGCTGAGGAACACTTGCTGTAGGAGGGGAGTGATGCCTGCCCAGCAGTGTTTTTGGAGCAGAGGTTCTTCACACAGGCATTTTGCTCCATTACCCCTCTGCAAATACAATGCCTGATAGATATTATAGTGCCACCTAAAACATTGCTTACTTGCATTATTCTGAAAAAATGCTGGTGATAATCACAAATCAGCAGGCAACGGCTCCCTCTGAGTTGGGAGGGATCAAATGCCTGATGCAGCACTGGTCCCCTCAACAGCTCAGGAACTGCCCTTGGCCCATGGCACTGCTCTCTGTGCTACTGTGAACAGATGTAATTCTCTGATCACATCTCTCATTTGTGCATTGATTTCAAACTAATGATGTGTTTCTGTGTGCATACCTAGGGGAAAAAAAAAGGAAATACTAGAATTCCTCCATCATTTTGGACTCAGAGCTCAGAGCTGCTGTGAAGGTACTGCATATAGCATTGCTGCTGTGCCTGGGTTTTTATGAAGTCCTTGGAAAGATTTAATTAAAACTGTTTTCTAGATTTCATCTTCTGCAGGAATGGTCTTTTAAAGATTGTGCCCGTGGGGTATTGTTTATCCAATTTAAGGTATTGAAATGCAGAATATTATTCTGGTGTATTTATTCTGTGGATACCTAGACTTTTTCCTAAGCAGTTTGCTGTTATATGGAGGAGATGCAGTCTGTGTTCTGCAGCTGCTATGAGAGCTGAGATTGAAATGAGTTTGATTCTCTGCTGCATTTTATCTAAAACCTGCAGGTAACTTGGCCTCATTGTGTCTGAGCACCATAAGTATTTATTGTTTTTCTACTAGAACATTTCCACATCTATCAGTGTCATTTATATTGTTCTGTATTTAACGAAAATATGTTTTCCTCCTGGAGATTTTCTCTAGTTCTGGTCACAGTACTTCTGCTCCGTTTGTCCACACAAGCTATTCACTCAGTTTCTGGTGCTTTCTGGCAGGCTTTGTTTAGGAATTGAATACTGTGATGTTCCTAGGTGTTCCCACAAGTGCACCATGAAGACACACCTCTTGCACTGCCATTGCACTAGCACTCAGATTCCCCAAGTTTCTCAGTGTGCAGATCACAGCTGACAATTCAATGTGAAGTTACCTGTGCAGGTGCTGTAATGAAAACACACACTGCTCTCCTGTGCTGGAAATCCCAGACTTGGTTGCCCACAGCTTGTTTTCCCCACACATTATCCTGGTTTTGCAGCCTCCTCTGCTTCAGGGAATTTCTCAGCACATACTCAATTGATGTTTCTTACTGAAAATTGAGCCACAGTAAATATGTGGCATGATTAATTTTGTACACCAACAAAATAAGACTGGCCCTTTTCCTCAGACCCCAATCAGTGCCTACTTCTTTTAATTTGCTTTACTTTACCTTACATTTATTTATTTCTGCAGCCATATTTCCAGGTTTTTCACCAGCTCTATTCAAAGGAGTTTGCACCTCTCCTGTGCAGAATATCTCCAAAGTCAGAAGGTCTTTCTTTGGGTAAAATGCAGTCCTTATATCTTTGCAGACCTCCTCCCACGCCAGAAGCTCTCCTTCCTCTGAGACGTTTATCCTGGTCCAGCCTGCTCCGAAGTCCATGAGACTCTTCCTGTTCTGGCCTAGCCCCAGCCCTTGGTGTGCGGTCTGTCAGCCCTGAATCTACTTCCAGCCTTCCAGGCAGGCTGACAGATCCCAGGGGATGCAGCTGCAGAGCCATGACCAGCCCTGCACACCCTGTGGGGAAGTGACCAGAGAAAGTCCTGGTATGTACCTAATTTTAAACTTGTATATGCTTTTGATTTACATGCACAAAGCCACACCAGCTCCTACCCGTACAGTATATTTTCCCCTGTTAGTTTTCCTGTATGGTGCCAGTTGTGTATTGTGATTCATTTTATGTATCCTTTATCATATTTGTCAGTAAGTCTCCAGCAGACACAAAGCAGCAGGCTCTGTTTGCAGCAGTACAGCTACCAGAGCTTGGCAAAATAGCAGTGCAAAATCATTTGCATTAGAGCTAATAAAGACAGCTGGAATGGGCCCCAAAATATGTTCAATAAACCAATAAGAGTGACTGCTGTTTATACTCCTACTTTAGTAAAACTAACTGGTTTTCATTCAATGTTTATAGTACTGTAATTGTGTAGTGTAGTATTTTCCTGCAATTTAAAACTAATATAATGGTCAATGCCTGCCTTTAAATGCCGACAGTTTGCTAAACATTTCCGGTCTCATGCCTCGTGCATTTTATTTCCTCCATATGAGGGAAGGGAAGGAATGTCTTGCCATGTACTTTGCTGTAACTCCTGGTAAATGCTGTTTCTTTTATTGTGGCCATTATAGCTATCACTTTGGGGAATAAAAGCACATTGTGGTTTTTTTAACTACAATTCCTCTATTCAAAAATTTCCAGAAATCTTCTGGAGGAGTATAGAGATCATAATTTAGGAAAAGAAATATGTGAATGAACCAGTTAATAGAATTCTTTGAAATTCTAGATGCTAACATACTGCTGTAGCTTCCCTCTGCATTCCCCCCTAACAAGTTTAGCTTATCTATCCCATGGAAATGATTTATTTAAAATAGAAGTGTCAGACCTTGAGACAGTATTATCCTACCAAATCTAAATGTCTTAGAAATACGTGCTTATTCTGAAACATGCACATATTGGCTTCCATAAAAGAACATGCCTATTTTTTAGCTTGCTTGATGCATGCCAGCAATTTTTTATAAAGAGGATAACTGATAGACATTCTTAATAATAATGACAAATAAATAATATCCCTTTCTCACAGTGCTTGACAATGCAAGGATGTTGTACAGGATTATATAGGTAAAAGTAACAGGCAGCATTTTCCTTTACCCTCTGCCATACATGAAACAATAAATCAGTCCATACTAAGTTCATTTAGCCATGTTTTACATCTTCTAGAACTGGAATTGTGTAGCCTACAAAACAATTTATATTTTATCTGTACCATCTAATTAATTAAATGGCCCCAGAGTACCAGACTCACAAATCTCGTTAATAGCTGAATACGGAAATAAAGACTGTTCAGCCCTACTAGAATAATATTTGCATATCTCCACCTGCGATGGGTAATAAGTACCTGCCACAAATCAGAATTATGAATTTTGCACGCCTAACAAAACCGCAGGGGAAATTATACCTCAGACATTCCATAATAATTGCAGCTAAGCTGTTTAGTGCCATCCACTTATTCTGCCTGAAATGTTTAAAGCAGCAACAGTTGTAAATGAATTCAGGCACACATTCAAGAGAAAATGTTTTAAAAAGTTTTTCTGTCTTGCCATATGTAATTATCTTTATAGAAATGTTCATCTACAAGTTATAGCATGCTCACATTTAAAATTGCAAATTAAAAAGTAAGCTGCTCCAATTAAAGTACATTTTATAAGAGCATCCTTGTAAGTTTACTATGATTATACAGGAAACAGTTTGGGCCATGTTTATCCCATTGATGTCCCAGAATTGGTGATCTGTTCTATAAACAACTGCAGCAAGAGATTTGATTTTTCAGTGCTTCTTCCCCCAATAACAAGTGATTCCTGGGGGACAGTTAACTGATTAGGCTTGGACAGAAATGTACTGCAATGTAGATAGTCTTTCATAGGCTGGGGAATTGGGACATTAAAGTAGGCAGCATGAGTTTCCTCTGGTTTGTTTATTTTTGTGACAGGAATGGAAACTTTGTATGTAGTATAGCTGGGGGAACAGTGAGATGCCGGTGGTCTCATTTTCTGGTTGGGAGTGTAAAGGAATGATAATGCCAGAGTTTAAACTTTATATAATGATAGGACTTTGAGAGAGTCCAAGAGCTCTTTATAAGCATAGGTCCTGCTCAGTCAACCATGTTAGGACAGCACTAGGAGCTGGATTGTGACCTGCTCGCCTCAGGAACACAGGTAGGTTTGTGAATGTGGTATGAACCCACCCACTGTGTGTGTATCTGCTGCTTGTGCACTGCATGACAGTTCCCACTTTATCAACAGATGCTAAGAGCAGTGTTTTGAAGCCAGAGCAGCACACAGTGCACGTTCCACCCCTGTCTCCTGCTGAAGACACACAGACATGGGACAGCACCTGTCCCTGTGGGATCCCTGGTCCCAGCCTGCCACTCTGCAGGAGCTGGCAGGGGACACACCTTTGCTACTACAAACATGAGGCATTAGGCAGCAAACTGGTGGTGACAGCCCTGCTGCCTCTCGTGATATGTATGCATGAATTGTTATATTATAGACTTTATGGAAGGCAATAGACCAACTCTAAATTAACTCCTCCTTCACTCTGGGTCTCACTGAGCACTTGGTGTTTTATGAAGAGCTAGACTTCCCCTTTCTGCAGCAGAGGTGAACAGAGCCAAAACTGCAGTGTGAACTGTATTTGTGATCACTGAAATCAACTTATAATTTTAAAGCTAGTCTTCTGATTTTGGCATATTTTCTCTTAGTAATGCACAGCACAGGCAAGCCTGCATATGTACATTTAGGCTGCAGGTGAGTGTACACTAAAGGGAAGTGAGACACAAGGGAACCCCATTTCCATCAGATGAGAAGGGCAGAGACAGCCCAGAAGAAGGCATTTGATGGAAGGTGCAGATCAGAGTGTCCATGAGGAAACGATATTCTGGAAGAGAGCTGGCAGTTTGGGGAAGGATTCAAATGCATACATTTGTAGACAAGCAAACTCACCTCAGGGTTTGGTTTATGTTATTTTCAAACCAGTGGCCTTACAACATGCAAATATACTCCACTATAGTGCTTGCTGTCCCTCTAGAAGAAGAGCAGGAGAAGAGCAGGAGAGGACTGCTCCTGGAGAGGCAGTGGTGCCCTTTGCCAAGCCCTGCCAGTGACATGCAGCCCCCAGGGAACAGGCCCTGGAGTACTGCAGCTTCTGTGCCTGTAAACTTCCACATCTGTATGCTGAAAGGGGAGCAGTCATTTTGCCAGTGTTTTAGTAAAGGATTAAAAAATAATTAGGATTTATGAATGTTCAAAAGGAAGGGGCACAGTGCAGCAAGTCACAAGAAGATGATTAAGTCAGGTTGATTGGCTTTGCCTAGAATGACAGCAATGAGTATGAAGGTTTAGGAAAATAGCTGATAGCCTATTACTATGATGAAGTGCAGCTTAACACTTCTTTTTATATTTTAGAGGACTAACAGATTGAGGTCCCTATGGATTTTTTTTCCTATTACATAAAATGGCTATAGAAGCTGAGCTATAATCCCTCACTAACTTACACATTAGCCCAGGGCAATAAAGATGTTTTTATTGGAGGCAGATTTCATGAAAAGTTGTTCAGTTTTATCTCTGAGTACTGTACTGTGCTGAAGGCATTTAAGTGTCCTGTTGGGACACTCTGTCCTGGAAAGCAGTTACTCTCAAAAGGACAGCAAGGTCATTGGAAAAGCTGTATTTTATGCCAGAGGATCCTGCCCTCTCCCCTCAGTTCATCTGCCACTTTTTGTCTTGGCTGTGAGCAGAAGCTGAGACACACTGTCAGACTTGCACTCTGATGAATGCAGATCCAGCACCAGACACGTGGTTGAAAGGGAGACCCTGGTCCTCTGGCCTGCTTCCTCCAGCTTTGCCAAGTCCTCCTTCCTCTCTTCCTGCCAGCAATGAAGGATCCTGTGTCTCTGCAGCAAGGTCTCAAGCTTTCTCTTCAGTTCACACAAGTTACCTGGGCTGTTCCCCAAACCAGCAGGCTGGTTCTCTGCCATAAGTTGCCACTTTTCCTGTCTCTTCTAGAAGCAGTTAAAACTTGTAACCCAACTCCCATCATCTTAGCTCGATTTTTCACAGAACCCTTTTCTCTAACCTTGGCAAATGCAGCAGTAGTTCAACTATCCCTTCCCCAGCAGCTCTTGCTGTCCAGGCTGCCTCCCTCTTCCCATGCCTCCTGGCTAATTCCCTTGATTTCACAGATAACATAACCCACTCGTCATCTTTCACCCATCACTTGGTATCAGGCTGGAATGGTCTCTTGGCTCTCACTGTCATGACAGGATGGTTACATTTTCTGTCAAGACCTTCATGCCTTTTCCTCTTATTCCTGCACTTTCTCTTCTCCCTTCAGCTGGCAGTGGTACCTCATAATTACCCATAAACCTGGCTTCTAGCTGTGATTCTGTGCTGCACATTTGTTTCTGTGGCTTCTATGTTTGGAGGACTGTTGGCAGTTCAGGGATCATCTCTCCCTCTTTGGTGCTCTCTGCTCTTTCACAGAAACTCCATCTTTCCTTTGGATTTTGTTGTCCAGTTCCCTTCTTATAAAAACTCAAATACATGCAAAAGGTGTGAAGATATCCCCTCTCTAGAGCCAAAGACTTTATAATCTTTGCTAGTAGCAAATAGCTTCAGAAAGTGCTAATTTTCTGCTATGTACATGCAGCAGTGTATGGTTGTAGCAGCAGTGCCACTTGGGCTTAGCCCCCTTCCAGTTGTATTCATATCAGCTGGCCTCTCTGGAAGGTGGATGAGGAGCTGGCGTTAGTGGTTTCTTTCCATAAACTATTATGCAGAGAATAATCTCTGATTGATGAGGTCGTGCCCCACTACCTTACAAAGAAACACATGTGTCTTTCCTAGGTTTAAACATAAGGCCATACTTGGCAATCAGACAGCAGTTTCTCATTGATTATGACTGGCAGGGATTTATATTATGCTTATTTTTGGTTTTGTTTCCTTCATTTATCTAAATCTAGGAAATATTTCTATTCAATCTTTCAATCTATAAAAAGTACAGATTTCATCTTATAAGATGCTTTAAGTATGTATAATAAAAAGATGGTTTTCCCTTTACCTTGCACATTCCATTCATATTGTAATTTTTTGTTCAAGCTTAAGCAGTCCATGTTTCATTAAAAAACCCCACACTATTCATATTTCTTTCATCCCTTATAAGATGGTAAAAGCAATGTTGCTTTGATGAAATTTGGCAGGTAAGAGGATCTAGTTGAATCATCTCAAACCCCTGGAGTTTTGGGCCTCCAGCTATTATAGTAGAGCAGCTATGAGTATTCAGAAATTGGTCCTTTGTTTGCACTGCATTTCCAAGCCATCTGTAGCACACAAAAGCCACAGCTCTCTTTATAGTTCAGAATGAATATTTAAAAGTTCAGTTTTAGATTTTATTTGTAGCACTTCACATCTTTCTATCCCATCTGTCTTGTGTCTCAGAGCAGTTACATTCAACTGTACTAGTACTTGGTCTTAGAACCACAGGTAAATGCTGGTTCCTTTCCGTTTGGTATCAGAGTGTGTACTGTGTGATCAGGATCTGCACTGAGCACATATGTGTTTATTTATTCCCATGCACTAAATTTTTATTTGATATTAACAAGCAGCTTCAAACATCAAGTCATCCAATCTGAAACTTTCCTGCATGTTCCTGTAGAATGGCAGAAACCCCAAACCTTCATGAGAGCTGCCAGCCCCGGATGGTGTAGCCTGGCACCACGGCATGGCTGGCAGTACCCACCCCAAATGGGGAAAGCTGTCCTTGGACCCACGTGCTGAGCCTCCACTTCCACAATGTGGCTGGGAAGTGACAGGTACCCTGAGAAAAGGGAAGGCACGAGGATACGTCCCAGTGAGAGGGGACTCGTGTCATCTGGTGTGGAGGAGGCTGTAGGGAAAGGGGTTGGAACTGCTCACTTCAGATGGTGTCAGCATATGCATTTGTATATATTCAGATATATGTTCCGTGGAAAATTTAGCAAGAAGCAACAAAGCTTCTCTAAATTGCAGGAAAATAACTTGTTGTAGTAATTTACCCTGTTAGGGTATTATCATCTAGTTGTATCAGGTTCAGTATTTTGTATCTAAACCTTAGCTGAATCTGACAACTGTGTGCAATTTTTGTTCTCTTCTATGTTTAACTAGATACCTGAAGTCACCTCTTTTGAGTCAGAACTATGAAAAGGGAAGCAACATATCTTTCCAAAAACAAATGAGAATCATCAACCTCCTGTTAAGTCATACTTCAGTTTTGTTAAATTGATCATCCCTTGTTTTTATTTTGTGCCCTGTCCTGGGCATGGATGGGACACCCTGGTGGAATGTTTGTTAGACTCTTGAGGTGTAAATGAATCATTGCCCTTAATGGCCTTTAATATTTTTTTTAATATACAAGTATATACATTTATACATGTATAGATATGTGTGTGTGTGTGTATATGTGTATATGTACATATGTGTGTATCAACATCCCTTTCTAGGAAAAAATGAGCAAATATGTATGTTAACACATATCATTATGAAAACCTTTGTCTCAACAAGACTAAATATAGCAATCACGTTGCAATTCACTGTGAAAAATCTGTCCTAAGAGTTATGTTGTCTTCATATGGAATAGAACTAAAGTAAATTAATGAAGACTATGGTACCCTGAACCGAGGTCCTCGGATTAACTAAAAAACAACAGCTTGTAAAGCCAGTACTTGGGGTTCTTCAAGTGTATATTATATATTGCCATCTCATCAGATGGACTTAAAAGGGTAAGAACTATTCAGGCTATTGTAATGTCATTGTTTAATAAAATTAAAAAGAATTGGTTTAGAACAAGCAATTCTGAAATATTTGATAGTAACTGAAAGTAGAAGGAGAGCTGTGTTCAAGTCTGGCAGGTATGTGTTTCATTGTTTCTCACTCAGGTCTTCCATGAGGCCGGACACTTGCTTTTTCAAAGATGGACACCTTATATAATATTTTAACTGAATTTCTCACTGATCTGTGAAGTTTATATCATTTTAAAGAAAAAATGGAGCAATGAAGAAAGTAGTTTTTTTTCCTGAATTGGGTAAGTCATAGGGAATAAATTGTTGTTTCTGGTAGCAATGCCTCCAACATGGAGGTCTGAACCTGGGAGTCACAGGTGTGCTTGATGGCTGCATTCCCATGAAGAAAAGGAGTGGTTTTGCAGTAGTGGGCCTTTTCCTAATGAAAGAAAGCCCTGCCCTCTGGCTTTGTATTTCATTAAGTGGTCTTAATTTTTTTTTGCTCAGTCTTTAAAGTAATGAACTTCTCTTTTTTGCAGATCTCTGTCATCTCCTGCTGGTGCTTCCTGGAGAATAGATGGTCAAAAAGTGAACTGGTTTTCTGGTTGCAAATCACATCCAATTCTTGAGTCCATGCACTGCCCACACAGCCTTTGCTGTTGCTTCAAACAAGCAGCTCTAAGTATGAGAATTTCACTTTGAATGTTGTTTTGGTAATTTATTACTTGGGGAACTTTTGTCTGTTATCATTTTGTGAAAGACTGAAAAACATAGACAAGTAAAATTATGTAATGTGCCCAAAGCACTTTTTATTGCAAGCAGCTCAGCTCCCAAGGCTTCAGGAGTGTTATGGGGATGAGCAAGTAATGCATGCTTAGAACTTCTTGGGGCTGGGAAAGGACTGTGCTAGGGGTAAGGAAGGCACAATAAAGGCATTTATTGTACATTGTCTATTGTGTAGATCTATTGTACAATGGCTCCACCTTACTCTACTTTTGTTTGGAAATGGGGAATAAGGTTCAATTTTCAGATTGAAAAATCCAAGCTAATTTAGAGGAAAGGTGAAAAAGAAGAGTAATTTAGCTGTTAGTTTCCTTTACTTCGGGAAATGAGTAGGGCAAAAGAAAGAATTTATGGAGGATGTGAATGAAAGCTCTTCTGGCTGGATGGCCTGAGTTAGTTTGTTAAAGACAGAACTTGCAGAGTGTTGTTTGTTAACATGAGCTGGCCACTGTTAGCTAGACATCAGGTTTTTTCAAAACCCTTCAAGCGAGGGAAGTAGTCAAAAGAAAGAAAAAGTGTCACGATTTTCCTCGTAATAAAACCACTAAATAGAAAACATAATGGAGCCTCAGACCATGTCCTGTGAAGGAAACACACTTAAAACCCAACATAACAAAAAAGTCTTTCTCTGGGGAGTTCTGTACCCTTTAGTCTCCAGCTGACCTACCTCGCCCCATTGGAAAGGCCTGAGCTCCCCAGTGAGCAGTCAGGACTCTGGAAGCATCTGGCAGCCTTTAGTCTGACTAACACTTAAAAGTCTCCAGGGATGCCTATAGTCTCAGGAAATCTTTTTTTTTTTTTTTTTTCATTTATTCTTTTATGAAACCTTTGTCCCTTCCACAGAGTTGTGTGGCTGATCTATTGTAAGTCTTTGTTCTATATGATGTTTTTAATCCTTTTGCTTAGCGTGTGTAAAAAGCTGCAAATTTTCTGTGCCTTGCCTGTCTTTATCCTCAGCAGTGAGGTTCCTTCCACAGCAGTAACTCAGTGGGGTGGAATGACTGTTCTGCCCATTTGTGCACGTGTCCAGACCTGTTCAACCTTTTCTGCTCTGTAGTGCACTTAAATATCAAGGTGGGTCAGGTTCTAGTCCAGGATTTCTTAAAATGGGAACCTGGACTTAAGTACCAAAGTGGATTCAGAAACACTGAAGTTTTGACTGCTCTCAAAAGAGCTTCTTCATAGTTTAAATTTTGCAAGAGATTGTTTTTTAGGCATCTCAAGCATTGATTTAGGAACCTAGTTTTAGGCACCCAGATTTTTGGATCTGGCCCTGATGTTGTGTAGGTACATGGTGTAGTCTGTCTAAGCAGAAAGATGTTAGAATGGAGTTTTTCTCCCTGAAGCATACTCATGCTCCTCTCCCCTGCCTCTCACACCAGGAACATACAGACAATAGCAGTGTTTCACACTGAGTTCATGCTGTCTGATGGCATAATCCAGTTGCTTCAGTGTAAATCAAAAAGATTTAAAAAATGTGCAGGTGTCAAGTGCTGACAGAACAAGCAATTAAAAACACAGAAGCTGTAGGATCCTAAGAGAACATCTAACCTGCATTTTTCAATTAGTTCCATCTGTTTTGTCCTCTTCAAAAAGCAGGACCTGTGGCTGCTGTGTGCCTGGCCTGAGATGGCCAGCACGTCTCCAAGGGCTTTCTGAAATGTCATCATGTAATTTTTCTTTTAACATGAACTAGTGTAGCCTAGGGACCAGTTTCTTTAGGATAGCTAATTCTGAAATATTCAGCAAAGTTTTTCATTGTCAAATATATTGCCTTTAATGTCATTCAATATCAAGCAGTATGACCAGTTAGGGTGAGGAGGAGAAAGACAGTTGTCTGTAAATTCTGAACCCTAAGAGGCAGCTGCTTTTCCTGGCCAGTTGTCAACACCGTGGTGCTTTGAGGATGAAGAGGGCTATGAAGAATAAGGCAGAACATATTTCTGCTGTTCCAGAAGCCTGGGCTTTCTCCTTGAAAAAGCCCAGGTTGAGGAATCTTCTCCTCTGTGGAAGAGGACCAGCAGGAATGTGGGTCCGGCTGGGCCATGGCTACAGAATAGGGCTGAGCTCAAATGCTGTTTTTTCAGCACTTTGTCAGGCTGTCACATGCTCACTTGGAGTGTGCAATTGCACTTCCACACTTGGTGTGGTCTGTGCTAAAGGTTGGAAGAGGAAAAGCTGAAACAGAGACCAAAGGCGAGGATGAAAGTCCTCACTCCAGAGCATTGGTCTATTTGGTTCTTTACCCACTGTAATTTGTGAATGGCCAGGTTAGATCAGAAATGCCCTCGTGTGCAGCACGGCTGGAGCAGCAGCCTGAGTCCTACTCTGTCTGGTGCTGTCAGCCTACCTCTTGTCCTCCCTTAGGAAGTTCTGTAAGTCATCTCAAAATCAAGAGGACAAAAAGGTACATTTGAAAACACAGCATTAAGATTCAAAATATCTAGAGTACATTTTAAAATTTTGAGGTTTCATTCAATTTTTCCTTTCATAGCATGATCAACATTTGGTGCCATGTAGCTGAAGTTTAAATGAATACTCATATAAATTTTGTAAAAGAATAAATGGTAGACAATAGGAGGTTCATTGGTAGTGATTATGGTTAATGCTGAAAACAAGAATATGCACCTCACACCATGTGTGTGATTTTCAAAGATCAGTTTATGAAGTTGCAGAGAAGGATCTTCAAATATTTCCTTGTTTTTGTAAACCCAAAGAGATTTTTAAACCACTGTACTTCCAGAATTCCATCAGGCTGCATGTATGCACTTCTTAGCCCTTAAAACTAGTAAGATGTCATGAAAACATTCATTGACACAGCCACTGTCTATGTTAGCTAGACCTTCAACATTACTAATTCAGTTCTTCCTGCATTTGCATGCAGCACCTCAATGACAAGGCTTTAATGCTGTTCTCTGTTTTGTTCTGCTGTCAGGTATTCAGCTCTGGTGTCTCCTTCACTGAAGAATTTCTATATTACAGCTCTGAATACAATCTGTTTTGTATGCTCATGAACTAGCTCTAGGACTCAACCCTCCCCTATTTTATATTCTGCACTAGTTAATTTTTCATTTCTCTGGCACCTTGGTGAAAAGTAGTCAACACAGTTAACAATATACATTGTGCAACAATAAATATTTTATTGGCTATATAATCTGCACAATTCACAAGTTTGATTTTTCTCTGGGAATTTGAATAAATCTATAATTTTGAATATTTGGTGAAAACTCATATTTTATAGTATATTACACTATAATCACTGTAAAATGTGTGATCTGTTTTTTAATGGGAGTTGTAGAGATTATCTTTACTTGTTTCCTTAACATTGCTAAACTCTAATAAAGCTATTTTATAGGCAGAGTAGTTTGGAGCAAGAAATACAGAGGTTTTACCCTGGGAACAGTAAATAATTCATACACTAGTAAATTACAGTGTATTCCTTACATAAGATAGCATTGAGTGTCTTTTTTCAAATGTGTCTAAATACTTATATATCTAGTTTATATATGAATTTGTTGTACAGTTGTTTGCTTTTGTTGTGTTTCTTGTTTTATGCTGTTGGAACAAACAGATTTCTTTATTTATGTCTAGCTTCCAGATCCTATCCTTGTCTTGAGCCCATTGTAATTAAAGAAAAAATTCTGTTCTTTTCTACCCCAACATTTCCCCTCTATATGTACAAGTTTGTGTTTCTGTTCATGGTTTCACATGTAAGAATGTAGGGATTGGAAGACTGTTTGGTTTCTTTGTATATTAATAGATTAGGCTTTTATCATTGCACACATGATAGAAACTATAAACTAGAAACTAGAAACTGTACTTGATCCAGGAGACAAAAAGATAAATTACTCTGTATGCAAGGTATTGAACTCCTATCACTATATTGTGATATATTAATTCTTTTTTGTAATGCGTTCATCCCCACTGTGTGCCTATGAGATAGGGAGTCTAAGTCATAGTTATCTCAAAGATGGGGGATTAAGCCACAAAAAACCCCTAAGCAACTTGACTAAGGCTGCACAGTGTGTTTGTAGCAAAATAGAGAGTGATCACAGCTCTGAGTGGTGATGTTAAGTGTGGGATCACTCCCCCTCTGTTCCAAGGCTTCAGCTCTTGCCTCAGAAGCTATGCTTTCATTCTGTTTGAATAAAATTCCATTTGAAATAAACCAGTAGTTCTAAATGAAAGTATCATAGTCTGCAAGCCAAGCAAGGGATTTTAAATACCATTTTACTGGGAATGTAATTCCCCATCATTTTCCCCTGTGACTTTTGTGCTTTTGGAACTATTGACCAAGTCTCTTGACGGGGCACAGCAACACTGGTGCCTATTTGAATATAAACAAGATTATGACAAGAAGATGGAGCAGCTGATTATTGTGGAAGGGTTTTAAGCACACAGGGAGAAAAATATTTTCATGTCCTCCAAAGGATGAGTGAAAAAAGGAGAAAATGAACAATGCCTATCAGAGCAAAGTTACCCAGCATAGCTGGCTGCATTTAGGATAGTGAATACTTTCCAGAGAGAAGAAATGAAAGCTCAGGTGCTCAAACAGTTAGAAATGAGACTGGCAAATGTGTTCAGAAAACAATCTGTGATTAAAGAGTGTCTGTTCTGATTATAATGTTTGTTACTGTGAAAGAAATTCATGTTTGGTAATGTATTTGTTCCAAAACCGGTAACCTAAATATTGATGAATGTTTGCAAAATTATGCAGTAGGTGCACGGATTAGCTCAGGGTTTAGAATTCCCTCAGGTAATAGGAACTATCAGTTGTTTCTACCAGATGAAGATAAATGTGTTTGCTGTTGACAAAATAGTTGTCTTTATTCTCATAATGGAGGACTTTAATACTGCTTATTTTAAATGTCATCCACTTTCCCAGTGTCTTTCTTTTCCATCTTATTTGCTCTCAAAAACTCAGGATGAAGTAACTTTACTGAATGTAAACAGTTGTTGAAGTTTCATTAACCTCATCCTCCCTCTGTGTGCATGTAGTGACCAGAAGATCTTTAGAACCACTTTAAAAGGGACTATTGTTCTGACAGTACCCTCCATGAGGCTTGCTGTCTTGCTACTGAACTGAATGGGATGTGCACAGGACACTATCTTGTGTTTTAGCTGGGAACAGTAAGCCACAGATAGAGGAATTCAATCATCTTCCTACACTAAGTAGTGCAATTTCTTTGCTTTTAGACCTCAGGATCTCTGTGTAAAACTCCCTCTGCATTTCCTGCTTCCTCTACTATTCAATTTTTCTGTCTCTAATCATCCTTTCCCAGTTCTTCCAATTCCTTGTTAAAGATATGGCTGTCACTGAGCGGCCCCTTGCTTATCATCAGCAAACCCACCTTTCAGAAAGATCTACCTTTTTGGCATGTCTGAAGTCAGTAAGATTTAGCCTTGTCACCCTTTATGAGAGTCCCATCATTGACTATAACCCCATGGCTGGCTGCTGTGTTATGCAGAATAGGCAGGCTGCAAGGATGTCAAATGTGGTATTGAGTCTGTGCTTTGACAATTGGGAAAGACACTGAGAATGAGATTTCACAATCCCAGAAGACCTTTGAGTGATCAATGAACTCTTGAGTAAGTGAACTAGTGAGTGAACTTCTGCTGGTATAAGGGCAAAATTGAATTAGATCAGCTGTTTCTGTCCTGGATAGCCACTGTCACCTAGAAATTATACAATAAAAAAGTAACTAAATCTGATGTATGAGACAGGGGATCAATGATGTTTTAGAATAAATGCAATTTAGCAGTAAATCAAGCACCTAAAATACAAACCATAATCTAAAAATGTTGCCAAGGAAAAGACATTTCCTATTTTCAAAATTCATGAAAATTAGGGCTGGACAGGCTGGGGAGTAAATCCTGTTCAAAGTTCACTTAGTAAACTAGTGATGTTATGAGACTGAGCTTTGATACACTCTTACAATACAGGCTCATCACATTACACGTTGGCATTCTGATGTGAAAACGCTTGTCTCATTATTAATAATTGACAGAGCACATGATGTTATTCACTACAGGAGCCTATTAACTGAGCATTGGCAGCAGGATATAGTTGCAGGGAATAGCCTTAAATGTAAAATAAAGGGTCTTAACTAATCCTTGTAGTTTCCATTCAGCTCTAAGGACAGTGGTGACCTGCCATGATGGGAGTAGATTTCTGTGGTCAGTGTGGAGGACACCTCCTCAAAGGCTGTACCATACCCCAAGGCTCCTCAAGTGTCCGACATTCTGCATTTAAGGAGGGAATTGGTGTTGAAGTGGGGCCACTGACTACAGCTAGTGTTTATTTAATTTCTATGAAGTATTGCAGAGAACACATCCCCTAAAGAGCAAAGCTGCTTGAACTTGGCCATGTGCCTGTGTTCTATGATGTTCACTTTCCTCCCTCTCTGCCTGACATGAATGTTGGTCATTGAAAGAGGCAGCTGAGTAGGATCTGGTGATAACTAAGGCTTGAGAGAGCTGAACCTGTAAGTCAGCACTCAGATCTGAATTAGCAGCTTTACATTATAAGTTATTATGCAGAGAGGTAAGAACTAGAAAATTTGTTTTTTGGTTTGTTTGTTTTCTTCCCCTAGGAGAAAGAAATTATATTCACAACTTACAGCTCTAAGGTCCTTAATTGGTTTACAATCAATCTGCAATTGTTCTTGGTTCTTTTGGGACAAGAAAGCCTAAAATATCCCATTTTATCATTAAAATGATCAGATTTATAGAACCAGTATTTTGTAATCAGTATAATCTGTTCTCCCAAGTGGTGGGCGATATTGATGACATGTCTGCAAAGGGTGAGTTAGACAGACCAAGCTGCTCAACAGTAGCAAGGGTACTAATACTGGTGAAAGAGTGTTCTGTGCTGGAAGGCAGATTGGAAAGGGGTGTATCTTTTTACCTCAGGAGACAGAGGGGAATGTTGTTTTTCTCATTCACGTTAATCTTATTTATAAACTGCTAACTTTGTGTCAGTTAAGTTACAAGATGAAGTTTATTCCTAATAATAAAGCAGCAAGAGACTTGTAGATATACTGAGTTACAGCATCTCTTGCATCTCATTACGATGTAGTAAATGGTCCCTGGATACTCCAGTATATTCTGACCAAACCTGTTCTTCACTTCTGTTCTTAATTAGCAAGAAAACGATAAATAATTTTGCTGTCATTGCAGTGCAATAACAACCAGGGCAAGGCAATGTCCAACGAGCCTTGCCCTAAATCCTGTAGCAATAAATGTTCAAACAAAAAAATCCCCCTCCCCAACTTTGATTAATTAACTAGAGATGGATGATTTTTCTGTCAAAGTCTGTCAGTGCCATGCAATGAAAATAAAATCAGTGGTAGTGCCTTGTGCATGAAGCCACTCATAGAATCTAGCCTTAAACATTAGCACTGATGCTCCAACTCTAGCCTACTCCCCACCCCCATTCATTAGCTTTCTAAATCCTCCTGTCTTTGTGGAATCACTGCAGCAAGTTGAAAATGATATATGTAATGAAAACCCTGTCTGCTTATGCAGAGAGGGTGGAGAAAAAGACTTTGCTTAGCAGCCGCTGCTGTGCTGATTCCAGCAACGATTAGTGCAGACTTTTTGCTAGAGAAGCTCACCAAGAGCAGAATATTAAGGCACTAAAGGGAAACTCATTGTTTCTAAAGATTTTTGTCTGCCTGGCTGGTTTTGTTTCCTTTTTGAGTGCTATGACCAAATGCACAGAGACTTCTGCAGGAAAGAAATACAGATGTCTTTGAGGCTTTGTAATTTGGGGCTATTTTCAATACTATGCTATAAATACAATATTATCTTTTCAGTACGGGTACCTGATGAGCAAGAAACCATTCAATTTCTGCTTCAAGTGCAGGCAGAGGGAATGGCACTGCATCATAGTGCGGTCCAGTTCAACCAGTAAATGACTGGTATGGGGAAAATGTCAACAGAGAAATGTTTCTGAGTTTTCATGAACTGTGTACACCCAACAATATGTTTGTTATTTTAAGAAAAGATTTCATACTCTTCTGTAAGACATGCAAAAGATTTGATTTTTCAGAAACGCTGGATTTCACAGTGCTGATCTAAGTCAATGACAGTGTGGGTGTTCGGCATCTCTGATGCCAAGCTATAATTGTACCTGATAAGT
Source organism: Pseudopodoces humilis (assembly GCF_049639895.1). Classification (NCBI taxonomy): domain Eukaryota; kingdom Metazoa; phylum Chordata; class Aves; order Passeriformes; family Paridae; genus Pseudopodoces; species Pseudopodoces humilis. Next base: position 14,227,946 of record NC_142209.1, on the reverse strand, counting down.
CAGGGTAAGAAACCTGGATGTTTAATTATCTGATGCATAACAGGGGACTCAAGCACATTCTGCCTCATAATGTGAAACAAAATCTGTCTCATAACTACACAACAGTGGCTGTTTTCTTGGTGGGAATGTAAATCTATTATCATCCAGATGTAGCATAGCCTAACAGGCCAGCAATGCAGCTTTAGGGCTTCCAGTTCTATGGCCATCCCTTTGGTTTCAATGAATCTACATGCAAGCTGTTGTAGCTTGGGCACAGAAGGTTTTGAGATATTTGCATTCACACATACACAACCACATTTTTCCTTCAGGTGTCTGGACAAAATTTCATCTGTTTCTGAAGCTCTTTGGTGTCATGGTCTGTAGAATACATCTTGGAGCCAGATGCTGTTCTTGACTCCTGGACTTTATAGTCAGATTGTGTTGTTAAAGATGCTTTTTAATTGACTTGGTATTTATCCCACACACAGCATATAATCCAACTGTTGTTTGTATCCTGGTATACCTTAAGGTGCCCACAGAGATAAAAGCTTGTTTAATATCCACCATGCTGGAAACTTGTATTATGAAAAAGTCCTTCTTGCCCTGAAGAGTTTTATAATTTTCAACTAATGTGATGTGAAAAACAGGAGGAAGGAAAATGGATAGCATGGAGAAGTGAAATGAGTTGCCCAAGTTCTGTCAGCTGGTTTCCAGCTTGTAATCCAGTCCCTGAGCAATGAATCACACTGCTTACCAAAGGCCAATTTGTGAAGGAATGAGCTCCTACTGGGAAGCAACAGGCTAGTACATGCCTATTGACTTCCCTGCCAGATCTTCCGTGTCTTGGCTCTGTGCTGCGCTTTACTACTCAGCACAATGTCCAAAAATGCTCACAGCATAGCTCAGAGGTAGCAACAGACTTGGAAAAAGCCACAGATGACCCTTTTCTCTGTGTGTGTGTGTGTGTGTGTGTGTGTGTGTGTGTTCTGGATGCATGCATTAAACTCCTCAGGATGGCAGAATATTACAAACAGTTACAACTACATTTGATTAGTGTCTTGTCTCAAAATCCACTTTGAAAAAAAGCCTCAGGTATTAAAATGATAGACATGTAGAGCTAATCAAAATGATGCATATTTTTAGGATACAAGAATTCTGGGATAACAGTGCTCAGTCTAGAAGTGCTTGCTTTTTCTTGCAGTCAAAGATACACATTTTCTTCTGCAATATTAGCATCAGACTTCCTGAACCCATTGGGGTTGCTCAGACATGGTCAGATATTCCTGAAGATCAGGTGGCTTCTTCTTTTGAATTGAGAAAATATGGAGATATTCTTATTTCCAAGTTCTATGTCTTTTGAGCTATTGTGGTGCTTAATAAAGATTGCTTTGAAAACTTTAATTCTTGTTAAGTTTGCTTACTTTTCCAATACAATTCCTTCATTGCATATATTAGTGATTTTTTTTGAGTGAAAGTATCAAAAATGTGTTTATGCCAAATGCTCTCAAGTTATGAATCCTGTGTTCTGTGGACTATAGGATGTGCTGCTCTGTTGTCTTTTACCTTTGTCCCCTGAAAATTTTATTTAAAAATAGCCAGAGAGAAACAGATGACAGCCTAACAAAAGGTCCACACTGTACTGTGCTGTGTCCCCTCCTCCATCTCCAAGCCCCTTGTTCTAGCAAAACTCCTTTGCTTTCTCCTTTGATTTGCACCAATCTACCTTCAGAATTTCTCAAACATTGCAGTGCATTAAACACTACAGCAGATGGTGCTTTTTGACGATGTCTTTCTACATGAAGCAACATTTTGTAGTGTATGCTGCATTATCAAAAAATCAAACATGTAATTATGCAAATATGTATGCCTTTATAATAATCAAGTTTTATTGTAAATGGTTGATGCACATCAATTTGATCCTGTAGTGCTGCTTTAAGTGCAGTTTAAGTGGCTTTTCAGTGTACCCAGAGGCAACACAAATGCATCTCTGGAATATTAATAAAATTCTGAATCTTTGAGACACCAACTGGTACAGCATTGCTTATACTGATTGAAACTAAATGCTAATCCTTTCCTTTATTTAAAAAAAAGTCCCCTTTGTTATTTAAAACACTGATATTAGTGCGATATAAAGGGCCATTTTATTTTAAATTGTATTGTAATGTAGTTGTTAAAATAATGTCTAATCATACTATATTCAGATTCTACAATGTAAATTTGATGAGACAAGAATCCAATCATTTTACAGCCATGAAAACAGAGATGTATGTTAATATGTCCAGTTGTTCTAATTGTGTAAATTTATTAAGGAAATATCTGGGTTTAGATTTTAATCCTGAAGGCTTCCAAGTAACTGATTCCTGAATGCTTGCTTGGAGATGGTTTTGCTTGTAAAATTTAATAAGCTAGATACTTGTGGGGGAAAAAAATCAGCAAGGATTTTGACATCCATAATGAAGTGTAAACTTTATTACTGATCTGATCCTGCCTTTTATACATTGGTTAACTTTGTTGGTCTAATGACAGCCATCTCTCTGAATGCACACATACACATTCTGCTGTGTTTGAATCAGCAGACAGGCTGTGGATACAGATAAACCAAGACTGTAAATTATGTTTTGCCTATTTGTTCCTCCTGTTCTGAAAGCACGGCACGAAAGGAGCAGATTGCATTGTTCACAGGGAGAAGGCAGTAGCTATACCATGTCCCCCTTACCAGTTCCAAAAGGTTGGATGTTTATTTTTTGGGTTTGCTATAAACAGAGGCTCTGTTAACCTGAAGGCAGATTGAGAAGGAAAAGAAATGAATATGCTTCCATCCTTGTGCTGCCTGGACTTTGCTCAAAACTAATTTCCTGTAAACTTAATGAAGCTTTAGAGGTTGAGCTTTCACTCTGTAAATATTTTGCCTTCCTTTTGGATCTCTATTTCTAATTTACCTTCCTCACCACCTCTCTGCCCTGCTATTTTTGTTTCATGTGGTTGGTTATTGTCTCTCTGCCCTTTGTCCTTCCTCTAGCCTCTTTCAATGGCATTTTTTGGTTCCTTTCTGTGCTTGTTTATTACCCTTCATTTTTTCCCCTCACAGATTTTGCCTCCTCTGTCAGCCTTCTGCTCCTCAGATTTTTTCCAAATGTTTCTCTCAGTTTCCACATTTGGTTCCTTAGTCCTTCCACAAATGTGTATTTCCTAGCTCCCATTCTGCTTTCCACATTCCCCTTCCAGGTTTTACTCTGTCTGATTTCTGTGTTTATCTTTTTTATTTTGTCCTTGCTTTTCTCAATTCAGATTGGTTTAAAATACTGCAGGAAAAGCTGCTCTTGAGAAATTTCATCCAGATTTCTCTAAGAGCAGCTGCTATGCTGGCACTTCCAATGCTGAATCAAACCTGAGCCTAGGGGATAGGAGGTCCTTAAAGGACCAAAGTGCAACTTCAGAATACTACCCAAAATACTGCCAAGCAGAACATGAACATAAACCCACAGCTGAGAGCAGCTGAAACCTCTTCCCACAGTTTTGACATGATCTGGTGTTTTAAGGGTGATGTTTAGTTCTGGTTTGTTTTTGGATTTTTTCTTCTGAAATAAAGATTTTTTTTTCTCTCTCTCCTTTTTACATTCTTGTGACTCCAAAATAGGGAAGAGACATCATACATCTTGAGAAGGCCTTAGGACCCCTAAAATTTTTAGTGCATTTTTGCTTCTTTTCTTAATATATAAACTCATTTAAATACTAAGTTTTGAAAAGTTATCACAAGAAAATTCAGCGTCAATAAACTTCCTGCTCTTACTGAGCAGGTTACTAAAAGTAATCAGAAATGCTGAAAAACAACTGAAAGTAGCTCCTTGAGAACTTCAAATTAATAGAAACATTTTCATAAAATCATGAAATAGAAATATATAAAGAAAAAATTGGTGAATTATTTCTGCCTTCAGGATTTGTGAATAAATTCTTATGTATGCAAATGTGAAAGTAAAATTTATTAGCAACACAATGAAAATTGCTGACTTACCATTTTTTTTCATCTGTGAACACTGAACTTGGTTTCTTTTTAATACTATATTTTGTCTCATTATCGTAAGTTACATTAATGGTAAAGTTACTTGCTTTTTAAAAAGTACCCCTTTAAATATAAATTCTGTATCTGTAGCACTGAAACAGAGAAGCTTCCTGAGTTAACTTATTTGATTGTTCACAGAACCCACCCAGATTCCTGAAGTTCAGTGAGCAAATGTTTTTTATCAGTCTTATAAATCTGTTTTTATGTGAAAAATCTATAAGTACTATTACCTTTTGATTGCATTTAGTATTCAGAAACCAAACAATACCCTGTTCTGCTTCTGATTTTTATTTCAGTTGCATGGCATTTCAAGCTTAATTTAAGCACAATAATAATAAAGTCTGTGTCTAATGCCTTGATTTAATTTGTAAAGCCACCTAGACAGCCACACACTTCAGTAGGTTTTTTCTTAATAGTTACATGTCAGAAATGCTTTAGAAAAACTTTACCTGCATTTTATGTGGGGCAAAACCTTGAATTAAAGATTACAGTATTTGAATGTGTCTTTTGCACATCAAAAAATTACAAAAAATTGCATGAAAATCTGAAAAAAATATTCTTAATAGGGTAAGGTTTGATATATAGACTTTAAAAATGTGAAATGATCGACAACGTTCTGTCTTCAAAGAAAACATTGAAACTCATGGTCAATTTATACACTGTTTCATAAGATGTTTGTCTTTCCAGGCTGCATCAGTCACATAACAGTGAATAAACCGTGAATAAAATGCAGCACAGTAATTGCCTGCTGTTTTGTTCTATATATGCAAACATCTGATTACTGGTGTGGCTGTACCAATCTGGTAGAAATCCCCATGCAAGCACAGAAGCTTGGTCCAGGCACAAAGGATTTCAGTGCCTTACATGCAGTGGTGTATAGGCTGTCCATATCTCTTCATTTACTTTATCCTCTATTCTGACTAACCTGGTGGTCTGTATTAGACTGCAATTAAATCTTAGTTAGAGATATTGGAAAGAGTGTGAACAAAGTTTTAATGTGGTTTGGCACAGCTAAAGCACTTAAAAGCCTTAAACTGCTTAGCAGCCACCCTTCTGTGCTTTGCTCATTGGAAAGAGCTCATCACTTTGCAGTGAGGGTACCTGGTACCTCCCCAGAAAAAACTCCACTATGCTTCAGTTGCTAAATTCCTCACAAAACCTTCAAATGAACACCCATTCCCATAATAATGTCTTCTGTTCAGTTGAAGTGCTTTAACTCTGACCATTTATGATTCTATTTACTCTTTTGAGGATAACTTATCTGAATTCAAACCCTAAGATGTGTCAGTGCAGGTGTTTTTAAGAGAAGCTGGCTGTCTTAATGACTGCATTGAAAATAAATATATTATTATAATGCTCTTTAGAGGAAAAAAGGTAAAGAGAGACACTGTTTATGTTTCATTTTTTAATGATCCTACTAAATCCCACTCTTTGCCATTTCACCATTCTTTTAAATTTCTCCACAGAGAAATTTAAGTGTTAAATTTAACTGAGATTAAAATTAAGAAAAGTATTCTTTTTCCATGGAGGAACTGAAGTGTAGGAATATGTAATTTTGTACTGATTAATTTTATTCTAATTTTTATACATTGCTTACAGGTGCAGTGAAAAAAGATTTTTGTCAGTAAAATGCTCTCTATGGAATCATGAATAAAACCAGATTTTACTCAACCAGCTTGAGGAAAATGAGGTTCCTTCATGTGCCAGGGGAAGCCCAGGTGCCCTCCTCGCAGCACAGTGCAGAGGTTTGGAGCCCTGGTGTCAGCCCCAGATGTGAAAGCTGTCCCTGCAAGGCAGACACAGGCAGAGCACACGTCTCTTCCTGACTGCAGAGGCTCCAGCTTGGCGCAGCCACCTGCAGCCTGGGCAGAAGCATTTCTTCTTTACCTGGACTTCAGCAGGGAGTCAGCAGCCATCAGGTGGTGGGACAATGGTGATGGCACTCTCTGGATTGGAAAAAAAGGCACAAAGAAAACCTTTTGTGAACATTTTAACTGTGTTATTGTGTTTTCCCCTCCTTTCCATATGAGGAGGTAACAGAGGACTGGGTCTTCTTTTGGGTTTATGGGAGCAGTTGCAGCCACTCCACACACCTCAATTTATAAAGAAATGAGTAAATCAAAGTTATAGGAACTAGTGAAATAGTCCTGAAATAACATCTACTCCAGGCTATGTTCAGGAATAGGTGGGCTTGGTAGGATATTAATCCTGCAATTTCCTTGTAGCAGTAAACTTTTGAGACCTGTGAAGTTCTGCTGAGAGCCCCGGAACTTTCCAGGACATGCTGCCCACATGAAGAAAACTAGCAGCTTTTCTTCAACTGCAATTAGGACAATGCTTCTTGGGAATTGTTTCATTAAATTGTATTTCAAAAGAAAATCCTTGAAAGCAAACTTTCTTCCAACTGGATCCCAGAAATGCTGGCTGCCTGGTGTCCTGTGCTTGGCTAGCAGTGTAACCCAGGCACAGTCACTCCCTTCACAGATAGATGTCTCTGCAGTGGGGAGTCTGCAGGGACAGGTCCGTCTCACTTTTGGTGCAAAGCTTCAAAAATCTGACTTCTCAACATATCTCTGGAAGTACTGAAATTTCTTGTTGAACAGAATTCATGTTTTCAGACTAATACTGTGTTTTAAGTCTGTATTTTCTTCTGAAACTAAAATTCAGATGAAATTTCTGAACTTGTTTTTTGCTATGTTCTTTAAAAAAAAATGTAGGTTGAATTTCAGGGACATTTCCATTGCTACTTTGTTCAAAAAGGATTTAAGCTTCTGAAAAGTCATCTTAAAAGAGGTCTTTGTCAGACTCTCGCTTTGCATCTTTGGATTTTAACTTTGAAATTGTCAGGAGAGGGTTTTTTGTCCTGTTTCCAAGCAAAATGAGACCTGTGTGTGTGAACTTCTTTTCTTTGCTCCTCTCTTTCAGTGCCTTCCATCAAATAATTGCTGAGCCAGTTGATCGATTTCAGTCAAGTGGGACAGAAGGAGAGAGCTGAGATATGAAGTTTAGGAAGAACACAGGTTCTTCAGTGTGTCCAAGGGGCCTGGATGAGTGCTTTTACCAGTGAAGGTGATCACAAAGCCAGGAGCCAGCTCACCAGCTGGACTTTGCAGCAGCCTCAGCAGAGGCTGTTGGCTGCCCCAGTGGAGGGGTTCATGAAGGATCCTTTGGGAGCCGGCACCTCGAGGGCACGGGAGGTGCCACCAATGGCACAGTGAGGTCTTTGTCAGGGCATTTACACTGAGATATTGCTCAGGAGCAACTTGTGCTTGGGTCTCTGCCATGTAATATACTTTACATGAGGCCCAGAGAACACACCTATCCTGAGGTGGCTAAGTTAGCCAGAACTGACAATTAAATGTTAAATAATTAAATTGTTTTAGCTATTAATTGTAAGTGAATGTTGCTTTTAATTGCACTTTAATAATGCCATGCCCTTTATAACCAAAATTAATGTTTTCTGTCTCTCTGTTTTTGAAGTACATGTCAGTTTAATTAAACTATTAATGGTAGACAGATTTTAAGTACTTTATATTCTTCATTAAATTGTATCTGTTCAACAAGCATAAACAGGAAAATAGACTCAGAAGCAGATTCATGTTCTGCCTGATAAATCATTCATCATCAGACAAGATGATGAGGCATGCTTGTTTTTCTGTAGGCTCACAATGATAAACAAATCCACTTTTGTATTGTAATATTTATTGAGTTCATAGAAAAATAAACAAGACTGTTCACTTTTCATATCAGCAACAGGCCTGAAAGCTGCTGTTTGCATTTATGACTGGTCAGGCAAGTAATATCTTGATGCTCTGAAGGTCAGTCTTAGTTCATTTTGTCTGGAGTGCTTGTTAGCAGAGCATTTCTCTGGTCCAAGATACAGTTCTTTCAGGGCCATTCAACTGCAGTAATGATGAATATTTCTACTGTTCCTGCTGTGTTACCCAATTGTGTCTGGAAAGAATTAAAATAGCTTTTGATTCGGCAGAAATTATATATTTATAATGCAAATGTTGAGTAAGCCTCAATCCTTATAGGACTGCAGAAAGGTTGATGGAAACAATTTTTTGAAGTTTGTGAAAGAGAAATTATGACAAGGTTATTTCTTCACTGTTGGTAAAGTCTGCAAATCCTAGTGGGCTGTTAATGGAGTAACAGGCAGAAACTAAGAAACACTGCAGCAACTGCTTGTGATACATTCCTGTGCATAATACACAGGCAGACAAAGATGTAACTGGTTATAATAGAGACAACAAACGTCCTTCCTTTGTGTGGCAGATCAATCAATAGCCAGGCATGTGATCTTGTTCACTATTATGTTAGTAATGAAACCTTCTTGTGATGTGACAACTGTGGAATAACATTTGGTCACAAAGCTGGTGTTAACAAGCACAACTGGCACTCTGGTAATTAGACTGATTCCTGGTCTACTTTCACAGATTGTCGATAAATGCAGTAAACAACAGGCTGCTTTCTCTCAGAAGAAGTTACATGAAGTTGTCATCCATTTGACGGTATGTACTATATTCTCCTTCATTTTTTATCAGGTTCTGCCAAGGTAGGGATGTGCATATATTTTGCTATAAAATAATGTTTCACGATAGAAACTTTGCGTGCATTGTTAAACAATCACCTAATTAACCTCAACCTGTTTTTTCTCTAGGGAAGAAAGCTAATTTCTCAGTTACAGGTAGGCATTTAGATGGAGCTGTTCTTCCTCAAATTTTGAATGTTCTCCCCTCTGATACAGCTGTGTCTGCTGTGGACAGACATGTATATTGCTTAAGGATAAACTGAAATCTTAAAAGCCATAGATTACCTTTGATTTAAAGGCCAGGAATATAGATCATATGCAATTGTAGTATAATTTGTCACATTGAAAAAAATAACTACATTCAGCTATGGATGTGCTAGCCAGCATTTCCATCACCAATTTAAGGTTGTTATGTCAAAACTCATTTGCTATTTTGCCCTTTCCACAGACCTGCAGTAGTGGAAAAGTGAACTGCAGTTTGCTCTTTTCACTCTCATGGCAGAGTAAGAAGGAATGAGAGCTCCTTCCCTAGGCCCTGTATCTCCTCCAAGCCCACAGACTGGCTCTGCACATGGGAAAATGTGCAAGTGCTGTTACTCTGTCTCCTCCACTTCCAAAGCAGAAGAACTGAGTCAGCTGAGGTATGTATGGGGAGCTGTTGGGCTTATTTTGCTACGTGGCAAGGCTTAAGCTGGAGGCACTGTAAACCAGCAAGGGTTTCTATGCTTGTTCTTCTTTCACAAGGTGCACTCAGAAACTGGAAACAGTGCATAGGGGATGATGAGTAGAGGCAATGCCATGGCATGTCTGGGCACTGGTGCTACATGGCACTTTGCTCAGATCTGCTAAGTCCAGCTCCATCCTGATTTCAAGGGTCCTTATTGGTTTGATTTGACCAAGAAGGATTTCTTTCTTGTACTGGGCCATGTTTTGACCACTGGCTGCAACTAAATTCACTCTGAAACATCAAGAGAATAGTGAGCATCTCCTCTTGGCCCTTTTCAATGGTTTCCACATCGTAATTCCCTTTGTAATGGACAATAGGCAGTAGGAAGGAATATTTTACAGTAGGTACCTAGTTTTATTCAGGTTTAATGCAGGAAGATGCCTCATTAGCAGTCAGCAAACATAAAAACTAAATTCACACTCATAAACCAGGGAGATGTTTTGGACAAGTTCACTGAGCCATAGGTATCAAGTTAGAGGATATAAATAGCAGTGAATGCAGTATGCTAATCTGAATGGTTGGAAATGAACATCAGAGGTGTTTGTTGCTGCTCCCTGCAGAGCAGTCTCTGTTCTGACAAACCACTGAGAAAGACCAGTGAGACTAAGGCTTGTAGGTTTGTACCCTACAGGCTCCTAGGAAATGAGAACTGTGGAAAGTAACAAAGGAGTGTGTGGGGTTTTGTCTGATGGGTGAGAACAGTGTTTAAGGGAGGGATTAGCAAGAGGCCTGTGAGTGTACCAAAATGCCATGTGCTCAGAAAAGGGGCAGAGAGAATCTTTTTTGACTTGTGGCTGGCTGTAGATGGTGGTATGATTTTGAGTGAGACCTCACGAAACACAGAATCACAGAATGGGTAAGGTTGGAAAGGACTGCAGTGGATTGTCTGGTCCAACCTCCCTGCTCAGAGAGGGTCACTGTAGAGCACACTGCACATGATTTAGTCCAGATAGTTCTGGAATTCCTCCAGTGGGGGGAGACTGGAAGGCAATCTGTTTCAGTGCTTGGTCACCCTCACAGTAAAGAAGTTCTTCTTCATATTTAGGTGGAGCTTCCTGTATATCAGTTCCTGCCCATTGCCTCTTGTCCTGTTGCTCAGGACCCCTGAGCAGAGCCTGGTCCATCCTCTGACACCTCCCTGCGGATACTGATAGTCATTGATATGATTCCCTCTCAGTTGTCTCTTCTCAGATGAACAGCCCCAGCTCCCTCAGGCTTTCCTTGTGATGTGCTCCAGTCCCTTCTCTTCGTCAAGCTCTACCAGACCTGCTCCAGGGGCTCCATGTCTCTCTTGCTCCATTGTTCCCTGCCAATGGAGGGACAGAAATGAACCAGCTTGTGCTCCAGATCCCTTGACCTGTTGACCTAAGGCCGTGAGATTCCTCTTGATTGTTTGCAATCTTCTTGTCGGGACCTTGTCACTGCCTACCTGGAAAGCCAGTAGAGGGTAATAACCCATGGGTGGTACCAGGCTGGGAAGTTTCTGGGTGATGTCTCTTGCACGGGCCCCAGGGAGGCAACGTAGGTCCCTGTGGGATGGGTCTGCTCGGTATATTGGGCCCTCCATTCCCCTCAAAAGAGAATCACAAATGACTGCTGCCTTTCTTTTTCTCTTCATGGAGGAAGTTTTGGTGCAGGGGGTAGGCTGCCCAGCCCTAGGTGACACCTCCATCTTGGAAGAGCCTTCATCCATGTACACATTAACCCGGTCCTCGTTTTGCTGAGGACCCCCCCACCCCAAGAAGAAACCCATTTTCACTCCAGACAGTCCTTCCTTGGTTGGAAGGTCTTTCGCTACAGGAGACCTAGGTCTGACCTCCTCCTGAAGGCAGGGCCACCCATGAGGCCAGACCAAGTTACTCAGAGTTTTGTCTGGTCTGCTCTGGTGAACCTTCAAGAGTGGAGATGATATAGCCTCCCTGGGATGCTGCTTCACTGCTGTTCTCCTACCCAGAAATCACACTTAAAGTAAAAATGTGTCTTTTCAATTGTTTCTCCAGTTTCAACATGATTTTGTTTGGACTCTGTGCTTCCCAGAACTCCACATAGATTTCTATGGCTAAGCCTCACATCTACTCATAAAAGACTTGAGTCTGCTGCTGATGCAGCACTGAGATTGCATTGACCTGTCAGTGGGAGTCCATAAGAAATGAATATTTTTTTTGCTGCAGGAAGTCAAAAAATAAAGCCTTAGTTTCTAGTAGAGCGGGTTCAAGCACCACTAGCTGCAGTAGGTAACAAGAACGTTTGTATCATTTAAAAAAGAGGCAGTTGGTCAAGAGCCTGTTGAAAGCATCACACATTTGGAGAAATAACCTCTGCACTTGGGAGTAACTGAAGAAACAAGACAAGGAGATGAATTGCCATTCATTTCATTTAAGCTCTGCTGTTTTGAGAAGGTGTTACCACACAGATTACTACATCAAATGATGACAATTCAGAGTGTTTCCAGCACATGGCTGGAAAATCTTGGCCATGAGTACACTATTCAGACCATGTGGATGCACTGCCTGTAGGATAGGTTTTTGTCAGGAAAAAGCACAGTCTCCTCCCTTCTTAGCAGTATATTTCACATTCTAAAGTGATTTCTTTGGTAAGACTGAATAAATTCTAGTTTACTTGATTTGATTTCTAAAGAAATGTAAGGAACAGAGTATAGCTAACTGACAGAGAAGATGCCTTGGCATTTTGTGTTTATTTGCCATCAGTTACTTCCATATTAAATTGTTCCCTTTACAAGCTAGCATAATTTTTTCCTAAGTGCCTGCTGCTCCATCTAGTTGTGGAAAATGAAGCTCAGTTGTTTATGACCTGTACTGTACTTCATCACTAACCTTCACCAAATGTACATGTTCTGGAATGAGAATAAAGCTTCACCGGTGGCAGCACAGCATGAGGCAAAGCATAATGCGTATTACTGTGGTGCACCTGTGTTGGCTTTCCCTTGCTTATTTGGGATGAAAAGTACGCTTTATTAGCAGGCAAATAGGTAAAGCTTAAGAGGCCAATCTTCTCTGCTTGGCATATGGGGCTCCCATTAACATTAGTGAGTAAAATGGATATATTTTGACAAGAGAGCAGGGACTTAAGGGAACAGGTAAGTGAAGAAACAAGATGACATTTTCATAGTCACTTTTCTGACCAAAACTGAATGTTTTGGGTCTCTACATGTAAAGAGTACATAACGTGTTTTTGTGACTTAGTAATTGTCAAAAACCTAGTGAGAAAACCAGGTCTAGTCTTTACCTTGAGAGAACAATGTGCGAACTTCTCCCCAGGCTGTGCTTAGGTCTGTCCTCAGTTAAACACCTCTTTGATGCCTTTCCCACATTCATAACAATTATCTTCTTGTTTCCATCTTCCCTGTGGAAAATATTAATTAAAAATTCCTTAAGTAAGACTTGTTGCTATCTAGATATCTCAGAATTTTTTTGCACCTTTTAAAGGCTGTAGATGCATGAAAGAAGGTGGTGGGGGCAGGATGAAGATCACAGATTTTCCTCTGGTGATGCACAGAGGTGTTGTGGCTCTGTGATCTCCAGCAGCCCTTTGAGTCACAGCCCATGTGCAGACCAGACCTGCTGTTGGGATGGATGCTCTGTGAGATCAGCCTCTCCCTGAAATGACAAAGGTGGTGTTTCCCCAGTGTTTACTTTAGGCAAAGACAATTCTCTGGATGCCCTTCTTCACGTGTACAATGTATCTATCTTCCCAGTTTCTCACAGAGAGTTGGATGCTGAATTTTTAACTTGACTGGATAAGGCAACTACTTAGAAGAAATGAGAGATCAGCTGAGGAGGCTTCTAAACTAGGTTTGCTGGGAAGCCTCAGGCATATTCTGGCTTTTCAGGATGCAGCAGTAGCCAAGAACATTTATTCCCATTTCCACTTGGCAAAGAAGATTTTTTTTTCTTCTCTTTTCTTTCAGCTATGGGCTTCATTGCAATTACTTTTTTTCTGTCTTTCCAAAATCAAATTACTGAAATGCTACTTTTTGGTTGTCCTTAACTAATACCCTGAGTGTCCATTTAAAACAGCTAGACACAGGTACGATGTATAACAGCTTTTTGGTTCGGTGGCAAAACTGAATCCAGCCCAGATAAACCTGAATCAGGCAGTTTAATAAGTTTTTTACAAAATTTAGAAAAAGTTATTTATATTCTACATGCAAAGATAACAAGCTTAAATATTTCATGATTTCTTTCCCAATTTTTTAGTAGGTATTTTTTTCAATCACAACACATTTTCATTTCTTAGTGGTAAAGCTATTTTTAGAAAAAAACTCCCTTTGGAATCTCACTTTTAATATAGTAAAAACTGTTTTAACATTTAAAAAATAAAAAATAAAAAAAATAAAATTCCCTTCCACCTTTTCAGCCAAAGCTCTGTCCTGTACTGAGCACAGTGCCAGGAACTTTCCTCTGTGCCTCAGTGTGTGAGTGACAGCAGCCCGGCAGGGGCTGCAGGGGCCTGGAGATGGTGGGTGGTACCAGACACCTCTGTGACCAGGGCAGTGGTACAGCTGTGCTCCACAGACTGCCTCAACTGAGTTCTGATATTTTCCAGCATCATCTCAATGTGCTGCATTTGTGCCTATGAAGCTCTTGTGATTACAGTCTAGTCAGGGCATGATAAAAGGAGAAGACCCAACCTTCCTGCTGCCCAGCTGTTTCATGGAACTTCTTGTTAAATTCAAAACCTGGTTATTTTTCTAGTGTTTCTGCTGGGGAGATGGCTTCCTGACACATTTGAGATCTTTTGTCACCTGGAAAACAACTGTCCACCTCAGTGGAAACACTGAGCCTATTTAGTTGACGTTTTAATTTTTGTTGGATTTATAATTGTGGTCATGTGTCAAGAGGTCAGTTTAGATAGCTTGGTAAGCTGGAAAAGCTAGCAACAAATCGAATCAAGTGAATATCCTTTCATTTCAACGTTTTTTTCTCTCCTTGTTTCAAGCCCAGAAGGAGGCCTTAAAGTTGATGAGAAGATAAATTCAATTATACTTAAAGCTAACTTTGGCTCTTAGCTCTCATACTACCTTTCCCCATCTTTGCCATCCATCCTACTGCAATCGTTTAGATTTGCCCCAATAGTAGTTTGCCTATTAGCTTTGCTAATGAATTTACTACTGCAGAAGACCACTTGCAAGGCTGTCCTAAACCTAATGAATGTAATTATTTAGCACAAAACCAGGGCAGCATCTTTTTCTCTCTTGACAAGAATAATTCTTTATTCTCTCATTAGCTATGTGCTTTGGTCTCAGTAAACTAGTTATTGACCTGCTCATTTAAGGAGCTTCACTCTAAATGCTTCTTCCCTTATTTAACTCAGACAAGTTCCTCTAATTTCCCCTCACCATGCAATGCTAGCCCGTAAAATGTAACCATTGTTCATTTGTTGTGAAGAGAGCTGGAAGACAGGAAGCTATTCTTAGATGGATGCTCAGCCTCCTGAGCCCTGCTTGCTTGTCCCTGGTTATAATGGATACAAAACTGTATGGGGCTTAGTAGACATCATGTAAACTCTATAGGAAATCTGAGCCAATGAATCATGGAGACAGACCCCCACTGAGCATTGTGTGTCTGAATAGACTGCAAATAGATAGAAAAGCAGCTTAAAGCAAGTGGCTTTCATATGACAAGAATGCATAAATTAGAAATGAATTGGGAGTATCTGTTGTTTTAAAGCAGTTGGATTTTTACTTTCTTTATAATTTTCCTCTTATAAGAAACCACTAATTACTCAGACTACACCAAAGACTGATGCAGAGTTTTTGCATGTGTGTGTGTTTTGTTGCTCTTTAAGCCTTCTCTACTGGATTGTGCTGGCTCAGCCTGGCAGTGCCATCCCATGCTGCCTCCCCAGCATCTGTGCAGCTACCCCATCCCGTCTAGCAGTGTCTGTTGGGGCATCATGGGAGACTCCCACCTGGAGCATGACATAGATCCCTGCAGAAATCAGGAATCCAGTGGTGTCAGGTCTGTAGAGGTGCAGCCCCAGCCAGGAGCACAGCACCAGCTGAACTGGGGTTATCCCTTGGCAGAGCTGGCAGCCTCTCATCTCACCCTTGCAGTAGTCAGCACTGAGCAGCAGTCAGTTGCTTCCTGTTCTCCTTGAGCCACTAGGTACTTAGGATTCCCCTCAGGTGGCCCCTGACCATCAGTGAATGGAAGCACATGGCATTTCCAGGCAGGTTTCTCCCAAAATCAGCTGTTGCCTGACCAATGGGGTCATCCCAGGAGCACCAAGGTACAGAGCCTGTTTGGTCTGAATCCCATCTGTCCTAAGTCAAAGGGTGGGCTGTAGGTAGAGAGGCTCAGATCCAAGGGCCACGTAAGGAAAGCAAAGATGAGGAGAGTGCAAGTCTGGCGGTTCTGGTACAAGCTCACCTGCCAGCTGGGGAAGGGACATGTCGCTTGGAGATAGAGCCATGGCTATGGCTGCTCTCATGCCTCCTGCATGTGCTGAGCTGGTCTCACAGACATGCTTATGGTGCTCTCAGGTCTCAGAGAGCAGCACCAGGTGTCTGCAGGAGGAGTGCTGCTGCTGGCACCCACTGTGGCCTCAGCAGCAGCAGAAGTCATCTTTCCTCTGGGGCAGCTGATGTGATGGTGGTCCAGGAGCTGGGGGGTTCAAGGGCTGGCAAATGGGGCTCTGTGCAGTGGCTGACTGCCATTTTGTTGCTTGCTTTTTGATTGTTTTCTGGCTTTTTTTCTGTGCCTTTTTGTTTACTTTACAATTTTCTAAAATGAAATATCCTGTCTCTAATTGTTCACAGATTGTGATAATAGGCTGCAGGCAGATGGCCCATAGTTTGTGGTCCAGCAATCATATGAGAGAGACAGCAGCCCTCAGTTGTGTTTATAAATACTGGTGCTGAAGTGTCGCTGTTTCTTGTGGCCCAGTATGGGCTGCATTCCCTCCTGCTGTAATGATCTGGGTTTCTCACTGTGCCCCTTATGCCAGAGGCCCACACGAGATCCCTGGCTATCTATAATCTGGGTGGCCTCTGCTGGGGCTCCAGATGGGCCCTGGGGCAGCACCACTTTGTCCAGGGAAGCAAAGAGGTCTTTGCAGGTGGGAGGAAGGTGACACCTGAGGGACCTGACTAAAGACAGAGGGGAGGAGAACAGGCAGAACAGCTGAGAGACCCAGCCTGGGGGTCTGATGCCCTACAGTGAGGGCAGGTTGGAAATGAAGGGGCTTTGCCCGTGGACAGCCTGTCAGACTCTGAGTCCCAGGGACACATCTCCTCACCCAGCGCTTTTGCTGATGGTATTTCAAAAGCCAGTGCCAGGAGTGCCCCATCAGAAAGGAAGTTCAGCTTCTTGTGAAGCAGCTGTTCCCTGTGGGCTGGGGAGCTGCTCCAGGGCAGCAGGTGGGGGCATGAACCACCCTGTGTATATGTCTGGGGCTGTGGTGGGTCTGTCTTGTGACAACCGCAACAAATCTATGGAAATGTGGCTTGTGCAGCATAATGTAAAAAACCATCAGGTTTTGTATTAGAAGTGAATATAAATTACAGCTTACACACTGCAGAAAGTCAGTGCAAGGCATTTTACAAGGGCACGATAAGACAAGGTGTAATTGCTTTAAACTGAAAGAAGGTAGGTTTAGATCAGGTGTCAGGAGGAAATTCTTTACTGGGAGGTTGGTGAGACACTAGAACAGGTTGCCCAGGGAAGCTGTGGATGCCCCATGCACAGAAGTGTTCAAAGCCATGTTGAACAGGACCTTGAGCAACCCAGTCTAGTGCAAGGTTCTCTGCCCACTGCAGGGGCATTGGAACTAAATGACCTTTAGGATGCTTTCCAACCCAAGCCAATCTATGATTCTGTGGTTTATATTTAAAAAGGGAAGATAAGGCACTGTTTTTTACCTCAAAGTTATCCTTAAAATTCTAGTATTTTAAATAATAAAGCTTTTAGCCAAGTATTTGATATGAGGCAGCTTACTTTCAAGACGTTTTCTTCCATTTCTCCTAGGTAGATTAAAAAAAGAAAAGCTCTATTTTAAGCCAGCATTTGTCTGTTTGAATGTAATTGTGCTGCAAAAACTTAGCAATAAACACCTTCACCTTAGGGAAAGGTTAACAGTTTCATTGCATTTTTATGTTTAAATAATGATGCTTTAATGTATCTTTTTCCTGACTGTAATTCCAGCTGTCGTTGTAAGAGTAACTTGTCAGTGTATGAGTTCTCAGATAAAAATTCGAGAAATTATGAAAGTCAGTGGAGAGCAGGACAAGGTGGCATGACTAAAAAGTATTGTTCAGAACAGTCTTAAGCCTGAGTTTTAGAAGGCTGCGTATCCTAATTCTGTTCAAAACTGTTTAATCAGAGGTTCTATGGGGCCTATTGGTGTGTGTGATTGCAGGAGCAGGTCTCAGTTCCCACGGAGCTGCCCAGCATTGTGTGGCTCTGCAAAAGATGGGAGATGTGCAAATGTAAAAATGGTGTGAGAATTACTAACTGGTCCCTGATGCCCTGCAGTACCTGAAAATACTCTTCTTTGGGTCTTCTTGGGGGACAATGCAGGGAGTTCTCATTTTTTCTTGACTTCTTGCATCCTGAAAGGCAGAATTACTTTTGAATGGCTGCATTTTTCTATTGGCCCCAAGTGTCACTTGTAATGGCAGTAGCTGGCAGGAATGTAAAATGTTTGGAACACAAACCCTTCTCAGTCCTCAGCAGAGGGAGTGTAGTCCTGTGGCATCACGTTTTTCCAATTGGTCAGTACATTTCTACATTTCTGGTAGCTGTTCTTTGCAAATCCTCATTAGTTATTTCATGTGAAACATCGGTAAGCAATAAAACCAGCGTGATTGCAGTCACTTAATTCTACAAAGCTCTTTCTATTTCTTAACAGTCACTGTTTTTCTATGAAAAACTGTTTGGCACTGAAATATTAGACTGTAAATTGCAAGAGGAAGACTAATATATCTTCTATCTTGTCAAGTTTTCTCATTATATCACTAGCACTGAGGCCTAAAGCTTAGCTTGTTTTTTGAGGTTTTATATAACTCACAGAAGCTTTGATTTGATGCACACAATTGTATTATCCCTCTTCTACTTCCTGACTGGTCTTCAATGCAGGTTTGGTTAGATTTATTTAACTGCATGTTAGCAGAATCAACTGTGTATCAAGTGATTGCCTTTAATATAGTTACAACACTTCCACAATTAAATAATTGCTAAAATAAGAAGTAGGGCAAAACATGATGAGCACATGTAAGGAAACAGTGCTGAGTTATGAGTTCTGCCTGAGAAGACAGCAATGCATAAAGGGATTCCCCAAGATTTATATTTGAAAATGTGAACACAAAAGATGAAGGGTTTAGCATCATTTTTACTTTTAGAGGGAATGTCCTTTGGAGGGTTAAGGTGCAAGCTGTTTCTTCATCTCTAGCAGTGGGCTTTGCCTCCCACCCACTAAGAGAAGAAAGTGCCCTGCGACACTGTGTGGACCTTTGGTGAAGTTACCTTTTTTAGTTGCTCTTCAGGAAGCCTTTTCTTGTTCCGGCTTGTGAGACTCTCAGGTAGTCTTGTCAGAGCTGTTATTTCCAGCCTCATTGTCCACTTGTGGTATGTTACCTGAGTGCAGTAACTTACCACAGGTCCCCCTCCCTGTGCAGTGGGGAACATGTGCCCCCCATCACAGAGACCTTACTGTTTAGCAGAAAGTAGAAAGGGAGACAAAAAGCCCTATCATAACAAAGGCTCGTGCTGTGCGTGATAACCTTGAGTCCATGATTTATTTTCTTCTCTGCAAATACATATTTGTAGCTAAAACTATCCTTTCAAGCTTTTCTCATGAGACTGATAATTTCTTGGCATTTCAAGAGAAGGGGGTCACTGGTGTTCAGAGGAGCAGCTGAAGTAGCAGCATTATACAAAGCATAAACACTTTCAGAGTCAGTAAATGAAAGCGATGTACTTTGCTCCAATACTCATCAAACAGAAAGAAGAATCTGTCTCAGCATGCTGTAGGATGATCATTAATTTTTAATAGTGTTAATGTTTATTAGTGACAGATGATTGACTTTAAGTGCCTTATGAATAATAAATAAATGATGTGGATTTTGGGCATCTGCCTTAGATTTGTATGCAAAGCCAGTGGGACTAACCTTCACAGTTTGAAAGGAGTGTAGCTTCAATTCCTCAATGTATGCTGCAACACCGACCGTAAGACTTCTTGGGCTTTATCTCTGATAAACCTGGCAGGCCTTTCTGTGCCCTTTCTTAGGGCACCATGACTATTTAGGGGCTTCAGGCTGGGAGGGGAGCTCACTGCAGCTCTTTTGGCTAGGGCAGAACTGCTGGAAGGTGCATTATTCACTCTGAGGCTCCACTGGATTTCATAACACTTAAACACCTGTGTCCATCAAACAGAACGCACAAAATCGCAGCTAGAGCTGCTCTTGACTTTGTAATTTCATTGACTGACAGTTTAATATCTATTTATTTTCACATCTGACTCTGGTATAGACAGGCTGGCATCCTGAATGTCAGGATATTATGCTGACAACTGTGTTTTTTCATTACTGTAGGAAAAAAAAAAAGGATTCTTCATAAGTAAAGAGGTTCTTTTCAGGCTCAGCAACTGTAATAAAGACCAAATTATACTTTATATAAATTTGGTAGTAACAAGTGATAGGTTATGTGTACATATTTATATAGGAACAAGGGCACACAGTTTTCAACTTTCTGGTAATCTGTCTCTTCCATCCTGTGAAATGCCATGTAATCATATTGTTTAAATAGCTGGAACAACTGCCTTTACCACAGGCTCTCATAAGCAGCATGATCTTTGCTTAAATTAGATATTTAAAATTGCTCTCTTATTTTGATCCAGTTTTGCTTGCTTTCTAAACAGAAACAAGTGGCTTATCCCATCTAAATTCTACATATTTGAAATTATTTAAGAGTATGCTTTGAGAAAGAAGAAATGTGTGTGTTCTGGTGCTGATGTTGTGATGTCTGTGCTGATGTTTAGAGAAGGAAGGGTAAACCTGCTTTCATATTGGGCACTGGCCAAATAGCTGATGACTCTGTAATAATGTTCTCCAGATGTTAGGCAGTTAAACCAGACCAAAATGCTGTTGCTAACTTATTGTTATTCAGCATTTACTATATAAACAGAAAATTTGTATTTAATTCCACTTTAGTTCAATGGATTGTGATTAATATTGTAATTACCCCAATTCAGAGAACTTTTTAGACCAGACTCTTCTGGGTTTTCTCAGAGCATAGCACACCATACATCAGCCCTAATTATATGGTGTATCTGACTGGGATCTGCCCTGTAATCACATGCCCTAGTGTTCCCTGAACTACTGGGTGTTGTGTCAGCAAGGAGGAGATACAACTGCACTCTGTAAAACATTTCAAGACACTGAAATTAAATTGCATCTTATCTGGGAAAAAAGAAAAAAGAATTGCTCTCAATACTCACAGCTGTTAGCTGGTCATCAGGTGACAGGAAATCATCTGAACTTGTCTGATTTCTCAGGAGTCATAGTGTTAAATACTTCCATTAACAAAACACCTTGCTTATGATTTTTAAAGATTTTTTATTCTGCCTGAGTGCCTTATCTCTGCACTTTCAGGCTGTTTCAGGTGTAGTCAGAGCATCACAGTGTTGCACACATGTAGCCAGGGTACGTGGCACTCTGCTGACAGGATATAGTGCATCCCAGGCTCTTTTGGGTGTGCAGGTACTCCCACAGTAGTGCCCCGTACTCCACCACGTCAGGCCTCCCTCACCCAGCCCCGGTTTGGTCCATGCACCCATCTTCAGCCTGGCCTGCTGCTCTTGAGCACAGGTAGAAATCTAGGCTGGGCTGGCTTTAAGGGTGGAAATCTAGGCTACTCCTGTTGCTGGAGAGACATCAGTGCCCACCAGTGGGTTTCTGCATTTCACTCCCATAAATCATAGCACAGCTTGCACACTTGGAGAGCCTTTGGTGTCACACATCCCTTCAGGAACCTGCTGGAGGTGACAGCACACCTTGCTTTTCCCCACTGTGCACCTGGGACTGGTCATCTCACTGCTCTTAGACACTTCAAAATCCTCAAAAATCAGTCCTCTGGCACATGTTGGGTGCTTTGCTGCTGCCACACTGCACAAATACAGATGCACAGAGACCCACCTTGGTGGTCAAAGGTAAAGAGAATATAGCGTTTGTACCTTTGGAGTATATAACCGTCAGGGTCAGATTTTGCATGACAAAAGCAAAACCGATTTCTGTGCAGCCAATCAAAGGGGCAATATTTTAAGCCCTGGTAAGGGCTTTGTGCTCTGCTTCAATTTACAGCAATGTCAAGAGTATACCAAGGACAAATGGGAATCATGCGTGATCATAATGTTCCTATTTATATACACATAAAATAGAACAGGCTTTTAAAAGCTAATACAATTTTCTATTATAATGATAACCTTAATAACAATATGGTTTCACCACAAAGATATAAACAAATATAATAGAAATTGAGATAATGCTATAAAATGGATGCATTATTTTTGGAATTTGAAGGACACCTGCCAGAAAACATTTACCAACTTGTAACAAACACCAAATTAAATACAACTTACCTTCTGCTGTTGCCTAGTTATGGCATATTTACTGTGCAGTTTTCTTATCACTCTGGATTTTAAGATAATTAGTTGTTTTTTAGTGCATAATATCAGACCTAGAATATACGAGGACTCGCTAAACAAGTACTGAAATAAGAAAAGAGATAAGACTCTTTTTTACTTCATTGGAAGATGTGAAACTGATAAATAATGTGTGTTTCTACAGTGGAGCCCTACATGAGCTAGATATGCTATGATTATCTCAAGCATTTTATTGAAGTCTTCTGTTTAGATTTTGCATGTACTTTGCTGCTAGCTCAATTGAAATGAACCACAGTATCAAAGTAAAAATTAAGTTTGTCTCCTTTAATTGCCAATGTTAAAAATATTGTGAATGAAGGAAGAGGTCACCAAAACTCATCCTATGAACATCGTATCCATGTATCTAGAATGTGTTTTTAGAAAATATTACAGATTTTATTTATAAAATTAGTCTTTTTCCTCTTATAAGTTGTCCCTTCTATCTTTGCTTCTTTTGGTGAAATCACAGAATACTAAAATTCTCATAAGACATTGGTTTTCTTCGTAGCTTCCATTTTAGTTCTTTACTGATTGTGTATGTATTCCTTTAATCATTTAGTAGTCTTTTGTCCCATTAATGGCCACTGCTTCCTCTTGCATTATGAAATACCATAACCATGAATGCCAAAGTGGATTGCTGGATGGTGTTTCCTATCATGTGTTACTTTACCATGTCTTTACTTATCCACATTCTTGGCACAATGGCAATCTGCTGATTTTCTCTCCTCTTGGCACTGAAGGATGTCCAGGAAAAAGGACCCATCTCCCACCAGATCCTGAGGTAGCTGAGTAATAACAGGTTGTTACCAGAGGAGGAAGGTCCCTGGAGTGGAAAATGCAGGGTAAGAAAATGAAGAATTTAAAAAAATCAAGGATGGCTTACGTCTTTGTTGTTGCTGGGTTGTCTGTTCTGTTCGGTTTAAGGGTGTCAGAACTTCCTCTTATGGGTGACAGGAGCAAGAAGGAATGATAAATGTTTGTTTCTTTTTTTCTCAAGCATGGTTTATGGTTCCAAATACATTTGGAGATGGGCTTGGAGTTTGTGGCAGAGGAGGGAGGACCTGGAGGCCAGAAATGTCTCACCAGTGTAGGAAAATTGGGAGCATGGCTCTGCAAAGAGCTGGAAGGGGAGGAGTGCTGAGCTGCTGTGTCTGCTGGGGATCTGGGGCAGCAAGTGGGGTGTCAGAGCACAAGGCTGGGGCAGCAGCCAGGGCTCCAGCACACCAAGGCACAGTGTTGCCCTGAGCAGTGGCCTGCTTGTGCCACTGGGATATGGTTGCAACATAGGCAGAATCAATACATCTACCTTTACTTGCCTTTACTTGAGTCCCACTGCCTTTCTCTCCCAATAAAGTGTGGGTTATTTTCTGGTGCTCCCAGCTGTCTTGATTTCACAAATTATCAGGGCAACATTTCATAGATGTTTTCATTATTATAGAGAACACAGATATGTAAAATGTCAGTCTGAATGCTTCCTTTGCCTGTATGATGCAGGTTTAAATCTTGAGCAGGGCATGTGATTTCAACCTGCCTTGAGCATAATAAGGAAGTAAGTACTCAGCTATTGAGAAAGGTCCTAATATCATTACAGATCGCCTGAATGTCCAGGCAACATCTGCCTACAATTTGAAATGGTTTTAAAATACTTGGGGGAAAAAAAATCAACCAAAACCTCACATTCAAGTCACATGGGAAAAATACGAGTTATCATAAAAAAGTGTTATGAGATAATTCTAAATGTCAGTTTAGCATATTTTAGCCTATTGGATCTTTATATAGAGTTGAATAACATCTTTCATGAAGTAAATGTCTTTTTGGTAAACTGAAAGGGACAATAATATTTAAAGGTCAGTTAACATGGAGAGTTGGCTCTAGTTATTATTATTAAAGATCCAGCTGCATTACCTTTATACAACATTACCCCACAAATCCTTATTAAAACTGCAAAAGCAAACCACATCTTTCCTTTTTTCCCCTCCCCACCCCTCCTTCCTGCCACGATCCTTGAGATCCTTGATTCTGCCTTCTCTTTATATGTAAAAATTTCTCTAGTGAATAGCACTGGATGATCCTCACCCTGCTTCTGCCACGCTGCATCCAAAAGAGTCATACATTATAGTTGCTGTCAGTGCTGCCAACCAGAAAAAACCCTCTCATTTCTACATTACATTTCAGCCTCCCACGTACGACATGAGCTACCCTGCAAACAATTGTTTAATAGTTTTCAGCTGCTTAGGAAATGGTAGTTGATTTCAAAGGGGTTTTTATTCAGGAAGAAGTTGCAGTAGTGTGTTGTGTGACTGCTACTGCGTTTAATTGGAAGCAGGCAGGCTGTCTGTCTGCCCATCGCACTGCCCACCCAGCCATGACCAACTGCTATTAATAGGCTGCACAATGAGATGGTTCATTTATGCACAAGCATAAATGAAAACTCTCCTGGGGGGATTCTGTGTGTCTCCAAGGGCTGGGGGCTTGGGGAGCTGTGCTGCAGGCTGGCAGCACGGGGTGGGCACAGGGCTCTGTGCCCCTACATGCCATGAGGCGACTGTCCTGGGGGTATGGCTGGGGGCTTCTTCCCACAGCCCACTGCCAGTGCTCAGGCTGTGTTCTGCTTGGGTGGGTCTCCTCTGTCTCCTAGTCACTACTCACTGCAGTGAGCTGTGAGGCAAAACTGGTGCATGGGATGGAAGAGTTTGCTCTGTGTTTATGTCTGCATCCGGACACTTCTCTGGGCTGTGCTCGCAGCCCTTTTGTTGCCAAGATGGCCTTGAACAAAGAGAAAGTTAGCTGGTTTTGCTGAGGATCCCCGAGGGGAAGTTGCTGCCAGGGTTTGGTGCTGCAGAGGAGGGTGTTGGCATGAGTGAGGCAGCTGGCCAGAAAATGAAACAGAAGTGGAAAAGCAATGACCAAAATAAGGAGGTGGGACCATTTTTTCTTTTTTCACAGTACTGGATGTAGAGAAACCCAAGTGATTTGGGAGCCCTTTCAGACAAGGTGGACATAGAGCAGGGTTGGGGCAGGCTGTTACCCTGCTCCTGGGCATGCAGAGGATGAGCAGGGACAGGATGTGCCAGGCCCTGTTCCTGATAGGCAATTTAGATGCAAGCCTCATACCTTAACACATAGAGAGAGTTTAGGTAAAGACATGTGCACTGTGCTGTGTCTGATGGTGGCAGTGTGTGGGGCAGCCTGGTGGCCCTTCCCTTCAGAAATGGAGATGTGTGCCCAGAAACAACAAAGGACAATTGCACAATGTTCAGTTCAGAGTATTTCTCTGAGCTGAACAACCCTATTGAATCCAATATGCAGTTTGTGAAATGGCTTCCATGGAGAGACTGCAAAAGCTGAGTGTCAGATTTTTTATCCTAAGAAACCTCAAAAAAAAAGTGCCACAGTTTCTAATTTCCCAGGAGCAGAAATGTGATGTTGTACAAACAGAATGGTTTGCTGAAAGCTGTGGCTTTGATGTGACAAACCCATGTGTTACCTAATGTCTTGCTACTGCTCACATGAACATGAGGATTTGAATGATAGTGCACTCATGACCAGGGATTCCAGGGACAGCTGTTGATCAAGGCAGATCACCACTTTGCCTGTAAAATGTTTGTCCAGAATCAGGACAGGTCCTTGGATACAAGTTAGTTACCCAAATTACCTGATGGTGGCATCAGTAAAATCACCTGCTTGGAAAAGGACCCGTAGACCTAGAGTGACTGCTTTCATACAACGTTGTCCAGCAGCTGATCGTGGCTTTTGGAGAGGGATGAGGACTTGAGAGCTTCTGGGCATCTCCTCTGCTTCAGCAGGTGCCTTGCTTCCCCAGGAACTGCCTTCACATCAGAGATTAGTCTGAAAGGTTTGATCTCCTGGACATGCCAGCTTTTGAAGATCAGATGAGCATAGACAAAGCTCAGCCACACACAGGCCACTGTCTGGGCCACACAGGTCGTTCAGTGCTCGAGCTGCTAATACCTGTGCTGTGCCATCTCCAGCTCTGCTCCTCCCAGCACTGCACAGCAGCCAGTTCTAGCCCGAGCACGTGCTGCTGTTAGGGCAGCCAGGCTAGCCACAGGCATGCAGGTAACAACAGCACAGGCTGGGCAGGGGGAGGGCAGCTGTGTTGGGGAGTTATTTGCCCTTGGTTACTTTTTGCAACCCATTATGCTTGAGGCTGCAGAGATCCAGAACTAGCACTAGTGGCACACTGCAGAAATATCCCCTTTCCATAGCCATGGGAAGCTCCAGAGTGCCAAACTTTGTGATGCTATTCTAGTAAACAGTAAAAACATAGGGAAGCATTCGGCCTTCTGTTTTCCAGTGTCCTGGGCTCCTTCATAACCTCTACATTCACAGTTACACCCTTGTAAGAAAATGTGCCTTCCTGTTCATGTTTTGTTTTCAGAGCATCCTAACTTCCTTTCTTTCCTTGTTTCATTTCTGTATGAAAATCCAAACCCACACAAGCACTTAGTTCTCCCTGCTTCTGGTGTCCTTGGTTCCCTCTAAGTGAAAAGCTTTAAAAGGCTATTTTCCCAGCTTAGTATCCTCTCCCCTCTTGTGCTGGTTCACTGATGACCTCACTAGTCTAAATGCAGGCTGACGTTCCCCAGGAGCAGGAGAGCAGGACCACACTGCAGCTGTGGGGGTGAC
This sequence comes from Pseudopodoces humilis, assembly GCF_049639895.1. Classification (NCBI taxonomy): domain Eukaryota; kingdom Metazoa; phylum Chordata; class Aves; order Passeriformes; family Paridae; genus Pseudopodoces; species Pseudopodoces humilis. The sequence goes on along the minus strand of NC_142209.1, from coordinate 14,201,336 downwards.
AGAAGTGTTGCCTTTCCTTTTTGCTGCTATGTTGGCTTCCATGGTAGAATCTGCCTCGTTTTCTCCACGGCTGCTGCAGGCTGTGCAGGTTTGGTGCTGCAGAGCTGGGTGTCTGCAGAAGTGCTCCTGCCCCACCTTAGTGCCCTCACTCGCTTGGGGCCTGTGGCAGGGGGAGGTTTGGAGCTGGCCATAAGGGATGGACAGGGTGGGAAAGGTGGAGGTGGGACACATCTGCCTGCTGGGGAGCAAGGCTGGCCACTGCACAGCTCCCATAGCAGGAGGTTTGTGGTGGGGAAGGAGGTGGGGATACCATCTCTGGGTCTTGGAGGGCTTTTCTTCCTGAGGAAACACAGAAAGCTGAAAGATGATCCACCCGTCCTTTACCCCTCCAATAAACATTCTGCCCTGTGCCCTCTAGATGTGAGAAAGAAAATGTGATTAAAAAGGTAAAATGCTTTTATTTGTGAAATATTAGCTTTGTGTAATATGTATTCAAAAGCAGATACTCATTTAAAGGTTATATTTAATATAGCTCTGCTCCAGTTTTTCTTTTTTATTATTTTCTTATACATCTTTTCACTTTCTAAGGCAATGCTCCAGTGACTACTGCAATATAATAGCTGCTTTCTCTCTCAGTACACAATTTGACAGCATTTATTCTTTCCTTCAGTGAACATAATTACTTCACATATGGAACCTGTGATAGCCTACAGGCATCTGAGAGAAACCAGAATCATACAATCTGTCCCCTTTGTGAGCTTAATTTACATTCACAAGTGTCATTTTAATAGTGCTGGCAACATGTAGGATAAAAATTACAGGTCAGCTGCAGCATGTCACAGGGAACTGTGCTTAAGTCAATAACATGGTATTATTACATTCTGGATAATTTTACAAGGTAGATCTCACAGAAGGAATTTGACCCCTATTTCTTTAGTTTTCTGCCTTTTGGTTTCCTTCAGAAGGTAATTCACTTAGAAATGGATGTTGCAAAACTGCAAACATGTTGACAAAGAGGTTAGACTGTAGTAGGCATTTCCAAATCTGAAAGCAACACCTTTCCCTTGCTGTAACTTGTAACAGTGCTTAGAATTACCATGCTCTGGCATATTTGAAAATTTGCACCGTTAATTCTTGAAATTTGTTTCCCTGATCCATGTAATCAAAATACTAGAGGGGCATAGCCTTCTGCCTTCTCATTTCATACAGCTGACAGAAGTTTGAGCTTTCTGCAACTGATTATTTTTTAGCCAGCAAAAGCAGTCTCAGGCTAGGCATTTTACAGACATTTTGTACAAGAAAAATGGTGAGTGTCACAGAGACATGCTGTATACAGACCTATGTGCGATTCATGATTTAATTTATACATTTATAAGACCTGAAAATAATAGCTCATTTTTTATATGGGCATCTGTAATATAGATAAAGGTGCAGTAAATAATCTAGTAAACATCAGGTGATTTCTTTTAGTGAAAACTTGTTTTGGGATAGAGCACTCAATTCAAATATAAAATCAGTCTTAGTTACCATTACCGATTATTTTCTGTTTTTACAAACCCCATAATTTACTGCATTTTAAGCTTTCAAAGTTTGTTTAGGGCTTGTACATTTTTCCCATAGTACTATGACATTCAAAAAGTCCATGCATACACAGACAAGGCAAATCCAGCCCAAGGTGCTCCCCCTGCACACATACCCACATACATCCATTCCCTGAACCACGCAGCCATTTACTCCTCCTGCAATCTGCATCCTGCTCTTGCTGTTGTATTTTTACTCATTCGAGAAACTCAAGGGGGAAAACATCTTTTATCTAAGGATTCATTTTCATATCACTGACAGTGTTGGAATTTGAGTTTTTTGACTAAGCCCATGCATCAGCCCCACTCTCTTGCCTCTGCCCCCCGCCCCCAAAAGTGCCTTTTTTTCCTCTGATGAGGCTAGATAGAGCATACTTGAATCCACAGTAAAAAGCATGATAAGTATGATAAACTAACAGCAAGGAACTGGATGCATAAATACCTAGATATAGTGAAGATGCCCACTACTTGAAGACTTGTAACATAGCTGAGGATGAAGCAAAAATGCATATAAACCCCCCAAACAACTGAGATTAAATTCAGGAAAACTACAACTTGAGTACATCACACATTTTTGAGAGTGAAGGTAGCTAGGCACTGGAAAGAACTCCTTTTGAGACAGGTGGAATTCCTATCAGAACTTTGTGTTTTTCTAAAGGACGTGTCCCACTCAGCTGGTGATCTGATGTGGGAAGTCAATTTTTTTTCATTGTCCATGTTTAAGTCCACCCAGGCCTTAAATCTCCTAAAACACACAGCCAACCCCTGAAGTCTAATGTCAGCTTTTACTTGGTAAATATGTATTTGGGGCACTGGGAAATGTTTTTGTGTAAGGAAAGTGTCTATTAGTCATGTTCTTCAGAGTCTGGCCTAGGAAAGTGTTTGCATTTCACTCTTTACACTCAGATTGGGAGCCTCTGGTTCTGTTTCAAGCTCTCAGTTGCTGCAAGGGTGTAGGCTGGGAAACAAGAGCCACAAAGGGTAAGATGGAGGTGTTCATTCCACCTCTGGAGCTCTCCCACACACCCATCTTAGCATAAAAACTTCTGTCACTGAAACACATGACAACATATGTGAAAATATTAATATTTTATGTGCCTGATGACCTGTTGATAAAACTCTTTTACCAGTGGAATAATTGAAACATGACAAGTTTTGTTCTTTGTGAGAATCTTGTATGAGCTAGAGTTCAGTTGCAGAGAAGTCTCATTTATTTCACTGGTGATGTGCTGGAGTGTCTTGTCTGCCTCTCCTCAGCTTCTGTCTTCTCCCTTCACTGATATTAAGTTTACTATTTGCTTGATTAATGGTTGCCATATCTGGTTTTTCTGTTTTAGAGAAGGAAAAATAAAAGAAGAAAAAAAGTGTTTAAAGGGGAGACTATGCAGACAGAAGCAACCTGGGTGCAAGGCCCTGCCTATGAATGGGGATTACTTCTGCTTCCTGAAAGGTAAGGGTCACAATCAAGTTTTTGGCCTGATATCCTCTTTTCACAATTGTAGAAGGCATTTGTGCTGATAACTTTTGTGAGAAGAGGCTGAACATGCAGTAGATGAATTCTGTTCTTGGGCCTAGACCTTGAGCCTTTCTCTTTGTCAGTTTGTGGTACTGGGCTCTAGAAGTCCTTTTTCTGTCACCTCGAGTGGATGTTTATTGGTGAGAAAACTTATCTTAAGAGCTGTTAAGGTTTCATCAACATAGTTTGGAAAAAGGTTTTGTGTTTCATCACCAATGCTTTTGAACAAAAGTAAAGTCTTTGTGGTTTGTTTTCAGGGAAGTTGCCAGGCAACTGGAAGGTTATAGTTTGTAGTCATACCCGGTGGCTTGTGGACACAATCAGTTGGTTTTGCTTTGCAAAGTAAAATAAGAAATTATTATGGTGAGATTGCCCAAAATGGAGTTTTTCCCATATTAGGGAGCAGGTCTGTGCTTGGCTGGGATGATGGTGCATGGTCGTGCTGCCTGGTGGCAGCCGGGGCTCCCCCTGTGTGCTGCGGGCAGTACACAGTGCCGCAGTTCAGCCCCTCTGCCCCGGTGTGCAGCAGCAGCAGCACAATGATGATCCAGCAGGAGCCTGGATTAGTGCAGACAGTCCTTCATATTATATTTTCCCAGTGATGGGTAAAGGAGCAAATCTACAGATTGCATGTGTGCTGTTTTAATTTACCACTTAGAGGATGAAGCAGAACAGAGTCTGTGGTTAATACGAATTCTAAAAAGATAATGAGATGTTTTTCCTCCCAGGCTGGCATACAATCTTATTTTCTTTACTCCTCCTCCTCCTCCTCCAAAAAAAAAAAAAACCCTACCAAGCTCTTGTCTCCTATTTGTTCATAAATACAGTATCAAACACCTCCTCTGTGCCTCTGATGTATGCTCAAAGCTGTGTGCCACTGTGTTGATTCATCTGGAGGATGCCCGGCGTGTGAGTGGCTTGGCACAGTATGGTACAGGAGAGGAATCTGATAGTGAGAAAGACAGAGGCAACAGCATAATTATGAAGGATTTCTTCCCCTCATACTGCTTCTTGTTATTTATTCTTCTCTCCATGTTTCCCCTGGTTATTTCTCTTCCTGAAATGAAAATAACCTGGCAAGAAAACAATGTTTCCACTCCCATCATTTTTAGGCAAGGAACACCAGGCATGTTTTTTTTTAGCGTTGCTAACTGACGGATGATTATTCACCAATATTTTTTGTTGAAGCAAGCAGGCTTGTTAACTGTGGTGACATTTTTAGTGATGCTATGATATCCCAGTGTCATTGTTGCTTGATTTATCAGTGTCTAAAGGATTATTTTGTTGAAAAACTTACCATGGATCTTGTGTTTAAGGCTGACTTTATACGCGTATGACTCCAAGTGTGTGAATTTGTATGAAAATAAGGAACAGAACTGTTAAGATGCTTCTTCTGTTTTGGGCTTTTGGCTCTGTGTCATAAAATACAAACTGGAGCCTTGAAATTCCATGCTTTAAAATGGCATACTTAAACTGAGAAATACTGTAATTGAGATCAGCTCACCCACAGCCATCCTACAGTTTGCATCTATTTACTCCCCATCGTCTCCAAATTCCTGACTCACCTTCTCTTATTCCTGTATTTCTACAGGACTGTTACTTGAAACCTCTGCCCCCTCCAGCTACAGACACAGGCTATCCTTGCCCTCCCCAACCTGTTCAGCACCACCTGCTAACCAGGCACACGTGGATGCACTGCTGAGTCTCTGGCTTCTGCACATGGGTCTTTGAAGGGTTACAGCCAGTGTGGCCAGAGGAGTGGGAGGACAGTCACATTGGGGAGTCTGTGGGGTCACTCTGACTAGGAAGGGGTGAGGATAAGTAGGGATCCCATTCCCTTGAAGAGAGAACACTTGGTGAGAAATCCCTTGGAGCAAAGCATTGTTGAAGAGTTGGGGATGAGAAGCCCAGGAGCATTTCTCTGCTCAACATTTCTTGCACAGGAATGCAAGGGTGCAAGTCTGTGAGCACAGCTTGGTGCAGCCCTGGCAGCTGGAGTCTGAAGCAGTAGGGAGGATAATGTGAACGCTGGGTATCTGCTTGGAGATGCAGCAGCCACAGACGGTTTGAAAAAACAGAAATTCAAAATTGAAAAGATGCGACCTTGATGCTTTTTAAACTCAGTGACAGCGAATGTGCTTAGATTTCCTGGGAAAAAGAAGCTATTGGAAATTCTGTGTAAATATATGAAAGTCAAAGGAGGTAAAACTTTTTCCTAATTAGGATGATTAAAAAGAAAAGCAGTCTGCGAGTTGAATGTCAGACACAGAGCTCCTTTGCTATAGCAGGAGCAGATTTATTCATGGAGTGATGTGTCCTGTTCCTTTTCTGTTCTCTGGCACCCTGGTTGCTCTGCCTGGGAGAAACCTCTGCACTCCAGGCTGTGTAGTCCAGCTTGGGTTGTACAACATCACTGGTCAAGACTCTGACATTTCTTGTTCTTCCTTCCCCTCTTCCTCCCTCCTAATTTTAAACTGACAAAAACACATGGTTCTCTCAGTCTAACTGTGGCTCAGCTCACCCATTATCTCCAGTTCCCCCAAAACTTTCTGGGAATTTCAGGAGTTTTCCAGCTTTCTGAAGCAGGTCCACAGGGTTTGCTGCATTAAATCCAGACCACAATGTTAAAGTTACATAGATAGAAGGGACAAATACGCCAATTCTGGATAAGCCTGCAAAATCAGATCAGCTGGCAAAAAATTGTTTTGTCCTGAAGAGAGGTGGCAGAAAGGGAAGGCAGAGCACATTTTAGGGCCACTAGGGAGCCCTTTATATGGGTTCTGGCCATTTAGTCTTCAATAAAACATGAATGCTTACCATAGCAACCACATCAGCCCCCTTTGAGAGAGCCACTGCTTGAATAAACATGGGGGTTCACTGAAGAAAGCCTGACAAACACATGAAGACCTTTTACAGTGCTGTACAAGAAAACAATCTCACTTGAAGAAGCAGACATGTTTTCCCAGGAAGCATGTAAGAGGTAACGCAGTATGCTGCTAGCTTTCCCTGCCTCTGCTACGTGCCTGCTCCTGGCAATTGCTGTTATTGGGGTGGTGCAGGGTGGGACAGTAATGGCAAGGGGTGGGCAACCCCCACAGCCCTGCTACCTGCACTGCTGGGAGGGCTCGCTGCCCAGAATATTTTGGTTCCTTGCCCATTAAAGGTTCTTCCTAAGTCCACACATGCATATTGAGTCACTATTTTTCTGAAACCTTATGCCTAATAGGTACTTTCCTGAAGTGTAGCCTTTTGCTTTAATCCCTGCTTAATCTTACAGAAAGATGCAAACAATTTTGTAACACCTCTGCCTTGGGAAGTCTCAGGGATGTTCAAAAAACTTTTCTATGGCTTTTCATTCATGTACCCCAAGAGCAGACTGGGATCCCTCCCCAGTCTGCAGGTTTGGATCTAGTATTAACTAGATCAGCCTTCTGGAAAGAGGATGCTTTGATCTGTAAAACTGGAGAGAAAATGTTTATCTGGGCAGTATTAGATTAGTCACAGATTAATTACAACTGTCAAGTATTATTCATCTGTAATAAGAGTGAATTCTTCACTCAAGATTCATAGCAAAATAACATTATTTTTCAAATAGAAGTAATTTAAATGGAAGTAAGACCTTCTAATACCACCATCTGTACAACTAAATTACTTTCAGAGTAATTAAATATGCATATCTGGGCTGTGTACTGTACTGATGAACCAAGTTTTATGGAAGCAATATGCTTAAAAATCCCTTAGGTATTAAAGATGAAGAACCCATGGCATTTTGCATTCATATAACCATGAATAAGAAAAAATATTTTTTCTGCTGCATAATTTTGGGGAATATATTTTTATTAACTTTTCCAGGTTAATTAATACTTTTGCCAAATAGCAAATACGATCATCATATTTATTAGTCTGACATTTCACAGGGACTTAAAGCTCTATAAGAAGTTTCAGCATTGTGTGTGTCTGAATTTATGATTGTGACACAGTCACTCATCTTCTGCAGATTCCCAGGAAGCAGAGCAGTGCAGTGAAACCGAAATCATTATGTTGACTGAATTCATTACTGCCGGACTTGTCCCTCCATGAAATAGCACTGCTCAGCCAATTGGGATTCATGGTCACAACCTTTCATGGGATCATCAGGGTTTATAGTCCATAACAAATACAAATACAGACAGGAACAATAACAGTCTGATGCACCTGATCTATTACCCCTCCTTGTGAGACTGTCGCGAGTACCAGAGTAGCGACTGGCCACGTGTTTTCCACTATGCAGATGAATGGCACAGTGGTATAGGAAGCAGAGGATGTGCCTCAGAACACAGCACTGACAGCATGGTCTTCAGTGACTAAAACCCATCTTTGTGCTGGCAACACAATGTTCATGACTGGTGTGTAGGTGTAGGGGAGCTTTGGACATTTGCTGGAAGCATCTGAACACTGCAGAAATTCTTGGTTAAAGAAATACCTGAAGTCAGTTCTCTGGAGCACTTCAGAAATCTGGAATCCCAGCTCAACCATTTCAAAGCAGCAAATAGAGCTGTCTACATGTTACCAAAATGCAAGAGCAAATTCAAGCATAGAGACACCTGTTTGCAAGTCAGCCACTGCATGCTGAATGTGATATGTATTTTATGTCAATATAAACATGCAGAGGTTCCCTGACATCAAGAGATTTAGTCTACCTGCAGCACTTTCAGTTACCTCCTTAGATTAATTGCAGGAGTCTGACAATGGATGGAGGACAATAGACCAATTCTTCCTGCAACCCAAACATGAAAGAAGAAATGATAGCCTGAAACACAGAAAAGAAATGATGAAAGCTTCATTTCTCTACTCTCAGCCCCGTGCTAACACATGTGAACCAGTATGTTGTGTCAACCCTTTGAGCCCTGCTTATGTGTGTTTTAGATTATATTTTGTGATAGATGGAGGCAGAGTTTATGCAGCCAAGAGGAGAACCATTAGAAATGTTCTAATCTGGCAGGTACTGAAGTTTGGATGACATGAGTTCCCACCTAGTATAAGGCAGTAGTTAGGTGACAGGTTCAGCTGCATCCAGTCTAATCATGCACATATATAATGCTGGAGGTAGCCTGCATGGGTTTTCTTAAATTTCCTTTGTGTGTCTTGTCACCTTTGTCTCCTTTCTATCCCTGAACCTCAGTTCATGCCCAGTCTGCAAGCCTCAGCTTCTGCAACATACTCTGCTTTCAGCACTTCATTTCCTGTGGCTACCACTGGAAGACAGCATTTTTTTTAGCAGATTTTCTGTGAGGGTTGAGGTTCTAAGGGAACAAAAGTGGGAATTTAGGTGTGAATGTGCTGGGTGAATCCTTGACAAAGGGGCTTTTGGCTCTGTGGGATGGTTCCTATCACGGCTGCATATGAAAGACTTTCATAGTACTCCTGAGAAGACCTGATTTTCAGGTCAAGCTTTGACCTGTAATAGACAATATATACATAATGCTCATTGCTTTTGGGCAGCAAATTGCTTTTGGGAATTTAGGAATTATAGAAAAAACACAAAAGAAACTCTACATAGTTAAAAAGAAACAATTGAAATGTGACTCAGTTCAGCTTCTGAATGTGGCCACTTTGCCATGTCTAAGTCCATGTTTATACTAAAATATTCTTAGACTACCATTATTAGCATAATGTAACACATTTCCCAATAAATTGTAAGTGGATCTTCCATGTGTTTGAAAATGACAAGGTAGGATAATGATATTAAAATAATCTTTTCTTCCTGTGTAACTGTGTCTTGTGTTCGGTATGTCTCCAATTCTCACAGAGGCTGGAGTGTTGTTTTCTATACCCTTTCCCCCCCATTTAGCTTCTAGTTACTTAGACAAAATTGAGAGAACTTTTTTACTTGCTGTGCTTTTAAAGCTTTAAAAGCTTTTGCTGAAAAGGTACCTATTTTCTTATCACTTTTTTTTTTTCTTTCTCTAGAAAAGGGCTTAATTTGAAGTTCTTTTTTGGCAGCTGTATTTCATTGTGATACATTATGTCAGGGCACATCAGTCACATGAAGATTTATGGAAAAAAACATACCCTTTTTAGATGTCCCTCTCTGCAGTCCTCTTCAAAACAGTGTTTTTTCAAGAAACTCAACAGAAATTATCAACAGTGTTACGATTCTCAGAACATCGCGGGTGTAATGGCTTAGTCTCACTCAATTATATAAATGTTACTTGAAGAAGGAATATAGAATTGACTTCATAATTCTAAAAAAACATTGACCATTTTCACCTATTAGTGATGTTTACTTTTTAGCATTGAGCAAGGGCTTCTCTTCTTTGTAACCAAGATAATCCTATGCTGTTCCTTATTTTACCATTAAATGAGATACATTCTGAATTCAGATGAAAATGAGGTACCTTGATGAAAGTGGGCTTCAGGTGTCGCACACTAAGCATTGTACATTTCTCTTTGCTCTGATCCTCCAGCACACATAAGATTTCACCTCTTCACCTTTGAACAAGATTGCACTAACTTTGATCTTTTCAATTTTGTTCAACTCCAGGGAAGGAGCAGCTACTTGAAACATGTTACCATATAGACTTTCAGAGGTTCTTAAAAAAAAAAAAGAAAAAAATGGAGGGGAAAGAAAAAAAAAAACTTGAAAGCACGAACTAAAAGCTGTAGATTTTTAGGTTTTTATCTTGAACCTCAGCTTTTGTAGCTAGTGCGTAATGGTTTAATATCAAAAACTGTCTCCACATAGAACAAAACAAAACACAGATTTTTAAAGCACACAGAATTATTAAATACAAATTTCATTTTAGGTAAGCATTTTTCTGCAGTAGTGATGTGGGTATCCTTTCCCAGGTCAAAGCATAAGCTTTGTGTTCTTGCTCCTTCACTTATGGCCTAAACCTATTATTTGAGCCTCTGTTCTAGTGTGATATTAATTCATGATACTGACAGTTAATCTATTTTTATAACTGTTATTATCTGAGCAAAATAAGGTTCTTCATTTTCTCTTCAAGTCTGACAGAGCATGTAACAGTGGGGAGCAAAGTTAAAAGTATGATATTTTCAAGATCTTACACGGTTTAGCAATATTCTTAAAATTATTATCACCATGAGCCAATATGGTAGTTATTTTGTCATTATTTCAGTATTATTTGGATTTAGTTAGGGGTTTTTTTGGCTATTACAAAACAGATATTCACCCAAATACTTAAGAATTTTAAGTCACAGAGCACTAGTGTACCAGCCCCAGTGTAGCTCTAAAGTCCTAGGAAGTTTAATCAAAACTCTTAATGATTACTAAAAGTTTACATTTTTCCCCCATTGGCTCCTCTTTGTTCTTGCCTAATTTACTCAGATGTGCATTATTTCATCCCTGTCTTCTCTGCTGAGACTGCAGTTGTTTAGGGAGGCTCATGATAAGTAGCTCTTTGTGTCCATCCTCTTGCTTTATTTTGAGATTTGCTTTTCACAACAGTACAAATGGGGACAGTTTTTCCCTTCTTGGATGTGATGTTTATTGAATTTGTTTCCATTAACAAGCTGTTGGAAGCAAGTTAATGCCACATTAATTTACTTTTACATCTGATTTTTCCTGCCTATTCTAAAGGCTGCTTAGACAGCAGATCATCTCCTAAATATCTCATAAAAGGTCTGAATTACACTCCCTGCAAAAGTGGAATTATGATTAATAATTCAAAAGAGTAATTTATATCACACTAAAACATTAACAACAAAAGAAATAAAGAAGTTGTTGGTATACAGGTGAAATTATTGGCAGAGCTAATTTCTGCAGAGATCCTTGACATGGTTACTTGGAGGGACTAAGCAATATATTACTATTCATGAGCTGTTTATCTACTTCTCTTTTTCTTTGCAGTTTTCTAGGTGTCAGACAATCCTGGAACCAAGAATCTCCAATCACGTTTCTCTGAAACTCTGGTTTCCCTGAAACTTTTAGTTACACGGTGAAGTTACTGGATACATGTCCTGTTCAAGGTATTTGCCTACACTCTTCAAGAGCCTTTGACCTATTGAGAACTGAAGGTTCATAGAAATTTTCATTTGTTACTTTTCATAACTCCTTTTGGCCTGATTTTTTTGAGATTAATCAGATAACTTATTTTGAGATGTACTTGATTTTCTTGCCTTACCATCACATATGCAGTCTGTAGGTGAGTCCCACTTGTAAGCAACTTGTACAGCAGCCAGTGCCTCATGTCACCACTTGACTGCCACCTACTCAAACATCTCTGTGGGAGGGTTGTGGTAAAGCTGTGTGGACTCTGTGGTCATACAGGACATTGGCAGGTGTAGCAGAAAAGTTCGGGTTCTCTAATGATGATGGGGTTAGTGCCAGTGTAAAATCAAAGTGGAAAGGTCCTAAAGCAGAAATACTGAAATAGAGATTACTCACTGCCAGTTCTGGGGACAAAATACGACACCCTGTGAGAACTGATCCTTTTAGTGTTGCCCAGGTATCCAGCACTGCAGTGTGTGGTGAGAAATTGCCTGTGAATGAGACACAGGCTATTGCTTGCAGTCTTCAGGGCCAAGAAAATCCACTCATATCCCAGTGTGTAATTCCAAGCTCTGTCAGTGTCACAGGAGCAGCCTGTCTGTAGTTTCCTTCTCCAGACAGTTTGCTGCTGCCCGGAAGCACTGACAATTCCAAAGCATGCAAGCAATGAGCACGGCTGACAAACTCAAAGATTTGTGAGGGTTTGAGGTGGACGTCCCCATCCAGGTTTAATGTCATCATTCCGTTCCACCTAAATACTTCCATTTTCCTATTTTTTCCAGGAAAAAGGACAAACCCAGATTTTCAATCTGCAAATGAAAGATTTCTCATTGCAGAACAACATGAAATTTTTTAAGCAATACATTCTAATTTTAATTTTCTTGAGTATATGCAGAACAATATGATTGTAGTATTGTAGGAGAACACCTATCTTAAAGAAACTATTGTCTAGATAGATTTTCTTTTAGACTAGTTGGTGGTTAAAAGCTGTCCTTATTGCACCGAGGAAGTAAAATCCACACTTGTTAGGCTCTTATTTCATCCTCTTTCCTATGGTCTCACCTTTTTGGCCCTGCTAACTTTCATGTCCATAATGAACTCCATTTAGCTTCCCTGCAGCAGGACCTTGTCTTTGTTAATCACTGACCCAGCGGCGTGAAGCTGCATAGGAGAGCAGGTTATTTTTTTTTTTCTGGATTTTCTCTACTTCCTTCAGCAGTTGTAACTTCTAAGAAACTGCAGAACAAACAGGTATAAAAGATCAGGAAGATGGCCTGAAAAAAATAATGTTTAAAATATGTTTCATTGTACTCAGTTCTCCCATAGCTGCCAGCTACAGACTGATGGCTGAAATCTTAGAAGTTAATGAGATTAGGTCTTTGGCAACTGATTGCTTAATGCTGTCTTTCACTGAGTGGTGTCACATTTGGTTTTTTTTTACCTTTTTTATTTTTTCAGTAACTGTATATAAACTTGACATGGAGATAAGCTGAGACCTCATGGCAGAAATCTCATTTGAAACAACTGGAAATTACTTCAGCTTGGCTCAAGCCACAGCACAACAGATACCTTCTCCTCCTTCTCCAGCCCTGCTGTGAGTCAAAGGCATTTTCTGGGCTGCCACTTTCCTGTGCTGAATGACCTTGAGCCTCTTCATGTTGCCCCGTCTTTGCTTGGCTCAGCATGTGCATCCCTTGCTCTTTATAAATACGCCTGCGTGCTCACCTTTGCTGTCTTCCTTCTTCTCCACAGCTGAAGGTATTGGTACTTTGTCAGGCTTTGAGACTCATATGTTTTAGTTCATAAAGGGCTATAGCAATTCTCCATGCTTTTGATCGTGAGGACTCTTTTCACCTTATTAAAATAATGTTGGTATTGTCAAATGCATAGTACTTTCCTACTAGTATGTTTCCTTTCTGCCCATGCTTGCAGAGCGAGGGAAAATTAGGTGAAAAAGCAGAGTAGTAGCATTTTATACTTGTTTTGCTGGGACACAAATTTGCAGATTTGTGAAGCGGGGGAGAATCAGCCCACCGTGACTCACAGCACAAACACAGCACAGTTGGAACAGCCCAGCTTGGGTTGTGTGTATCCTTACTAACAGGGAAAGCTGAAATGCTAATTGACGTTGCAATCTGTTTCAGGTCAGGTAGAGGTCATCAGACCCCTGCAAACACTTAATCCTTCCCATGGAAGCTTTGTGGGATTCCCAAGGATCCTACAAAAATAACCTTTATGTTTGCTTATGTGGAGAATGTCTGCAGGAAGCAGAGCTAGCAGAGCAGTGGTAGAGAGGCACGGGGATGGCAGTGGTGTCAGAGGGATGGTGAGGCTGGGCAGAGTCATCACCCTTTGCTCTTTTTTTCACGTTAAACACCATGAAAATACTCCTGTAAAACAAAGCTGCCACTCTTTGCTACCAATCATCTCTCTCAGATCTTCCTTGTAAAAGGCTGCATCAGCTTTTCCCAGAGATGAGCACTAGGATAGATTCAAGCACAAGCTGAACATAATGGGGTGTAAGATGGAGTAGACACAATATGGAGCATTGTGCAACTTCCAAACCATGTGGTGAACCCAGTCCATACCTTCAGCAAGGTACTCTAGCACATGCATAACCTAAAAGCACGTCTTGCTGGAGTACAGGGGCTGTGTATACACATACATGTGCATGCTGAAGTGTTCTTCTGGGTCGAGGCCGGGATGTTCAGCACTGTGCAGGCTTAGCCCGTCCAGATGTCTCCAAAGATAAAATGCAAAGAAAGTGACAGTCCCAGTTACATGGAACACAACCCAGCTTTTAAAAGGCTACTTTTGATAATTAGGTATTTTGTGTACTGTGGCAAGATGTGAATTGCAAAACCCCTAATAATAATGTAGTTCAGTCAGGGTAGCCTTGAAATTAGACCCCTAGTGGAGAGGTTGCACTGTATAATGCTAGAACAGTACCATTTGTTTCAACACATTTAGCACTTCAGAATGGGATTTTTTTTGTTAAACACCAGATGTTCTAGTGACCTGAGTGCTGACTCTAAAAGAATACACAATAGAATATTGTGTCAAGGTCAATGGCACAAATTAATCTGTATTATCATGCTGTCATATTATACTGTATGCCCCATATGAGAAAGATCTATGGCTAGTTCCTTTTTTACGTGCAACTGTGTGGGGTGTTGCAGTACACAGATTTTGAGTTTCCCAAGCCTTCAAACACCCCTGAAAGAAATCTGATTCCTGCTTTGATAGTTTAAATTGTAAATGTGACATTCTTACAGTGGGTGAGGGCTGTGTGGGTATGTGACTGTAATCTCACAGAACTAGAGAGACACGCAGCAGCACAGTGAGAATTATGTCTGTTAATTGTAAATTCTGCCTTTAAGGACTTCAGAATAATAACCTGGATAGCTTTGTTACCTGCATTTTTCCTTTGACTTAAAAATGTGATAAGGCACAAATGAATAATTGTTTACAAATTTTTAAATGGTAGTTTATCTGCAGTAGATACTTTTGTCTCCATGAGTCCCCCATATCCGTTCTCTCTGCCCCGTGACTTCTAAGCTATTGCTGCAAGATGGCAGGATGTCAATGCCCCCCAAATTGAACCTGTGATTTGTTTTTCTTTGATTTATGGGCTTGTAGTCAATAAACTTTATAAAGGAAAGTATCAGACTGAGCAATCAATCAAAGATAAGCAGATTCTTGTCCTTTAAAAGCATTTCACCCCAGTAAGCAAGGGCCTCATTCATCTTTTACAACCACTCTTGCAGCTTTCAGCTAAGAAAGGACTTGCTGCTGACTACATTCCCTTCTGCTGAAAACTCCCCTGTTCTGAGCTGAGATCTTTAAAATTCATTGCATCAGTACATTTCCTTCCCATGTTATTTGCTATCTCTAAAATGGTAAATTGTTTGCATGTTGTTACTAAAGGTAAATCTCCTTGCTGTGTAGAGAAGAAAAGGCTTATGTTTTAGTGTCAGAGGATGGGCTGTTGTTTTACAGAAACAGTATTCATTTTCTTTGTTATTTTACAAAACAAAACATAAAAAAAGGTTTCTGTTTGGTTTTTAGTAGTATCTGAATTTCCTTTTGAGTAAGGCAAATGTTATCCTGCATATTTTGCTTCTCTGAAGCACAGATGGTGTGCATATGCAGATTGGTGATTTTTTAATCAAAACAGTGACACTTGGGAATATATGTAAGTATTGTAATAATGCATTAGTCAGAAGTGATGTTGTAACACACTGAGATCATACACATAAATCTAAGACACCATGTCTAGACACCCCAGGGAAGATGGCATGCCATGGGTTAGAGCAAGCATTAAGGAAGTGCAATATTTCAAATATGATGGGAAAATAATGCAATTTGCAGATTTTAATAAAACCATTGGGGAATTAATTTCACTAAGGATACACTCTCTCCAAAAACATCTATGTTTCTACTTTTGCTCTGTAGATAATCAGAAGGTGAGACACTATACCTGCTATCTCAGGCATAAGCACAATACGGTATCTATGAATTGTGCTGTATCTTTAATATGCTGAATATGAAAATAATCCCTTTATAGTGCTTTAGTAGTACAAAACTGCATTATGCAAACAATGCACAGACAGCATAAACCTTGGAGATTCAGAATTTGAAGAGCTTATAAATTAATCTCATAAGTGTTGATTTGGGCATGCTCAGGGAGTGCGCTCAGCTGTAAAACTTGACCGACCTAACCCTCCCAGTTTTAATTATTAGCTTTTTCATTATCAAATATTAAATGAAGAGGTGCAATTTATGACTTTTGCATGTATAATTTTCCTTTCTCTGTAAAGGTTTTCTAAATTTTTTTTAAAGAATCCTTGCTGTCTTTGGCTGCTTTTGTTGTTTGTTGTTTTGTATAGCTCTTGGCATATAATTTTAATCAGCTAACCGCCTTTTAAATTTTTGCCAGCTGATAACTACTCACAAGCAACTTGCAGTACTATGCCAGGAATGTTGTGATAAAAATGTCAATTTAAACCTGGCCAAGGATGACAATCATAACTATTTTCAAGTGAGAGACTTGAACAGAATACATAACACAATAGCACTTTTTACTTTCTGCCAGTGCAATACATGCAGGAACTTTAGAAGTTCCCATACCTCACAGTCAAAACCCCGCTTAAAAATTGGCTGCATTGGTAGCTCCATCAACCTCATCATCTCTTGTCATCTGAAAGGCTAATAATAAAATCTTCAGTGTGACTGAACACTTTCAATTAAAATATCACCAACTCAAATTCTGGCTGTAATCAGTCCTATAAATTCTGCAGCTATAGAAGTCAGTAAATGAGAGAACTCAGGTTTTGCCAATGCTTCTGACCAACTGAACTCTGTTTCAGAAAACTAGGTACATATATTAGCATGGAGTAAACCCAAGAAATTCAGTACTTGCCTTCCCTTCACCTGTCTTTTCCTCTCTGGGCTATAAAAGCATTCATCCAGAATCCTTTATTAGGACAATAATCCGGTGAGAAGATATGTTGAAATCAAAACCTGAAACATGATGGATTGGGACAAAGTAAGCGATACTTTGAAGATGTCAGGAGATTCTTGGAAAAGATGAGTTCATGGGGATGGGAACAACATGGTGTGGTTGCAGTGTTGTGAGGCCTCTCTGCATACAGCCCACTTCCTTCTTCAGGAGATTGTAAACCACCACTTATATTCAGCTCTTCCCATTTCAAAGTTAAATTTTGTCTTCTAGGACATTCAGGAAATGTGAATGGGCCTCAGGGCTTGTGCAGGGGTAGAAATATGTCTGCAAAATAATAATAATGAGCAGCTTTCATGAATCTCCATGGAGATTTCTTCCCTCTGAGGATCTTTCAAAGTATTTGCCAGTCAGGGCAGAATATCTCTGGTTTTAGGCCAATCTTCCTGTTGCCCTTTGCCTCTTCCCATCTAGCTGGTGCACACAATTATTACTAGTGTATATTATATTTATTATATATTTGTTTACACAGTCCTCATTTTTCTTTCTCTTTCCTTCATATTCTCTTACTCTGGAACTTGATATTTGAAGGGCTGTGTTTCCACCAGCACTTCATCTGTGTTAATTATTGCCATCCTTCATATTATGGTATTACATCCTTCATTCTTGGTATTACTGTCTACCCAAACTCTACCCACTTTAGACAGTATCATATAAAAATGCTCTAATTAGTTTCAAGATGGTTTCGCTAATATCAGTTCCTGTGAATGAAATGTATTACAGTCAGGTTCAATAAATATAATCCTTGCATTTGCTAGAACAGAACCCAAATCCTGGATTCTTCCATTCTGTGGAAGCTACTGCAGTTTACTTTTAGCATTTTCCCCCTGCTAGATGGATCTTTGCTCTATTTCTTGGTACATATGAAGAGGTTCCCTGCAGCAACCCTGGGTCACATACATTTTTGTTTATAACTCCTGGCTTCATCCCACTATGGCTGATCTTCGGCAGCACGCTTGCACGGCTCCTCCTCCTCATGGAGATCCACAGCAGAGAGAATGGGCTGAGGAAGGTGGGCTTACCTTCTCTCCTGGTGCATCTCCACGAGTGGTTTGGATGGAGACATGCTACAGATCCAGTTGTCCAGCTGTGGGGGTGTAATTGATGGCACTGCCGCTCGAGCGGGCTCAGCAGAGCCATGGTTGGGTGTGATGGGGCAGCTCCCAGAGCTCCCTGCTGCAGCCCCTCGGCCCAGAGGCTGCACAGCCTTCACTGGTCATTAAACCTGGCTGTGGAGAACAACTTGTCATCCTGCAGGAACATCAGATGCTACACAGACCACTTTAACCTTGCTTAACCTTTCACTGTGCTCCTCAGCTAATGAGATGAATGAGCATTTTATTGGTGTTTCTTGACCTAGATCTTTTACATGACAGTTCCATGTATCTGAGCAGCTTAATGCCTTATGTTTTGTAAATCAATATAGCTTTATCTATTTTTTAAAAGCTAGAAATGTTTTCTTTAGGCCAAATATCATATCCTATAAATAATATTGATTTTGTTTAGCCTGAAAAACTGTTTAATTTTGAACTGGCTCACCTTGTTAGTCAAATACAGTTCTTGGGTAAGTCTGAGCACGATTCTCATGCATCCCATTACTTTTATCCCTATGGTGTTTGCAAACCTGGTGTCAATAAATTGAGAATGGGATCTCCTGTGCATAAACCACACCTAAGTTTTCAATTTATGGAAGTTTTTCAGACTGAGATTTAATGGGCAAACACAAGAAAGCAGTTCTAGCAGATTGCACAGCATCATGTTACCTCAAATAATGCAAATGTTATAGGACAGTGATGGGAATGTGCAATATTAAGCCAGCCTTTCATAGTGCCTGTGAATTGCACCGTCTCAGCTAAAAAGGAAAACTTAGAAATTTATTTTATATTTACATCTTCAACACACACTTTTCCTAGTTACTATTTTACTTCTATCCTTCCATTCTTGCCATCCTTCCACTGATTGAAGTACAAATACTCTCATTTCCATTTGTGATGTTCTGAAATGAAGATTTCAAGACAAGAGGACAAAATGCTGGTATTCAGGGTTAGGGTCATTGCTCCATCTGTTGTCTGCTGTGTTTGACACAACCACTATTGTACTGCATATACAGATGGAAAGGACCAGTACAGTGATGTTTCTTGCAGGTGCTTCAGATGCTTCTAAAAGCATTTTTGAACATAACTTCTGACGTTTCTTTCCCATGTGTTCAAGACTTCTGTACCAGTATTTTCTCAGTTTCTATTCTGAAATAAATTCCTTTCTATTTACATGCTTGATGTAAGTAAATAAAATTTTCAAGACTGAGTCAAATGAGAATATATTAAAATGCATTTCTCATTGTCCAACTCTGTGATAAGATTCTCATACAAGCCCTTGGATTCCATAGTAAATAGATACCCATTTGATCTGTTCATATATAAGACAGAAAATCTCATTCAGTTATCCTTTCATAGCAATTGTTTGACACTTTAGGTACCAAATAGATGATACAAAGGTTGACTCTGAAAGTACAGGCTGAATTCATATACAAATGCAAGTGTGATAATGATTTTCAGGCCCATTTTTTTATGTTAGCATTACACAAATGCAACCAAGGAAGTGATTAGTATGTTTCTCTGTTGAACTTCTGAGACATTAGTTTGTGTATTATTACTTGCAACTAGATTTTCAATTTTTCTATTATTTGCCTTTTTTCCTTGGTAAGGACAAAATATCAGATTGATGTTTTACATTTTATGTGGGGAAAAAATAGGAACCGCAAGAAGGTTGGTCTGTGAATTTTTATAGAAACATCAGAGAAGCTAAACAGCTTTAGCTTTTTAGCTCCAGAAATTAATGTATAATATTGTTTTCCAAAAACACAGCATCATCTCATGGCTTTAAAAATTACTGTGGGAAAAGCATATAAGTCTATTTTGTATAAAAATGAAACAGAAAGTATTAATTTCTGCTTGCCAAGGGGATGCCCATATGAATTTGTGATAGGCGTCTAAATGCGGGGGTAAGTAATAAGTAGGTATTGACTTCTATTGAGATCAGTATTGAGATTTGTTGACCCAAAGAGGTTACAATTGACTGAAGAGTGGGGCAGTAAATCTTGTTATTGAACAAAAAGCTAAAGTCAATATATGTATTATTATAAACGTTTTTCTTTTGGAAGAGATAATAAGGGTGAAGTGGTTTAAGACTTTAGATTTATATGGCCATGATAGCATACAGTTCTTTATTTAGTCAAGGGAGAAGAATGCCTGGGGGGAGGTTGTGGGGGGTTTTTAGTTTGTTTGTTTGGGGTTTTTTGGTTTTGTTTAATGTTATTTATTTTTAATACAGCTTCACCAACCATGCCAAAGCAGTAAAGCCTGCATCAACTTTCACATCATAAACTGTTATTCTCATTGTTTTATAACTTGGCTATAAAGGTTATTTTCAGATTGAAATTTGGCCTGCAAGCTCTTTGCCTAAGAATCATTTTTTCCCCAGAAGGGTGAAAGGAATAAAGATGATCTATTGAACTATTTATTGAGTTTTAGAGGAGCACAGAAAATACGTGTTGTGATTTTTATATAATTCAAGATTTAGATTGTATTCCTTATTGAATATTATTTTCCACATAAAGCTACGGTTTACTTGATCATAAAGGTGAGGACTGAAAATGTTCTTTCAGTGTTTTCAAACACTTGCTAATATTAATCCATGCCTTGTGTTGTAAACAAGTATGCTTTCTTATGATTTTTATAATTCATTCCATTCTATTATGCTCTGGTCAGTACATTATATTTTAAGTTCTTGCTTGCAAAAACAAAGAGGAGACAGAGCACAGAAGAAAACAGAAATCCAGCCATATGAAGACATTAAACTGATTAATAAAATCACATACACCCTATAGTGAATGACTGAAGAAATAGCTGCTGAATTGCAATTTTATAACATTTATATGTTAGTATCTTGACTGCCAGTCAAATTATCTGCCAGAAATTATTCTTCAGTAACTCAAAAATCCTCTAACAAAAATAATTTGTTGCTTTCCATTGCAGAAACCATCTGCCTCCTTCCTTAGTTCACAAGAACCTCTTACGTTTCTCTAGGATCCAGGAACTTGCACTAATTTAGGAGACTCACTGAATCTCTTTAGCAGCACAGGCTACAATAAATGCATCAAACATCTTCTCTGCTCTTTGCACTGTCTTGCTGTGAATTTTAAAACAAACCCCAGGTTGGCACCCTTGTCTTGGAACCATTTGGTGTCCTGGTGTCAGTGGCGAGGGGGCTGCCCCAGGCTCACAGTGGAGCCCTGCCTGTGCCCGGTGCCCACGCTGTGCCCGGCACGGCTGCGCCGGCAGCACCGGCAGCACCACACTCTTTGGAGCGGGAGGGAAGCTTCCTTCTGCAGAGGGCAGAGAGGGATAACCACCCCATCCCAGCCCCGGGCTCCAGCTCTGCTGCTGACTCTCGATTCAGTTCCCCTCTGTGCTCCCATCCTGATGGCATCACTTGCAGTGGCATTCCGAGCAGGGAATTACTGCACTGTGGCTGATGGCCAGGACCTTTCCCCTCCTTGGAGAAGTTCTCTTGCTGTCTCTGTATAACCTCATGGAAATATCATCATGGATATGAAATTATCTGCTCTTCTGTCAGACCTCAGTATGGTGAAACAGACCTCGAGAAGTGTACCTCCCACAAGAGCAATATTTCCAAATGACCTGCAAAAAACCTCAGACTTATTTTGAATTGAATGCTATTTCCTCTCTCTGTTTATGCAGTTTCTGTTCTGGAAATGTGTAGGAGGGGAAGGATAATTATCTCATCCCCAGTTTTGCCCCATTTAAAACACGCATGCAGATAAACACTCTTTTTCTCTAACTAAAACTATGTGACCTGAGGCCTTAGGTTTCCACAAGGCTGACCATTGCATCAATGACAAATGACCATTTTGTCCTTTAAGTAGCAAAGAGTGAAAACACAGGAAAAACATTTTGTAATCTCTAACTATGTCATAGCTACATTTTTCTCTATAGTACGGAGTGATCGTTGTACTTACGGCACATCAGTAGTGCATCAGGCTGGGGATGCTGCTTCTGCAGACAGTGCAGTGGCCTTCCTCCCAAACATGAATGAGAAGCTCAGCTTGCACTCTTACCCAGTATGAACAAGCAGACTGGGACATTTTTGCTTATTTACCACAATTGGATAAATTACTCTGAGTTTAGCTAGAGAAGGTTGCTATGAAGAGTTTTGGCTTAGAATACCTTGGGCTCCAATCATCGTCAACCAAATCTATGGATTTTTATGCTTTGTCTGAGGCTTTTCATTCACTACAAGATAATTTACTTCAACTTTGTCTGCTACAGTAAATGAAGGAATAGTTTATTTTCAAAAGTATGCATGCTCCTGGAAGCATTCTTTGAGAAACCACAGCATCTGGTTGTACTTTGCACACCTTATTGCAGTTTCTGTCTGTAGATGCTGATGCATTTAAATTAGTTGCCATTTCCAAGCTATTATAAAGGCTATAGATGAAAATATTCTATAGCTACAAAGTGCCCACAGATTTATTCAAACCTACTGAAACTTCATTCATTTCCATTCCCAAGACAGTTTCCAGCCTTCCCCTATGGATATGCATGCTGTTTAATGGCACATGAATTAGCATGTCTGCTTGTTGGCGCCAGTGTGGTAATGGTGACAATTGCTGATAAAGCTCATTAGATGGAAATAAAGGATCTCAAGTAAGTTAATGGTGACAAACATCTGAATTCAGTAAGAGTGGATCTGTGAACATAAAATGAATGTGTAATATATTGAGTATCAGCATGGTCAGGCTCTGGCTTGTAGCTTCTTGTTGTGGGGAGATTTTTTAAAATTCTGTTTTTACGTAATTTTATTTTAGAAAATCACCTGCTTATTGGTGTATGAGCTGTCTAAACAACTTTGTCTGCTGGTCTCTCTTTAAAATGTGCTTATAGCAAGTGAATTGGAAGATGGATTTGTGAAGTAGAAGGGAAAATCTACTTACTATGGCATCCTTTTCCTGAAGCTTATGCCAGTTAACTCTGCTGCTTCTGAATGAGATACACCTTTCTGAATATATACAATTTAAGCACAGTATTGTCAGATAATACAAAAATACATATCCAACCAATAAACACTGGGGTGAAAGTCCCCACTGAAAATGACAGTTTCTGTTCCAGTTTGAAAATCGTGCTTCTGCACTAATTTTCCCATAAATTGCTTTCTTTGGTCATACTGAACTATTATTTATTTACAATGCAAAGTAATATGGTGTCAGAATAGTGCCATGCCTATCTATAATGTGTTTTTTAGAAGAAATATGCTAGGGTGATTTATATGGGGCTTATTAGTGTTCACAAAGACAGTCAGATCATGATTGATTTGAACATAATTTGCTCTTTCTGATTTTCCACTATTCAAAAATTACTGTGTTTAAACTAGAGATTTAAGCTGCTCTCACCACTGTTTGCCAGAGTGGGATTAATAGTAGAATAATGTCAAGCCAGACAAACTTAAACTGGTAAAGTTACTTACTTTTTTAAAAAGAAATGGAATTAGTGGGTTATGTGGGTGAAAATCTTTCCAGTATCACAAGCCTTGTAAGCCCAGAGAACATTTTTATTATAGTCAGTGGGGGATGTTCAAACAATGAGAAGTTGAAGAGCAAAAATATGATTCTAGCTGATTCTTGATCTTGCTGGGGGAGGCTGTGCTTTGATTTCTTTCAGGAAAGCACAGTGCACACCTGTGGTATTATATAAAACATTACATAATTATGAGAATAAAAACCCTGTGTTTTCTCCCTCCAGCTCTGGCCTAGTCCACCTCTAATGAAGCAGCAAGTGTGTGGTGACTTTCGTTCAGATCTGTCTTTGTGGCTTAGCTTGAGAAGTGTGTGAATTCATACATGTTGCTCTTGGAATTTATTTTCTGGTGTTGCTTTTGCTTATTTCAGGGAGAAAACCTGCTAATATTCCCTTAAAATAAGTTTACTATTCAGGCCAGATTGTTGCCTTTTCTTTCCTGCCATGCTTGCAGCCTAATTGTATTTAATATCACAGTTCAGGGCTTTCCTCTCTCTGCTCCTTTTCACTCAGAGGTATTTAAAAGAGGATTTAAACCAGCTATTTTTTGTACTTAATCCTTGATCCCTTCTGCCCGCCCCCTGCCCAAGCTTGCTCATTCACTGGAAATAGCAACCTATGTCCACATTTCACTGCTCTAGTTTATAGTAATTTTGTCTTATGCCTTTGGAGTATAAATGATTGTTCAATTCAGACATTCAAAATGAAAGTGAAGTTGCCAGTGGAAAAGGGTGACTCATTATACAATGAGTGAGTACAAATAAAAAGGTGCCTGAGTATAATAATCAGAAGATATTGACTTTTGTTGAGGTCAGGATCACAATTTATTAACCCAAGAGGTAAATATTGACTGAAAGTTTTGGCAGCATTTTCCCCCCTCTTTTCCTTATAGCCGAGAGAAGGCTGTAGAAGATATACTAAATAACTCCATCTGCCTGCAGTGAGATGGAGACTTGCATTTTGCCTGCAGTTTTATGCTCATCTTTTGTTCTGGCTCTCCCAAGGGCAAAACGATTTATAGCGTATTTTAGAGGAATATTTAAAATCATGCTAATTGCTGTTTCTTTGTCATTAATTCTGCTCTTGACAAGCCAAAATCCTTCTGAAACAGGTTTTGTTTCTGAGCACTTTTTCAGATGATCCCAGCCCCAGACTGGCTGTCTGTATTTTCTCTTCTGCCCTGGCCATTGCCCTCTCTGATGTCTCGGGAATCATTTTGTGTGTGTGTGTGTGTGTGTGTGCATCTAAAAACACCAGGGTATTGAAGCAGCCATCAGAAAGATGCCCTTGGGAATGGTGACTCCTTGTGCTGCTGACATTCTGTTCACTCTCTAGAAGGGGCTGTACAATCAAATTATTTGCCAGAGCAGATGCAGCTCCCTTGTTTGGCTAAAATGAGCGCTCTGAAACCGCTATTCTGCTGTCTTGGAAAACCAGGCTCTTCCAGGTTTCCTCCATCTCTGACTGCTCTGTGCTTCCTAGGGGCTGCATAGCTTGTGCTGAAGGATATGTTTGGGATTCCTGGGGCAGTTATGGGCCTTTTCCGAGCAGGGCACTTACCTGCTTTAAATTCAGTCACTTTTTTTGTTTGTGCTTTCTTGTTGGGGCTTTTTATTCTGGTCATGTGGCTGGCATTTTGCAGTGGGTCTGGTCCCTGCCTCAGGACTCACATGGCTGCAGAGCTCCTGCAGGGCTGGCTGGGCTGGCTGCCAGATGCCACCTCACAGCCACTGCCACCACAGCTGGGCAATGTTTGGTGCCCTTGTCTTCCACGGCGACGGAAAGCCCAGAGCACCGCGACTTCTCTAGAGACACGGCCCTGAGAAGGGCAGGCCCGAAGCGCATGTGAGCAGCTTCGAGCAGTCGAGTGATTCCAGCTCAGCTCAGCAATAGTAGAGTGATTCCAGCTCAGCTCAGCAATAGTAGAGTGATTCCAGCTCAGCTCAGCAATAGTAGAGTGATTCCAGCTCAGCTCAGCAGTAGTAGAGTGATTCCAGCTCAGCTCAGCTCGGCGGCGGGCAGGCAACACAGGAAGCAGGGACGAGAAAGCTGATCCAGCGTTCCACCGAGGCACAAGCCTTTCTTCAGGCAGAGCTCCGGCGAAGGGTGCCGGCAACAGCGAATCTCTCGAACAGCGGAAAAGCCGGGGTATTTATGGGGAAGCAGAGGGGCGGGGGAAAGCCCGAGATACCTGTATCAGGGTGGGACAGCAGGGGAGAACACCAATGAAACACAACAGTTTAACATATCTAACTCAAAGACCCCTGGGAGCGACACATTGTGTCTCTCTCACAGAGAAGTATCTCCTCTCCAGGGAAGAGCCAGGATCTCGGGCCCCACGGCCTCCTCCGTACCCACACTTGTCCTTGCTGCCTTCCAAGCTAAAAGAGATGGTGTAGAGAGAATTGATGTGACTTTCTCATCTTACAGGCTAATTTCTAGATTTTCTTCTTTTCTGTCCTGTCTTTCTTCCCTCTCCTCCAGTCTTTTATTTTGTCAAATAATCTGCTTCATTTTTGGTGTTCTCATTGCCCATTGTCTTATATTTTTGCTCCTGCATCCTCCTCAGACTAAGATCTTTTTCTGTTTGGAGTCTGATTTACATGAGTAATGCCTCAGGATAATCAGGCAGGATTGAATTTTCATGCAATTTTAAATATTACAGAATAACTCCAGTGAGCTTTTAGCAGGAGAGGGTTGCTTAGTGAGCATTGGAAAAGTGTTCTGAACCTGTAGATAAAATCTATCTGTGAAAAAGGGACTGCAAAGTATTAGTATCAAATTGTTATATATGGGAGAAAAGTCTTGAATCAAACTTCGTAATCCGTGGATTTTGGTGGAGGTGTGGATATCTACATAGCAAATATAAACCTACTGAAAATACCTCATTACTTCTGCAGAGCCTTCAGAGGGGATTCACAGACTCCTGAGAATTAATGGACCCAGACTGGGGGCCACAGCCAAAAATCAAGTTAATATTCTGGGAGGATCTTCCCTGCTGAAGCTCAGCTTTGCTGAGCTGAGGAACCTGCCCCAAGTGGTGACACAGGCTGATTTAAACAGTGCTTAAATCACTCTGTAGTGTTAGAGACTCAAGTACTTCTGCTGCGTCTTGGAGACTCCAAGTCTGTTCTGCACACTTCTGCGTGTCTGACTTGTGTCTGGTGTAATGCAGCCTGCATGACCTGATCTACAGACTCCCATTACCTCTACCAGTGAGGCCCATAAAACACGTTTGGGCTCAGACCAAAGTAAAAGGGCTGGAGGAAATGAATTTGAAAGCCTGAGCACATTTCCCAGTGGACATAACAATCCACATCACATAAAAAGTTATACACATAATTTAAAATATTTGGCAACTTTAGGAAGTAAAGCAAAGAGCAAAATGCAGCTACTTTAGCTGATTATTTACAATCACCTTTTGTCTCAGATGGTTCTGTAAGGAAAATCTTGCCTGTTTGGTAGTTCAAATCACTAATGCTGAACCTGAACTACTCTGTTCTCTGCTCTAAATGAGAATCACACATTCGCTGTCTATTTAACAAGTGCATTTGTTGTATTTTTAAATTTAAATGATTTGTCTCCCTTTATTTCCCAATGCTTAGGTGAAGACTCTCTCCCCAGACTCTGCTACCTCTCTGTTGCCCTCTAAGTACTTCATATGAAAGGTCATAGGCTCACAATACTGACTCCTTGCAAAGTTCAACTGGCTCTCTTTTGTAGGCTAAAGCCATTCCCCATCTCCATAGCAAGGGAGGTCCCCTGGCAGCAAAACAAATGTGGTTAGTTATGTGTGGCATGAACCTCAGCTGCACTGGGAGCTGAGCTCCGGAAAACATGTAATGGTAATGTATCGGGAATTACAAGGCCAACCCATCAGCCTCTCTCAAGAAATCTAACTCTGAAATGTTTTATTTTGCCTAGGGAAAGTCTATTTGGGTCTATCATCTGGTTTCCAGGAAGGTCCAGCACTCCCCCCTCCCCTGCTCCTTAGCAGGACGGATGGCATATAAAGAGGTCAAAGAGACTACCAGTGTCATGCCATAAATCAGTGGTTCAGCTTAGATGAGAGCCCAAAAGGCTTCTGCTCATCTGGTGTAAACTGACTCATTCTGCTGCAGTCAACAGAGGATCTGACAGCAGCAGATTTGCCTCAAGAGCTTCAGAATTACCACTTTAGATTTATCTAACTGGAATTTCAGACATTCTTTCTCTGTTGTCAATGGAAGAGACTTTATTAATATTATTTTAATAAATATATTTCAACTACAGCTTCATAGAATATCCAGATTTCCCTCCCTGCCCACAAATAAGATGTAACGTATATGTGATTATAAAAATACCAGTAGCCAATTTAGTTTAATTTAAATTTAGATTTTGCCCTAAACAAATACTGATGTGCTCTGTATATTTTTTTACTGCCAGATCATGATTTACTAACTCTGTTTTGGGGGTTAAAGAGAGCATGACCTTGCCCCGTATTAATATTTAAAAATTACCGTGCACATGAAATAGGATGCTGACACAAGTCTCAAAGGACTAAAAGGTTTTTAATCTTTTGAAGAAGCAGTGCCACACTGAAATATGTATTACTACATTCAAAACAGAGCATGTAACAAATGTCCCACTAGCAGGCATCAGAGACTGCAAATTTCATTCAGTGTAATATGGTCCACAAATACCAACTTGTTTCCAGAAGGGAAATTGCAATGCCACTAAGGCTGATGCTTGACACCATAGCAAAGGCCAGCAGCGACATCTCAGACACTGAAGTAAAAGAGTTTGCCATCCAGTTCTAAATGCACGAGCCATTTAGTGCCCTTTTCAAGACCATACATAGATTTTACTCTTTCAAAAAGGTGAAAGTTTATGTACATTTCTGTTCAAATGCAATTTAGAAGAGTTTAGGAACATGTGATTGTTTTTACAACAGCACAAGCCTAAAATATTAAAACCTCCTGATCTTCTTTTAATGCAGCAAAAAAAGAAATCCAGAGCTGTTTTAATAGAAAACAGAAACAGCTGACACTTAACATAAACGAATAATTGTATGCCTTTTTTAGAGCACAGTTGTTTTCTTTAAAAAAATTGAAGTTTAGCCTATCAGCATTTTTAACACATCTTTCCACTACACCTAAGCTTCAAACAAAAATATGAACTAGAAAGCTGTAGAAGAGTCTAATTAGTTTCTCATTGCATTTTGGGTGTGCTCAGTTTGTATGAAAATGTTGTAGGTGAGGTCTCTGATTACAGTAGTTCCTGTGTTTTGATAACATCAGGCAGGTGTTATAGGACTTGAAAAATCATGACTGAATGGCTTTGTCTAGTCTCCTTTTTTGGTGAGTGACAGAGGTGGAGCCTGCCATTCCTGGTCTCTTTTATCATATTTCTGACAGGTAATTGCAGACTGGTGCCTCTGGGAGCTTGCTCTGGTGCTGCCAGAAAGCACAGGTCTGGTTTGGAGATAGTACAACCAAATGTTAGATAGATGTAGAAGAATTTGGGTACTAGAGGTTTCCAGCCCTGAGGAATTAGGAGCCTCTGAACATGTGTGTTCATTTCCCAAATCATCAGCTGAGGGTCACCACTATGTTTGCTGCTGGGTGATGTCCAACCTTCACCAGTCGCAGTAGTTATTAAATGGAAAAACAACTAGACCTGTTGTTTGGAAAGTGGGGAGGCAGTGCTGGGAAATTTGGTGCAAGGAGAGGCAGCTCTCCTTGCCATGGGGCTTTGAAGGCTGACCGTCCTCTTTGTGTTGGCTGTGCTGTTGATGCAGCATGGTTGTAACCTAACCCTCACCTGGCCATTTCACTTTTTTTTTTGCTCCCTTTACAGCCATTGAGTCCTTTTAACCTTCCTTCTCCCTTAGCATGTCTGACCCAGACCCATCCCTCTTCCGTTTGTGTCCTCCCTCAGCAAGATTATGAGTAATGGGAGCAGATGCCAGAGAAACATGCACCTTCTGAATGAGTGAAAGGGGACAGGAAAAACTGCATGCAAACTTTTCCTTTCAGTGCTTCCCAAACGTGTGGTCTCAGTTCAATACATTTGCCACTCAGCTAATCTATTTCCCTCTAAATTTGGTTGTCCTCGCAGACTTTGTGGGGGAAATATTTATTGGAAGTTTTTTGGTCACTGTAAACACAATTTGATTTATTTTATTGAAAATGAGCATTTTTCTCTGCATGACTTACTTAGAACTTCATACTGCTAAGTCTCAAAAAAAGAATTTCAGTGAGTCACAAGTGCTGCAGGATGGCATGATGCCCTTCACAGAAATAACAACTACAGACGCATTGAAAAAAAAATAAAATTAGAATTTGAGAATCTGAAGTTCTT
This sequence comes from Pseudopodoces humilis, assembly GCF_049639895.1. Classification (NCBI taxonomy): domain Eukaryota; kingdom Metazoa; phylum Chordata; class Aves; order Passeriformes; family Paridae; genus Pseudopodoces; species Pseudopodoces humilis. Next base: position 14,171,791 of record NC_142209.1, on the reverse strand, counting down.
TGCAAAATCTGCAACACTTTTATTATCAGCACTGCTGATAGTACAAATGGGACTGAAGCAACAGATAAGTGTTCTAGTCCAATGAATTCACCTACTGCTTATGATCCTTCCAGTCGTATTTTTAACTGTTTTGGCATTCCCCATTAAATCTCCCTAAACAGTCTTCTTGCTGGTTCAGTGCTCTCGACCAGGAAGCTTGTGAGTTTGTGAGGATTTGTACTTGATCATGAATGATTCATGAAATGAGCTTAGAAAAGAAGTTTAACATCTTATTCAATGCTGAGGAAAAAAAAGAGCATCTTCTCCCATACTCGTAACAACTTGGCTAAAAAGGAAGAGTCTCAATGTCTCATTTTAAACACTGAAATTCAGAGCATCTGTTGCCTTTCCAGCTAAACCTCATCTCTACTAAGAAGCAAGAGAAAGCATTTTAATTTACTACTGTAGCTGGTTTTGTTTTTCATTCTGCTCATACATTTGACCACATCCCAGCAGCAGGCACAGCCAGGCTATTGGGGCACAGCTGACAGCCGGAAGCTGCCCACGTTGCCATTTCATGCTCACATCTAACCATGTGTTAGATTTTTCTCTGAAAGCTATGTCTGAAATCACTTGATCTCGTTTTTATTTGTTTGTATAGAATTTGACTGATTCTGTATGTTCCTCAGGACAACAGAAAGCTTAAGCCCCAAGGTGTTATACTCTAGTGCCTCTCTTTCCTTCTCCTCTCCCTTAACCTCTCTGCGCACGGCGGGCAGGAGGGCCCCATTTCCGATGGATATGTATGGCACTCATGGCCTGGGAACACACAGCTTTATTTCCCTGCTGTGCATATTCCATACATATTCCAGACCATGTTTGAGTCTTGGTGTTTGCACCAGTGAAGTGGGGATAACTGTGTTGCTTTGGTGTGCTGATAAAAGTGCCTTGTGAGAGCTAAATATTTCTTTGTGGAACATGCTATGGCATGTTTGGAAGCTTTGTATAGCAAAGGGTAGGAAAACAGCAGAGACAGGGATCTGATGAAAAAAAAAATCAGGACAAAACAGAGAAGGAGGTCCATGGTTATTCCCGTGCTGTCCTTTGTCTTCTATTCTAGATCTTCAAGAGGATTTTTTCCACTTCCTTTGCTGAATGAAAAGATGACAACACAGCATACATCTAGGGACACCTGCTGAGAGAATAAAACACAATAAACATGAGAATGCTATGGTGAGAGACATATTTTGCTTGTACAATAGACAATTTGATCCAGAGTTACAGAAAGTTTAAACCCATAAATTAAAATAAATTCAAATGCTTTTGTTATTCAACCTGAGGTTTTTTTTGTTGTGCTTCATGTTTTTTTTTTAAGCTGGAAAAATTTTGATCTCATGGTTAATAGAATTATGAAAAAGAAGAAAATATTCCAAACAAGGTCTTCTAAGGTGTCCCCTGGGACTATGATTTTAAACTGGTCTTGCATTAATTGCAGTTTCTCTGGCTGTTTGTTAGGCCATTGCCATGCTGCGTTAAGGTCTTGATGCTTTTATCTAGCCCTCCCCTGTTCCCTGTTTGTTCTTCAGCAAGGATGAGAGGAACCCTTACAGTATGCAAATACATAATGCTTTCTATGCTTCTTTCTTTAGAGACATGAAAGGATTTTTTAAAAAAGGCAAGTTGAATACATGGCAATAAAGACATAAATCTTCAGAAGCAGGCAAGTTACACTCCCTCTGCACTTCCCAAATAAAGCATGGTTTTGCAAAGAAGGAGTTTGTTAGGAGAACCAGAGGAAGCAGGATTTCCATAATGATTTGCAGGAAAAAATTCTGTAACACATGGCACTGTATTTCCTTCAGAACTGCAAACCCCTTGGGACCAAATTCTTTACTACTTAATCACTGCAGTAATTAGAGATGATGTTGGCAAGTGTTCATTGAACGTTGTGTCATTTTACATCTTAAAACATTTTGGCGTTACTTTCCATTTCCTTTATTCAGTGTGTTCTGGTCCATCCCCTGGATGATTAGACACAGCTGGCCTTTGCTTTGGGACCAGTTCAGTCTTGCAATTAAGAGCTGTGTTGGTCTGCACTGATAAAAACAGACACTAAATAGTTCTATTTATTGTTTATAAATTACTTTTCCACCAAACATTTTTTATAATGATTTGTATACAAGAGACTTGATGTGAAACAAATCTGAGTGAAACAGAGGATTCCAGCCACAAAAAATGGCTCTGTCCTACAGTGAGCCTTCAAATGTGGAAAACTGCAGTAACAAAGTATGAATGAAGATCAGACTGCATGAAGCAGAGCTCTGTAGATGGAGAATAATGTTGCAGCACCAAACCTGTGTGCTGCTCCTTCCCTCTCTGCTGCTCTGTATGGGCTGGCCAGTGTGATGTCAGATGAGGAGAAAGGGAAAAGTGAAAGGACTGTTCAACCCCTAAATCTGTCAGTTGAAACTTTTGTTGGTAAGGTTGGGATTGCACTTAAGGTGTTAATAATACATCTGGAAATAGTGCAGCCTGACTTCTCTGCATTTCAGGTCTGTGCCAGTTACTTTAGAAAAGTAGGAAAGGTCCTTCTTACAAAATATCATAATAGTTGAAAGCTGCAGGTGTACCTTTCAGTTTTCTAAAATCCAAGTATCATTAACTATGTTGAGTGGCATATCGAGGCAACAGTGCACTGTGGAAGGTCCCTGCACTACTCTTGCAGGCTCAGACTGTCCTTTTACACTCCAGATCTTAATCTTCATTTTTCAAAATGTTCTGTTGTTGTTTTAAATAGGCTTTTATGAGGCACTGGAGCCTTTCAAAGGTTAGATGTGGAGGGTGTAGCAATGGCCTGGCTGAGATGCACACTTCTCCCTGAACCCATGTGCTTGAACATCCTTTCAGCTGGGCAGGCATTGCAGTGTCCCTCATAATTTGCCTTGGTCTGGGATAAAGATTGTTTCCAGTTTCAGTCTCATTTCTTACAGGCCGAAACAGAAAATTCATCAAATGTAAAGTTTAGCTTAAATGACAATTTGTGTGACTAATGACCTTCTAAAAGACAAGGTGGTAGATTATAATGTCTTTTGAAATGCTTTCAGAGGAGAAAAAGACACAGGAAAAATTATATGACAAATATAAAAAAGGGAAAAGAAAACAAAGTTAGTAACATAAGCAAGCACTAGCAGCCATTACACTTTTAAATTATCTCTCCACAGCCTACAAATCTTTGCTTTGGCTCATGCACACCATACATCTAGCAAAGAGAGAAATAATATTTTTTATTGCCACTCAATTATAATTGATATACTACTGTATCATTTTAAAATGTGTGAAAGCTGAAAAGTACACACACACAAAAAATTTAAAATGGCAGGCAAGGAACAGCATATAAAAAGTGATAGAACTTTCTGAGCTAGTTTTATATACATCCCTTTCTCCTCTTATATGTCTGTTCCAGGCAGACAAAAAGTACTAATGAAAATTGGTAATGCATAATAGCTCAACACTGATTAAAGAAAATTACCTCTCCTTTTAATTCTGCTTACAAGCCTTTTCTGCAATATTGATTATTTTTCAGAGGTAAGTGATAGTATCTATTCTTTCTGCAATTAATCCATATGTTCATTTTGCATGATGGTTTCAGAAATCCTCTGAGGTCCAGAATTCACAGGATACTGGTAACTCTAGAATAAAACTAATTCTGTGACAGTTTCTAAGAAAAAATCTGGCCAAAAGCTGATTGTGCTCCTGCTGTGATAAAGACATCTATTAGTGTATTAGTTGTTTGACATACTAGAGGACAGGTTCTGGAATAATTTGGAACCAGAATTCAGATTACACCTGGCCAAATGCTTTCTTTCTCCAGCACTAGCACTTAAAATTTCAGAGCTGTGGCTATACAGCAAATGCATGACAAAACCACTATTTGTGATTTTGTTTGCTACTCTTAAATAATTTTGATGTTCCTTTTTTTCTTCCATTTCAGAGTCTGTCACTTATGTATATCTTCCAAGAGATGATGTTAGTTTTGTGCTGAAAGTTGTATCTCTCAGTCTTCATCACATATGCCAAACTGATACCAAAAAGGGAGTACGTTTTTAAGCATGTTTATGTAGACAATTCAAGCACTACTTTCTTTCCTATTTTTCCAGTGCAAATGCTCCTAAATCACCATGAGCCAGAAGGTATTTATGTGATGCACCTTAAACAAAGTGCTGAACACAGGCTGAGTGGCTGCAAGGCCAGGTACCTTGACAGTGCAAAGGGGAGTGTAAGAGCACTAGAGGTCCCAAATCTAGTGGCAACAGTATGGTATAGTTTCTGTATCTTCACCTGGGTTCCCATTCCTTTTAGTGCTTTTACATCCACCTAATGGATTATAACAACAGGGTGTGCCAATTGCTGCTATTCAGTCTGTCCAATACTACCAACTCTCCTTTCGTTTAAAAAAACCCCCCAAATGTGTAAACATGAGTGCTTACAGCTTGGCTCTGTCTTACAGCCCCTGTAACTGGGCAAACTGTTCATGAAGCAGCCTTTTGCAACCTTGGGGGCACAGGCTTTGTCCCAGGCTTGCTCCTCATGATTCCCCCAGGAGCAGGATCCAGATGAATCCACAGGCAGTGTGGGCAACAGCCCAGTCCTTGCCTCTAGGAAGAAGGGCAAACTGTATTTTTTTTATTTTATTATTATTGTTATTTTTTTTTTTTTTTGGTAACAATAAGAATCTCCTTGTAACACTTGAAGGCTGAGTTAAAAATCAGCCTGGAAAGACAAATGGCACAAATACAGCTGACCTCACCAGGTTTTCTGCTTTTAAGCTCAGGATGCAGGTTGTTACTAGCTGGGGGAAAGCAAAGTGAGCCAAGATGCATCCTTTTCTCATTGACGTAAATGACCTATTTTCTCTTCTGGGGCTCAAAACACCCTGCTCCAGGCCTTCCCAAAAAGACTTTGTGTTCTATAGCAATGATAATTATAAACTAGCCTCTGCTTTTGGTCATTTTAAATCCACATGGTATTTCACACACTATTCTTTGTGCTGTCAGGCATACAGGAATTCTACCATGCTGCAAAAACTCCCCATACACTGTAAAAATGAGCTTCACTTTTTAAGACATGTCACAGTAAATTGCCTTTGAGTGCATTATAAAAAACTGTTATACTTCCTAGGAGAAAAGTTTCCTATTCTATATTTTAAATTTCTATCTGTTTCTTCAGAAGACAGAAAACCTGCAAAATTTGAAATTATGTTTGTCTATAAAAGCAGTATATTCAGAAATGTTCTTTGTATTTTAAATATATTTTACATGAAGTTACAAATTACAACTGTGGCACAATTTCCAGATGTGTTTTATATAAATACAGATTAAGATAAATGTAGCAGGTTGAGCTAAAATTACCAATCCAAATTCCAATGCTTTTGATTATTCAGTTTCTGGATAACAGCTTAAGTGATATACTCTTTTAAGAGGTATACCCTGAAATGAGGGATGCACATGGCTTCCAACCAGGAGACCAAGCACAGCACGGGTGAAAATCAGTAGCAATTGTGCAGTGGGTTATGTCTGTGTAAGAGTTATTTCTATCCCCATCATACTGTCACGAGGAGTGCCCCTCTGGTTGGGAGCCTTAGCAGAGAGGTCACAGGCTCTAGGCAGAGGTAGACTGAGTTTCCTTCTCAGGCTTTGATGGACTTCATCAGGTCTGTCTCTGTTACCATAGTTTCCATTTTGTTCTCCAGATAAGAAATGGAAATGCATAGTTCACAGAGGCCTCGATCAGTCGGTTGACATAGGGTCCCTGCCTGTGGTGAGGTTTAAGGGAATGAGAAGTAACTATACAGAGTCCTGTTGTGTGTAAGTAAAAATCAGTCTTTTCTTTCCTCCTCCATTTTTTTCTCTCCTTGTTTGCTTGCTTTTAGCCATATCTCTATTCACAGCAACTTGGTGGGACATATAAATCACCAGCTAGGTAAAAGGATATCTTCACACAGTTCTATAAGAAGTATTGTCTAATGATTGTGCATTTCTGAAACTCAGCTGTTGTGTGCCCTTTAGTGAGCTTGTTCAGCTCCACCATAGTCCATTCTGGCTATGGACATTTTATTGGGAGTCCTACTCACATCACTCTTTTTTGCACTACTGTTCCCTTTCTGTTCTTGGGCTTCCTGCACTTGCAAGTCCAGTCTGAAATTTCAGAGCAGTAAGGACAGTGTCTGTCCTGAAGCACTAAGAAGTTATAAAAGCAGTGGCTGCAGTTAACCACCAGTAATAATACTTCTCTCACAGAGAAAGTCATTGCCTTCAAACATCCTCTCCTTCCCTAAAATCACTGGGAGGAATCACTGTTCCTTCCAGCACAAGAAAAGCTACATGAAGGTTAGGGACAAGCCTCCACTGCCCATTACTCTCCCTATCTTACTGTCAGTGGAAATTTCAGATCACTTTATTCCCATACCAGTATCATTCCCCCTACTTTCTTCATCTCTGAGCAGTGGCCAGGACTTTGGAGTTAATGCAAGTATTGTTGTGCAGAAGCAGTATTCTCTGTCACTGTTCCTTTTACCTTAATAAATAGATACTATCTGCAAGTGAAGGAAGGCAGTATGTGTTTTCTTTTAATTTATTTTGCAGTCACTGTTAAAAGGTAGGGAACTCATTATGTTCCAGCCAGACAGGAAGTTTTATTTACAATTCCTTACCTCAGTGCAGCTATGGCAAATTATATCAGTCCTTCAATTCATGCATTACCATTACTTCCTCACTTTCATACCCTTTCCAGAATTACACTACCACTGACCTGATGAACCCATTTTCTTTTAAAATTGCTCCTATTTTATGTTTAGAGATTGCTTGGGAAAACTCAACAGCAGCAGCTAAAAGAGCAGGCAAGTTGCCTGTGTATAATCAAAAGGTCAGTCTATTTTCAGGTACTTCTTTAGGGCTACTGCTGAAGAAAGCATGGAGCCATCTGTACCCATACAGGTGTCAGAAGTTTGTTCTTGCACACAGCACAAAGGGCAAAGCCAGGGAAAGAAGCCACTGACTCCCCTGATGGCTCCTGTTTGATCCTAGAGGCAGCAGGGTGTCTGAGAAGATACTCATCCCAGGACACAACTAATTCACCTCCCACCTGCCCAGAAGCAGATTCACTTTCTGTGTTGTCACTTTGAAGGGAGGGAACTCTTTCCCATGCACTGACAGCCAGACTGATAGGTGGAGCTGAAGCGGATGGGTGAAAGTATGATAGGGATCAATGACTCTTTGAGGGTTACTTACCTCTTCCACAGAGATCAAAACCTTTGCAGTTTACCCCTCTGTTCAACTAACTTCATCACCATGGAACTATAATCCCAACCTCCAATTCTGTATTTGTGGGTTGCATTCTACAGACTTGAGCTCCAGCAACACAGGATCCATTCCCTTTTCTTGTGGCTCCTTAGCCCACTTCTGCCTCTACCTAAAAACATGCTTTAACACCACAGATACTAAACCTCTAATTCTCCAGCTGAGCAAGGTAGCATAGCAGGACAAAAAGCTTTGTTTTCTCTTGAGTTTGCAATAGCTTTCCCTTCCAGCCCAAGTCCCTCTTTGACTCCCTGCATCTCCATCTCCATTGTACATTTTGTGCTTCTGCTACACAGTAACGAATATGCTAAAATATTAGAGAATATACTACAGAAATGTACTTTTTTACTGAGTAAACTGTGAATTGTTGCTGCTCAGTTTGCTCTGAGTTGTGAATTTGCTCTGAGTTATTTTTACCATTGAGAATTGCTAAGCTTTATACCGTGTTTTGCACAGGAACTGAGCTGCCCTTTCACTGTTGTGTTTGTAGCTCCCATTCCAAGGAAGCTGACTGCTCTTACCAGGTTTCTCTTTCTTTCTCTCTCTTAGTATCCTGTTCAAATACAAGAAATGCAAATAAATGATTTAAATTCTGTATTTTGCAGGGAAACTTCCTGCTGAGACTTCACTTAGACCAACTGATATCTCCTCCCTGCCTGGAGAAAACCTTTGTCCTCCAGACTGAAGACAGGCACTTAAAAGTAAACCTGTTTGGTCTGCCCCTGTTAACCAGCAGTGCTGACAGAGAAAATTGCTTTCCCCCTGTGTTCAGCACTTGAGAACCACAGAATTGAGACTGTTTTTTCAGACTGCTTTATTTTTCGGCATCATCCAATGGGACAGGCTGAGTCACTACTTGATTCTCATTTCTCTTCATGTGAAGGTTTCAGCTCCCTTGGATTGCCATGAATCCCAAGCAATGATCCTGGTTTTGTCCTGACAGCATTCCCCATGTTTCCATTGGACTTCATGGACTGACAGTCAGAGAGACTTTTCCCCTGGCTCTGAACTCCTCTCTCTGCTCGGGATGATGGGGGAAGGCTGCCCACATGGCACCACCTGGGAGATTTTGTATTACTTTTTGTGCTGCTCTTCTCTCAACAGGGTTGAGCCCTTGGGGCACATAAGGATGTATTAAGTGACTGAAAGACATGCAATTGTCTCCCAAAAGGTGTCAGGTCAGTATTGCTGCAGATGAGAGAAAACTTTCTATTTCTGTCCTTAGTCTGAAATAATTTTCATTGGGATTGCTGAAGGTCCTTCTTTGCTGAATGGGACCTCTGTGTAATGCTAAAATAAATATTCTGTTTAATGTTCTGTTTCCCAATCCTTTGTCTTTCCTTCACCCAGGATAACTGCCAGCATGTTCATGAGTTTTTAATTTGAATGAAAGTTTGCTCTAGCTGTGGGCAGAATATAGAAAAAAATCAATAGCTATTAAGATACCTGATACTGCAGGATATGGGATCCTACTGGTAGAAAAAGCAAGGACCATTTATTTATTCACATACCCGAGTGCCTTCATTCATAGTCTGACCTCACTGCCCAGATCCTGCTCTTCCCCCAGGTTTTCAGTGGGGTGTTTTGTTGCCAAACGCTGAGCAGAGGATGTTTTGCCCATCACATTCTGCTGTGTTCCCCGCTTTTTTCTTGTGAAAGTGCCTTCAGGTATCTTCCCAGGGCTCACATTTATTTGTTCAAGAACAAGTTAAGAAAGAAGAGTGACTGGAGCTTTTAAAACCCATTTTCTTTTTATCTAGCGTTCTGTTAAAGCTTTCCTCCTAAGCAGCTTACAATAATATAAACAACCTGCAGAAAAAAACTTCCTGTCAATCTACTGCTATAAATTCCTACAAGTCCAGGGGCGTCAGGAGCTGTATATTGCACCGAGAGCCTTTGGAGTGAGAGATAACAATCAGATAATTCACTCCTCTAGAAAACACTCCCCTATATTCAGAGTGAGGGGAGAGCAGGAAGGGGGAAGATGGGAGGAGGTGTGCCCAGAGCAGGGCAGGAATGGGGTCCGTGGTGTGTGGGGCGAGCACGGACACCAAGGGACACGCGGGTGCGCCACCCGAGCAGGCGCTTGCCTCTGCCGGCGCCCCCGGCTGCTGCCTGACCGGGCTCCTTGGCTGTACACCTTCTTGTTGGCACAAAACACACATTTCTCTCTTCCAGCGTGTGTGGGTGCAGCCCCTGGGGCTGCTTTAGCACAGAGAGCAGCCATGGCTCTGCGCTGCTTCGGCTGTGGAGGGGCTCAGGAATAACGAGCAAAATCTAATTAAGAAGAGTGAAATACAGTAGGGTAAGTCAGCTGCATTGGAGTGTGAAATGGAGCCATTATAAAACAAAATACTGTACAGCAGCAACTGAGGAAGTCCACAGGGCGCTGACAGACTGCCGTGGCACCAGAGCGGGCGCGCCGCGATGAGAGCCGGGCCGTGAGGCCGCCCCCGGCCGCCGCAGGCCCCGCTGGGCAGCGCCGCTCCGGCTCTGAGGGGCAGCGGGAGCGGGCCCCACACGGCCTGCCCGGGGGCGACAGAGGCATGGGACGGGCGCCGCGAGAAGGCACCAGCGCAGCCCAAAGCGGAGGGAAAGGGAAAAAAGCTGGGTAGGGAAGGGTGAGCAGGTAGGGCTGGTGGGGAGCAAGGCTGGGCCTTTCCCCCCAGAAAATGAAAATCTGCCGCTGTTAGAGCACGGGTTTCCCTCGCAAACCACTGGTAACGCTGTGAGAGCTGCTCTGCTCGCAGGCTGCCGCAAGGAGGGCGAGCCTGGGCCACCACCCTGCTCTTCAGCCGCTCCACATGTGTGCAAATTTGACTCTTCAGCGACAACTGTTTTTTGAAAAAAAACTCCAAAACAACACCTCTCGCCCCCCCCCCCCTCCCTTTTTGAGTCGGAAATGTTCTGAGATCAACAAGTAAACAGTTAAAGAGGTTATATTTGTTCTTCATGATGCTAGAATTTATTAAATTAGCTCTATTATTTTATTGGAATTTTTTTAAAAATAAAAAAATAATTTAATCTTGCTGGAAAAAACATATTTTGAAACAGGAAGGAATTGTTTCAATGCCCTTAAAATATTTTTAGTAGTAATTGCTTGCAGTTGCTTCTCTTTAAAAGTTGGAGAAAGGGCATCTTGAATGCATTACAGTAAGTTCAGCCAAAGTGAATCTGCTTTCAGGTATGCTAGTAAAGATATCCACAGTAATAGGATTAGTACAAAGAGAACTTGTCTTCATATTTAAAATCCTAAGGTTAATTTGTCTTGGTTCCACCCCTCCAAAAAAATTTGTAACAAATTTCTATTGCCAGTCATTACTTAATGATGTTTCACTGTTAAATGCTCACAAGAAATATCTAACACCTGCTGGGAAAAATTATCCGTAAAGGTTATCTCAGTAAGGCATGGATGTAAAATGTCAAAGGACAACTTCATCTCTTTCTCCTTCTTCATCCCCCACCCTTACTACAGGCAGGAAAACCAGGGTAACGTTTGCAAAGCTGTCAGACAGGCAGGAGCCTGCTTCCCTCCAGCCTCTCTCCTCTCTCCAGAGAGCTTTGGGATGTACTTATGTAAGCTATCAAGGTGTCCGAAGGTAGAAAACTGAAGGCAGAGGAAATTAATAATTTACTAAAGCTTTGCTGGAGAACAGCAGACCACAACACCTGCCACTGTTACCCATAGGACAACTGAACAATGAGGCCAAGAGGCACCTCCTGCCTGGAGGGGAGCAGCAGCCAGGGACCCTGCTGCCACAGGGGCACAGGAACACCAGGAGATTACCCCTGGCTTCAGGGTAACAACCTGTTGGCTTCAGTCCCCTTTTCTTATGGTTTCAGCACTCTGCTATTCCCCTCGTCTGGGAAAAATGTGGCTGAACCTTCACTTTGTGACCCCAACAAACCCCAATGTATTTACTGCACTGACTTCTGTCTTAGTGGTGTCTTAGTGTCTTTGTGATCCAAAACCAAGACACTGCAGACCAACTGAAAGATTCAGATTCAAATAGTGATTTTTTTCTTTTTTTTCCTTCTTGCTACATTTAGATGTTTTGGGGTTTTTGGTGTTTGATAACTGCTAGTATTTGTGAATGCACCTATTAATGTATGTGGTAGACCTATGCAGGAGATCAAAGCTGCTCACAGAAAAGTCTTTGCAGGATCAGTTTTATGTTATACCCCACATTTCTCCAAAGCAGCAAGGAAGAAAGTCTTTGTGCTTCTGAGATCAGCCTCCATTCTCCAGAATAGTCTAGGTGTTTGTCATTAACCATCTGTGGTCTGTTCGTAGGATGGAGAACCAGCAGCAGCAATTATGATCAAACCTAGCTGCAGTCTTGGCCTTGTGTGCTGGTTTTGGCTGGGATATAGAAAGCCTTCATCTTACTTCCATGAAGCCAGCAGTCCAAAGCTGGACACATTCTGTACTGTGCAGTGCTCTTTTTGACCCGTGTCCCTCTTGTACCTTAGATAAGGAACTGAAAGCTGAGTGTGCTCTTTGTCGTTCCTACTCAGAGGCTTTGTGCAACTGTAGAGTTCCTTCACATGGTTGATCATTCTGGCACCTTGTTGTGAGTGCTAGCAAGGGCTCACAACTGGCCATGCAGCTTTGCAGTGCGAACTGATTAAAACAGCAATATCCTGGAAACCAGAGAATCTGAGGGTCTGATGAAGGTCTGGGACTTGTGACTGCAGAGTCACTTTCCATTCATTAGAACATACAGCCCATAGCGGGAGACACACTGGTCAAGGTCAAAACTTCAACATTTTTGTCTTCTCTGTTCCTAGTGTTTCTCATATTGGTTTTACCTTTTCTGTTATTTGGGTTTCACATATTTACTTTTTCTCCTGTAGCCAATGAACAGAACAAGTGTCTGATTATCAGAGGTCTGATTCCATTCAGTGGGCAAGTGTTACAGTCAGTGCTCTCTGCTCCTCCTCTTGAGTATGCTGCGCTGTGTATACACAATATACATCCATAGATGGAACTGGGTAAAATACCTCTTGTGTATCTCCTGGAATCAGCCCAAGGTAGTTTTACCAATGCAGTGTCTCTGAGTCAGTACCATCTTTCGTATTTTGATGTTTTTGTGATGAGATTTTTTTTTTGCTTACCCAGTATCTTGATAATGAGGTTTATTGACTCATCAGATAGAGGTACTTTGCACCTGTACCAAAGAATTTTCAAGAAAGAAAGTCTTTACAACCCCCCAGGAAACCTGTTCAGGTAAAGTTTGATGTGTGACACATGTATGAATGTTCCCATTCATTGTGGTTTTAGATAAGTGTGTTCACGATGGGTAACAAAAGCATAGAAACACCTTGGGAGTACGTCGGGACTGTTTCTGTTCCTTAAGCTTTGATAACATGCTGACATCCTTAGTGAGACTACAGAAAGGGTCAATATCCTTTGCTGTCTTTTCCAGTGACATGTTTTGGAATATTTCTCTTTCTGTTCACATACCCTCTCTGTTCTCAGGTGAATACAGTTGTAGATCTCTCTTATGGACAGCTCTTCTCTGTTTTGTGCTGTGTCATAGAGATACAGATATCTGACAGCTGCAAAACATGTCTCAGATAATTCACCGAGTCCTGGTGGTGTGACAAGCAGAACCCTTAAAAATCCTCACTGCTTTTGTAACTGTGTAACAGGAAACTCCTGATGTTGGGTTCATAAAGAATGGCTTTGCAGGACTTTGAGAAAATCCTCACTGTGGTTTTGGAGGTTTTAAAAAAAACTCTCTACTATTATTTCTGTAACAAAGTTTGCATCTCTTTTCAAGTTCATGAGCTTGACAACATAAATGCATACAAAACTTCATCAACTGGGATGATACGGTTTTTGTATTTTTTTCTTAAACATTCATTTTCCCCTGCAGATATCCTTGTCCCTTATGCCAGTCTCCTCTGCTTCTTTTTTTGCACTATGTGAAAGCATTGGCTCCAGCTGTTCTGTTGTTTGGAAAGACCTCAACACAGCTGGTGGTTACAGAGAGAAATGTTGTTTAATGGGCACAAAAGGGACCTGATGGCTGCTGGCAGATTCCTGGTCAGTGGGCAACACTGCTGCTACCCTGCTGGGACAGGCCAGGGTCCTTTCTGGGTGTGCCGCAGGGCACGGCCCTGACACAGTGGCATTGATGTCTGCTCACACCCCCCAGCTCCAAGACACGAGCTCTTCCCAGCCTCAGTAAGTCCCTTCACTCTTCTAGTCCATATGTTTCCCCAGGCTGCCTACAAACCTGCCAAGAAAGGCAGCTTATTACTCTGGACCCTCTTCTTCAGCGTGATTGTTGAGAAGGGAAAGTGAGGTGTAAGCACAGCCTTTCCTCTGCTGGGATCACAGTGAGCACTGTTGCTGTGGTTTCTGACTTGGCACACTGTTTCCCTTTCCTGGATTAATCCCAAAAATATTAAAAGTTTTCTAATAAGGCTGGTTGTGTTATCAGATATCTTTGTAATTACAGGAGCATGACCTGTGGCATGCACATCTGTATCACTCCAAATGACTCTACTGCAAAGAAAGTTTCTCATTATGTTCTTAAGTAATGAATCTTTTGCAGCCACCCCTATATTGTTAATATTAATCAGGGAAGGCTAGACAGTCAATAGCAGAATCCGCAGAAGGGTTGCATGTTTGGTTGCAGAAGCAGAAGGGTTGTCTCTTAGAGCTGGAGCACTCTCTGTGTCCCATAGATGTCTCCTGAATCTGTGCATCAAGGCCATCCCTGAAAGTTGTGGGTATTAGTAGCAGTTCTTGTGCACAAAATGAACTCAAGCATGGATTCTCTGTTGCTCACCCACAGCTTTCAGGTGTTCATTCCCTTTTTTGCCCTTGATCTGGGTGTATTTGGACCTACTGACTTGGGGAAGGGCTTGTGTGTGCATGTGGCTCACCAAGGAACCAGCTTGCAGCATGCTCTCACAGTAAAAAAATCTCCTCTTTCTGAGTGTTTGCTGCAAGAATAGCTGAGATAATCAAGCCTTCAAAGGAAATGGAGATTAAAAAAACAACCCTCAAACCAAACCTCAAAATTTTAGCCAGGACTATTTCCAAGTTCTGTCAGCAATGCTTAAGTGAGCTGGGATGTCTCTGAGAGCAGATGATGTCGGTGGAAAAATTTCACAAGGAAAAATGGAAAAGTATATACACAGCAGGCCTGTGAAACAGCAGTGCTAGAAGACAATTTTTAAAGGTCAGAATTATTATAGGACATTAATTAGCAGACTGATAATGCTCAAATTGCCTTAGCAAGTTTAGACACAGTGTAAGGCCACATGCTGCAAGGGTGCAGCCACCTGAAAAGAATTTGGACACTTTAACAGAAGATATGTCCTGCTCAAAACAGAGCTAGAAGAGCTTAATGACAAAACAATATGACATCCCTAAAGTAATTAGGAGGTGGTACTGAGAGTAAATAAGCTTTTGCAGAACTTAGTGTTAGTGAACCAAATGAGAGCAAATAAACTGTGTTTGCAAAGTGGGGGAATTACAAAACAGATTGAATACATATACCAATTCCAAACAATCCCCAACCATCAAAAGTCTTTGATGCATCAGTAAGGTTTTCATTTGGCCCCTAGAGAGCTCAGGTAGGTTACATAGATGTCAGACAGTAGTTTCCATGCATTTGCACTTCTAAGAGAAGTGAATAAAAAGTAAATCTGAAACTTTTTTTTCTTTTTCTTGCTCTTAAATTCAAAGTAGATCACGGCTGGACACGTATTTCTTACAATTCAAGAGTAATTTTACTACTTTTTTTTTGATAATATCATATTGGCTAAAGAAATATTTAGATACTTACTTAGGAGAGTTAGCTGTTTATCTGGTAATTTTATGCATATTTTAACAAGATAGAAGCTGTTGGAGGGGAGTAATAATCAATTTTAAAGTTTTCTCCCTTTTTATGGGTGGCTGAACTGCAGAATTAAAACTGAATTTTGAAGATGGTTATACTTAGGGAACTGACTTTGTTTATTGTAGAGAGAATATTTCTGAAACTAGGAGTAGCATTTGGCTTCCATCTCTAGCCTTTCAGCTTATAGAAGTGCACAATGCAGGATAGGTGTGTGGATGTTTTGTACTAACATATAAATATAAAGGCTTTGTAGGCTTTGTATATCATACATACATATGGAAGATATGTATGTGTATTTTATATTAATATATATATATATATATATATATAATATATAAAATTTTAGTATTTGCCAAGAAATGGTTATAGTACTGCAACGTTATCTTAAATTACCTGTTAGAGGTAGTTGTGAAAACTATATCTAATTTGTCTTCTCAACTGCATGAAGAAAATTCTAGTTAATGTTTTACTGTGAGTTCTGTGATAGAGAATAAAAAGAGCTGGAAAGAGAAACATGTCTAATATTTTTCCATTATGAATTTCCACTGAATTGGCTCAACAGCCCAAGATAAAGTCAGCTGATGATTTTTTTTTTCTTCATTTTTGATGGGACATGTAGATTGAGGTTAGAACTCTCCAAAGATTATCCGCTGAGTGCCAGCTTTTAATGAATCCCATTTGTTTTCTTGATTAAGTCTGCTATTACCCCTGTTTAGTCTTGTCACGAGCCCATTAGCCAGAATTTTCATATCATGGTTTAGAAGAGAAATTAGCCTAGAAGAGTAGCAGTCATCATCAGTCAATTTTCAGTGTATTTAATATAGTTTACAATTTATGAATTCAGGAACCTGTAGCCTCATACATATCTATTAAAAAAAACCAAAACCAACAATGGAAACAACTGTTTGTGGTGAAATTCGTAGGCCAATAAGGGCTGCAATCAAATACCAAGTTGTGCTCATAACATTGTGTATCACTAGTGTGCACACAAGCCCCAAGGGCTATTTGGTGAACCTGCATCTGACAGGCTATGTCAGGTCTATGATTTGTGCGACAGAAGCTTCTTTACAAAGAATCAACTCTCAAAAGGTTTGACCTCCTATTTTCAAAAGATAAGTATACAGGAAGCTTACTGAGCCTTGTGCTCAGTCACAAAGTACTCAAGATCTTTGGAAGTGCTTAAAAGCTATGTGATGGGTACAGTGAAAAGCCTACACGGGTGTAGCAGGATTTTTGAAATTCTTGACTTTCTTGAAAATGTTGTGAGAATATCCCTTTAAGAATTTAAATAACTCCATCCCTTTTCAGACTCTCTAAATGAAAAGAGCAGCATAGGGTGAGGTGTACTTTATAAATGACATTTTGTAAATTTCAAGGGATGCCATTTCAGCCCCTCCTGGAAGTGTGAAAACTTGGACAGTGGAATTTGCAGAATAGCCACAGAAGTATCTCAGTGGTGAAAAGAGCCAGAAGGAAGTGCAGCTGAATCATGGGGTTGTGCCCTGCCATTCTACTGTAATGGGAAGCATGACTTGCCCATGTGCATGGGAGCCAGCATTGCAAATATTTGGACATCATGCCATTACTTAATATTACCCATTCAATGCCCTCTTTCTCTTTTCTTGTTTCCTTTCTGCCACTCTAAATGACTAGGCTGGCCTGCTGGCATTTCCCTTTTTCTTTCTGATTTTTCTGTTTTCTACCTCCTTTTCTGTAATTTCTGAAATGGAGTGGGATCTTGATGCATAGAGCTCCCACATCACTTTGTATTGGATGAACAATGTGAGAAACATCCAGTAATCAAAGTGAAAACAACTCCAATCATATCACTGTTCCACAGGAACTCCTGAAGATGCTTGGAAGAATTTGTTGTGTTTCTGGCCCCAGAGACTGTTATGGAGAACACCAGTTGGTAATCACAACTTTTTTTTTTTTTTCCTCTTTTTTTTTTAAGACCTATGGGAATTACTGAAGGAAAATCTTTTCCCATATCCTTACCAGAGTTGGATCAAAACAGAAGGACCCATTCCAACACTAACCACATCTAAATTACTTAATTTCTTGTCTGGATGGCAGAGAAATATCTTTACAAAACTGGTAAATGACGATGACTACCTCTCCAAAAAATTGTCTCCTAAGAATAATTCAGATGCTGTAAGAGAAATGTATTCTCACAAAAAGCAGCTTTTCCAAACCCCTGTAGCTTCCCTGCACAATATTCTCTCTAGCTACAAGCCTCTCTTCCTTTAGTAAATGTATTATAACCCTTTCAGTCTCTTCAGCTTTACATACTCAACACCATGAATCTCTAACAAGGTTATGGGTGAGTAACAGTCTAAATTACTTCCAAATACAGCTGAAAAGCCTATTATAGATGCAACCTTGAACTTTAATTGTATAAAGACAGCTACTTCCTTAGCATTCACACTAGTGATAAGAATTTCTTGCTTGTAAGTCTGCTGGGACTTTCTGGCTGTGTTGGCAGCTATTTATTCTGCCTCTAGACTTTGAATAAAGAAATGCATATGGTTTAAACACTGTAACATCACAATATCTATTGAAATTTGTAGTGATGAAGGTTGTAACATATTTGAGTTGGAGAAGTCAGTCTGGTTAATTACGTTATTCTTCCTGCTATTTTACTAGGCTACACAAGAGGTTGCTGAAATCCAGCGTTTGTTTTCAGATATACATTCATGCTTTTTAAGGAAATGATTGTAAGAGCCAGAAAACCTTTGAAATGATGTTGCTCAAAGATTCCCCAGCATTGTCACAAGATAAGCAAATAAGGGTAAGCTCAAAGGATCCATGAAAGATAAACAAGGAATCTCCTTAAGGCTGGTTTATAGTTGGTAATGGAAAAATCTGGAAGTGCTTTTGTGGTCTCATAAGTGTTTTTGTGGTCTCATAGTTTCAGAGCTTTTTGATACTTCTGGTTGAAAAATTCACCACCAAAAGAAAACAAGAGCCAAACAAAACCCACCCACCCCCCTCAAAGTCAGTGCATTGGGCTGGAACACCTATGGACTGAAAGCTTTCTTCACAGCAATGGTACCTCTCCGATGGCCATAGGCCTTGATGGGAGGGATTATTTCCAGAGCTGAAAGTTTGTACATCATACCTAAGGAATTTCCATTAAACTTTACAATGAGGGTAACTGCAGCAGAGGGTGTTAACATCTTGATGAAGATGGAAATGAAGTTGCTGCTCATGCAGTGCAAACAGCTTATGAACACATCTCAGACACTGGTATCAGCCAGGGGTCTGCTCAGGCTGGGAACAGCTGTGTAAAACACCAAGTGGAGTTTTCTGTTTCGTTTTTACCAACAATGAGCTATGCTATTTCATGTTTATTAAGCATTGTTATAAAAACTTTGCCTTGAATATATTTGATCAAATAATTCACATCTTCTTTAGATTAAAATACATTTATCAAACTAATTCAATTTCATTATGTCGAGGATAATGGGGTATGAGTATAGCTCCCAGAGAGCTACAAGATGGAGAGCCCTGTAATCCTTCCACTGCCTGCAGTATTCCTTGAGCCCCTGAGACACAAAGCAATGCTCTGAGCCACTGGTCCCTCTATGGGAGCACATTTGCTCTCCCTTAGTTGGAACTTTTAAAGACATTTTTAGCCTTTAGAGTTTGATACTAATTGTCCATTTTTAGCTAAGATATTCTAAGTCAGACTTATTAGAAAACAAAGAGTAGCACTTGCAAAAAGAAAATTTTGTGATCCCTAGGCAGAGACTTGAGATCTCTGTATTTGCTCTTCATTGAGAAAGTGAGACATGAATTTTAAAAATGAGACACATTTTGGAAGATTATTTTCTAATTTTATAATTCAGCTAATGAAATGCAGCTAAGTGAATACAGCACATGGTATTAATTAACAGGAAGATGCATGTCCTCTTTAGGATACTTTTCAACAGCATTGGTGAAGAGATGTCAGCAGGAGCACTGTGGTGATAGCATTGGGATATTATTTAATGTTGCATGGGCTAATCCTGAATAGTATTGACTCATGCCAACTCCTAAATCAGCTCAGCCCCTTCCTCTTACCCAAAGCCTTCCCATCTAGAAAACAGATTCATTTCTAGGAAGAATGCAATGAGACAGTCCTCATGGTATGAGCTGTTGACTGATTAAACACTCGTATGCCCAGTCCCTTTATGGTGCCATAGAAGGAAGAAAAACTAGTAAAAAAATTAGAATTAATATACTACATTGAATAATAAACAATGTAGCTTTCCTGCTATATAGTAAGCTACTAGAGACCTCTAAAAATGCAAAGAAACATTTTACTTCCTTAAATGTTTTTTCTTTTGAGTATTGAGCAATTGTGCATCTTAGAGGTAGTTAATTTTGTGAGCAGAATATTAATAATTTATGAATGTGTTAAAAGTATTGATCATACAAGGGTAGAAGCATTATGCTTGAGCTCCTTCTGTAATCCATTAAAAAGGAAGTAAATTGCTTCAGTTTCATATTAAAATACGAGGCTAGCAGGCTGTAGTTTAAAACATATGTAAAGTTGTTTTCCTGTTTAAATGCAGTCATCCATCGTTGGTGTGGTGGTAATACATGAGGATTTGCTGGAACTCAGCCACAGACATTCAACCCAGAGGCTCTTTCTCCTTCCCCCAGTGCCCTGCCCATGCCCCCTCCAGCCCTGCCTGCCTGACTGGCCCATGAGCCCACTCCTTGCTCTGGGCACCTTCAGGGTCTGATCTCTGCAGCTGCAGCAGCTGGGCTCAATTTCACCTGTTTGTGGCCTGTTTCTGGATTTGGGACGCTACACAGGTCAACAGGAGTTATGTAAATTCTCCCGAAGAAATGGCGGGCAAATATCAACTCTGGAACCAGATCTATTTGTTGTTGGTTTTGGTTTTTACCAGCCCTGACCATTTTCTCATGGTTGAGCACAAATTCCATAGACATTGTATTTATGCAAGGTGAGTACTTGCAGCAAAGTCCATAAGGCTTCTATGGATCCAGGAATCTCCCTGAATGTGACTACATCAGGGACTTAGCGTGGCTTTGAATTCTTACCTCGTTTTTATCATGGTTGCATGAATAAAGCTTTAATCCTCAGGCTCAGGATTGTAGGGTGTTTCTGACAGGAAGGAGCATAGGCATTGAAACCAGTAAGTGCAATCCCTCTCCTTCTATTCCTGTTCTAAGGTAGAAGAAAGAACAATATAAACCAGAGGAAATAAATAATTTGTGAATAATTTTATTAATCAAATTCCTTCTGGACCACCAATCTCATTATTTGTTTATCAGCCAGGCTTCTACTAAATCTATTCACAATTAAAAAAAAAATTACCAAGTGAACAGTATTGAACCAATCCTTAATTAGGGCAGCTTAGATGTCTTGTATAATTAACTGGACTTTGTTCATAATTATTTCCTGATAGTTGGAATTGTTTTTCACAAGTAGCAGAGCAATAGTAATGGTAACACCAAGAAATCTTTGATTTTTCAGAATAGAATAATGGCCAGGCTTATTGTGCTTAAGTTGCATAAGACCTATTTGTTCCCACTGATAGCCGAAAGTAATCACATCAATTTGTCTGGGCCACACAGGGAGGTTTTGCAAAATTGGTTCTTTTAATGTAGAAATAACTATGCATCCAAATCTTTGAAATGAGTCTTTTCTAATGTGTGTTTTATGATTGTCGGCCTGAGGTGACTCCTCAGACAACCACACGTGAGTCCTGATCCTTAACTAGAGAGATTAAAGCTGGTGCCCACTATGACCATGCTGGGTCCTGCTCAGTGAAATAAGTAACTAATCAGCCGTGGCTGATACTACAGGGATTAAAAAGCTGTAACTCAACAAAGATCTGCCTGGGCCTCCTAACCAGCCATGCCACGCACTGCCACCAGCACTGCCACCGGCACTGTGCACCCAGCCACCGGCAGGCACAACACTCTGCATGGAGGGAGCACGTGTTGGACAGTGGCTCTAGAAACTTCTGAATTTAACAAGACTCACTCATGTAAGTGATTCTTTATGAGAAGCTGGAAACAAAGTAAACAGTGTTTATTCACAGTTTATCACTACTCCTTTCACCTTTTGAAGCTGGCTTAGGGCACAGTGTCAGAAAGCTGGAAGAATGCTGCAGGAGTGCCATACCTAGTCACTCTCATGTGTGAATACACCCATCCTGCCGTGGGGAAACTTCAGCAGGCTCCAATCTGTGGGCTCCTTGGAAAGAGGTGTTTGCTAGACCTCTGCCTCTGATTTCAAGAGAATGAGTATCTGCTCTAATATGAGAAAATAGTAGTCATGTTACAACTCAGGGTTGTTTGGAATTCGTTATGAAGCCGCATGAAAGAGCATGTGGGTTAAACAGGTTCACTGCTAATTAATACCTTTACTCCTAATGAAGTAGCTCCTTGCTCCTGGGGTTAGGCAGAGTGTGAGAAGAAAAACAAGCAGGCAGTTGTCTGCAGGCTCTTCCAGGTCTGAAACAGCAAATGAGTATGTGTGAATTTTAGGGAGACAAGCATCAGCACAAGGTGTAACTCATTGCCACTCAACTTGCAACAGCCTTAAGGCAGAAGAGCTGAATGTGTATGATCAAAATAAGACTTTGTTTCTAAAACTCTAAAGTTCAGAAAATCAAAAAAGGTTTTCTTTGTATAATTTTCTGTGAGATTTGCTTAAGGTGAGTAGTCTTCCCACAAGAGGTCTCAGATGGTGCTGTGTTGGCTGGAAAATGCAAAATGACTTATGAGAATTATTCATTTGCCCCTGTCCTCTCTTGCTGGCAAAGATTCCTCTGATCTGCTCATCTATAAGGAACCTGGTGAATTTGGGTCATTGCTTTCAGATCATCCTGTTGCCAGCAGTGTAGCTGAAGTCTGTAAGCAATTGAACACTTTCAGGATGTTGAGAGGATGGGAGCAGTGTGACTGTTGGAGGGTGGAAAGCATAGTAGGCAGTGTTGCCCTGACAGCCATTCCTGTTTATGTCCTGTTCACGTCCTGTTCATGAATCAACTGACCCATTGCCTATGCATTTTATGTTACTAACTAATGTCTAATTATTTTTTTCACTTTTGAATTCCTTGCAGCTCTCTTTAAAGTTTAGTAGGTAAGAAGATTAAAACATAAATGCCATTAAATATGCTTTAAATATCAGACCTATTGAAATACTTCCAGGTTCTGTATCCTCTTAAAAAATAATCCCTATTCAAAACAGAGAGGAAATGTCATCTGCATGAGTGTCTTCTGACTTTAAGATTGGATTATACAGGGAATTATGTAAAATAGCTTTGAAAATCTAATAATTAAAAAAACTTTGGAATCTTTTATTTATGACATTTTAAACCCCTGTAACATTTGGGGAAGTTTTCTGTGTCGTATATGTGCTGTTAACCTCACGTGTAAAATTTTCTTGCATAACTTTGTGTGAATTAATGGTCATAGAGTCTGCATTCGGATTCTGTCAGGCTGGATGCACTGGGATTTGAAGGCAATTACTGGATCTACATGAAGTTAAAGCTGGGGTATGGGCAGATCAGGATGTTGTTCTCAGCCACCTTGTGGGATGTCCTCTGTCTCCATAGGGAAGTCAGGAAGAAAATAACCAGAGGCTAATGTTAGCTGAATTACTTAGGAATGTCCTTCCCTATCATCCTGTAGTGGAGCCCTACAACATCCCCAAAGAGAAGTCCTCAAAATTTCAGTGCCCATTTACTAACAAGCACAGTTATCCCAGTGAGTCCCTCTGAAAAGGGCCAAATAAAGTCCCATTACAACCATTCCAGTTTGCACATTTAAGTGTTGTAGCACAAAAGGCAAACAGTCAGAACAAGGCTTCAAGCCCTGCAGGTTGTGTCCAACACAGAATGCCAAAGCATCTGTAGGGTGCTTTCCATGGGTCTGCTACCAGAGCTGGGAAATGAAGGGGCCCTTCCATCAGTGTGACGTGCCAGGGAACAGAGCTCATTTCTGGGAAGGGCAGACAAGATTTCTCTCCAAGGCTGGTAGATATTCTGCTTTGTGGGGCAGAGGGAAAAACCCTTACACCAGCTTGGTTTTTTTGCATCAATGAATACACAGCACAGGCTTTGGCAAAACATCACAAGACCTGGAGGAGAGTACTGTGATGGACCCTGGAGCCTGGGTATGGCCTTGCCATCTCTCTGTTCCCAGCACTTGCCAGACCTGGGCCACACCAACCATGATGGCTCTGTCTCTGTGGTCACCTCCCCAGGTTCTGGTGTTTGACTCCCCGTGCCTTTCCCCGCATGGCAGCTGCGCTGGGAGCCATGTCCACTTATGTGGAAGTGCTCCTGATAAATATTGATTAGAGAATTTAGCATCAATGTGCAATGAATCTATGAGCTAGTGAGAAATGTTAAAGCAAACATATTTAGGACAGAGGCTTTTGAAACAGGCCAGGAAAATTCTTATTCCAGCAAGAGGTGGCATGCGCCTATTCTTTCTTCAGCTGGCTAAGCAACAGCGGGAGTGTTTCCTACTAAACAGCCTCATTAGCATAAGAATAACTACAGGGTAAATTTTCAAGCTCATTCCAAGTGAATTCAAAGGGAGGGGGGAAAATATTCTTTTAATATGCGCAACTCATGCAAACAATGATATGAAACTAATTCATTTCATCATATTATCACCATATCATATTAACTTAAAAGAAATAATAATGCAACATGGAAATGTTTGCATATTAGAGAGAACTCTCATTGTACCCTATTAGCACCATATCGTATTAGTATTAGTATTGCATTAGGCTATTATTCTACAGTGCTAAAATGATGAAATCCCACTGTGAAAACTGATATTGAATTCTTGTAATGTTTCGGAACCATTTTTAGCACTGAATATAAATAATTCATGGAAGCAGATCTAATGAATTGATGAAAACCCCCCATCCCTTGACATTGTGAGAGTATTTATGAATGTAAAGTCATGAACAGTATTTTTTTTTTTTTAATGGAGATGGGCTGTGACTGAAATACCTGGTTTATCACTTGACCCAGTGTGCTTATGTCACACAGAGCATCAGATTGAGTAGCCGCATTTCTCAGTTAACATGGCAAAGGTGGTGTCTAAGTGGCCTGTTCCAGGAGCAGGGGTGCACAGCTCACCTTTCCAAATGGGCTGTCTCAGGGAGCTCTCTGTGATGTACTGAGATACCTGAGCAACGAGACCCTGCCCAGCACAGGGCCACTGCACTAATGCCACTCTGGT
Organism: Pseudopodoces humilis; assembly: GCF_049639895.1. Classification (NCBI taxonomy): domain Eukaryota; kingdom Metazoa; phylum Chordata; class Aves; order Passeriformes; family Paridae; genus Pseudopodoces; species Pseudopodoces humilis. The sequence goes on along the minus strand of NC_142209.1, from coordinate 14,147,367 downwards.
CCACCTGCATTGGCTTCTTGAGTTGTTAACATCTGAGACTAATAGTTAAATGCTAATGAGAAAATATATGTTTAACTTGCAGGCTTTTATGGAATTATCCTTTCACTTGCCCAGCATTTGGTGCTATGGTGTGATTGCAAGGTAGTTATTACCACAAGCAGTGCTGAACTTTGTTTTATGCAGATGTATTGCTGGCAAACCGGATCCCATGACTCTGGAAAAGTAGAGGGCTGTATGATGAACTAGTGAGAATTAACTCAGCCTTTAAGAGCCCCATGAGGAGCAGCTGAAACAGACAGCCTTGCCCATCCCTATGCCTGGGAAAAGAGGGAGTGGCTGTGCTGGCACAGGAAGCAGGTGAACTGTGCTCTGAGTTAGTAATTGATTTATGGTCTAAATTACCATCACCTCGTTCTTTTCTTGCTGCTCTCCAGCATCTCTTGGCCTATGCTGCAGGTCTTTCCTCTCTCTCCCCTGGCATCCTGCATTTGTGACTGATTCCATGCAGCACTGATGACCCTCAACCAAACCGTGCTGCTGCATGACCTAAAGGAGAAATTGTAGCAGGGGACCACTTCACAAATCCATTAGTTTCCTTCTTACTGAGGTGTGAATTCAGAATAGGAGATGCAGTGAAATCAAGGCTGAATTACTGTTTCCTTTGCTTTCCAAAAAGGATGCGAGTATGCTGGCATGCTATACCCTGCCTGCCAGACTCAGAGAGATGAGCCCTTCTGAGCCCATGTATGCCATGTCTTGAAAGTTTATTGTGCTCTTCAGGCCTGTCCTTTCTTCAGCAGTCTAGGATGCATCTGCTGTGCCTGCCGTGGGAAACATCAATCAGGTAGGAGGAGCGACTCTGGTTTCAGTGCAAGAGGCAGCGATGTGGGGGAAGTTTCTTTAAAGGTCATCAGGAGTCACACGCTCTCAGTACTTTCACCTAGTCTGGAGATTTCAAGGAAAAAAATACAGTAGCAAGCTAGGGGATGTTTTTGGTTTTGCAGGATACAAGGTCAGTGCATTATGACCTTGTTCAGAGCAGAGAAGGAGCTGATGGGGAGTAAAATCCCAGGAACAGCATTATGCAGAGTAAGAGTAGGCGAAGAAATGTGAACTGTATCCTGTAACCCTTGGCAGATGTGTTATGCACATGGCTGCTTGCTTCATGACTGGCTTGAGCAATGGATCCATTCAAGAGAAGTTTGATGGTAGGGTAGTGGGGGAGTGTTTGTTATCTCTCTGTTCATTTTTTTCCTCATGCACAGTTTTTGTTTTCTATCCTTTCCTCCAGAAAATACTGCTGTAATCACTGCAGAGATGAAGAGAGTTCTGCTTAACTCACATTTGTGTGTTCAAAACTGGAAAAATTACAAGTGCTTGAAGTTTATCCTGGCCAGTTCAGCTCCTGCTTTTCACCGGTGATATTAAATTACACATATGTTGCTAGTAAAAATAATTCCAGTTCTTCCTGTAGTCAGTATATAAAGTGTACAAATAAGACGTTAGAGAGCTGCTTGTTTTTTCGGTTTTTTTCTATGTTGTATTTTTCTGATAAGTTGAATACCAGACCTCACATTTATTTGTAAAGGAGGTAGAAGAGAATTTTCCTCTGAGAGCAGCAGAGACACTTCAGTATTCACTTAATTCATACTAAAAGCAATGGATTTTTTTGTGGATGAACCACAGTAGCAACACATGCCATCTCTACACTAGCAAATAAAAGTGTGCTTATTACCAGGGTATTTTTTACACATATATAGATATATAGATAGATAGGAAATGGACCCTAAGTTAACTAAATAGTCAGTATTTTTTTTCAGTGTTTCCGAAGTAGTATTTTAAATAGATTCAAGCAGCTTGTTGTGGCTTACTGAATTTGCTTATATGGGTCAGTATGTCCTAATTTTTATGTGGAAGCTCTTCTGCAGTTATAACCATGAATCATTTGACAATTCATGAATTTTTCCATAGCTATAAATATTGGACATTTAGAAAAGACACCTTAACCTCCAAACATTTACTCCTACAATTACCATCAAACATTGTGGAGAGCTGGAAATAACTGTTCCTAGTGAAGATCACCATATTTTGTTGGAAAAGTGAGTGAGATGGTGACTCCCTGTGCCCAGGAAGGAAAAATCTGTGCTCCTGCACACACAGAAGGCCAATCCTGGTCTTGGGGCACAAACAATCACCAGAGATGGAGCCCACATGTGGTTTGCAGTCACTGCCACTGGGGCTTGGTCTGAGCACTATAGGAGGGTATGTTCCTGGCTGGTGTCCCACCTGTGCTTGCTGGTGGCACCTGCCAGGCTACAGAAAATGAAGCTCCCATTCTGGAGAGATGCAATTTCCTCTGCCCATGAAGTAAATTGCTGCCTGTGAGCTGTTTGCCAGTCAACAGGTATGGCATATCCCAACTTTAGGAAATGCCTTTTCCATTATTAACTAAAAATTGCCATATGCTTTATTAAAATTCTGGCTGTTGGAATGAAATTTCTAATAGAAAACATTATTGCAGAGTGGACTGTTTCAGTGCTGGCATTATTTTTGACATTCATGAACAGCTCTTTCAGGCATATTGCATCTCCCACAGAGACTAGTATTCAAACAGCCTACTGTTTTCTGGGCACAAGTCTTCATGTCTACTTGCCACTCTAAAACCCTATTTTAATCAAGAATTTCAAGCTTAGATTTTGTTTCTGCTCCCTGTGAATGAATAAGACTGGTGAGATTCTGTTTTTGCACTTGCTTGCATTTGGCTGCTGTGGGGGATAGGAATGGTTGCCGTATAAGTTAGCGGCTCCCAAACGCCTTTTGCTATTTCAGTATTCCACAGCTCTCTGCTTCCTATCGTCCCCCATAACTGAGGACTGCAGACTTCTTGCTGCTGCAAGTTTTGGTCCCACTGCAGGTGAGTGAGACACATCTGCATAGTACATTGCAGTAGGGTATCAGGAATAGTCCAGTAAGGCTTTCAAAGAGCCATCAGATCTACAGATTTCCCTTCTTTGTGGGTAGCCTGAATCTCTGTACATTTTCCTGGGATGCAGACACACTCCAGTGATAACTGAGTTGTATTGCTCTAGGAAAAAACTCTTCGTGTGTGTGCTTTGCTCCTTCATCTTGCCAGGGATCACTGAGAGACCAGGGCAAGGACCAACATCCCAGACTATTCCCCTGGATATCTGCCCAACGTCTTTTCTTCCATACCTCTGATAAATCTCTACCATACATCTCCTATAGTCCTTGTTTCCCTGTTCATTCATGTTTCTGATACCAAAAATCTAAAGCCAGACCCCCAGTAGTATTGACCTCCTTGTGCCTGTGTCTGTTTCTAGATAGCAGGAGGGAGAATTTCTATCAGAATCAGAAAGTACATGGGTTGAAGGTATCTGTAGCTGTGTGTGAGCTGGATTGAAAACAGCGCAGCTCCTTAAAAATTCATTTGAGTTTATCATGGTGAATACAGCAAACTTGTCTTGTTTTCCAGAGCACTTCTCAAACAAGTGTGCATTCAGCCACCAAGGCAGGCCTCAACCTGAGCTTTTAGGCTGGGACTGTGAGCTGAGGTCCCCAGGAGCTGGAGAAGCCTGGATCCAGTGTGATATTAGTGCCTCTATCCAAGGTGCAGCAGGAGGGAGGTGGTGTAGTGATGAGGTAGGAGACTGCCTCTCTTCCCAGCACCCAGAAGGATGGTGAGAGTGAGCTCTGCCACCCCAGGCAGGCAAATATGACAGTAATGTCACTGTGCTCCAAGGGGTAAAAATGGTGAGTCTGCAGATGCTGCCTTTGGCTTTTGGAAAACAAAAGCCACAATCTTAGGAGGTTTCAGGAATCTGAGTAGCTCTTCAGAGCATTTGGTTTAGATAAGTAGAAATCATCAGAATAATCTATTTTTTTGTGGCAAGTATTATGAGTGCTCATCTGATGAAATGTTAAATGAGCTATGCCATGTCACTGCTGGAAAGATTTCATTACATTGAGGAAGTTCTGGGTGCTCATTTACTTCACACAGAAATTTCTCAGAACAGTGACTCTCTCCAGCAGCTCTATTATTTGAAAAGAGCACCAAGATCAGTACAGTGATAGAGAGAACCATAAACTTGTGAAAAGTCATGAATGTAACAGTGAGGGGACAAAGTCATGGATATGGCATGGGTCTTAGGCAGATGTTGAGATGCTCCTGAAAACAGTCCATAAGCTGGAAGGTTAGACTCGTAGAGGAGTGGCAAGATTGTGCCAGTGCTCAGGTCATAAATGGACTAAAGCCAGGAGGGAGCTGCATCCGCAGATCGCTGTGGGTGTGGGTGGACTAAGTAACACTGCTGGGCCCACATTCCATCATGCCTGGACAGAATTTCTTGGCACTGTGGAAGAGAGTCCATACATGTAAAGAAAGCAATGGCTTGGGAAATAGACCCAAAATTGTCACTGGAAGCACAGCCCAAATCATGGCCTTGCCCTGCTTTTGGTGATCTCCTAGGGAAGGCTTACACTGACCTGGGATCAGGTTTAAGCCCAGCTCCTGAGACAGGATTCCCCTGCCAGTGCAGGGGGACAGCCCATGTCCTAGCAGGATCCTGGCAGGCAGAAGATGCTCTACACCTTCTGCAGCACAAGGCTTTGCCAAGTAAGGGCAAAGGCAATGGTAATCCACATTCCTTTGGATTTCATGTGGATTTCATGCTACTTTAACAGGCTTCTGCATGGAGAAAACACCTTGCACATGGCAGAATAATAGCTGAATTGCTCAAAGTCCAATTGCAGTCAAATCTTGCTAATTTGTACCTATAACTGGAGATTGAGTGAGGACGACAAAACTTTTACAAGTTCCGGACTAAGTGGTACACACATTTTAAGAAGTGTGGCTAATGCATTGTGGAATTCATTATCACCTTACGAACTTCTTCACACTCTGAAAAAGGATGAATGTTCCTAATTCATTTATTTTGACAAGGTTTGTTTCTTAAACATCTTTTGTTATAGACAAGTTTGTACTGTTAAAAAAGAAGTAATGAGTCGTAATTAAGGAGACATTAGAATTGCCCCTTCTTAGCAAGCCTGTGCCATTTTCTTGGTTACAGCTTGTGGCAGGCGTGGATAGAAGTGATTGTGTGGCAGTTCACTCTGATCACAAAAGCCACTGATGCAGCCTGTGCCTAGGAAGTCCTTTCTGCAAAACAGCAATTGCAGTGACTACATTTGTCCTTCCGTTGAGGAACTGCTGCTTTTTACAAAATCAGGTAAACAAACAAAATAGTTCTCATTTGGCATATCTTAGAGGAAAAAAAGTAAGTTAAAAAGGAATCTTTTCTGTTATGAGGAGGGTATCTCTGCCACTCTGACAATGCACCCATAGAAAGAGTTTGGCTGAATGCTTGTTGCTATTCTTAAAATCTTAGTATTTTGTTCACTGCTAACATATTGTATCTCATTGAATAAGTAATACACTTTGGAGGAAAACAGATCAGATTTGCAGGTCAGAGGCTCTGCAAAAATGGGATTTGAACCTAAGCGCAGCAACCTTGAGGCAAGGCTGTCCTTCCTTGAATGCCAGATGTGCAGTGAGGGTAATTACCATCGCCCACGCCAGCGTTCGGGTTCGGACGGCAAGCGAGGCAAAGGTCAGCTCCTGGCAGAATCTCCACGTGGTTACCTGGGCTGCCCCGGGCTGCGGACTGGCGTTTGTCTTTCCTGCCGGCAGCACAGTGGTCACAGGTACCTGTGTCTGCCCGTGTACCGCTTGTAAATCTATAATTAACTACCACAGGTTAAACAGACTGAGGAAATAACTGGAGTCTTTTTGAGGAAATGTGATTGTCAATATAGCAAGACCTCTGAATTATGAATTCAGCAATGATTGCTGTTACTGAGATGGTGTTAGATGAGTATCATTTTGTCAATTAACCTTTTACAATTCATAGTTTATTATAGCCTAGAACAATCCACTTTTAAATACTTTTTTTTTTTTTTAAACAGGACTCTTGCTACACTTACTACCTGCTCTTTAGCCTTTGAACATAGACTGTTAGACTTGTTTAGCATAATGTATAACCCTAGGTCACAAAGCTAAAGAAAATCTTTTTAATTTATGGAGGATTTCATTGTAGCTGAATATTTTGAAGAATTTCCTAACTTTCTGATGGCATTCAGGCTGACCAAGGATACAAATGTATCTGTGTTCCTAGGTCCAACCACTTTACCCTACTATAATTTAAGCTTTTAATTTCATAACCTATGAAATGTGCCCTGGCTACTTAGCAAATGAAAAAAGAATTCTTAGTCAAGACTCTGTAATAGAGAATTCTTCTGCTATAGCAGATAAAATTACAATGACTAAGTAATTATCATAAAAATTATTATTTTCTAAAAATACTCTACATTAAAAATAAAATCTCTATTGTAGGAAAGGGAACAGTCAGTAGTTTTGATGGAAAACACTTGAAAAAATGGTGATATGGCTTCTTTGCTATATAAATACAATTTTTTTTTTTTTCTAGAAATAGTGTGGCTGTAGCTGCAATGGTAAAAGGGTAGGAGAGAGGAGAGGCTTGCAGAGAGAAGTAGTATTTTTTATTTAGAACAGTTGATATAGACAAAAAAGCAGAAATGCTTTCAGAGGGCTTGTGTGACTGAGAGCTTTTCCTTTTTTTTTCCCAACTGTATCAGCTGCTCTAATAAAAGATACTCTCTCTGCCCGTAAACCTTACTATTTTTGTATATAGCTGTTTCTGTGCCTGTGATTTGTCCACTAAGAGGACAAATAATTCTACAATTCTTGAAACTTGCATAATTCAGTAAAAGTTGATTATGAAATACAAAAAATTAAAATGCTTCCTTCAAATTTGATTCTGAAATGCTAAAAAAATTTCAATGCTCCCTTCAAATGCTGAGAACTTGGGATTGGCTTTGTGTGTGAAAGAGGATAATGGTAACCTATGAAGGAACTACACACAAATAATAAAATGTGGTCAACTCTTCCTTTCAGCAGCTTTGAAGCAGCAGTAATCTAACAAAACACCTTGCTCTTGCTGTGCTGACAATGAGTCCAGTGTACAAAAAAAGAAATTAAACAAAAAAAGACATTTTAATTTCAAGGTTCACTGGGAAAAACATGAAAAAAAAAAAAATCAATGTTTGCCAAAGAGAAAGACAAACTCTGAAGGGAAATGAAAAAATGTATTTACAAGATTCAAAGAGAACTCTATAAATAATGGGACAATAAAAAAAGGAAATAAAATATTTGTCCTTCTTAACTCTAAATATGCAGGTAATATTCCCAATAAATCTAGTACATGAAATGGCCTTAAGGACTCATCCAATTATATTATTATCGAGAAATTATTAGGAAAAGCAAAATTAGCCTCAAATCAAAGGAATGTTTGGAGCAGTTACGTCTCCACTGCATGGCTGCATCCCCCGGGGCTCGAAGGAGACTCTGAAACCCCCACGGCTTGCCCGCAGGACAGGAGGGCTCCTGTGCAGCTCTGTGCCCTGGGAGGGGTGGCCCAGGGCTCAAGGAGCAGCTCTGTGCATGGTTGTGCTTGGGATGTGGGGACAGTCTCGAGCCCTTCTGTCTGGAGCTCCCAGGCCATGCCCTTGGCTGCGGCTGGGCTCCCTGGGGCCTTGTGCCCGGCCACAGGGACAGCAGCCACCCTGGCCACAGCAAGGACAATCCAACCCCAACTGTGCTCCCTGATGGGGTGGCTGTGTGCCTCAGCCGTGGTGCCCATGCACACCCAGCCGTGGTGCCCATGAACACCCAGCCATGGTGCCCATGAACACCCAGCTGTGTTGCCCATGCACACCCAGCCATGGTGCCCATGAACACCCAGCCATGGTGCCCATGCACACCCAGCTGTGTTGCCCATGCACACCCAGCTGTGGTGCCCATGAACACCCAGCCGTGGTGCCCATGAACACCCAGCCGTGGTGCCCATGAACACCCAGCCGTGGTGCCCATGAACACCCAGCCGTGGTGCCCATGAACACCCAGCTGTGTTGCCCATGAACACCCAGCCGTGGTGCCCATGCGCAGCCAGTGCCCACAGAGCCTGCAGAGAGAGAGCTGCAGGCTCAGCTGTGTGCCAGCACAGCCCCACTGCTGCTCTGCTGCCAGCTCACAGCAACCACTGGCACTGAACTGATTAGCACTGAATGCTTTATGGAAACCAGCACCCTCATGGCTATCCACGTGTCCCTGGAGCCCAGTGACAGTGAGGGCAGCAGCAGCATCTCTTCACCCTTGTGGACAGAGACACACGGGGCTGGCTGCACAACTCTGGTGTCCCCAATGCCATTCTGTGCCCCAACAGTGCCTGTGAGCGCAGCCCAAGGCCTGCATGCTATCCATGACTGCATAATTAACTGCAAGTGGGTTTTGATTAGATTCTCACAACATGTGGTCTTCTCCTGTGGGTGATTCAGGGATGAGCAGGGTCAGTCTCAAGTGTGCAGTGAGGGGTGTTGAGGTAACACCTTCTCTACCTACACCTTCTTCCAAAGCTGCTTTCCTCTGAGATTAAATTGATTTTCCACAAGCACTAGTGCCAAAGATCAGGCCTAGTCTCTCAACCAGGTCTCTAATGCCTTTCTCCCTATTAGTTTTCTGATATTCAGCTATTGGAGCTTTCAGTAAGAACGTTTAGGTCTTATATATGCTCCATCTGACATATAAAACATTTTATAAACTTTATCCATTTAACTCTCCTACAGTGTGTAGTGTGCTGAAGTAGCATTATCTTCACTTCACTGATAAGAAGATTTACATCCTCACAAAGCCAGACTGGAAGATCTGGGGTAAAGACTGGGCTCAGAGCTCCAGATGTGGCAATAACCAGCTGCCTGCTTACAGTGGTAGCTCGAATGGACCTGTCTCACCCCAGAGTGACCCTGAAGGTCAGGCTTGGATTCCCTTATTACAGGCACCTTTTTGTTTCAGCCTTGGCTAAACCTCACTGCATGTGGGGGGTTGTATTTGCCCTAGCTAAAGGCTACCCTTCATTTCAGATAACAGAGCAGGTAAAATTTCCTTAGGAAACCGAAGGGGCTCTAAACTGAAAAGGAGTCATGGATCACCAGCTGCAATAACTGCATGTGTAAAATTATTCAGAAATTATCTTCTAGGTACATATGCACAGCGATGCTTCTGTCTGTAAAAGAGAAAAAGAAGCAGCACAGCAACTCAGGGAGGAAACAGTACAAGTGTTGTCAACTAAATATTCCCATGACTATGGCCTAGAGAAAAGTGACAGGGGTAGGATTTATTGGCTAACTCCTGACTTATGGTAAAGGACTGTAAGAAAGGCCTCATCTCTGGTATTTAGGTGAGTAAATGGGAATTCATCCTGAACCCAAACGCAAACCACTTCATTTGATCTTCCTAACTGAAAAAAGCCAACTTGGTTTGTTTTTCTTTATTTTTTTTTTCTCCCTGGTTAATTGCATGTGTCAGATGGGATCATAGTACTTAATTTATAGCCACTGTGTTGGACTGCCTGATCAGCATCAAGCATTTACAAACCTTAGGTTCACCTAAGCATATCAACTATGCTGTGCTGTCCTCAGCCCTCAGAGCATGCATTGATGCTCTTGGGTTTGGAAATGGTGTTGGTGCTGCTTGGCTGGTTTGCATCTTACTCCAAGAAGCTTTTAAAGAACTCACCTCCCGAGACAGACAGAAATTTAATGATTTAGGTGAAGCAATGTCTTGTCAGCTGAAGAGTTGGTTCAGGGTCTGTAAATATGATCAAATGTACTGAATATGGTTCAGCTTGGATTCACAACTCTGGGAGGAGAAATCAGCTCTTACTGGACAAGGGGATTTTATACCCAATAATTATGCTAAATGAAGATGTTGCACAGAATGGTGGCAAAGAGCCTCATTTTGTTGGCGTGTTATAACATAACATAATACATGAATGTGTAGTGGTAGGTGCTGCTTTCTTCTTCCAAAATTTTTATTACAGTCCTAACCATTGACACTTCATTCCCTGCCAATTCCTCTGCTCCCTTCTCTCATGCTGGCAAAAATATAGCAGGAGACCTAAAGCTGTAGGCCTTGGCAGGATCATGTGAATCTGCTGAACACATACATGCTGATTAATTCATTGCCTTAGCAACTGGAAAGTCTCAGATTATTCTTCCTTGTTTATTGGCCCTTTCAGAGCTAATATGAGCAGTAACGATCATGCACAGGCAAAATACAGCATCCATTAACTGACTGCACCTGCAAGGGCCAAAAATCTCCTTTAATCCCAAAAGGTTACCTGTTTCACACAAGTCAGATAGGCATTCTTTGGAACACCAGCCCAGCAGCCGCACTACGTATACTGACTGTACATGTCACCCAGCTGAATTTTACATAGTGGCATAAGTGTCCACATATAACACTTTGCTTTGTGGGCACACACGACTGCTCAATGTGCAAGGAAGGAGGGAATCTGGCTTTTGGAAAGCAGAGTGCAGATAGAACCCTTGATTCTGCAATTCACCTTTGTTTCTTCTCAGAAAACTCGTGGCTCTGCAGAGGAAGAGGTGCCCAGGGTTTCTCTAAGCAGGGCACGTGGGTGCCTCTCTGGGTGTGCTGGCTGTTGGCAGCAGCCTCACAAGTCCCACGCTGAGTGTAAGGTGGCAGCTGGAGCTCGGTGACACAGCCCTGTGCAGCGTGGGCCCGTGGCCGGCTGGCCGCGGTGGCCCTGCAGCCTTGGCTGCTGTGCTGCGAGGGATGCTGAGCTGACAGCTCTGTGCTCCCCTGGAAGGGCCTAATGAGGGAAGTGCAGATGGGCTCACTGGGTACTGAGTAAACACTGCAAAAGGAGCTGGTTCAATACATGGGGATGATGTTGTTCAAGTGCAAACATTATGTTCATGTTTCATTCTTTTGATTTAGCTTTTATAGTGCTTATCAAAACAACATTCTTGGCTGAACCCTTGCTTCCTGATGTGTGTTCCTTGACTCAAAGTCCAAGAATGAAACTCTCTCCAGCTCTGCTGTAATGGATCATGGCAGCTCTAGACTACTTTTTATAGTCTTTTGGAACTTCTGCATGGTTTTCACACTAGAGTGATGCCCTGTCCCTCATTCAGGTAATTTTGTTACTGAGGGCATCTAAGAGATGTAATTGGATTGCCTGATTTCTCCAAGCTGTCTTTCATCTAGATCCAAAGGCTGTCACAGGAGCATCTACACATACATCAGTCCTAATAGAAGCTCTGTCTATTTCTTCAGGAAGGATTCCAGAAAGTCTCCTTTTCTCTGACAATCCATGGCTGTGGGCTCCCCGTGCAGCTGCCTTCACACATTGCATAGTGCTCTAAGACCCTGAAAATACACAGGAAAAAAGCACTCCCTGCTTTTCTCTGGCATCTTTCAAAACCTGCCAGCCCTGTGGCAGATTCTCCTGCCTGTTTTAGGGAGCCCACACCACCAAAGGGTCCTGTCATTCCCAGAAAGTACAGGAAGGTCCCAGAGCTCATGTCGCTTTCTCAATGAGACCTACAACATTTTCACCACCTCTAAAGTAGCTGCTTCTCTGTTTTTCTATTTTTGTGTAAACACAAGCTGCCCATTGGTAAACTCTGAGCTTAAGCATCTAAGTGCTGTCAGGAGGGATCTACATTTGCTTCAAGGCAATTAGGTGACTCATCGCTGTGTCCTTTCTTCGGCTGCATGGAGCAGTCAAATCTCCCATGGCTGGATGAAGCCAACTCCCAGATATCCTTCTATGAATAAGCCCAATACAAATGCCTAGAAACATTTTCCAGACTGAACTCGGAAATGTGCTCCTCCACACAGAGCCACCATATTAAAGGTGTTGAAGTGCAAGTTGTATAAGCCTGAAGGAATGTACAGAACTAATGAAAGGAATGCTGCATACTCCAGACTTTTAGAGTACAACATGAAATAGTATCTGGATTTCTTCACTTTTTTTTCATGTCTGTGAAAACTCTGATTCCATATTTACTAATAAGTAACTAAGTAACAGCCTGTTACTCTGGTGAGACAGTTCCATACTGAGAGAATAACTTTAAATTTGCAGCTGCTAGCTATCAGATATGGTTTGAGGGTATTGGTTTGGAAGGGTTTTTCCGTACCTCATCCTTCCACTGCCCTTCTTAAAAGATGCACCCTTTCTTAAAAGGTGCAAAAAACAAACAAAAAACCAAACAAAAATCACCAAACAAAAACAACAAAAAATTAAGTTTCAGGTTATGTTTTTTATTGAAAGACTGTAGTGCATCCTGGAGCTCAGAGACTACTGGGGTTGTATTAATTGATGTCCAGAGATGAGGAAGTCTTCTATTTTAAATCAGTCCTCATGCAAGAAGCATGGAATGATAAGAGGGGCTGTCAGCAGAGTAGCAGGTAAATGTTGCCGTGGGCCAAAGGACTCTCCCTTTCCCTAGACCTCTTTTTAGAAACAAGAAGCTATCAAATCAAAACATATTTACTTGATGCAACCAGTATTGAAAAGACTGATGTTTGCAAATGCCACAATACAAACAAAACTTTTGCCTCTAATAGACTGGTTTCCACCAAAATATTTTACTGTTTTTTTAATGGTTAGAATGGGGGCAGGGGGAAAAGATGATGTTTTAGAAGCTCCCCTCTGCCAGATAAAGGTGAGCAATTATTGCTATTTCAAGTCAATGCTCTGCCAAAAGAAGTCTGATAACAGTAGTTAGTTAATCTTTTTGTTTTTGCCTGTTTATGGGAGATCAGTTTGGGTTTGTCTTCAGCCTGGTTTGCTTGAGTAGCACAGAAAGCCCAGCTTAAATACTTATTTTGGTCAAGCAGTACTTCAGAAAATTACTGAATTACTGAATGCTGCCTTTGAAAGCTCTGCCTATTTTATAAAGGGGGGGAGGGGGAGAATACTTAAAAGTCAATGATATGAAACTAACTAGATATATTTGAAATATTGATTACATGTGTCTTCTGAAATAGGGTAGTGGGATATTCCTAGATGCTATATGCATGTTTATACATCTCTGGAATGTTTGATTAATGTGCACCTAATCTTTCTTTCTGTTAATAGACCATCATATTTCTTACTAAGAAATGAATTATTTGACCACTGGTAAAAGTGGCTGAGAGAAAACCATTTATAATGCTGCATCTTCAGCTAGTGTTTCTTCAGCAAGTAATCTTTGACCTGGAAAGCTGTTTCACTGAAAATGACTAATTTTGCCAATTTTATTTTTTGCTTTGAATATGTTTTTCTGGTGGCAGTTTAATCTATCCTAAAAGACTTATTTTATATTTTACAGTATTGGTAAAACATAAATAGAAAATAGACAAAGGAAAACCTTCATGAAGGAAATTCCATTTGTGAAAATGTTATCCCAGAATTCTGAACTGGAAGTGTAAAGTGAAGTATTGGTATGCAGAAAGTTAAAGAAATCCAAACAAACAAACCAACCAAAAAAAAAAAAAAAAAGACAACCCAGAACTAATTCATGCTTTTCTTTGTTCATAAAATATATTGTCATTCTACACTGGTTTTGAGTTTGCTTTCCATTTTTATTTTAAGATTATCTCACATTTGAGTATTTTCATCATTTTCTATACCACTTGTTTCAAGCAACACCACTTTTCACATCTCTCAAAATTGCTTAGTTAGGAGATTCAACAAATCACAGGTACTGATAACATCAGTTGCTCTCTGCCAGCCTTGTCTGTATCAGCCCCAATCTTGCCATTAAGACTCTATAAGCAGCACTTCTATATGCAGTGATTTTCAAAATTACAGTGCTAAACTTGAAGAAACAGGGATGTTCATCACTTTTGCACATTCAGTCGTAGGCTCAGCTGGAAACTGAGCATTATGCATTATGCAGGCAAACAAACCATGACAAGCCACAGTGGTGGGACTGGGTGAATTTTGTGGAAAGGCTGCTGAGGGTTAGTTTACTCCTTGGCAACTTCTATGGGAGAAACTGAGTGTTTGCATTTGTAGTTTTGAGAGCTCAGTAAAGATCAATAGGTAACCAATGCAAAGGTCCAGGCACTCTGAATTTGGGTCATAGCCCTGAAGACAAGTCCTAGTGTGTGTCCAAATTCTCCTTTCAACCCATAACTTAAAAGGAATAATTTGGAATTTCCATCCACTTTAATTAATTTCACAGATTTCAGCCCACCCCACATCTGACATTCAGAGCCCTTTACAGCGTATTGAGTTGTCACTGAAAAGCAGAAGCATTTTAAAATGCAGACCTTTTGCTTTGAAAACAGAAAACACCCACCAAATCCACCTATCAGCAAAATCTAGCCTTGCATTGACTTCAGCTTCAGTCTGGGGATACTTGGTTGCAAAAATCTGCACTTGATTTTTTCCTGAAATGACAAGAAGGAGCAGTAGGTTGCATGGTATCTGTTGGCTTTGACATGGAGCTTTTTTCATCCATTTTATGGATTAAAGTTCTTCCTATTGTGTCAACTCTGACTTTTGTAAAGCAGAAGAGGAGAACTTTAAATAAGGCTTTCCTTCTATCCCTCTCTTCATCTCTCTTCAGACCTTAGACCTCCCAAGGGCTTTTGGAAGCAGGGGAAGAGAAATAAAGTTTACCCTTGCTGGAAAGGATGCAATAGATGTGATCACAATAGATGTGATCAGACTCTTAAGATATTTTAGGACCTCTGTTAAAAGGAAGGTGGAAGGGGGAGGAGAAAGTTTCCAGAAACCATCTATGTAGGAAGAGCAAAAGATTATTCATAGCTGGAGCACGTGAGATAATGAACTCCTGCCCCACCCCTTCTTCTCCCTTTTCTCCTCTTCCTCCCATGCTGTTATTTGGGGAGGTGATAAACTCTCTTCTGGTGAAAAAGGTCAAGGAAAGTGTTTGGTTACTTTTTTGAAGACGTGATTTTTAATTCTGGCAGCTACTTCTGAGCTGAGAGAGTTGGGAAGGAGCAGCTGTACCTGCCCAGGGAGTAAGGAAGTACTTTGTGTTAAGGGCTGATATTTATACTTTTTAGCTGTGCAAGTACTGTAGTTAGCTATGTGTACTTAGCAAATGAAAGGTAAAACAGTCTTACTGCAGAAGAAAAAAAATAAAGGGTCGTTGGATTTTATTCTCAAAAGCTTCTGCTGAAATACAGAAGTATCTCTGTGAGAAACATCCACTTCCTTCCCATCAAAAACATTCCAAACTATTGCCATCTAAGCCTGTCTGAAAACCTGGGGTAAATCTCTGCTCTGTGTTTTGAAGCATACGGAATGCAGGAGAAGCTGGAGAGAGTCTGACCTCCAGTGAAGACAATTCTGCTCTGGTAAGCCATGGTCCTCTGGTTTGCAAAGGAATCACAGAGAAGCCTTGATAAGGGAGATGATGTAAGAAATTGTTTCTGGAGATTTCTAGTCCTCTCTATTTTGAAAGAGGCCTATACTTTGTTACAAATAAAAGAAAAAAAAAGCAGGTTTTTTATTTAAGAAAGATAGCTCCTAAGAGTTCTTGACAAGCTCAATACTAAAAAAGGGAAAAGAAGCATTGAGCATAGCACAGGAAGCTTTCAAAAATTGGCTATTACAGGAAACATCATGGTAAAGTACATTTCTCTTAAGAACATGCAAAAATGTTCTCTTACCTGTTTTGTTGCCTTAGTGCTAAGGTCTGGCAGAGGCAATTTCTAAAGTGCAGCTCCTGTACTTGAGGTGACATTGAAGCCTGCTGGCACTGGGATTGTGGATGTTGGGCTGGGTGCTTCTTGGCCTGAACTGGCTACTTGGGTCCTGATCACCAAAGGGAATGAATGACACCAAGCAAGAAGCCTTGTCCTGAAAGCCCCAGCTCCTGCAGGCTCCTTGGAACTGTTCCTCCCCTCGCTGGGCTGGCGCTGAGCCATGAGCAAGACCCTCCTTGCCAGGGTGCGAGGTGGTGTCAGCATATGCTTCAGGATGGCACAATGAGCTGCTAATTAATGGAAGGAAAAGGCAGCTGCTGAGGAAGTGCCTGATTAATCCATATTGGAGCAAAAGAGGGTGTATGAAGCCTCTAAATGTAACACAACTTTAGGAGAGTGTGTCTTTCTTCAGGCTTGCTTGTGAGTCAACAGCTCTTGACATCCAATAAAGCTGAAGGAAAACCTAGAAAAGCAATGCTAAGCTTTTGAGTGAAAAGTTCAGACACAAGAGGCAGAGAAATGCAGATAGTTTGTCTTCCTCCTTACTCAATTACTTGAATTTTTTATTTTTTTTTTTGAGCTGTGATTGATATGTTCACAGTCTCTCCTAAGAGAAAGCTCCAGCACCACAGCTGGGCCTTGGCCCCGGGCAGGAGCAGGCGCTGAGCTGTGTTTATGTTCCCAAGGGCTGGGGGGACAGCAGCCCCAAACATTGCCCATATCCAGGGTAATATGATGGCATGGGAGCAGCAGGCAAACCTGCAAGATGGAGCACAACACCTGCTTCTTGTGTGGAGTAATAGGCACCTTCCCACAGAGGAAAGTTTTACCTCCCTGGAAATGGTTTGCCACCATTTTTCTCTTCTATAGATTCTTGTTCTCTTTGTTCTGTTCTTGTCCATATTGATCTGTTCCACTTGATTTGGTTTTAGAAATAACATTTTATGCATGCAGCTTCTAACCCTTGGGTCCCTGCTTGTCACTCCTCAGCAGCCAAGGAAGGGCAGGCCAGGGCAGGGTTCTGTGGTTGCTCAGGCACCTCTTCGCCTGATACTGTAGGGAACACTCCACAGAAAGATTGTAAGGGGGTAGTTATGCTAAGAATAATGAATATCAGCTGTTCCAGAGGGAAAACTTAACTGGCTACTTAGGCACCCAGTCTGATAGTTAAATGATCTTAATTTTCCTTAATTAACTTCCGCTTCCTCTCCAATAGGGCTACTGGCAGAAAGGAGACAGGGTAAAGTATCCTACAGAAAGCTTCCCATAAGGCCTTCACATGTCACAAATCAAGCTTTTTGTCCTATGCCCCTTCAGGTAGAAGGTGTTTCAAATGACAGTGAAACATTAAAAATAGGAAAGGATAGGGTTTTTTCCCTTCCTTACTGGTTTCTGAAAAGTATGATTTATAAGCTGTCAATCATTTCCAATGATCTCAGCCCAGTGCTTATTCAAAAATCATGTTTGATGTAGCTGAAAGTGTTGTTACTAACTGATGAGCAAGTCTGAATGCTGAGAATGAGGAATGATTGACATTCTTTAAGGTAAAGGGGGAGACTCTTCATCCTGCAGAAGCTGCCATTGCAACAGATGCTGTTATAGCTTCTGACACTGATCGTGATGAGTGGTGTGTAATGTCAGTAAAAGATGAGAGGCTACAACAACAAAGTGAAAAAGAAGCCTCTGAACACAGATCCCATGGCACCCTAGTAGCAGTTAATAGCCATGACTTCCCTGGCTAGAAGTATGACTTTAAAAGGTCAGGCATATATTGGTTAACTTATCACCTATTTGGTAAATAAGCACAAGAGCTTGCTAATTAGTGATGCATTATTATTTGACTCTAGGTCATTTTTTAATTTTTTTTTTAATAATTTGTGGTTCCATTTTTCCTATGGCTTTTGGAAAATATTGCCTGGTTCTCTTTTTATTTCAGGTTCTCCTTTTGGTTAAATATAGTAGATATTTACAGAGAATAATTCATAGCAGAGCTGCACATGGTCCTGAATACTGTGATGCACTCAGGGGTAATGCTGCATTTTGGTCTTCTTGCTAGCAATATCAAACAGCAAGTTTCCATGTGCAGTTACAAACTTTGTCCCTAAGTATGAACAGGTTTAGGTTTCATACCCCATCCCTCATTTTGCTACAGAGAGTCCCTTGCCAGGTGTAGTGGAGCAGCATGTGCCTGACAAAAGTACCCAGGAAGCTGTTTGGAGTAGGACCAGGACTCCCAGTCACAAGGAAATCTCCCCTGAGCAAAGAACCTTGAGTTACCATGAATGAAGGTCCTTTGGGGAGTAGCCTTTCACTAAACCCCCAAAACTGTTGATATTGTTCAATGTCATCTGCTAGATGACAGAGTGTGTGGATTTTTTTTATTGTCTCTCTCTCTGGAGGGATGTTCAGCTTTAAGCCACAATCTAATTCTTGTCCTCCCAGCTTTATTCTTACAAGTGGAATTAAAGTCTTTAGATTGTTCTGTAAGATGTACAAATATTTACACTGCTGCAATGTGTAAATCAGTCCCTTGTATACTTTAGTAGTAAAGCTTGATGTGGTTATATCCAGGTCTCTTGACAGTTGTACACATGGTAAGAATGAAGTGAGAAGAGATCCAGGGCTGAAATGTGACACCCACCCCCGACAGCCCGCAGTGCTGTGGCCATGTGCTTGTCCCTGGTTGGAGATGTGGCTCTGGTCCTGTGACAGGGGATGTCTTGCTCTGTTTGCTCCTCCAGTGAGCCACCCCCACGGGTGCCCCTCCTGTCTGCCTCCCAGGGACACAGCCCACCGCCTGCAGTGGGGCTTGGCTGGTGACGCCCTTGGGTGCTGCTCAGGAGCCAGCCTTACCCCTGCTGCCAGCAGGGAAATGCTCCAACGCAGAGCAGGGTCACCTGCACTTTCTGCCCTTCATTTCTCATCCTTCCCTTTTTGTTCCTTTGTGCTTCAATTTCTTTAATTGCTGAACTTGCTGTTGGACTCTGGGGTATCATAACTCTGTTTTCTTCACATGCAAGAACTCTCAGTGTTGCCTATTTGGGGACAGTGTGTTCAACAATTCAATTTTTCTCCATAAAAGTGCTTTCCCTCACATGATGAATTTCACATGTGTTTCTCCAGGAGCTACAGCAAATCCACTTTGAGGGTATATGTTTTCATATGTTCAGAGTTTAAAAAAACACACTTTCTTCCTTATTTTTCTCTTCTCCAGTTTTGCTTTGTTTGGGTCTGGGATTTGTGCCCATATCTGTCTACACCCAGGAGGTGCTGGGGATCCAGATGCATTCTGAAGCGCTGGATTGCTGCTTCCCACTCTCTTCTGTTGTTGTGGTGCCCCATGAGAATAGCTGTGGAGCTGGGTGGTAGGATCTGGGTATGTTTTAAGTAGTAACCGCTACATTAGTCATGCTTAATGCCTGTAATCAACAGCACTATTTTTCTCTCCAGTAGTGCAGAAGGTTTGTTGCAGTGTTTTTTTGGGTTTTTTTGTGTAGGAACAAAAACCCCCTGGATGTCCACGAGTGAGCCAAGACATGTAATTGATTTTCTTTCCCTCCCATTTTGGGGCTCACAAGGTGTATAAGCTCAGGATTCTGCTCCCCAAGGACCATGCTGTGATTTGTAAAGCATTTTCACCTGAGCAATCGGAACTGGTGCAGGGAGTCTCTCCCAAAGTTAGCAGTCTGCTGGTGGATGTGTTGGCCAGTCCCGTGTCCCCATGCCATTAGCTCTGAGTGTTGAGAGCTGCCTGCTCCACAGTGCCTGGAGCTGCCGCTGTTTCAGCCTGGGAGCTCCACAGTCTTTCCAGCCCCCTGCACTGAGGCTGACACGGTACCTTCTCCTCCAAGGCAGGAGGCAGGGGGACAACATTTCATTATTTAGTTAGACAGCATTTCAGTTATTTGTTAGTGAAACATAGACAAATAAAACTTTTCAGAAGGCCTCTTGCAGAAGCCTGGTAAGGCACCATTTCTCTCCTCCCAGCCGTGATCGCTGCTAGGTGCTGTGACTTTCTGGAGTTTCTGTTGCTGTCTGCAAGCCAAACGAGGCTTCCCTTCCTACTCCAGCCTTCCCTTCCTACTCCAGCCTTCCCCTCGGGAATTGTCCCTAGTTCAAACACTCCTCTGTAGGTCCATGGGCCTTCAAAGAAGACCTTTCCTTTGTATGGCAGCTTTGATACAAATGAACCGTGGAGGTTTAACTGCCAGATAAAAGTAGAGTGCATTAACCCCCACAATTGCTCTAATGAAGCCAGGGTGAAGTTGTGAAGTCTGGGTCACAACTAATGGATGAGCCATTAACACCTCCCAGGCACAACAGCACTTAAAAATATCAAACAGAAAATGCATTTAGTGACTTACAGGTGCAGAGCTGGTCACGGTGTTTTGAGAGCAAGCCATCATGAAAAGATTGCAATTTCATTGCCTCTCCCCTGCTCTGCTTCCTGCCCTACAAGTATTTACATTTAAGGTCAACTCTTCACAGCAAGGTTTTTGCCATCATGTATCTGCCAGACGGCAGGTAACTTTTGTGTAAGTGCTTAACACTTCAAGAACTCATGTTGATCCAGAAACTTTATTTCTCAACTTCAGTTCTGATTAACAGTTCTGTACTGGCAGATGTTATTGCTGGCTTATTCACTGAATTTATATCAGAAAGGTTTGAGGTCCTAGTCCTTATCTGAAAGGATAAACTGGTGGATGAGGTAATTTTTTCCTCTGACACCAACAGACTGGATTAAGATCAGTTGCTTTCCCACATGATGCTGAATGCCCCGGGTGGATGGGCAGTGGAACCCTGGCCAAGCAGATAGTACGATTTGTAGATGTTTTACTAGAAAAGTTACTGCTCACCCTCAGTCTACTTTCAGAGACAGAGGAGCCTGTTTAAATAATGTATGTGGTTGTTGAATGATGAAGAATATTTCAGAGGATAGCAGGCTTTTCCTGGCAGAGCTTTGCTGCCTTGGACTAGGATTCAAGTTCCAAACATGGCTTTGTGGAGGTGAAGACCTGAAAAAAACAGCTCTCCAAAATTCTGTGAGGTTGTTTCTTCTGACACAAACTTTTCCAGAAAGCCTGGTTATGCTGCAGGCCTTGTTCTGGGCCTTTGGCATTGACTGCAACCTGGATTATGTTCTCTTATAAAACAGAGTGGTTGAGTCTTTTCTTTTCTTTTCTTTTCTTTTCTTTTCTTTTCTTTTCTTTTCTTTTCCTTCTCTTCTCTTCTCTTCTCTTCTCTTCTCTTCTCTTCTCTTCTCTTCTCTTCTCTTCTCTTCTCTTCTCTTCTCTTCTCTTCTCTTCTCTTCTCTTCTCTTCTCTTCTCTTCTCTTCTCTTCTCTTCACTTCTCTTTTCTTTTCTTTTCTTTTCTTCTCTTCTCTTCTCTTCTCTTCTCTTCTCTTCTCTTCTCTTTTCTTCTCTTTTTTCTTTTCTTTTCTTTTCCTGGAGCTAGCCTGTGAGCTGGCCCTCTCTTCCAATGGCTGAGCCTCTGCCCTACTCACGCTCCCCCTGTGTGGGGGGAGGCTCAGCCACAGCTCTCCTGCCATGCATCACCTGAGCAGCCATGCCAGGCCATTGCTGAGGTGGCCTCCCTGTGCTCCCTCACTCAGCCCTTGCAGGCACTGTTTCCTTGCTGGTCTCTGGAAGGTTTTCATCCTAGGCACTCCTGAAAGACATTTCTGTTGTACTTCTGCACTGAGGCTGAGTGCATGTCTTATGCATGTGGCCTTGCTGCAGCTCTGAGTTAATTCTACCCACCTGGGAGAGGATGTGGGTCATCCTGAGCTGAGGGGAGCAGCAATCTGAGGGGAGCAGCCTGTAAAACTGAAGATGCACCAGGCCCTGCTCCAAGAGCTGGATGATTGTATGTAAATGAGGAGTTATCTTCCAGCTCAGCAGTGCTGTGATGAACTTTGTCACAAGTTTAAGCTATCATCTGAATGTGAAGAACCTCCCTTCCCCAGCTGTGCATCTTTTGCATCTGCTGGGCACAGACAGGCTGATGCAAAAGCCCCTGTGAAACCTCACTTTGATGTGCTGGCATCTCCTGGAGCTGCAGATGAAGATATGTTTGCACAAAATGCTCTCTGCTACTCCCTCAGCGTACTAGAGTGCACAGGTTGGATTACAGAGTTGTAAAGGGAAGATGTATGTCTTAATTACCTGCCAGCAGTTTGTTAGTCTATAGAAGTGAAATACAGAATTGTTATTTAAGCCTTCTTTGTATGATTGTTTTCACACTGAGCAAATACTGCACACTAAAATTACAAGGTGGGACAAGAACAGAGTCAGTAGCATTCCTGTTAAAACCTCACCCTGCTTGGTAAGATATATCTCCTGTCTAATTCTCCACTTGCCTGTCAAACTTGTACCAATATCCACCAGCAGAAGAAGGAACTGCTGCTGTAAAACCACATAGCCTTTAGACTTCCAGATGAATCCTTAGGGCATAATTTAAGGAAACAGGGTCATGTGTTGGACACCGTGTCTTGCACGATGGTGTCATTATCTCTTATGTATTAGCAGGCTACTAATGCTGACATCTAATTAGCACCAAGAAACTGATTAACTCTCAATAGGGTCAAGAGAAAGAAGAAAAATAGATCTCAGGCAAGCAATTAGGCTATTTATTTAATAAATTAAAATACTTGTGATTATAAGCTCACTCTGTCATTTTATTTCGGTACTGCTCAGCTGAAGGCAGAAACAATGATAAAATAGTAAATGTAACGCCACGTTAATGGCAGCTTATTCAAAACACGGAACACAAAATAAACCCACCTGAATTTCCTCTAATGGACAATTTATCATCCAAAACAGATGCATTTATTAGAAGAAAAGTTGCATTCAAATGCCAGTAAAATAAATGGAGTCTATTCAGATTTCTTATTCTCATGATTTGGCTGTTCCACACTATGGAGGCCAAGTACATAAATGATGCTTCAACAAACATTTGTTACATGGCAGACATTTATGTTTATTGTGTACTTTTTGCAAACTAATCTGAATGCTCAGAAATAGCAAGTCAGATGAATATTGTGTAGGCAGCAGTCACCATCTTCTTATACATCACCTTTGCCAATTAATCTTAATTTTTTAAAACGAGGCAAGATTTTTTTTTTGTTTGTTTGCTTGGTTTTTTTTTGTGAAAATGAAGTAAAAAGTACCTATCTATGCTATCAGGTAGTGCATTCCACCCACAGAACCTGGTGTTTTCTGCCCTGATTATAGTGACCCAAAAGGGTTTTGCTTTTCATACTGGAGTATCCCTTTAGAGCTTTATAACAGACAAGTTGCCCATGCTCCCTTCTTGCATACTCAGTTTTAAAGCATTTCTTAATTGGGTTCATTTAAATGCTAATTTTATTGAATTCAGACTCCTCTAAATCACAGAGGTGAGTTCTTGTCAGAGTCCTCCAGTAATAATAATATTTCAAACGGTTTGGAGCTCAGATTAGGTTTGGACAAACACTAGAAGGTCTGTTTGTGTCCAGCATTGACTGCAAACAATGAGAATCCTGGTGCCTTGCTTCCTGTGCAACATCTCTTCTATCCTGCTGCAGGCTCTGCTTCTTTTTCTCCTGCTTTCAAACTCTCTTGCTTACAATTTAAAGACTGCCCTTTTTTCCCCCCCAAATAAAATCTGTCTGATGTATATGTACTACATTTGTTGATTGAGAGCTGTACTGCCCTTCATAGCTGTTTTTATAGTTTGCTGACTATAACTCTGCCTGAGAACTGCATTTCGGTGCAGTTGATGGCACCCCGTGGTTACCCTGTGTGTGTCACACAGCATTTAGCTCCCTTGTGCAGGTATCTGTGGAGGCTCATGACTGTGCTGGAGACTTGCAAAGTGTGGTTTTCTGTTCAATGAAGAAAGTGATGCCTGCATGTCTGCTGGAGGGAGGAGGTGGTGGCATGCTTTCTCCCCTGGCCTTTCCTTCCTGGGCTCTGGCCACCTGAAGCACAGCTCTTGGAAGGACAGCTTCTCCCACATTTTCTCCAAAGATACTTTTAGAAGATCAAAAGGATAATCAGACCTTTACCAAGGCTCAAGATCAGTTTGGAGCTGTTAGGGACAGGCTTGGAGGGAACTTGTGGCTTCTTCCTGACGCTTCAGTTGCAGTGTGGGCAGTGGCAGGGGAGGAACCTGGTGGGGCCAAGCTGATGCTGCCATGAGCAGCCTCCAGAAGCTGCCCTCTCCCCACTCCTGCCCCTGGCTGGACTGGCCTGACTACCAGTGTCACTGTGGGCATGTGGCACTTTGGGCATGGGGGTGGGCACGGGAAACGCCTGGGGCCAGTGAAGCTGAGTCACTGCTGTGCTCCCACCATTACTGGTCCTCCAAGAAATTATGAGTCCCTGGAAGCAGCAGCACATTCTCAATGCCTGTGGCAGGTCCAGAGTTAATTTGGGGCTTACACAACTGTCTCTAAATGTAAAAATCAACACAACAAAGGTCATTTAAGAGAGTAGGAAAATAACCTCTCAAAATGTTTTTCTTTTCTTAATGTTCTCTTCTTGTTATTAAAACAAATATATCTAGGATGAGGTAGAGTATGTAGCATCAAGCAGTGAGAAATTAATCATTGGTACCTAGTCTTAAACAGTTGATTTTTTTTTTTTTTGAGAATGTCTTGAAACAGTTGTCATAAACACCAACAAATGCAAAGCAGCTTTCAAGATGACTTTTTGTTATAGGCATATTCCTGAACTATTCATCTGTGTTAAATGCATTTTGCCTTGAATCATATGTCATGTTGCCAGAAAAGAGTTGTTTCCATGCCAACTCATTTGCAGCATGGGGGAAAAAAATCAAAGCTACTAACATCTGCAAGATGTCAGTACTGATATAAGCCACTTGCAATGAAAAACACAGAACTGCAGGAGGGTTTGCCAAATAGGCACTATATATAGGGTAGAATGTCATAAACTAATCGCCAAACAGTGCATTTCCATTCCTTTTTTGGCTGTATTCTTGATCTAATCTCTTTGCCAGAAAAGGCTTGCAGCAAAAGGAGCATCAGTGTCATCCACATGCATTTCTCTTATAAAGAAGGAATTACTTGGATTTGTTTTTCTGACTCAAGCCTCCACAAAAGCCACTTAATTTAAAACGTATAAGAACTTGTACAAGAAACTGCTGCTTCACTTTCCATACTATTTCCTTTCAATTCTCTCGGCTGCAGGGTCTCCTTTTATAAAGGTCCTATTCATCAGCAAGATTAATGAGACCTGGTGTCTGAAACTGTGGATTCCATTTCACAACTACTATTTCCTCTGCATTCCCCTTCCCACCCCCATCCCCCCCCCCTTTTTTTTTTATAAAAGAAGATTGTTCGTTTATTACCTAAGTATTATGAAATGCCAGAGGCTGAGGCTCTGAAGCCTGAGCAGTTCAAATATCAAGGTATATTTAATTTTAAGATGATCCAAGCATTGCTGTATTTGGAGAGACATTGGAGGCGGCATTACCTTTTATTTTTTTCCTTTTTGGAGGTATTAAAACGGTTCTAATTTTCAAAAGGTTTTTTTAATACATTGTTGTAAATCCATTCTTTTTATATCTGGAGGGTATACCAGGTCACCTGTTGCATGTGCTACCAAGTCCATTGTCTCCTCTCGCATCGCTGTCAGGGCATTTGCTCGTTGTGATACACGAGGTTTGTTCTGCAGGTGGGACGGGGCTGGGGCAGCCAAGACACCAGCTGGACCTCCACAGCCAGGTGTGCTGAGCTGGAGAGCCCCATGATCCCTGCTCTGTGCCGAGCTCCTTGCTCGACTTGGGCAAAGGGGAAGATGTTTTCCTCGGTGGGCAGGCTGCCTGCCAGCCCCTCCGTGCGCAGGGTGCTGCCAAAGGGCTCCTGGCACTGTCCGTCCCCTGCTACAGCACTGCTGACCGCGTGCCACAAGGTGCCCAGTTAGTTATGTGTAATTGCTAAATTTCACAAAGGAATATTCCTGCTTTCTGAGTATTGCTTACCCCATGAAAGCAATTACCGGAGTTGTCACGGCGGCAGTGAACAGAAAGGAGTTAATTTCAGGGGAGTCATCTTTGCATAAGAGAGATTTGAAATACCAAATTGAAACATTTATGGCAAAACCTTTTGTAAAGAGAAGGTCTTGACTACCTATACTAGTTAGTAAGGTAGAGGGGGATGGGAAATAACTGATCTACTGCATTTCAGGTATTTCCATAATTTTACTTCTACTATCTTTAGAATGATAAAATTCTCATAGAGATCATTTTTATACTTCATAAAGATCTCAATCCAAATTCATATAACTTTGCTTTATTAAAATGCTTCTACTGAGACTTTTTAATAGAAGACTGTCACAGGCAAGCAAAATTGAGAGCAAATGTAGGAATTGATTCCTATAGCACATTATTTATTTCACTGAGTTTTGAAAGTTAAACCTCAAGTAAGACGATTTAAGGATATGAAAGATTACCTGATTTTTTTATTTTTTTTTTTAATGAGAATGAAATGCTGTGAGCTTTGCTGTTATTGAGCAGAAGTTTAGGTTATATCAGCAAGAGCATACAGCACACACCTCAGAGTGTGGTTTTTCCATGCAAGTTCAGTGTGTGTGTATTTATATGTATATACACACCTTATATATATGTTAATATACACATTAATATATGTAATAGGTTGGGTAAACAATGTTAAATTGGCTTCCATCTGAAATACATTGTAGATAATTTCTGATACAAATGTAATTGAAAGAGATTAGAAGGTGTTTAGCTTCTGCTTCTTAAAATGTACATGCTTTGTACAGTGACAACAGCATCCTTATAACTAAGCAGGTTTTTTTCCCTGTGTGTGTACTAACTCAGTAGAGCAGGAAAACATCTTTAGAAGAGGAAAATATGACTGTAAAATGATTTTTTAGAGTTCATTTGAAGTCAGTCAGGCACAACACCTAGAAATGCTTTAAATTGGATTTTTTTCTTAAATCAGATTTCAGGTTGACAGTGTCCTATACTGTTATGCCTAGAATTATAACCTGGAATTCTGTTGCACTTTGCCTATCGCCAGTCTCAAACAAGCGCTGCATCTCTTTCCCTTTGCACAAGCATTAATGCAACAAGAATAGCTCAGTCTGTGTATGCTGAGCGTTGAAGAAAATTGAGTATATTTTAAAAAGGGTTTCATCTTCTAGAAAATTACAAGATAGGGCAGTCTTTATGATGAAGGGCTAGGGTGTGCTCAAATGGAAGCCCAGTGTGTTTGTTGGGCTCAGTGGGTCTGTTGGGAAGAGCCTGTGAACCCCTGCCTTGTTCATTGCTCCCAGGCAGGGGGAAGCAGCCCTTCCTCTTGTTCCCTTTTGCCCCTGCTAACGAAGGCGTGGGTGAGGCGGGGTCGTGGTGAGACAAGAGCAGCGTTGGCCTTTCTGCAGCAGGGCTCAAAGTGCTCCTTGTGGGATAATTGACACAGTTATGCAATTACAGACACTTAGCATGAGGTTGGATGAGCTCTTGACCAAAGGGGTTGATCGTGTCATGCTTCTCAAAATAAATATTCAATACTGCTTAGCTATACTTATGAGAGAAAATGACCAGCTGCAGGAACCTGAACACACAAGTTTCCAGATTAGAATCCTGTCTGAGAACAAAATAGAGAAATGTGTGCAGGGAAATGCAGACAGGTAAAAACACATAGTCCTGAGAGATCTCAGCCTGTGTTGTAGTTTATGATACTTGCTACAATTCCTGCAGCATCCTCCATTCTCATTCCAGGTTTGGCTTCAAACGAAGTTGACCCAAAACATAAGTTACAGTATTAAGGCACAGTTGTGCCCTAACAGACTATTCTGGTAGCTAGGATTTCTTAAGGTGAAACCATCATTCTTTATTTTTCAGAGAGATGAATAATGGCAGACAAAGCAAATCTGCTGCTACCTGTGTCTAGCCTTTTGCTTCATCTGAACTCCTGTGGCTTTCCCTCTCTGAATGTCAGGCAGTGCCATTGCCCAGGTCCTGCTCTATCTCCATGCTGAGCCTTTACCCACCATCTGATTCATCACAGTGATTTTTCATCTCAATTTGATATGTGAGCTGCTGGCTCCACTGCTGTGTCACGGCTGTCGCTAATTTGGCATGACTCGCATCGTGGTAGGTTATTCAGTCTCTTTTTTTTCTTTTTAAGAGTTTTGAACCTGAGTCCATCTCCTAGGTAGGGCATTGTCCTCACTTAACACAAGCACTTTACTGATTTTGCTGTGTTGTGATCACAGAGTTAGTTTTAAAATAACATTTGTGTCTACTACCTGCATTTGCTAAGGCAGTGGTTACTTGATGAAATCAAGGGTTGCTGTCACTCCTCTGCTGGAAGTGCCTTCCTCTCTCTTGCCTGTAGCAGGGAGGAGCTAAAAGGGCTCACTTCACTTAAATACAAAATCCAGGATTGCTTGATTTTTATCAAGGTTTTGTTTCTATGATTTAGTTGGCCTAATGATCTTTGATCCATCACTAAGAGGTGTTGCTGAGCTTTTGAGGTTTTCTGTGTAATGAGACCCTGACAATGAAGTCAGCAGGTGATGTATTCTGGGTGCTCTTCTCTGAAGACTGGGGGCCTGTGAAACTGGTTTGTTTTTTAGGACAGGTCAAAGACTTGTTCTTTGGTGTAGTCCCTAAGCATTTATTTTCTTAAAATCTTACCATGGTTAAGTTAGCTTCTTTCTGTAATCTTTTGTAGCTTCTCTTTGTAATAAGCAAGTTTCATTGTGCCTTCACCTGACCATTTAATATTTTGATCAAATTACCTTTGATCCCTGAGCCTTTGAGTGTTTATTGACTTGGATGATCTTCTACATACAGCCTTCAAGAGACTACTTTTTAGAGGGTTTCCAGCTAATCATTCAAATGAGGTCTTTACAAAATTGCTAATTCATCAGTTGTTTGAAACTGGAGTGGCTTTTACATCAGTTCAACCATTTCAACATAACTGAGCCAGGATGAGCAGTCTGTAACTGCTCCCTTTAGTCTCCCAATTGACTGCACACTGTAGTCTTTGTGAGCTTATATTTCTGCATGTGTTTTCTGTGGTTCTGTGTCTTTTTTTTCCCTCTTCCTTTGAGTGAAGGACTTGCTCCTTTTTATTTAGAAAACATACATCTTCCTC
Source organism: Pseudopodoces humilis (assembly GCF_049639895.1). Lineage (NCBI taxonomy): Eukaryota > Metazoa > Chordata > Aves > Passeriformes > Paridae > Pseudopodoces > Pseudopodoces humilis. The sequence goes on along the minus strand of NC_142209.1, from coordinate 14,118,609 downwards.
AGGTTTTCATGCTGTGCTTCTTACTCTCTTTGCTAAACATATCAGCTACTGCTATCAGTCCTGAATCTGAACTTCTCTGCCATTCAAGGACCCAGGGTGCCAGGTATTATCTCAGGATGTCATTACTTCTAGTCTCAGTATTTTTGGCTGGAATTATTTCTGAGTAATTATTTAAAAAAAAAAAAAAAAAAGAGAGAGACTCAAACATTAGCCCTTTCTTCTTTATTCTTAGTAAATCCTTTTCCTTTAACTCTTGTTTTGCTCTTGGTGGACTTCACTGGGAGAAAATTCCAGTAGATTTTAGTGGGCTGCACAGGGCTCTTGCTTAGGAAGCCATCAAGACCTCTTCAATCCTTATGTTATATTACTGATGTTAGTGCTTAAAAAAAAAAAAAAAGGCAGTAAATCAGATTGTCATTAAAAATATGCCTTTTTAAGGTGACTGTAGTGAGGTTTCCGTACCTGTAATTTTTCAATTAAACTTTATTTAAATATAAAAGAATCGAGGAACATGTTCCTCTTGCAACTCTTTCTCAGCATCCTGGTAATTTTGAATGAGCTTACCTACTATTTTCTTCTTGTTCAATATAGTAAGAACCTTGCAACTCTTTTTGGACCAGCTTTTTTTTTCATGTGTTCAGTCACATTTAAGCTACATGAGGTTCATGAGGAGATATATTGTTTCAAAAAGAAAGCAAGCTTTGAAGAATTTTTTGTCTGTAGAAAAATTTGTATGTGTAAAACTCCTTTTCTCCCTGTATTCCCATATCTAGGGTAGGATATTATTTCAACTTATAAGACTTGTTTTTCCTTCATCTTAAGATCATTATACTTAATGATTCTCATTGCTACAGATAGATTTATACACTTTAAGTTTGTTTCAGTTCTAGCAGTGCCCACAACAGGTGGTAAGTATTTCCAAACACTTAAATGTAGTTCTGAGGAGTTTATAATCATCTGTCTCCAGGAATCCGCATTGGATGCTTGTTTTAAATGTCTTCCTGTCCACTAAGGGAAATACCTGTTGGAGAGCCATGCAAGCTCCAGGGGTACCTGTGTTCCCTCCATCTCTAACAGATAAGAATTATCTCCCGCATGTCTGCTTGGATGGGTTTGCTTTATAAGAAAACGTGATTTGATCAAACACAGTTGCTTTAGGTTGTGATCAGGTTCTGATGCTCCCTGGTTAAACAGCAAGGTACAACACCCCCAGTTTGGACATTCCTGCTGTCGGGATTGTGCCTCAGAGGCTTTTCTGGGACACTAAACCTCAAGTCCTCTGAGCTGAATGAGTATTTATTTGTCTTGTGCCTTGATAAAATCAGTCTCACTTCCTGATGGAGCTCTGTCACATCAGAAATGGTGTTGCTCTGCAGATGTTAAAATAGCACAGCTTTGCTTCCTGCAGGCACACCCGGTGCTGTTCCACCCACCTATCCCCTGCATGCAGGGGAGCCTACATCATCAACAAGAAATGCTATGCCACTTTCTGCCTGCAAATAGAAAGGTACTTGCTTTGATTTCCCTCTGTAAATGCTTTGTTCTGTATTTCAGCACCTTTTAAGCTTTCTATTCTGTATTAGCAGTTAGAATTTTCAGATTGAAGCACAGGTATTACAGAGGAAGGCCAGAATAAATTCTGTGCTGAAAGAGCTGTTCTAAACAGAATAGTGCTGATGCACTTTCCCTTTTCACCTTACAGGGGGAGATTGTATATGCATCACCTTGGGTTTACTATAGGCTGTGCAAGTATCTCTTTTGCAACAACTTGAGGCTGTGTATGCCAGATTTAAATACTACAAATATGCAATTGTTAAAAGCATGCTTTACTGCCATGAACTGCTTAGATCAAATGTTCACTAGATATCGTGACTGAGCAGCACAGGAACACACAAAGCATTAGCTGATATTGTTAGCGAAAAACAAAACCAAACAAAGCCAACATTATGTAGCACAGTCAACTCTGGAGATAGCATTCCTATTAGGAGTGTGGTTATTAAGTTCAAAAAGCCCAAATACACGTACTTCTTTTTAAAGTTTAATCTTGTCCTTGAGAATCTTATATATGAAGCCATTAGCACTAAGAAGAAATCTACTGTCAAGAAATTGCAGTAAGGGCCTAAATTGAAAGCAGAATGGGAGAGTCTTTTTGCTCCACTGTGCCAATTATGTTGCCACTTTTGTTTCTGCACTGCAAGACTGATAGGGATCTACAAATGCTTAGATCACAAGGGATTTGAGCATGTCTGGTGAAAATTGGAAATCAATAGGAGTCTATAATCGCGAGCAAACTGCATCATTTTCATGGAGGTGAATGATGGCAGCTATCCAGAGATGCCATGGACATGGGTCCATCAAGTGTATTTGTTGGAGCCTTCTGCTCAACATGAGAAGTACAAGGTCCTGGTTTCTTGGCAAATTAAGCATATGACTTACCTCTCAATTAGCAAGGGAAGAGAAAAATGTTCGCTGACCTTTCCATTCAGATGAATATTTTGAAACTAAAGAGACGGATTCATTTTCTGGATGTGAATTTTAAATGTAATGGCAGTCCTGCTGAGGAGGCAAACGTTTAGTTTTCAGTCCTGTCACTAGACTGCAAATTCATCCCAGGTCTGGCTTGAAGCAAGTTTCATCTCCAAAGCTGGGAGGTGATTTAGTTTCCAGGGTTATTCTGTCCCGGCTTTTGCTTAAGCAAAGGCTACCAATTCAATGTGACAATGAGAATTGCTATCCACTAGGGGCCAAACTATGCCCACCAAAGGCTTGATTTCCTTCCTGAAGCACATTTCTTCACTAGCAGTTGAAATTGCATGCTTTTTTTTTTTTTTTTTCCGAGCCCACTACTTGATGTATTCAATTCCAGACTGTCCTTGAGCTCTCCAAGTCTCACCCTGAATCCACAAGATACAGTTCACTTGTTCTAGAAAAATGTGCAGCAATTATGAATATTATGACTGTATTTGTCTATAGGGCAGGCAGGCAAGATATAAAAGTCAGTCTATTGATGACAGACATAAAAGAGATGTCAGTTTTCAGAGATGGGAGAAATTATGTCTATTGAAGGCTCAAATCCAATTTTTTCAATGTGTGTAGTAGCTGAAATGATCCTGCTCCCGTGCTGAAGAAGGCATTGTGAAAGAGCTCAACAGGAGACGGCTCACTAAAGATCTGATTCAAAGCTCAGTGAAAGCACTGGACAGTCTTTCAAGCCAGACATGCTCCTGGACTGTGTGCCCCTTGTACATCTCACTGCTTCCTTCAGTGTTTGAGAAGACTGACAAATGGAGAAAAGCAGTACTGAGACACACCAAATCACAGACCTGTTTAAATGTTGATGTTCTTTGTGGTCATTGGCCAGCAAACTCTAATGCTGTAAGCTGTTACTGGGAACTTGGCATAACCATTGTCGTGTGTCTTTCTATAGACTCCAAAACCAAGAACTCTGAGATTGTTCTTGAGCTTTTCTTTCTCCCACAAGATACTAACAAATGAGCTATTGGATTAGTTACAGCTTTCATTAAGATGTAATTAAAAGATGTCATACTTTTATAGTCGGACTCAGCTGTAGCCAAACATATGGGCATAGTAAAACATTTCAGAGAACTGAAAGATTTTGTGGTCCTGCTGAGAAAATGATACCCTTACAGATTTTCACTTAATTATTTTAAAATTAATAATAGCAATTGTTTAAGTTCTCCTCATTCTAACAGAGCAGCTTTTAATATTCCTGGCTGAAATGCTCTGTGGTGAAGGTAGTTACTCTGCTGTGGATATGGAGAGCAGCTCAGGGTCCTCAGTCTTGCTGGTTCTTACAAAAGACATCTTGGCACCTTGTGCACATGCATGAAACATTGCAGGTGCTCAGGAGAAGGGACATGAAGCCCTGCCACTCCTGTCTGGAGAGGACATCCTGGCTGCCAGTCTGACATACTTGCTGTGTTCTCCACTGCTGTAGCTGTGCCTTTGGTAAATTACTCCGAGACGGAGACAGGCTGGGATGTTCAGTATTTAGGTCACTTCCCTAGAATGGGAAGTACGTCTGTGGCTTTATTACAGTAATTTGAAGTTCTACAAAGTCAAGTAGCTGAAAGAGGAGGGAGCTTTCTGCTAATAGCCTGGTCCCAGTGCAGTCAGGGCACAGGAGCTGCAGTTCAAATCACTGCTCGAGAGCAGGGATTGCAGCAGGACCCCCCGTGTCACAAAAGGCTTTGGGTTATACAGCTTTCCATGGCTCTGTGCCTTGGCATGAGCACCAGTTCCAGGGTGTGAGGAGGACGTTCCTGTGTGGGTGAGCCTTGTCCTGGGCTCCTGCAGCTGCAGCTCTCTGTGCACACACAGGTACAAGAAGGGGATAAGCGCTGCTGCCTGTCCAGGGCACTCCTCTCCACGGAGTTGGCTGTAGGCATAAACAAGTGAGGGGAAATTCTTCAGGGAGCCAAGGGCCTGTGAGCCATGGGCCTCAGACGTGATGAGACACCTGCCTCCTCTGCCTGGACAGCTGGAGATGGGGAGCCAGGCTGCCACTGTCCCAGCACAGAGCTGGGCAGAGAGATGCAGCTGCTGCATCTTGGAGTACACGGGCACTTGGTGTGACTCCCCACAGCAGCTCTACTCTGCCTTCTCCTCTGCATCACTGCAACAACAGGGAGGGACACCTGCAAGGGACACCTTGGGATGCAGGCTCTGTTCCCCTCATTTTTCAGAAGAGAATAATATTCAGCTTCTCTGAAGATGTTATCTATATGCAATGTTTTCTGTACCCCACTCTGGGAGATGGCTAGGGCACTTTAAATTATAAATGCAGAGAGAGTTCATTCTCTGAAAGTAGTCAGGGGGATGCTTATTTATTCTAAAAGGTTCACAAATTTTAACATAGATTCAAAAATTTAATTTAAATATGCATTACTTATTGTTATACATTTTTTCCTCTTGCTTGTAAAACTTGTTCAGAGATGAGAAATCACATTCTGTACCCATTGCGGGAGGAAAAAAATATAATAAACAACCTTACCACAATCTATTTGCATGGATTACCTGAACATTTATAAGTAACTAATCTGTTCAGGGGAACCAGAATCAGCCCTCATACATGAAAAATGCAGAAGTTGCAAAATATAATTTGAGGAAGAATTAATGACTCTCCAGTAGCATCACGTATTTCTAGTCCCAGGAAAAAAAGACACTGTCACCTTGTGTGTAATACTGGAATATTGAGAAGACTTGCTCAGTGTAGACGCTGCAGCTGATATGTATGCAACACAACCAGCCCTACTCTTATTGGTGTTAATATTAATTAATTATCATTAATATCTGGGTCACAAAGCAATGACAACAAGGTAGAGAGGTTTCTCTGTGCCAGCATCTCCTGCCCACGTGCCCCTGCCAAAGTCCTGCTCAGCCAGAAGTGAGCAGCTGGGCACTCTGAAGCTGCATGCAACTGGATCATGCAAGAGTGAGACAGTCACCACTGGAGGTCAAGACTAAGATTTCAGTGGCAGAGTAAGACCAGTAGCATTGTCAGGATTTGAAATAGTAAGAGAAAAAGTACATTCCTGCACTTTTGCGATTGGTACATGGAAAATGTTTCCATTCCACAAGAGCTGTTTTTCTGAAGGAAGCTATAAAAGTATTACTTTAAATAAACTATCTCCTTCACAGGACTGAACTAAACCTATTTCATCATGTGTGTAGTTTTCAAAAGGCCTGAATGTGAGCTTGAGCCTTCCAAATGCTGTGAATCAGGGAAGGCTAGAACATAAAACTGGCTAAAATATTTGGAAGTTAGAAATTAATCAGGTTATCGTAAAGTCAGTTTTATTTGGGGTACGAATTCCAGATAAATGATACAGTGTGGGACTGACAGCTCAGCTATCATGGACATCTGTCTGGAGATTATGCCTTAGCAAAAGAGTCTTAGAAATCATTCATATAGTTTGTATTCATGTCAGGTTTTGGTCACAGACAAATTCACACATTCAGCAATGTAGTTAATCTCCTAGATACCCACCACAGAAGAATAGGGATTAATACATTTATCTTGTAAAACAATGCGCTCCTCCTCTGAATTACAACCAGAAATTAGACTGGAGTTATCAAATATGCTCAGTGAGGTTATGACTCAAGTCACTGCATTGTTAAAATTCCCATTTCTTATCGCCTCCTGTTTTGAAGGCTGAAGCCATTGAGTGTCAGCTGCCAACTGGGCTTGCTGGAGTCAGGGAAGTGCCTTCTCCAGCAGAGAATTTCTGCACGAGGGCTTTGACTTGCAAATGTTATCCACAAGTCCAGAAAAGGTATCAGGAGACGCCCCTGGACTCGGTGATCCATAAAACCTTTATGAAAGTCAATGACTGCTCCATCAGGGATTGAAGCCATCATTTACATGGAATGCCAGTGGTGATAAATCCGTCCTGCAGATGTGTGGAGGACTAGTGGGTGTCATGCTGTTTGCTTGCTGAAGTCTCTGTTAAGCTTACAAAAACTTGTACTTAACCTAAAAAAACAAAACAAAACAAAACCTCCCAGACAAATAAAACCGATCCAAAACAGAAATCAAAAAGCCACTGCTATCTGTAAGGGAAGAAAATTTCCTAGCTTGTAGTGTTGTGGAGGGGAGAGAAGAAGGGCTCCTTCATTTCCTATTCCTTCTGAATGTATGTGGCACATATATTTATAGGTTAATGGTACCTTTGAGGAAATACAAATCTCGCAGTGATTAACAGAATTTTTATTTTCTACAAGCCATGTTACAAAATCCACACAGTTCCTGCCTCCTAAATGATAATTAATCTGCTGGTGTGCGTGGTCCGTCTCTAGATTTCCACAGTGCGACAACACTGGCGTTTCTCATTAAAATGAATCCTGGAGGCACTTTGTTATTGTTTAGACTGTGAAAACCACGGGCGGGTTTGTTTCCCCCTCTGTATGTTTTGTAAGTGCTAAACGCAGGAGGAATTTAGCACATTCTTTAAAGGACTGCACATTAATAATACATTCCTGAGCACAAAAAGAAAGTCAAACTGCTAAATGGTAGTTGTTTAAGTCAACAGCATACAGGAAAAGGCACTCTTCCTTTAATCTTTGCTACAAAGGGATGCCCTTGTAGTCGAGACAGTATCATCTACCAGTCGACCAAATCTTGCTTGATGCGTTGCTCTTGTGCCTTTTAACAGTGCTTTAGGGGGTTATTTCAACAGCATTGTAGATGACAAGGCTTGGATTAGTGAAACTTTTCAATTCCATCTTTGTTTTTGAAAAGGCTGCCTGCTGTATGAGAGCACTTGTAAGGCCTTTTTGTGCATCTCAGTCCCTTGCCATAGGCAATTATTTATTAATGTAAACCCTGCAAGAAAGATTGACTGTGTCAAGAAGAGAGCAAGGAAATAATAACCTAATAATATTCTACCCTGATGCCCTTGTCTGATCCCAGTAGGAGAGTCAGTAGTTCTGTCTTTTTACCACATTGCATCAGCTAATTCCCAAATTCAAAAGCAGTTTTGTTCAGTAGTGCTAAGACTGTACCAAAACAGTCCCGCTATTGGGATCGTGTTCCTGCCAGCTGATCAGTGTTGATAACGTTGTGCTGCTCTGCCTCTAAGCCTGTGGCAATGCTGCAGTATTTACACAATACAGAGGATTAGGGCTCTTGGAGCCACTGGTGCTAGTCTGAAATCAGCTGTCACATGGATCAAATGAGCAGGGGAATACATACTAGGGAAGTGGTTTACTTTGGGTTTAGGTTTTGTTTTCACTCCTAGCCCCAACAGCGCTGTTCGCTTCTCTCACAAGTTGCTTTGATGTCAACACTTTCTGCTTTGTGCTTGGACAGGCAGCGCTGCCCCTGCTGTGTGTTGGGGCTCCAGGCCCTGCCAATGGGTGTGGAAGCAACACCCTGACACAGCAAATCTTGGGGCTCAGAGGAGGAGGCTGGAATGCTCCTCACTCCATTTGGCAGCTTGGTTAATTTCTGATTATCTACACGCTCTGTGAGCTACAACCTTCTGTCTGGGTTCTGACACAGCTGTTTAGAGACCTTGTTGTCCATGAATGTGTTTGAACACTTCTTGCATCTGCTGGCATGGTCCTCCTCCAGGTTCCTGTGGCAGCACCTCCCACGGGCTTGCTGCTCCCTGTGTAAGGAAGAGCTTTCTCTCACCTCTTGTGAATTATTCATATTCCACCAGATACCTCCTCATTCTCACACCACAGGAATGAATTCTGACTGAAACCAGGATGCTGCTTTGCACTTTTTCCACTCACAAGCAGTAGACAGGCTTTATTAAAAACTAAATTTAAATCTTACAGCTCTGTGGAGAGTGAAGGTAGAGCGAGGTTTGCACAGGCTCCTGGCAGACAGGGAGGTTTTGAGCCATCAGATTTTGAACAGGCAGAAGTTTTGCACAGGCTCTTAAATTACATGTAAATGTTCCATTTCAAATGACTCTGAATATAGGTTCTTTTGGTCATTTTAGGGACGACTGCTCAGACCACACAAAGCATCAACTTCCGAATTTTGTCTTAAAATAACTGGCAAGTCAGCTGTCCCCTCAGCCAAGCTATGTGGCAGAGGAACAGTGTGGCTTCATCAGTTAAGTTTCCCTTATGCAGAAAAACTTTGCATTAGTTACAAAGCAAAACTTCAGGACTTCCTTCTTAGGTTTTTGATTTATTTTTTATTTTTTCCCCCAATGGCAAAATGCCCAGTGCAAATCAAATCCTTCAATTCAGTTTCCAAAAAAGAAGAAGCTATCCTGTATGCCTGAAATATTAATTAAAAAGAAGCAAAAAGAGAAAGATTTGGACAGATCCCAAACCAGCTACTCAAATATAAATGTCTGCAACTGTCATATGAACTTCTCAGTAAATGAAACTATAATCCTTCCCTCCTAATGTGGAAATACTACTTGATTAGTCCAATTAAGAGCAGATTTCTGACAGAATATTACTTTAGGGTGTAGTTTCCTTAAGGATGAAAAGATGCCTATTTAGAAACAACTGTATGTTACTCTTGTTAATAAAAAATAGAAACAAGGAATGACAGTAAGTTAACCATTGGAATTACACATTGGCTTGAGTTTCCCTTCAAAGTAATAAAAAATATGTAGAGCAATTAGGGTATTTTTACATGGAGTGATTTGGTAAATCAAGATCCTCCATTAAACTTTTAATTTGCACAAGTAGAACACTGATGTATTTTGGTTTGCTTGGTGATGCATTGATTGGTTGGGTTGTTTTTTACTGCTCCATTTTAAGAAACAGTTCACTTGAACAAAACCCCTTATTTGACCCTGGTAACCTCTATTTTTTTGGTATTATTTTGGCTTGCTGTCATGGTGGTCTGTTTGTTGCCGAGAACTGTTTTGGGAGGCCTGTGTTTAGCTGTGCTGCCCGTGCATGTGAGCATCTCTGGGCTGCCCACTTACACAGTTAGCTGCCTGTGCTAGCCTGGGACCCTCACTTCTCCCAGCTGCCTGGGGTTTGGTTTATTTTAAACACTCTACTTAGCTGCCCCAGGACCAAGTTAGCCTGAGATCTCCTTGCAGTCATTTGTGAGTCCAGCATATGGCACAGAGAAAGCGGGGAAGCTGTGCCCCTTGAAATGCCCTGGACAGTGCTGGGGGCTGCGAGGGCTCCCTTTGGGGTGAGCAGGAGGATGTGGCAGCAGGATGTGGCAGCAGGATGTGCCAGGCAGTGCCAGCAGCCAGGGAAGTGCCCAGTAGCCGTGGGGTGAGCCTGAATGGACACACTCTGCTCTCGCCCCAGGCATGGCCAAGCTCCCCTCGGCATCTGCAACGTGGGGAGCCAATTTCAAAACCTCCATTGTTTTGTACAATATAGTGTAAATATTTAACAGGGTTGCTTAAAGTTCTTTGTGTTTGCTTAACTGAATCAAGGCAAGGAACATCAATTTTCTGGGAAGATTTCTGCTCTGCAAGATCAACAGAATTTCATATTGAAAGATAGTTTATCCATGCAGTCACGCTTATTTTCCAGTTGCCCAAATTAAGACAATCTATAAAGAAATGTTCATTTATTAGCAACTGGTGTTTGACAGTTTATTTCATGTAAGCCTCCAGCTTTCCTTGGCAAGCTTATTTGCATAATGTGTTATTATGTCTAAATGGAAAACTAAATGCCTCCATGTGGTCTTTAAATGACAAGTGCTTGTCAGCTTCATGCAATATTCAGAAGTAATAGATCCAAATCACAACAGCACTCACTATGATGTACAAGGAGAAAAAGAAACAAAGCCCAAAAAACTTGTTGCATATCCTTCCCTGACAAATTTACACTTTGGTACAGAATTGTCAATTAGAGTTTTCATTTGTTAAACAGTTGAGTTCAACTGTGAAGGCATTTACTGAAGCTTTATTCTGCACTACTTTTGAGTAATTACAATTCACACTGCTGGTTTTTTTTTCTTTTTTTTTTTTTTTTTTGCCCCCTTTCAAACAACGCAGCTCAGGGAATAAGCTTCAGAAAACCTTGGCAAGGTATACTCAAGAATTTCTGCCTTAATTACTTCTTAATTACTTCTGAAAACATGAATGCTTCCTGACAATGGTAACAATAGCTTTGGAAAAATCTATTATGAAGTTCACATTTGAAATAGTCCTTGGGTCTTAAATTTGTACAGTTATGTATCAATAATTTTTTAAATACAGAAAATTGGTATGTTTGTGAGTGGTTCCAGATTATTAGAGAGTTAAATGATAATAAAAAGTCACAGTGCTCATATAAACATTGTCTTTATGCCTTTTCCTTGCATGAGTTTGGTGTGCTGCTCTGTCCCTCACAGCCCCTCTACCCTGAGCACACCAGAAACACCAATGTGGCTTTCACCAAAGAGGAAAAGTCAAAATTCTGCTTTTACACCAGGATGGGATGTGATGTGCTGGCACAATGAAGGGCTGGGGTTCAGCCAGGAAAAAAACCTGCTAGCAATTAATACTACGACATGGTACTGTCAAGGGCAGTTGTGACCTTTAGCAGTGCCAAATCTCCTTTTTGATAAATGCTATTATTTCCATCTCATGTTAAAGGTTAGAAAAAGTACACAGTATTTTACATATAAGATTAATTTTTTAACTTTTAAAATAGATTGTTACCTTGTTTCATATTCATTGTGCTGCATGGAGTGTTTTCAGTTGGATTTGACATTAGCAAGTTCTTTTTAAGTTGGCATTAACTGAATGAAATGGTTTGGAGCAGAGGGTTGGGGTTTTTTTTTGTGTTACACAACAGAAGTCCAGAAAGAAGATAGGGAGGAAACAGAAAATACTAAAAGGAATATGCTGTCTCCTGGGTAAACCTGGTGCAGGGAGAGAAAGAAAAACGGCCAGATGCTGCATGCAATTTTAGCACTACTTTCTAACCCAGGAAAAATGTATTAGTGTTGGACTGTTGAGATTTTTGCTTCTGATTGCCCTTTTTGGTTCCTCTGTGTTGCAGGATGAGGAGACCAGGAGATGTGGCTATAAAGGACAGAAGGAAATGAGAAGAGACATAAGCTGATGGAAGGAAAATAGCACAAGGGGCAGAACAAGTAGCAGGGACTCACATCACACCTCGTAGGCTGGCTTTGGGGTCAGACTGCTTTTGGGTAACGTCAGTCACCACCATCTGGTCACTTTGCCTCTTAGTAACTGAACAATGAAGGCTCAGAGAAATGCCTGATGGTGTAGGTTGTAGGGTTTGGGAAGTGATGGAGCAGGCAAACAAAAAATAACACCTGATCTTCTCATGTGCTATCCTTTCTAACCAGCACTAAGCATTGTGGACAAACGAGTCAGCAGCCACACACTGTTAACATTAGTTACTAAAAAGTTTTTTGGGGTTTTGTGCCTGTTGTCTCTGCATGTGCTAGGTTACCTTTGTGCATTGTATTCAATAAAAAAGGACCAAATTCTGGTTCCAGAAGCCGAGAGAGGCTGGAAGCACTCTGCGTTCATGCCTGATGTTGGATTCCTGGCAGTGGTGAGCTGCCAGGGGCTGGCAGGCTCCTGAGCGAGCCCTCATTAGGGGAGCAGCAACAGGAGCTGCAGTTAATGAGGAGGTGGGAGCTCCTGGCTCAGCAGCGTGTCCGCTGTGCTGGTAATTCCCTTTGGGAGGTCAGGGTCACACATAAAGTAAGGGAACAGTTCGTCGGTGTTATTAAATGATGTTTCAGTCCCAGGCCGTGGATGATTTCAGCAGCAGCTCTGCTTGATGCAATTGGAGTAATTAAAGTGGTTGTATCACTTGCAGCAGGCCTGGTGTCAGCGGGACAGGAGGCGTTTCCAGCAGGGCTGACCTGTGCCTTGTGCTGCCTCTGGCTGCCTGAGCTCAGCTGCTGGAGGCTGCCGAGGCTCTGCTCGCTGGGTTTCAGCACAAAGCCTCTCACACAGGGGGCATGTCGTGCTCCAGTGACCCACCTTGATGGGGACACTGTCATTTCCTCCGCCTCAGGTTATAGCTTTGACTCACCCAGTGAAAGAAAGCACAACACCAGTTGCAAACAGCAGGAAGGTTATGATGGCTCTGACCTGTCCTACACCTGGCTCTCATTAAACCCCATCAGTCCTCCCCAGGACAGGCCCTGGAGGCCATGGAAGGCTCCTGCCAGGAGCTCCCTTTGGGCTGGGACAAAGTGGGGCTCCCCTGGCTACCCCAAATGTGTCTCAGGTGCTGGGCAGGCAGAGGAGGTAGCTGATTGGCACTTTGACCAACAGAAACCATTAAGGAAATGCTCAGATATCCTAAATAGCACAAAAGTTATCTAGGAAAGTCCAAAGACTTGCTCACAAATATGTAAAAAGTAGCCAAAAAGGTAGTAAAAATGAATAATTTAATTTGCTGCATGACCATGCAAATAACGCTATTGCTGTAACAATCAGAGGTGGATTGCACATACTTGACAGCAGGTGACTTGCATGCTCCATCTCCAGTTGCTCTTTCAGATTCTTAGGCTCAAAATGCTGTGCAGCGTCATGTCTTCTGCATGAAAACAAGGATAAACTCCACATCAGTATGTATTTTTTATCTGTCAAAAGAACAGGTAAAATTATCTGAAGGAAATGGCAATCAGACTGGATCTCAGAGTAAAGTGTCCAACAGGGTGAACTTTTCAAACTACCACCTCTGATTTTACAGCTATTAAAACCCAAGGGCATTTATTTAAAAATCCTCACCTTTTTTATGGTACCCTTATTTGAGATTAATTATGTATGTAAAATTCTCAATGAAGAATGCAGCATTCGAGGAACTCATGTTGAGTTTCAGCAGTTAGTCCAGTGATATTAAAATGAAACAGGACCAACTTTCTAGGGGGCAATTATAACACATTACGGTGTGAATTGCACACTGTGATTAAACTCATAGGAGGTACTCAGCAGCAGCATTTGCTTTGAAAGGGGCACTGATTACCATTTGTACTATGCATTTTGGTAATCAGAAATCATTATGGAAAATATTACATCAACTAAACAAATACCCCCTTAGCAGCATGAAATATACAGATTCTTTTTTTTTTTAAAGTAGTCTTATGCATGTAAATAAATACTTTTTTTCTGCATGGGACTAGCACTTGATCAGCACATCAAATTAGTATGCTGTCAGGCTTCAGCAGGACCATGAGCTGTAGAATGAATGGTTTAAAGTTAAAACACCTCTTGGGGTTGGGTTTCTCTTCATGACTTAACTTCAGGCTGGTTGCAATGACACTCTAAACCATCATTTACTTGTGATTTATAAAAATAGCCTTGTGAAAGAATTAAACTAGCAAGAGGTGTTAACATTTACTTTGGAAGTCCTGAGTTATTTCTATTAAATGGCTTTCCCTAGGATTTAAGATAGGGGAGTCTTAAGGCTCTTACTACCTATAAAATACTAATGGGCTTGTGTTGCAAAGGCACTATATTTTTCTGGCATGTTTTGACACCTAATATTTCAAGGGATTTGAAGAGAGCTCTTGTCTAATGGCATTAACCTGTTTTATTAAGGCATTTTTGCTACTGACTTCTGAGGGTGCTTCAGACAGTCACATGCAGCAGCACAGGGCTTTTTCATCTCCCTGTGAGCCTGCTGACCCACAGCCATTCCTTCCCTTCCCTTCCCTTCCCTTCCCTTCCCTTCCCTTCCCTTCCCTTCCCTTCCCTTCCCTTCCCTTCCCTTCCCTTCCCTTCCCTTCCCTTCCCTTCCCTTCCCTTCCCTTCCCTTCCCTTCCCTTCCCTTCCCTTCCCTTCCCTTCCCTTCCCTTCCCTTCCCTTCCCTTCCCTTCCCTTCCCTTCCCTTCCCTTCCCTTCCCTTCCCTTCCCTTCCCTTCCCTTCCCTTCCCTTCCCTTCCCTTCCCTTCCCTTCCCTTCCCTTCCCTTCCCTTCCCTTCCCTTCCCTTCCCTTCCCTTCCCTTCCCTTCCCTTCCCTTCCCTTCCCTTCCCTTCCCTTCCCTTCCCTTCCCTTCCCTTCCCTTCCCTTCCCTTCCCTTCCCTTCCCTTCCCTTCCCTTCCCCTTCTATAGATAAAGTATAATGCTAATCCTATAACATTTCTGGCAGCTGGAGACTGTGTGATTGCTATAAAGATGTAAACTCATCTTCACTGTATCTTGATCATTTCCCCTCCTTCTCTTTCTGCCATACCATTTTGATTGCTTAACATAAGGTCTAATGTCAAGTAATAATAAAGCAATTACATGAAATACAATTCATTCTAAAGTGCATTAAGCAAGAACTAAATTAAGACACATAATTAACAACCAAAAAGAAAAAAAGGAAGATACATTAAGGACAAAATGTTTTAACCCCTATATTTCTTCTAGCATTAACTACCTTGGCATTAACTCAAAAGTGGTAGAGAAAAAATATAGATTCTATGCAGACACAGTAGGGCTTTTACTGATTTATGAAGGGAGATTCACAGATCTGTCAGGCATGATCCTTTCTATATAGTAATAGACTCAGTTTAAACTGTCATGCTAATTTTTTTCCTTGTCCATCTGGTGCAATTATTAGAAAATTGTACTCAAGAAGGCTCCAATAACAAACATGAAACAGCTCAATATTTCAAGTTGCCAGTATTTTTCTCATATTTGTTCTTTTTAATTAGAGAGCATACCAAGTTCCAACCACAGGACCCAGGCATTTATTAAGTGATAGAGAAGCAGCACTATTTTATTGACTAATTCCCCAGGCTTTTATTATGTTTCCTAGCAAAATGTGATTTATAGGAAAGTTAATAAAGGTATCCTCACCTACTGCACCTAGAGACAGGACATCTACAAGGGGCAGACATTCAGACTAATAAGTGAAATCACAAATCTGGAAGCTGAAATTGGATTTTATTTCTGTGAGTACAGCAAAGAACTGATGCAGGCTTGAGCATTCAACATCTCTATGCTTAACTGGCTTTGCCTATAAAATGAATCTAATAGTTTTCCTAGATTTTCAGAAACATTATGCTAACTAATTATAGTACTTTAATTTTTTAAAGTTTTAATGCCAAAAAAATCAATAAAGTTTTGATTACTTTATAACACGACCCATTTCTTCCTCACAAATGTTTGAGACTTTTTTTTAGTGACTGCATTCTTGAATTGAAAGTAACAACTTGAAAAGTGTTTTATTCCCAATTTCTTGTCAAGGTTTGATTTTTTCCCCTTTTTATAGCATTTCCTGTATGATTCGTTCCCGAAGGGAGCATTGTGCCATGGGAGCATTCTGTGGGCTCTGCTGATGCCTGAAGGGTGGCATCAGGACAGAGGCACACTGGGAAGCTTGGCCCTGGTACATACATCCGTTCCAAACCCAGCTACGAGAAAAAAATAATACAAATTGGACAAAGGCAATTTAAAATAAATGCATTGATTCTGATTCTTAATAAGGTTAGGCATGCAATTGTGTGATGACTAATTTGTGTGCCTAATTACCATGATTGTATGTGCAAATCAAGTAATTATGGAAGTAAATAACCATAATCATTTATTTTCATGGGTAATTATTCAATTTTATGCACAATGGCAATAATTGGGTGTGCAAATTAAGCATGCAATTGTGCATGCATATTCAACACACACTTGTGTGTCTAATCTTTCCATAAATCATTTTTTTTCTGATGATTTTTCTTGTTTCCTATCCTTTACTCTGGTGTAGCATTACTGGGACACTCTTGCTTGAGGTAAGGATTTGAAAACTCTTATATTCCAAGCCTTCCTGACTTTTTACTGGTTAATAGTTCTCCACTGCAAATGGATTGCTCTCTTGAAAGATGGCTTTTTATTCTTGGTCTTAGTGTACTCTTTTCCTAATTAGGCAGGGAATTTCTAAATGGGAGACTGAAATAGATACATTCTATAATTTCCCAAAATTTCAAATACATAATTCTGTACGCTATTAAGGACATTTCATAGAAAAGAGATTTTTTGCACACAAATACAGTTACCTTGGGGGTTCAGACATAATAGTGCCTTTGTCCTGAAGGGGGACTTCATACTGCACTGCATTGGAGGAGATGTCCCAAAGCTGCCATTAAAGGCAAGGAAAACATTGCACCTCTCTGCTTACCACACAGGTCTGATTTACAAAAGCACTTTGGCACTGACCTAATTCAGTTCCCACTTAAGACACGTAGAAAGAAATCCCATTGACCTCAATACAAACGAAGTTTATCGCTGCTGAGCGCTTCTATAAATGTCACCCCACTTTTCTTCCTTCAGACCTGAATTTGTAGGCACATAATCATCTTTAAGCATATATGCTCAAATTCTTGTAGCTGCAGGAGCCCAAGGGACACTGCTGTCAGCAAGGTGCTGGTGCCCAGGCGCCAGGCCGGTTATTCCAGTGTGGTTATTCCTTCCAGGGAAGGTCTGTCCCAGACGGAGCTACCGGGCTGTTCCCAAGTCATGTCTGTGGCCAGGGTACAGCACATGCAGCTCAGCCCAGTCTGGGCAGCTGTGATGGGTCCTGCCTGTACAGTACCCCCTGCCACAGGGGCTGTAGTTTGTCACTCTTTCCTCCCCACCTCTTCCTGCAGCAGAGAGGCAGGAGAAGCACCCTGGCTTCACTCTGCCTGGGGAGGAGTGGCTCATTGCTGTTTAACCAAGGGATTTCATTTCCATTGTTTGTCTTTTGTGTCCCTTTCCATTCAGATAGATTTCCCCAGCCTCATTGATGCTAATCTCATTGTTCAGGAATCAGCAAAGGGTAATTAGTCTCTGCAATTATGATCTATCCATCACAAGATCATGGCCTTTCATCACACACCATCTCAGATGTTTCCTAACTAAGCCCAGGCAAAAAGGAGCAGAACTGTTCCATGATGTTCAGTGTCAGCTGGGGAGGTCTGCACAGTGCATGGGAGCAAGTCCCACCACCCAGACAGGGGCATCCAGCCAGCAAATCCTTCCAGCCCCAGCCCCACTTGTCAGCACACCAGAAAGGATTTCCTAATGGTCAGTACCTGACCTTCTGGATGGATTTAAAAAAAGTGAGAAGAACCAAACCTCCCATCCCCAACCCGTTTTGATAGTTCAGAGGAGAAATTAATTATCTTTTTAGCTATGAAGGTTTTTTCCTCAGTGTGGTATGGTTTCCTATGACAAGAGGTTATAAGGCTTGTTTTTATTGAGATAAACACCTTGCTCATGCTGCAAAGCATTTTTTCTCAGCTGTTTCATTTCATAGGCAATTTTTAAATTTTAGGGTTTAAAGCATTCTGAAGTGAAAAATATTAAAGACTCATAAGCAAAGCTTTGTATAAAACAAAGCCGTTTTTCTGGGTATTCTCCTGGCAGCAGTGTCAGACCTTTCTCACAACTGGGCTTCCCAGCTTGGGATGGGACCTGCAGAGGTGTCTCACATTGTGCCTCTGGCTCTGGGGCTGAGCCATCTCAGCTTGACAAGGTGTCACACTCTAACATGCCTGTTTTTCCCATAACCATGAGCACTCTCTGAGCTCCTTCTCTCTGCCAAAGAGGTCCAGATGTTTCATCATGTGTAGCCTTTATTTCCCAGACTAACTTGGCTTTCTACTGGAGCCCATCAGAAGGTTTCATGCTCAGATCTGCATTTTACGTCACTGAGAAGCTATGTAATCTATTCTTTAAAAATATAAAAAACAAGAAACTTTTGTTCCAGGAAAAGTTTAGGTACACCTTTAGGAAATGGCTGTTATTGTTAAATTTTATATATCCTACTCTTAATATTGCCACCTTTAAATATACATATACACACATAAAGCCATTTTGAATTATAATGTCTAGGAGAAGATAGTTTTCAAAATATCCACAAATGAGGATAATTGAGCTGGTGTCCTACATAGGAATATGGCCACTGAAGTCAAAGTGGAGAGATAAGTCACTAATTATAAACAATAAACACTGAATGTTGTCGTTTTACAATTCTGCTGACTTCACAGGGCTGCAGCTGCCTTATGGAAAGTCTCACTAAATGTTTCTTTGTGTAAGAACAATTTGGCTTATATAGCCTGTATTTTCCATATTTCCCTATCCTTATTCTGAGTTACTGGAAACATTTGCATTAAAAAAGTATCTTTGTTTCTTAAGTGTTCATCTGCTTTCCTGCTTATCATGCACATGCCGAGAAAATGAGCTCAGCAGCCACAAGAAATGCCTGTTTCCCCAGGTCAGAAATCCTTCTGCCATAATGAACAGGAGTGACTTGGACACAACACCTGATCTACTTTTTCAGACAGGTTCAGTGCTCTGCCTCCTCCTTTTTCAGACAGATTCAGTCAGAGATACTGCTCCAACCTGACAGTATGTGACCTTGGAGAACTTTGGAGCATACAGGACAAACTGAAATTACAGGTTATTTATCTGGAGTTAAAAAATTCCTCTGGCCATTCAAAGAAATATTCCTGGTGAAGAGGTATTGATGTCCAAAAATGGCAGAATAAACAGCTGAACAAGAATCCTAGAAAGCCAGTTGGTGGCTTGGCAGGGTTGAACACCAGAGCTCGAGGAACATCTGCAAAAAGGCTCAAAATAATGCAGTTGCATTAGTTAATTCCCTGTCTGGAACAAGTGCCTGAACAGAAGATGGCTTTGTGGTGAGCTGAACAGCAAAGGCAAGTGATTCCTCCTAGTGGGACTGGAACCTTTTGTTTCTTTGTAGCTTAACCAAGAGGAAACTAGGATTTGCTGGAGAATCAGGGATGTTGCCCTGCTTGTTTGGAAACAGAACACAAAATAGAACATTCACTAGGAAACAAAACGCATGTTAATGTAGTAAAAATATTTTAAAATGCTTTCTTATGCGAGGCAGCTAAATGCACTAACAGTCAGTCATTTGTCTTGAAAATTACCACTAATCAAATCATGCCCTTCTCTTCCCCAGTAAAATGCTTTGTGCCCTGCTGTTTGTCACATTTGTCCTGTTACTCCTGATTATACCTGTTTGAAACTTATTCTTTGGCTTAAATAGAACCGTGCTGTTGTCTCAGTGAGGCTGTTACTTGTTTCTTATGACCACTTAATGCCATCCTGCAGAGTAAAATCATTCCTTTGTTTGTACTTTGCTCATCTTGGCTTTTGTGGTAATGGAATTTGAATAATAAGTGATGATTTGGGCATCCTGTTTCATATCAGCCTTGTGCTGTGCTCCTGGCAACAGCAAGAGTATTCATAAGGTGAAGATAGGGCTTGTTTGATAGCAGTGTCAGGGGCATCAATGAGAAGGGTGACCACTGAGAGAACCCAGCTAAGACCAGAACCCAGCTACCCTACAGACAGTGGGTTTCTACTTCCATGTGCATTTGAGAGGTTCCCCTCTGCCAGCAGCTAACTGTGCTACCTACTTCTTGTTTTGTGTAAATGAGCTTTCCACTTGCAGTAGCTGTGTTTCAGTGTCTCCTGCATGCTTGCAGTGATAGAGGCTGTGCAGCAGGGCTGCAGATCTCACCAGGAGATGCCTCAAAAACAGCAATGAGAACAAGTACAGTGCAGGGGAGGACAGCTGCAGAATTCTGCCTCCTGCTTTAGCAGACTCCTGTAGGTACCTTGGAGAAGATCCTGGGTCTTTAGCAGTGAAAGCTAGAGCACCTTCCTCTTATTTCTTACCTATACAATAAATTCAGAGCGCTGCTTGCGCAGTAGTATTGTGTTGGTGAGGCAGTGAGGAGACTGTGACCATTTGCTTGAGGGCAAGATTTGCATTTGTATTCGCCTTGCTATCATTTAGCTATAAAACACAGGAAGTAATCTTTTCCTATGTCATAGGCATGATATAGGCAGCTCAATTAAAGTTTATGAAGCATGATCTGAGATCTTTTTTAACTCAGAGCTTTACACATATGCAAACCAAGATTTTCACTTATTCATTACTGTTTACAATACATTACACCTTATTTTTTTCAAGCAGAACAGTACCTTGATCAGGAAATAAGTCTGATTTCATGGACAATAACATGATTGAGGAGGAGACAAATATGGTAATTATTAATTACATATTATAGCTTCCCTAGCACATAATTTCGTCCACATACATGAATACACTACATGGACTGGATGGTAGGACTGGATGGTAGGACTTTATGCTACGATTTCTCTGCTTCAAATATATCATGTTCATGTATCCCAGTCCGTGGAAATAAGCTTTTAAGTATTTTGGGATGCAGCATCTGATTCTTCTGTTGATAGTGATCTGCTTGTGGTCATACAAAATATCTCCTAGCTTAGATCTGACAAGGAGCACTGAGGATTTGTTTGCAAATGGTTTAGAAAAGAAGATTTACTTTGCTTTGAGGGCAGCTGGGAAGACTCGTTTTATTGGATTACAGAAAGTGAGAGCAGTAAATAAAACCTGATCCCAAATATTTAATATACGACTGTCATGAAAGAAGTAAAGATTAACTGTCATGTCAAGATACGGTAACTGTAAGTCTGCTGGTTAGCTATTTAACTGATAGAATTAAAGGAGGAGCAAACAGAACCCATCTGCCCACCCTTTGTTTTCAGAAGACTGAGAAATGGAAGCTTTGAATTTTAACAGGCAAAAGGTTTTCTGATCATTTGCCAGCTCTTTCTCATCTCACTGATTTGAGTGATCCTGCCAAGTTACATGAAAACAGTATCTTTAAAATATCTCAAGACACTCTGTTAGATCATTGTAGCTCAAATATTTTAACAAAAGCATGTAATTTTCATCATCAGGGCACTGTTCTTCTTTATTTATGCTCACCATTAAACCAGGAAATCCTGATCTAATGAATTTGCTTGCATAGCACTCATGGCATTATTAGAAGCAGGTGAAGTATCTCCAGTCGAACTCACACCCCCTAAATTGAATCTGAGTTTTTTTGTTCATACTTTGTACAAATTGAAATGCTAAAGCTTTTTTTCTAGCTTCATTTAAGCCTCTATCACAGCTCTGAATCAGTCGTGGAGCTCCTGTATCAATGAATAAGGTAAATTATGTACTTGGACTAAAAATAACAGGGTGATACACTGTGACCTGCCACAGACTCTTTCTGCATTTATATGAACCAAAATACATTAGCAGTGAGTAACATCCTGCTATGGAATCCTTAGAAGTGATATAAAACCAGTTTTGTTGGCACATCACAATAAGAACTGGGGTCACGACAGCCTATTTGATGGAACAGCAGATACAGTGGAAAAGTTCAGCACTGTGTCTCAGAACCTGCTGTTGTTTTCTTGAGATAACCTAACAACTGTGGCTTGAAAAACCCTCAACACTTCAATCTGCCTTTGGCTTATATCAGTAAGTCCTGTCAATAAATGAATATTTGTTATTTTACTTAAATATCAGACATCTACAAAAAGCATGGGAGCACGGTCATAATTACATTATAACTACATTTTCTCTGTCATCTTTTCTTGGACTCTGTGTCAACAGTCTCCATACAAAAGAATTGCTAAAGGCACTTTGGTTGTAGGCTCAGTGCTGCCACTTCAGATTTCTGGCTTTTGAGCTAAGATTTAACCACAAAGCCTCAGCTGAACTTTGTGGCTATGTACTTAAAAGATGAGCTGGCACCTTTAAATCAGTTCAGCCCATGGGCCCAGAGGAGAGAAAAGTCAGCTCCAGAGTGCACACAGATGCACTGAAGCTTTTTCATCCACATGTGGGCAAACTTTTATGTTGAAGCTATATTAAATTGCTAAAGGCAAACAAAACTACTTTGCTAGGTAGTCTTAAAGTTTATTTTTACCTGATGATGACATTTGCATTGGGAGTGAGGTACAGCAGCAGAAAGCCCACAAGGGCAACATCAATGGAACAGATATTGAAAAGAACAAAAAAAACCTCTGTTTCTTTTTAAGTCCTCCATACTTGTAAATGTGAGACCTATTGCTGTGATAAATGAAAGGGTCATGAGCCAATGCACTAGAGGAGGATGAAATAGCACAGCTGTATGGAATACAATACTGACTTTTCAAAGTTTCTTTAAAATCAAGGCAGCCGGTCCAGCCCAGTCTGGCTTTGCCCAGGGTTTGCCACGGGGAAGGAGCACATCGCACTGCCCTGGGCAGCTCTGCGGGTTTTGCTGTCTGGGACGGTGTTTTCATAATCAGCAATGTGTCGCTAACCATGTATCTCCCAGCCTGCCCTTCCCTGGGGCCTGAAGCTCTGGCTCCCCATCCCGTCCCATCCTTTCCCACCAGGTCTGGCTGCCATGCAGATGGAGCAGGTTCACCTTCCCAGTCTGAGGCCCCGAAGGTGTTCCCAGCCCAGCGTGGAGCCCCAGAGTGGAGCCCAGCGCTCAGGGCTGCCCATGGGCCGAGCGGGTCTCTGCTGCTCCACTGCACTCCAGGGGCACCTCTGGACAGGGGGACTAGGAAAAAATGGGAGCAGCAATGGATGATTAGCTGCACCTACAGGGCTGCTGCCAAAGTATCTGAAAAGCTTGCTTTAAAAACCAATCTGATTGCAAGTAGGAGTAATTTCAGTGGTCTGCACTTCTTAGCTCTTATTTTGTGTATTGCGGTATGTGTCAGTGAGCAGAACTTAATAATACTTCACCCATATGAACCTTGGTGATTGCATGCAGCTTCAGCAGAATAACAAAATTAATTCTCTGATGACTTCACAGTAGTTTTGGGGAATAATAAGCTGACCTTTTGCATTTATTTTGTACATAGAAAACACTACAAATTTGCTAAAACAGGGATCTGCAGATTAATGTTTTAAGTGTTATTGAAAACAACAAATTTTGTTATTTATAAAGATTTAAAATTCTACCTACTTGAACCGCTTTGAGCACATGATTTAAAACACAAGCATAAAAATGTCATATAAGATTCAAATATTATAGGCTTCTAAAATGTACATGCTCTGAATAGCAACTCCAAATAATGTCAGTGAAGAATACAGGTGAGGTAAACCTTCACTGGCTTCTATACTGACAATAAATCATACACCAGTCACTGTAAGTCTATTGCCTCATTTAAAAATCAGTTAGGTAGTTGAATCATGCTCACTTTCAGGTCATTCTTTTAATGAGTACTTTCACTGGTATATCACTATATGATGTCACAGTGTTATAATCAATTAAAATAAAAACAACTCAATTATTTAGTATCTAAACATTCAAAAATGTGTATATCAAAACTTGATTTCTACCAGAACTACAGTAGAGCCTTGTCTTAAGCGCCAGTATAATTTCTCATTTTCAATATTAAATAGTTGTTATAGCTTGAGAGAGAAATGTATAGAGATGTGAATTCCATCACTTATTATAATCAATTGTACAGACTGATCCAGAGTGTTTTGGTCCTCAGAGTGGGGATTATGGCCAATGCTTGTACTATGATCTACATTGCTTGAATTCTCTGGCCCACTCTTAGAAAAAGGTCTCAGTACACAGAAGAACAGTCTGTTTGTAACTCAGGAGTTACTCATTGTCATGAGGTTTGCTGACAGCAAATTTCATTTAGCTAGTTTTACTATAAGCCACTTAGTCTACATGTGCATTTTGCATTCAAATTATTTTTTATCAAGATCTTTTCCTAATGATATTAAAATGTGTTTATAAAGCCTGTAAGTGGTTTATATAATAAGATTTTTAATGAGTTTGAATATTAATTTGTGTAGAAGTGCTTCAGGTGTTGATATAACTCACTTATGCACTGTACATCATTAACTTTATCATAAAGTTTAGCTTCTTTTCATGCAACAATATACAGCTCTGCAGTAGTAACTAACAGCAAATTGTGTTTTGTTGACTGTTCAGCAGGATTTTCTGTGGCTAGGATACCTGAGCCCTGCTGCCAGAGTCATCCAGCTGCTCAGTCAGCAGGGTGGTCTCATTCTGGGCTGGTTCTCAGGCCCTGTGCTCTTTGCTGCAAGACATGAATGAAAGCAGCCCAGTGGCACCACAGCCTGATCTGCTGAAGCCCAGCTGAGATCTGCTCTCTGGCCAGTGGAAGCTTGGAGAGTCACATTTTCATTCCTCTGCTTGTAGCTGAGATTCCTTGCAAGCAAAACTAGAAGTGAACCCCCACTTTTTGTGTGGATGGCCAGGGCACCATGCACCTTGTAAATCTTAACTTTGATTTACCTTCTTTGTAAATCAGAATGAGATAGGGGATTACACAGAGAGCAGTAAGTCAGAGTTTTGCATTCTGTAGTTAATACTGAAGTGTCTGACATTACATGTGCAAGTTAGATTGTCCTTTCATTACCATCTACTGGTTTTATAGGAAACTTATGCTCCTAACTTTTAAAAAGCAGGGATTTCCCTGCTCAGGGGAAAGCTACTTCAGGGTTCTCCAGGGCAACTAAAAGCTTCCTTGTGAGCTGCTGCTCTCTTTGCTGCTGGCAAAAAAGCCATGTGTTACTGCATGATGATCTCACGCCTGGTCACGTAACTAGGACTTTGAGTATGTCTTGTCATATGACCAAATTATCTTCCCCATAATGGTGAAAATTTCTCTTTACCTGGTGGATGAGGGCATAGGGAGTGCTCCAGTGTTCAGGTAACACTTGGATACACTTGGATAAGTAGATGAACAAAACAATCCTCATCATACTTAATTTGTCAGAAGTTGCCTAAAACAGATAAAACAGATACATAAGTATCTTTCTTAGAGGTCGCCTAATTAATTTAAAAATCTATGGTAGCATTCTCTTTGTTGTCTACATTTTGCTTCACTTTGTATACTCTTCATTTGCCTGCTTACATTTTGTTCTCCTGTCTGAGGTTTGTCATATCTCTAAGTGGCAGGTCACTGAAAAATCTCCCAGTGAGTTGGAAATATAACATGTTTTGTCTTGATTTTGACTTTGGCTTCAAGAAGCTTGAGATGGTATGAGAAGAGCTCCATTTGTCCAACACCCTTTGCTGGGCCAGTCACAATAGTTTATCCTGTTTCAACTCCTTGAGCCACCAAATGATGTTAATGATATGTACCTCTATCAAGTGCTGGGAGAACAGCAGCTTTATAAATAAAAACAAAGCAGTGTAGTGCTCCATTATACAGATTTAGCACCTGGCATTAGCTGAAGTTTCTTACCCTGGGGAACCGAGGAGCTACTGGCTATGTAGGCTTGGAAGTGTAACATTATGTGTCAGTCACTCTGGCAAGATCTACATCCTACCCAGAGAATAAAATAGCTAGAAGGGATACTTTGTGCCGTAGGGATGATAATGGCAATCTCACTCCAAACAAAAAAAGAAAAGAAAATATTTTTTTTTATTGATAATGTTTGGTTAAGGTGTATGGTTATTGCCACTCACTCTTAATTAAAAGATATTAAATGGTGTCAGTGAATTGATAGTGCTGAGAAACACAGAGCCGCTGCTGAATACTCAGCAAGGTTAAGTGCAGCTATTGAGGCACCTACCATTGCAGCAAATGGGCTGCAACATCACATTTTAATATATAGGGCCAATGCTCTCAGACTGTGGTGTAGCTCAGCTGTTCTGCTTCCCTTCATGAGATTGATGGGGATTCTGCTGTGCTTGCCACACTCCAGTGCAGAACACTGGAGGGCATTCAGCATGTTGAGAAAGGTCAAAACAAGACTACATCAGCTTCTGAACCTAAAAACTCTGAACTCTTTGCTACCTATTAGGATGAACGAACAAAAGCTGTGTTTTGATGTGTGACATCCCAAAGAATTGCTTCAGGCAGATGAGAAAGTTACTGCTACTTAAAGGATGGAGCAGTTGTCTGCAAGCTTCATCTCTCAATGCAAGCACTGCAGCACAGCTCCAGCAAGCTTCAAACAAAGCTATGTCCTCAGTGAAATGGCTGTAGGTTTGGTAATGAAGTGCTCATCCCAACAGCCATTAAAATTTTAACATCCTTTAATTTGGTTAACAGGAAATTATTAATTGTTTATTTTCTGGTATCATGGAAGCTGGGATAAACAATGCTTAAAGAAATGCACCATAGCCTGGCACGTGCTACCAGTAAATCACAGTTCCTGCATTTCCAAAACTTGTAATATGCCTTGTTCAAGACTGTTGAGAAATATGGGAATCTCTCTTGGCAGAATGCTGAAATAATCCTAAAAGAAGATGGCTCGGTGTGCAAACCCTCGGTGCCAGAGCAGGAACAGCAGCAGGAGGGAAGGCAGCGCCCAGGCCCGGGCTGCCTCTCACAGCAGCTGCAGGGAGGTTCTCCTCTGTTTGGGGAAAATACTAATGAAGTAGCTTGTTTACTCCTAGCCAGACACCCTGTCCTCAGAGCCGAGTGCCACCACAGGGCTCCAGTCCCGGCTGTGCTGTCGCTTGCCGGGTCACTCCACGCTCCAGCCCGGGGGTTCTCTCCCGTGCCGAGGAGTCCTTGACTGAGCCGGGCTGCACACAGCACTGCCACTGCAGGGTCAGCTCCTGTCTCTGTGCAAAGATGCCTGATATGCAGTCTTGACCTACGCTTATTTGTAAATATTTTAATTTTTTGCAGGTCACTAACTGTCCTGTTTGACTTTGAAATTTCTTCCTCAGATAAAAATTATATTCTAGACCCTGACTTCTAATATCCTGGCTACAGCACTGATGGATTTAAAACTAGGAATTAAAAAAGCAAAATAAATATTTAGCTTTTTGCCTATGTCCTCATCCATGCACACTTATAAATTCAAATATACAAGCTATTTTTTTCTATTTATATTACAATAAATGAAGGTTGCTCAGATGAAAAGTAAGACCTGTGCCGGTCTGGGAGGAATGTGATGCACAACAAGCAAGGGACTGACCCTCTGAATGTCATGCTGCTATTGATGATGTGCTTAAGTACTGCTTCTTCCTTTATATGGATGTGGGCTGAGGCAGGGCAGGCAGGCCGTGTGACTCAGGGAGCAAGTATGTAACTAAAAGCGGCCTGCACCACTGCGGTCAGCACGACACCCGCCAGGAATTTCTTCTGGCAGCTCTACCAGGTTGTGAAAGAAATACTGTGGAAAGTTTCTGTTCCTCAGCTCTTCCTCTCTTCAGATCAGAAATTCCATTGCATAAATGTAACAGATTCGTAGAGAGGCTTCATAGCTGCTTTTCTTCTTAGTCTTTTCAAGAGTGCAGTTTCTCGTTTTCATTAAAAATTTAAAAATTAAAATCAAGGATGAATTAATACAGTGTTTAATGTTTTTCAGTTACAAGTTGTGTTAGAATTCCTCATAGATTAATTACATTTACATTAGGTAAAAACCTGGACGTAGGAGCAGCTCTCCCCATCATCGGACTACATTTACTCTTGTGATGTTTAATAAAAGTCCTATAAATCCAGAATTAAAAACAGATTACATTCTGCAGCCAGATCTGTGGAGTCAGTGCTGCTTTGCTGAAACTTCTACATCACTTCCAGCTCAATTAAAATCTGCCTGCTTTTATTAATTGACAATTGCAAATGTAGAGACTAGATGAGAATATAGTTTTTTTTCTGGCACTCTCTCCTTTCTGCATGTTCTGCTGTCTACATAGCTCATTCAGGTCATCCCAGGGAACTTCTTGCATCACCATTGCCTAAATTGTGCAGCTAATACAATACCAGATGCTTAATGCTTTCAATACCTAGAGAAATGGAGAGTGGGCATTCCAAAAGGGTTCCAGTAAACTGGATTTATGGATCATTACAGCTACAGACATGGAATGGTGTGAATTTATCCACTAACCTTGAAATCTTGCCCTTAATGGAAACCCTGTTCAAGTGAAGCATTTATTTATAAAATCCAAAATAGAACAAGTTATGACGGCAAATACAGAAAGAGAAGTACACTTGCCTGAAAATCAAATTTAATTGCTTATCCTTCCTCTCTGTATGCAGCTGACAGGCTGTGGGTGGCTAATGAATCCATGCTGTAAGGTAATGCCTTCCCTCAGACCTGGGGCTGCAGAGCCACCAGCTGACACCCGCCAGCCAGCTTCCTTTTCTGCCCTCTTCCCTCTCTGGTGGATTGCTCAGTGGGTCACTCAAACTCACATCTTCTCTCTCTGCCTCATGTGTCATTGATTCTCTAATTTAGGAGGCAATTTCAAAGTTGTTCTGGGTGATCAAAAGCCCCTACTATTTTGGAGATGTCTACTTCCCTTTGGCAGACTTGGCACCAAAATCCCCTGTACTTAATGAGGCAACTTGAAACTCATTGGGCACTGAGAAGTGATTTACATTTGTGGTAAGGCAGTGTCCAAATCTGCACTGAACCTATACATGTGTCGTACTTTATACAAACCTATAATGGAGATTAATGCTCATGGCTTATTACTGACCCTTGATAAGCACCATGCATGATAAATTGATTTTTGGATCACTTTAGGATGATGATAGATTTGGGGTGTTTCATTTCATGTCCTCTGTTTTAGAGATACTCTGATAGTCTCTAAATCAGTTAAAAATCTTGATACTTGTCTTGATCGCTACGTTGATGTTTGAGATCAGTTTAGTAAGCCGGCTCACACACCTTAGACAGCTTAATACATCAGACTGGCTGTACCTCCAGGACTGAAATGGTTTAAAAATTATCTTTCTGACCATGACCATTGAGATCATTATATTATACTGATCACATAAAGTGTAAAATCACCACAAGGGAAGGAGCCTGTAGCTGATCAGAGTTTTCTTGAATACTTGGGAATTCAAAATACAATCTTTTTAAGTCCCAAAATTCATTTTTTGAATGGGGTATTTTATTGTTGCAGGCAAGAAATTCAAGTGCATGACTGTCTAGTTACCAAGGACTTCCACTGTGTGTATTATGGTCTGGAAGGTAACATTGTGGTTATGTTGGCAGTTTTGGACTCAACCCTAAAGCTCTTTTTCTTCCTCAGCAACTGCACTGCTGTTCTCATGACTTGCAAGAATCAGTTTGTCCAACAATAAGAATATATAATAATAATTATTATTATTATATGTCTTACGGAGGACAAGTTAATTTATGCTGGTATGGTATTTGTGATCTTTGGATGAAAGGTTATGTGTTAATAAAACTTCACATCTTGTTGCAAACCTCTCCAAAATAGTGCTTCAGTCAAACCTGCTTGTTTGCTTGTGTCCTTAAAGAGAAAAATGGAGCAAAAAGAAAGCAGAAGACTGTGAAAATCAGTCCTGAAGTATTTGTTGGCTTTGCATTTTTGTTAGTCTTAACCTGCACAATCTCAATGCACTGTCCAGCTGAGTATGGTTTCGACAGGGCACTGGGGAAACATGATGCAAGTAGAAACAAGCTGAGGAGTAGACATATCTTGGATACTATTGTGATAAATGAACTTATGAATAAAAATTCGTAGAGGTCTAAATAAATATATTTGTAGCTATAATAATATAAAATATAAAATACAGTGTGGCCAACAAGTCCTTCCCCAGATCTAGTCGCTAATTCCCATTCGAGAGATAACAATCCTAGCCAGCGCCCATCAACGGAAAAGAATGAGCAGGACACGGGCCATCAGGCTGACAAAGGAACGAGCTCGAGGAGATACTCATCACCGGACCTGAACACCCCGCCTTGCAGGCCACTGTTGGGGAAGCAATCAGGCTGACAAAGGGAAAAGTCCAGCCGAGATATCCATCAGCTCCAACCCGGATCCAACCACCCCATCCAGATGGCCTGAACCAAAATGAAATCAAGGAACACCCAGAACTTCTTTACATATGAGGAGACTCTACCCAGACGTCTATTTGACTCTATTCTCCAACGCCAGGAAATCAATTCATACAACAATCAAGGACCCTTGGTGAATGGTGCCTGCCTGGAATTTGGCCTCAGGACACAAAATCCCTATAAAAACCCAGGCCAGAGAACCCTCGAGCGTGGATTTGGGAACACCTATACCTTTGGGTATAGACCCCTGTCCACCCAGCGCTGCCCTGTTTATTTTATTGTGGTTTTTCCTCGTTGTTTATTTTTATTATAAAAATTGTTTTATAATAAACTGTTCTTTTATTTAACCTAAATTTGCCTTTGCATTTATAACACTATAATGACAGCCTGGTGCTTCACTGTTTACTGGTAATAAAAATATGTGGTGTCTGAATAAGGACTGTTGTGTACTAAAATTTTTCCTTTAACTGAGCAGGAGTGACTGCTGCTTCCCTGCTATTAAGAACTTGCCTTTAGCAGTGTTAGACAATCAAAATCCTGAGTTTTTAGGATTTAGGCCTGGTGGTCCCTGAGCTTGAAGTCTGAGATTATCTCAGCAACATTTTGAATGCAACTAGGGGTGAAAGTCAGTGCAGGGCAATTCCTGCCTGAACTAAAATAATAAGACAGAGCTGAAGAAAGGAGTGTAGAAATAGGTAAGCAGAGTCTCTACAGCTTTTAGAACCATGTGTTGTGCAGAGACATGTTCTGTTCAGCAAGGCATGTCTTTAATCGAGTGAGCTGCATTGCCTCAGGTTGGGTTGGAGCTGGGAGATCTTTTGTGCCTCCAAATACCCCGTTCATCCTGACTAGCACTTGTATGTGTCAGTGGCTTTGATCCCTTCTCACTCCTGTCAGTGAGTTCCTGTGCCCTGAGGCCAAGGCTTAACTCTGCCTGCCCTTGTGCAGAAAACAGAAGGGATATGACTACCCTGACTCCAATCCCCTAGAAAACTTGCACCACCACTGCAGCAGTATTTTGATTACTTATCACAGTATGATGACTTCTACTTTACTTACATACTCTGTACCTACAGCGGTTGTAAGCTATCAATTTCGCCCTTCTAAAATAATATTTTACATTGCTAAGTCACTACATTAGACAGCAAGTACAATTTTGGACTGATAGTTGAACTAAGAAATGAGTAAAGAAATATAGACATGTAAATTTGACACAAAGATGATTGCTATAGTCCAAGCCATGAGGAATCAGCGTATCACTGGACTGCATCTCATACTGCTGATGGTATTTGTTAAAAGTTGCTGCTATTCATGGTGGAAGTTGAGAAGATAGCTGCTCTTCATTCTGAAAATGCAGATATCTTTGTTGGGTTCAGATATTGCAAAAGGTTAATGAGATATTATGCCACAAGTGGCCAGAAATTCTCTGAAAGTTGCAAGCAGACAGTTTGTAATGCAGTGTGACAAGCTGCTCTTGTTCTCCAGCTACATCAGCACTCCTAAAGGACAGTAGACTACACAGAAGATTACTCTTGAATTTATAAAGTAAATTAGTTTTGGGGATGGCAAACTGATTTTTTTATTTTTTTTTTTTTTTTAATAATATCCACTCTGGATACATAATGAACGGAACAGAATTATTTCTGACTTCCATCTCATATCTGTTGCTCTTCTACTCAGCACCCATTTTCAAATTTACAGTGCGTTGATGTGCCTTTTACCACTTAATATTTCTGTAACTGTTTATCCTACATATGAAAGAAAACTGTATCTGCTTCATATGGTTGACAGAGCAACTTACAATTTTTAAATGAAAAACATCATTTAATCTGGACAAAAATATTTGGAACCTCAGAAACATTGAGATTTTTCTATTCTTTCCAAATTAAAAAGACAAGAGTTAGGTTGACAAGGAAGATTACTGAGGTGCCTTGATCCGTTGCCCCTACTTCACCAGAGTCAGGTTTTTGTTTGCTGCAGCACGTCAACTTTAAATTACAGCTAACGTTTCATAAATTCCTGTGGAGCATGAGGAACAGAAAAAGAAACCTGCAAAACATTAATTTATGGATTGCTTTCTGGTACTTTTTTAACCTTGCAGCCTAAGGCATGACAGAAGTCACTAATTCTACTAGTGATAGTGATGTCTCAGTTTCTGATTATTCAGGCACTCATGTGCCACATCAGAGCTGCAGGGGTATGCATCTCTCCAAAAATCTCATTTGGAGCATGGGAGTACATGTACCAGTCCCAGCTCGAGCAGAGCCTGGGCAGGGGCTTTGGTACTTTCTCAAGGATTGATGTGAGGCTCTGGCTACACTGCAGGGAGAGTTTTAGCTGCAGAAAAGCTGACCAGTGCAGTTTAGGTGCCAGCCTAAGGCAGCTCTGGGGGCTGTGTGCTGGCTGCAGGGGTGGCAGAAGGCAGAACCCTGAGTGGCCCCAGCGTGGGCTGCTCTGCTTCGGTGCCCGCGGGGCTGGGCCCTGCATCTGCTCCGCTTTGTGGCTGGCAGGGGATGCCTGCAGCCTGGCTCAGGACTTTTGGTTTTGAGAGGCAGTGCTACAGAAAGGTTTTTATGTCCAGCTATTTGGGCAGATCGTGGTCTCACAAGGTATTTGTATCTTTTACTTAAATTCCCTGAGCATTGCCAGCTGCATTGACTGCTGTGTTCAGTGAGTGTAAAGACTGTAATAGCAACTGAACATGGTAATTGGTCCTTGCAACCTGGATTTCTTTTCTGCTATAAGCAAAACCACTATTCACATCTATCTTTTAGCATGAAAGCAACTCCTACTTTTTGTGATCATCTTTTTATTTTTTTCTAAAATGCAAACCCACGTCCCAGCTATAAGCTATTATTAAAGAACTTTGTTGTACAGGCTGTGTCAGTTGGGTCAAATTTGCCTCCTGTGTCACATATTGAACCTCCCAGTACTGCACACCACAGAAATCACAGGTCTGTGAAATTGATATGCTAAAAACTATTTCAGCTGAGTAGATCTGAGAGAGTAATGTTATCTATAACATTTAATACAGAAAGATGCTTAAGTGATCTCAGTTAAATTTGCTGCTAGACAAACAGACCAGTGGGAAAAGTATGTACAGTAAAGCAATTAAAAAACAGTGTCACAATGCATCCCCTTAGCTACATTTTCCTAGGGGTGTTTATGGTACCCAAATCCTGAAGTGAGGAGTGTGTGAGGACTGCATGAAAAAATAATAAGGGAGAGTGGAGGAGACACTACGTTGTTGAGTGTTTTTGAGTGTAGGAACAGTATGAAGGTGGTGTTACTATTGCAGATTCATTCAACCAGGACTAGAAGATGACTAGAACATTGCTTCCATGAGTCTCAGGGGTAAGAGACAAAGTGGCCACTCAGGCAAGCAAATATGCATTTTATCTGCTAATTTTTGAATTTCTTAATTAAAAAAAGACTATGTCACCCCTGGATGCTTTAAACTCCAGTGCCTTGCCCTGCAAATAATTCTGTCTTGCTGTTGGCTTTGGGTCAGCTGCAGCTCACTCACAGTCCGACAGCTTGTCTAGTGCCCCAGCAGTCAGCCTCTTTAAATGGCACTCTAGATCCCCCTCCCTGACTGCTCAGGGAAACGCTTCAACAGCAGTCATCTTCAAGGCTGTGAAGTTTCAGTGTGGCAAAATGAACAAACTGTCTTTTCATTCTTTCCTTTCTAAGCTACATAGAGGCTACTTACTTTGCTTGTCACAACTTTGCATCTATAGCACTTCCCTGTAAAGCTTTTGACCAGCAAGCGCTCCATGGAATGTGCAAGTTGGAAAATATCTGAATATGGATTGCTGTCCGGTAGAAATAGTCCAGATTCCAAAAATCTTACGATTCTTAACTGGAAAAACATACTGCAAAGCTGCTACTTCTTGTCTTTTAAGAAAAAAAAGGGAATTCCATGGGAATATCATTCACAGAAATATTTCCAACAGGCTTCACTCCATGGACATTCTTACATCTTCAAAAATGAAGAATTTATTTTTTAGCCAGCAACTACCTGCCCAGTGATGAGAGTATGCTGCCACCAATATTATATATTTATTAAAATATTGTAATAATGTATTTTAATAACTTTGTGAATTTGATAAGGATTTTACATAATACTTATTCCTCTTGTAAGAGAAGAAGCATTGATCACCTCTATAGTTAACAATGGTGCAGTTATTTCTCTCTTTGGGAACACCCCATACTCTCCCAAGGAAATACTGCTTTCAGTTTTAGGAATGTTTTATTGCTTTCAAAGTTTTCAGATCATTCAATTCAGTTCATTCAGATCATGAAATAAGAGATTTCATTTTTCAAAGAGTCTCACTCTGGAGGAATGCCCCTTTGAGGATTTACTCACAGAAAGAGGTGTCTGCTTTGAAGATTTTCATTTCTTAAAAAACAGTCACATTTCTGGGGTGTCCTCTTTGAAGACATTTTCTGTATCACTTAAAAGGTTTCCATTTTAAATATCTTTTGCCACCACGGACAGCATCCACTTGAAAATATTTTTCCTCTGCGATATTCTTTTTGATAATTTATACAGTCTTGTAGGAGTCCATAAAATAATCCCTATCAAAAAAGCCCAGGAACATAATGCTGCTCCTACATAAAGTGCAAAAGCATGTGGAAGAACTTAGGATAGGATGTTATGAGAGCACAGTTTTGTAAAAATTGTACAAAAATAATTCCATTTTCTAACATCAAAGGGTAAAGTGGAAAGGTGAGCTCATCTGTCACTTATATGGCCTTTTAAAAATTACTGTGAGACACTTTTTACTCCTTTTAAATTATCTGAGTTCAGAGTTCAAGTTCTGGTATTCTCAAAATCAATAGCAAAAGTCCCATTTCAGTCCAGCTGTGCAAAGAATATTCTTTGAAATTGCTCTGAGTTTTAGTCCTTTGTTTGAGAAGATATTGCTTTAATTTACTACCATATTATTGGAGAGTTGGAATATTTTCTTTGCTGGTGTTGATTTTTTTTAAAAAAGTGTTCTCAATTACTTTTTTGGTCACCATTTTAGTAATCTTAATTATCATATCTGCAAAACTAAGCAACCTCAGAGCTTGTAGAAGACTGGGCTCATTGTGTATATTACATAAAGCCTTCTGTCTGATGTTGGTCTGCGAGTTAGATAGAGGGCAAGTCAAACTTAATACACCCTTAAGTTTGCATCTAAGCCTAGTTTGAGGATATTTACTCAAGATGTGGCTGAAACCTCTGGCCTGTGCTTCTCCTGTCTGCAGGGCATAGAGCAGGAAAAGGTCCTGGGCTGCAAATGAGCAGCTGGAGGCAGGAGGGCTAAGGCCTTGGGGGTTTCCTCTGACAAAAATGACTCTGGGTCTGTCTAGATCTCTTCAAAGTCAAATCAGAAGAGTTTAGATCACCTGCAGCAGTGGATCTGCTTGATTTGGCAGAGGAACAGAGGAAAGTCCCCCCCACCAAAGCAGGCTTATGGGATGGGTTAATGTTTAACCCACTGCTCAGACACCAGTCAGCACCTACTGGGAAGGGCTGGGCTCCCATTTGCACAAAGCAACAGATTGCCAGGGCATCACTAGACTAAATACTTCAGCTCTATTAAGCTAGTCATACCTTTATATGTGTATCAATAGCCAAAATTTAAGCAGCTTCACTTCAGAGCAAAAGTAAAAATCATCTTGAAGTCTCTAAATTTATTGCTTGTCTGATCCTCCGATGGAGAACCTTTGTTACCTGAATACTGATTGGCAAAAGCTCTTGTAGTAATGAAGGACTCGCTAAGAACTAAAGCCAGGGCTTTTTTGATTGTGGGTTTTTTATGTAACCCACTCAGGAAAATAAACATTAAATATTGATTTTTGAAAGTACCATGCTTGGAGATTTGTTCCTGGGCGTTGTGACTTCCTGGAAGGTGGGACAGTCCTGCTGCCTGCAATATAAAGATCTAGGCTGGTAAAAGCACCACCATGAAGGGAGCAGTCCTCATCAGAACTGGGCAGCCACATTACACTCAGGGAAAAGCTAGGTTTCACTGCCCATTGACTAAATTACTTTACTAGTGTACTTGGAGAACAGTCATAGTTTTGGTGTTGGAATATTTCACCTGTGTTTTGTACAGGGCCAGGCCAGCACTTAGACAGCTGCTTGTGACAATAGAAAAATTGTTACATTGTTTTAGATCACGAAGAGAGAAGTTCTTCCCTTTGTTTTACAACATCAACAGACACTTTTGCATTAAAAAAAAAAAAATTAAAAAAAAATAAAAAAGAGAAAAATATTCATTTCACTTCTTTTTGCTGACAGAAAACAGCTGCAGCCATGGCTGTACATGACCCACAACATGATCTTTACTCCATCACCTCTCCAAGACAAAACCAAGGAAGGCCTATGGAATGAAAGACGTTTGCAATCACCACTGGCATGTATTGTTTGTAATAAAAGGTAAAACTCATCTCTAGTCCTGAAGCAAGTAAATGTACATGTTTTTAATCACAGTGATAGAAAAAATTTGAATTTGCTGTGGAAAATAAATTTCCAGGTGGATATACTAGAAGCAAGAGAGGGAGAATGGGCAGACAGATAACCTGGTTGTCATGAGCAGACTTTGGACCCATACATATGTTAAGTACAGGATGAGCTATGCCACATGTTTCAGTGTTTGAAATGGTAGAGAGCACACTGCCAGCCTACCCAGGAAAAGCTGTCTTTCTAGCAAGGATGCTAGAAATAATGTGCTGGAGAGCAGCCTGTGGGATTCAGGCCAGCAAGACAAGTTCTGACCTGAACTTGAGAAAGAAACATTTATTCAGGGCACTGTGCTTGTAAAAACTACACAATAGCTTTAAAACTTAGTTTAAGAAAACAAAGTAAATCAACATAGACTGCTGGGAAGAAATGTTGATTAAGGACATTGTTTACAGGAACACAAAAAGATGAATAGCTACTAATAAATGTTGGGACTTCGCTCAAAGGCACTGGGGAATTTATGAAGATGATAAGGACTGGCTTAAGATAGAATAATGCAGTTTAATATAACAAAGACTGGTAAACCAAATGATCAACCTTTCCCACAATATCCTGAGGATCTGTTGTTCTAAGCCACACCATTCAATGACATTACCATTAACAATTTGGGGAAACTGAAGGATGGGGCTGTTTGGAGATAAGGACAAAGAAAGAGTTGTTACTGTGTAAGTGCCTTTAACATCAAGAAACATCATATTCTTTGAAGAGTCACTGAATTTTAGCATAGTCTCATTGAAACAATATGATAAGGTTTTCTTAAAAAAACAAATTTGTTGAAATTCTCTGCCCGAAGCTCTTGAGAGAAACTAAGCTGACACAAGATTAACATGTACATTCTTTGATATATTAATAAATTGCTAATTATTAGTGATTAATACTATATTAATAAAATATATTAAATGAAGGACAAAAAAATGCTCTATTTTGTTACACTACAGGGAGGTCATTGGTAGTGTACCACAGGGACCTGTGTTGTTCAGCATATTCTTAAATGATCTGGAAAAAAGAGTGATTATCGAGGCGACCAAGTTTGCTGATGATGCTGAATTATTCATGGTAATAAAAACAAAAGCTGACCGTGAAGTATTGTGGAAAGCTCTCATGATACTGTGTGACTGAATGATAAAATGGAAAGTTAAATTCTGTGCTGAATAATGGAAGTAATATGTGAGAGAGAAAACAAGCCAAAATATACATGCAAAATACTGGAATCTAAATAAATGGCTTTCTCAAGCAAAGAGTGCTTGAGTTGTGGGGGGCTCTGTGAAAACACCAGCTCAAGGCTCAGTAGGATTCAAACATGCAAATGAGATTGGTATTATATGAAAGAAATATAATATAAAACCAGAAAGCATTTATTATGAACCTATATAAAGCCATTGAGTGTATAACTTGAATAATGAGAACCTTTATGGTCTTCTAGAATAGGATTATGAAAGGTATAAAAAAACCAAAACAAATCATTGAAAGCAGGGAATGACTTCTAATAGAGGAAACATGAAATTTGCTGGAACTCCTGAAAAAGAACTGAAGACAGTATGATGGAGGTATATACATTCAAGAACAGCAAGTATAGGTACACAGGAAAAATAATCCATCTATTTAAAAAAAACCAACCCTGTACTAGTGGACATCAAAGGAAATTATCAGGCAGTGAGCTTGACACAACCAAAAGAAAATATTTTTCAGACAGTGATTTCCTAAATCACAAGACCTGTTGCTC
Organism: Pseudopodoces humilis; assembly: GCF_049639895.1. Classification (NCBI taxonomy): domain Eukaryota; kingdom Metazoa; phylum Chordata; class Aves; order Passeriformes; family Paridae; genus Pseudopodoces; species Pseudopodoces humilis. Next base: position 14,080,371 of record NC_142209.1, on the reverse strand, counting down.
TACAATGCTGTGGATGTCAAAAAGTGCTCAGGCAAATTCTTGGACAAGCTGTTCTCTGAGAGTGCGGATGCTGTATTAGCTCCAGCAGCTCCAGAGACTCGGTCTGGGACAATGTACAGCAGAAAATATCTTTGTGTGCTAATTCCTACAATTGTCCATGAAGCAAACGTTGTTAACTACTCATACTGCCACCGAACTACATAGATGGTTATTTATTAGCTGTTCTTGAAATAAAACAAAAACAACTAATCAAAGCAAAACATCTAATTGTATCAATGGTCAAAAGAAATTGTTTAGGAAAACAAAATATTGTTGCAGCAGTAAGATTACTGTGATTTTAAGAGAATGGAACTTTTGAACAGCTGACAATAGTATCTGCACTTAAATTTTAAATAGAATAAAATAGATAGAGGATGTTAGCCTGTGTGCTTTGTAATGCAACAGCTGAATATAGAGGGCTTTGCTCAAGGTATTTTGCTTAATGGTTGTCTCTTACTGGACATTTCAGCTGCCTTCTGAAAAATCTGATGCAGGGTTTCAGCAGAAAGTCGACAGTTCCCAAGGACAAGACTGTTTTTTGGCAACAATTTTTTTTCTGACTTTCTAAAACATAAGACAAAGCAAAACCACATTCTAGCAACAGAGAAAACAAATGACCAGATAAACAGATGATGCTATCACAGTATTCCAAATATGACAGACATTTTGCAAGGCATTCAAAAGTGTACTAAACATGATCTAATAGTATAAAAAGGCAAAACTACCTGAACAGGAAAGTGGAATACCACACTGTATGAACAACTGATCAAGAGGCTACCATGGAATTTTATTAGAAATGCACTGAAAGCTCATACCTTTTTTATCCCTTCTAAAATTAAATGCTCTAGGTAAAATCTTGATTGATTATCATTTTTACTGATGCTTTGTGGGAGACCAGAGTTTTGCTGTAAAATGTCACATCATTATTTCAACCAGATTTGCAGACTCAGTTCCAGTGTCTTTTCTGCTATACTCAACAGGTACTCCTCAGCCTCCTTTATATGGATGAGCTTCTAACTCAGAGGATAAACTGAATGAGTATTAGCTCACTTACTTAGATAGATTTTGGTAGGTGTCATGAAAGAAGGAGAAAAAAGAAATATTGCAGAAGACAAAAATAGGTTTGAAGATGGCATTACTATAAAGGCAAAGAAGGTAAGCAAATTAGGCAGTTAGAGAAATGAGATGGAAAACAGATTTTCCACTGATTGCTAAGAAGTGGAAGGATTAGTATTTCTACCAATACAAAAATGCATAAGATGTATTTAGATTTATAAGGGGGGAAAAAAGACAAAAATATTCCCAGTACAATGTGGCAACAAACAGGACTGAAGGCAATGGAAAATGAGAGAAACCAGCTATTAACCCAACCTCCAGTGGTGCAAAGCCTACTAAGTATGCAAGAATATACAGGGATTATACAGAGAGAGAGAGAGAGAAAGAAAAAAATATAAATATGCCCTGGAATTATGGAGATTGTTGTATGCACTTCTATGTCTCTGATGTCTTCAATGTTACTTTCAGCCATGATCATAGTACTTTATTATGTGTAATCAGTAAAGAGTGCCACAACCACAGACTTAACAAACAAACAAAACATAACAATGTAGAAGGCAAAACCCTTAAAACATAGCATTTGGTATGATGAGCTTTATATACAATCTAAGCAAATCAAATATCTAAGGAGGATTTTCTAAGACAGTGAATAATAAGTAACTTAGTCTAGTGGTCAGTGATGGGTACTGAAGACAATTTCTGCAAACATAAGTACTTGCAGGTATCCAAGTGATAATGGCATTTAGGAGAAGCATTATCAGTAAACTACTTCAGAGAATCAAAGTGACTTTTCCAGAACAGAACAACAAAAAGTTGCAGAGTAGAACGATAATTTCTACACAATCCCAATTGTTAAGCCAGTTACTGAGCTATTTGTGGTGTCAGAGGACAAGGATAGTGAAGTATTAAAGCATACTGAAATTTTTCCAGTTATGGATGTATGTATAGTTTTATAGTTTTCTGGTTCCTAGATTCTTTATCAGGCTCCATTACAATAGTTTTGATGATGGACTCCAAGGAATTTACACTAACCTGAAAAAAATTAAAGTGCAATCAAGTAATTGTCTACCTGCTCTAGCCATATTTTTTACTAGATCAAAATACAGAAATTACAGAAGACGTTTTGAATACCTTTAAACATTCTTCTGGGTTTGGGATCTTCTGAAATTGGGATCTTTTGGATTGCAATATCAAATTTTCTTTAATAGGAATAAAATCTTTGGCTTGATTTTTTGTTTGAATGCAATCCAGGGTTTTCTCGTGGAAAGCTGAGTCTTCTAGAAAATTTTCTATCAAACATTTGAAGATTTGTGATGAAATACTGAGATCAGGCAAAAAATAATGAGATAATATATATTTCGTAAATAGCCACGTACTTTGTACCCTGATGTGACAGTTTACAGAGAACCACGGGGACACTGATTTCTGTGAAGAAACAACCCAATTCCTCTTTATTATTTTTATGTAGCGTTAGCGATCATTTATACAGTCAACAGGTTATTTTCTGGGAAGTGACTGCGTAGCCGAGGGCAGCGAGCGATGGGACATGGCTCCGTGTCGGGGCTGGATCCCCGGCGCGGGCGGGGTGCGCAGGGGTGCCCGGGTCCCTTTGAACATCTCCCCAGAGAAGGGCCGGGCTGCCGGCGCCGGGTCCAAGCGCGGAAACTCTCTCCCTTCAACAGGTGGGGTCTGGCGGCTCAGCCGCGGCCCTGCCGGGGCAACAGGGAATGCCCACGGGCTGAGGATGCCCCGCCGCCCCCAGCTGTCTCGGGACTGTCCCGTGGCCGCCCCCAGCGTGCTCCCGAAGCGGCGCCGGGTCAGGAAGGTGCCGGGACCTGGGGTGGGGATGGCGCCGCCGCTCCCGCCTCCCGCCCCGGGCGGGGCAGCCTCGCACCGCCTCAGGGGCCGGCTCGGGCCGGGCAGCTGAGGGCAACAGCTTCACCGGGACTCACGGCGCATGCGCGTTCGGCCCGCGCCTGCGCAGTAGCGGAGGGGGACGCGGAGCGGAGCCCGGCACTCGGCAACGCTCGGCGGTTTCCGTGCAGGCCAGGCCGCCATTTTCTCTCAGCCTCCCCGTGCGCGGCTCCTGTCCCGCTGCCCGCGCTCTGTCCTGCTCGGCGATGGACGGGTGAGTGGGCACCGGGGCGCTGGGAGCGAGCGCAATGCCGCGCTTTGTGCTGCCGGTCGGTGGTGGGACCTGTCCCGGTGCCGGGCGCTCGCTGGCTGTCGGCGGGCGTCTCCGAGGGTGTGGGGAGCGATGAGCTTCCCGCCCCGGGACAGCTGAAGCCTGAGGCCCCACATAGGCTGGGAACGGGGCAGGAGGGGGCTCAGTCTCTCCGTAACGCGGGTCCCTCTGTAGGGTCTCCTGTTTAAATTGCTGAGGGCCTTGGGCCGCCCCCTGTTTAAGTGTAGTGCCCGAGACGTCGCGTCTCGATGTAAAGAAGGAGCGCGATCTACTCCCATCCTTGTCCCCCAGAGCCTCTCGCTCCCTCCATCTCCCCCGCCTTTGGCATCTCTCCCCTGGCCAGGGGGTGAGGAGGGGCGCGCTGCAGGGCTCGGGTTTGTTTTGGAGCTGGCTGGAGGGGAGGAGCGATGCCAGCAGGAGCCAGATGTCGAGCTCTTTTGTTTTCAGAAACTGCCTAATAAGCCCTTCGGCTTACCCCCCCTCCCCAGGTGGAAAGATTCCTTTGTATATGCAGTGGACTGGCTGTAAAAACCAAAGAAGGGAACATTGGAAGGAGTCGGCCTTATGGGACAGTAAGGGCTAGGATGGGCAGGCACTACACGCCAGGCCTGCTTTTTGTTGGTCCTGTAAAATGGGGCTGCTGGCTGTAGCCAGTGTAAATACAACAATTTTCAGCTTCCACATCTTCTATTAGATTGTTTACTCTGTTTCAAACAGAGAAGCCGTCTCTTTGGTATGCTTTAAGAATAGAACCTTTCAACTGTGAGAGTTCCAAAGGCTTTTTATGGTTGTGATTATAATGGTAGGAGTTACAACTCCTGTCTGAGAACTACTGTCACTAATGAGTACTACACTGTGGAATGCTCTCCCATATTCTTTTGTGTGTGTGTGTGTGTGGACTAAGGTTTCTTTTAGGATTGTGGTATAGACTAAGTGATGATGTCACAACCTCTAAGGAAAAGATGCACCTTGACATACCTGTTGCAGCATTTTTCATAGGTGTACCTCATTAAATGTCATATAGGTGTAGCTGCCAATGCATTGAGGATTTTTTCCAAGCTAATTAAAAAAAAAAAAATTGTTTTCTGCTGTTCAAAGAGTAGGTCAAAGGTTCAGCTATTTTGCTGAACTAGCTGTTTAGTTAATAGAGGTGTGTGAGAAATTTTTTACTTTCCTTTAAATTACTCTCTTTCCACCCTATAATCTCAGTCCAGAAACATGAGTTTCATAAATAAATTGCCTGGTAGTGCTGCATTGTAGTGACATTTACTTGAAACTTTGTACTCTTTGGAAAGGCCTATAAGCTATGGGAGCTCAGTGGCTTTTTAGAGTTTATTTTGTATATCAAACCTATATGTTCTTTGAACAAAGTTTCTTGCTCGGAGAAGTTGTTGCCTGCTAACTTTCTCATTATTTTGACATTGCAATACATTGAAAATCTGGGTTTATGAGGATAAATTGGTTGACTTATGTTCTTACTTTTTTTTCTTTTTTTACAGCATTGTCACTGATGTTGCAGTTGGTGTGAAGGTAGGATGTACACTTAACAAATAAGGGGGTAGAATGCTGATAAAAAACGAACTACTTTGCGCATCAGTAGTTGCATGTTGGAAGATCTTAACTGGTCATTGTGAGCTCATGTCTAGTCAGCCGTATATGCTTTATTAAACGAAAATCTCTAGAGGTAAATTGGAGCCTTTACACAAAAGACTTTCCTACACTGAACTGTAAACAGTGGTTCTGGATTAATGTAGTGGTATTAGCTTCTTACTTTAAAACTTGATTTATCATACTTTTTTTGAAACAACACTCCTGCATTGTTGCATGGGGCCTGTAAAAGTCATACTTTCTTCTGTCCCTCCACCTCCTTTTTTCAAAGCAGTTCCCACTGAAGTTAGAAAAGAAGCGATTATCTGTAATAGGCCAAAATATGGAAGCTAGAATTTGTTATGTAGACACAGAAGTGGGTGTTTGCTTTGCTGTACTTTTTATTTCTCAAGTTCAGTTAAGAATTTATCATATTTTTATAACAAGGAAGGGCTTCCAAATAGATGTTAATTTACTATTTATTGTGCTTTTTTAATTCAAATCTGTCACAGGAATTAGGTCGGTACTCTATAGCAGCAGAGTGGGAAATAATGCAAAGGGATGTGGGACAAGAGAACTTTAATGAATGCGTGATTGCAATTGTATTTCAGTGGTAAAAACAGAAATTTTCTAGTGTGTACAGTTAACTCTTCACATTTGTTCAGGGACTTTGTAGCTTGTGCTATGTACCTGCTTTTTCACCTGAAGCTGATCAGTGTTAACTGCTAAGCCCAGCTGTGTCTAGTAAGGCCCAGTTGCTCAGATTCAGTATTGGTCCTGCTGGATTTGGACTAGTTCTTATATAATACAGCCAGCCTGTAGATACAGCAGCTGTTCTGTCTGATGTACCTGTATAATGTTTCTGGGTAAGCTTGCTTCTAGGGAGAGCTGTGAGAAGTCAGTTACATAGATTCTGGACCCATCCAGCTCCATATATTCATGTAGTATTGGAGACAAGCTTAAAATCATTCTCTGAAATGTGAGTAAAGTGTAGTTATTAAGGTACTTTTGTGGGAGCAAATTACAATAGGAATACGAGCTGACATAATTATTTATCTGTTGCCTGGGAGAACAAAGTGTTAACTCATTAAAACTTAGCAACGTATTTAGTAGTTTGGACGGATGCTTGACGACGTTCCAAGTCTTTCAGCAGCAAACTGTGCTCCATGTGCACAGCTTCAGGACAAAAAATAGAAAATCATAAATTACCCTTAGTAATTTTTCTTCTTTCTAGTGAAGAAGTAGTTTCAGGTAGACCATGTTTTACTTGGATCTTAAATTCTGACATTTCTCACTTCAGGAGAAGTAAATGGATTCAGAATCCCTTTCACTCTTTACTGTAAGCAACTTCAATCTATGAGAATTTGAGTATTAAAAATATGTCCTTAGTGGGTAGTGCAGTTTTGGAACCAAATTTTAAGATAGTAGCCAGACCATGAAATAAAGATGTGTCAGATGATGTAACTGCTTTCTTGTGTTGATTGTAGAAGTTATATTATAAATATAAGAAAGAAGACAAGACAGGTGTATTTGAGGCCGTGATTAAAAAATACAAGGAAAGGCTCAGAAGTATCAAAAAGTTGTGCTCCTTGCTTGTAAACATGGACTTGCTGTCTGGTTTTTAAAAGAAAATGGTCTGTGCATGGAAGTAGTGCAAATAGATAAGGATGATGATGTCCTGAAGAAAGCTGTTAAATATGGGAGGAATAAACTGGATTGTATTCTGGAGCTTCTTTAATTATCTCAATATACTGGTAAGAATGGAAAATGGGATTTCTGTCTGAGGTATACAGTGCATAGTGATGTAATGCCAGCTTCACTCATGTTTTGTGGAAGGGCATGTGAAACATTTATCCTTATGGTGACTGTTCATTGCTCTTGATGGACTGATGTTTTAAAGTTGAGGAATGCTTTGCCTATCCAGTGTATATAAAAAACTGGGATCAGTCATGTGGCCTTCCATTGGAAGTTTTCCTTTTCATGGGGTGCCATGGGAATGTGTAAGGAGTAAGTTTTGAATCCAAGGAGTTGCATTAGCAGTTTTAATACTCTTCCAACACTGCTTTTGTTGTGACTGGATAGTGGATATGGGCAGGGATTTACCTGTGAGAAGTCACCTTATCCAGGATATTTTTTTTTATTTGATGCTTTCTGAGATTTTTCACTTAGAGTATATGTGCTGATCACCTGCAAAACATGTTTGTGATACATTCAATTAAACTTGGAGAAATGGATGATGACATATGACTCTTCTCTTTGGAAAATTTGCTTCATTTTATCATCATCAGTCATGTCAATACAAATTTAAAGGTTTTATTAACTGTTTTCTGACTGGTTGTTCTCTTAAACAGAAAAGTGGACATACTATATTTTTAAACCCATTCATAAAAAGAATAAGATAATTAGTGTAGTCTGGGTGTTTTTCAATTAAAGGAGGGCTTTTTAGCTGTGGGGACTGCATGTGGTCAAGGAAAGTGCAAAGTAAAAGGAATCCTTCCTTATAATGATTAATTAACAGTTTTATAATTGGAGTTCTCTACAAATGAGGGATACATTTGAAACTATTACCATTTATTTGTATTATATACTTGATTTAATTTAAAACGTTTTTGTTCATCTGATGTTCAGTCATCATTTGATTTACATATTGAGTCACCAGAAATTAACACCAGAAGCCAATACAAAACATAAAATGGAGGTGGAAAAAATTATGACTACAACTTGAAAACTTGGTTTACAAAGAGTAAATCTGGGGATTTGTACAACTCAAAATATGCAGTGGGAATACGCTTCCTAGCTCAAATCTGTCAGAAGAGCAGCATGCTTTAATTTCTGAAAGCATTAGAACACACCCACAACCCAGTCATCTTTTAAGTACAAATTAAATAACTCATACTTGATTTGGTCTGTAATGTCTTGTTTTGCTTATGTAGAACTCATGGAGGCAGGGAAATGTCACTGCACACAGTTCACCCCTTACATTACATTTTGCAAAAAAATGCAAAAAGGAATTAGCTTTGGCTCTCTGCTGATTTGTGAACTTGCATTGTATATAAGCAGTTTGTGCAAAGTATACTTGAATAAAGGAGAGTTAAAGATTCCAGTAATGGTAATATTTACATAGTTCATCAATTAAAAAAAACCAAAACAGTTCCTTGGAGAAAGTCTGTATATTTTATAGATTTCTTTGTGTGTAGTTTCAAAAAATTATCACATTATAGTAAATGTTCTCTTTTTCTTTTTAGAAAAGTACATTGGAGTTGCTCTATTCTTACTACATCAGGTCCTTAGTTTGTGGTTATATAGTTTTGAGTATCAGCATCTAATAACTGTACTTTGAATTGCTCTCTTGTGTTCTCTTTACATTATAATGCTTTAATCTTGACAACTAATTTGGCTCTTGGTGTGAGAGCCTTTTTCAGCTGTTGGATGTATGCAGTATATAATGTGTCTTTCTTCTGGAGTAATGAAAAGGATCTTTGGAGGGATATAAAACATGGTGTAAGGAATATATGTCACACAGGTAGGTGTAGGGAGTAACTCAGGTGAACTTCGGGTGCATATTGAGGGTGATCTGTTCTACTGTGTTGAATTCAGTGTGTGCCACTTCGGTCTAATGGATGATCTTTCTCCTAGATGGGATGGGTAGCTGTGCAGTAAATGGGGCTTGAACAATTGAGTCACTCATTTTGTGTATGTGCATTGTGTGTTTCACAATGGCTGAGGTGTTCTTCTATCTGACAGGAGAAAGAACCAGTCATTTCTTCGGTACACAGCATTTGGGAATTTTTTGACCTTCTTGATGCTGCTTTGGATACTGGCCAAAAACCAAACTTCAGCTGCCAAGCATGGACAGCCCCAGTTATAGCTAGGAGGGAAAACTCAATCCTGTAAACAGTTTTGTAATGTTGAAAGATGTGAGGATAACCTTCTGCCCCCCAAAGTCAGCTTCAGCCTTTGCAGTGCACTTAAGAGAAGAGGGAATTGGTGGTGTGTATTTAGTTGTTTATGTTTGGGATGGGTAGAAGATGCTAAGAAACACTGTCCTGGTACTTTCTAAGTTTCACAAACAGGAAAGTATTGCTTAGTTCCCCTTTTTCCTGGTTGCTGAAACTTAACATGGAGGAATATAGTAGTATGGGAGGAGGACAACAGCTAAAAACTGACAGAGACAGCAGCTGGTGGAGAAAGGGGGAGAGCACAAAGTAGCAATCTGTAATTACTCTTGAAGCATTGTCCCCTTTGGTTTTTTAACTCATGATCTGAAGTGTAGTCTTCTCTTACAAAATTATACTCTGAGCCTTTTTTGCTAGTAATGACTGAGATTTTTTTCATGATGGAAACAGGTAGATACTGTAGATGTGATGTGACTTTTTGTTTCAACTGAACGCTGTATAATGAATATAGGATTGAAAGAGTCTAGCAAGTTGTCAGAAGATAAATTTTCCCACTTCTAAAATTTAGTCTGAACTTATTTCACAAGCCTGTTCCTTTCTGTTTTTTACACATTTTTTTTTTTTGCCTTCACTGTTGTAATTTTGGCTACTTAAAAAGAAGGGAATAGTAGGATAAAAAAATTATTTTTTCATACAGACAAATGCTGTGTGATGGTCTGTTTTATTTAAAATGTTAGAATTAGTTTTGGGCTAACCTTGTATATCTAATACAATTGCTAGTAGATTAGACAAAGACAGTGATATGAGAAAAATGGGTTGTTTGTGAATTAGAGGTGTTTTAATCTTGTATTAGCTGTAATATTTTTAAACAACCTTTGTATTCAATAATACTTAGTTGTGCTAACAGCAGTAAGCAGCAAAAAAGATGTGTGGAGCATTATAGCAGTGTAGTAAGGCTGAAGTCTGACAATATGCAAAAGTTTAGAAATGGCATCTGGATTTGTCTTTCCAGCAGTGGTAAGGGGAACATGTCCATAGTTACAAAAAAAAAAAATCTTCTTAAGAATGAAAGATGTCTGTTAACAGTAAAGAGATCTGATAACAGTAGCTTCTATAAATTGACCCTGTTTGAAATGCCTTTCATATTTATTCTCAGAACACCTGACTCCAGTTATTTTTTCTTTGTACTTTTGGATTTTTTTTTTAATGCTTATTCTATCACTGTAATATATGTGAAAAAGCAAGGAAAGCTGAAAATGGAAAGAAAGGAAGCATGTTGAAACTTAATTTGTTCTCTGTAGTAAGTATGCAACAGTATAAGGAAGCTTTCGTATACCTGTTTGATAGGTTTTGATATCTTTCACTAACTTGAAATCACATAGTTTTCATTTGTAGCAGAACACTTAGGTTTGCATCTTAGTTGAGGGGGTTATACAAAATGAAATGCAGTCACCTGCACCATCTATGAAAACATGTATTAATACCAGTATGAAAATACCCTTCCAATTTCCTAGAGCTTCTGGCCATGTTTTCACAAGCAAATCAAGCTGCATTCCATTTTTCTGTCACTGTAGTACTTGTGGTTTCACAAGCTGTTAATGGGACTGTGATGTTAGATTTAGGGGTTTGGGTATTTTTTACAGCTGTGAGTGCACATAGCCATGTTTAGCTTTTCATAAAATCAGGTTTTCTGTGAATGCGTAACACAAGTATTGAATTCTAGACAAAATGGCATTAACACTTTTAATTTATTAGTGAAAGGTAGGAGACAATGGAGTAGAAAATACCTTCCATGTGGATCGCATTTTAAGGTGTTGAAACTGCTACTGAAGGACCATATCTGTGGTTATCTGTCTCAAAGGCAAAGGATGCATCCAGATGGCAGCTCTAGTGAGTTGTTCTCACCTATTCTGATTTGCTACCAGTCATGTACTGCGATTTGAGAGTAGTACTTTCTTTTCTGCTAAAAGTGGAATTGAAAGTCTGAAATCCTGGAATATTTTTTGTTGGTGTACTTCTCTTGGATGTTTGAAGCATTGACTTATATTAGGAGAGATTCTTGCCTGCGGTCTTTCATTGCAATTGAAAGTTTGGAAGTTTCCGAATGAGGCTGTGTGACATGCTGTAAGTTGAGATTTAATTCTTTACCCTTTGGCTTTTTGGTTTAATAGTCCATCTTGATCTTCTGGTGCTTTGAGAAATTTGTTTCTTTTAGACACTGTGTTTTGGAAACCTGGAGGTTTTTCAAGGATGTTGAGTTTTGTCTCCTGTCAATCTTAGACTTTTTTAATTCCCTTGATTGCTCTCTCTCCATTTCTACAAAGTTTGTTTTTTTATTAATGTTTTAATAATTTTCTCCTTGCTCCTTTCTTATTAAAAAATTGAGAGTGTTAAAATGACATAGTTTTTAGGCTACAGAAACAATATATGCTTGGCTGAGGAGAATATGAAAATAATTGAAGGTAAAAAATAACATAGAGAGTAAGTCTGTAAAGGTGGTCATATTGTATACAGTTAATACTGAATGAAAAGCAAGTGATGGTGTGAGTTATTAAGCACCCATGGAGTTCACAACCTTAACTGATTCCATGCCAATATAGTTAAATTGTGTATTCTTTAAAATAATTCAAGTGGGTGAACTCCATGCATATAAGGTTCTGGTGAAGTAATAGCAAGCTTATAGTTAAACTGTATGCTTTGTAAAATACTTATGAACCTGCATGAGGTTTCTTTTGAATATATAGACTTGGCTTGTCCTGTCCTGAATGGGCCTTCTGTGATCCTGTAGATATGAGAGGTGTAACAAATTCCTTAGGGTATTTTGGATTATGTGTTTTGACAATTGTGTGTGTAATCAGAGCAAAAGGAAAATCAAGTGTTTTTTCTTCACGAAAGATTATGTGAGGGTATATTTATGCAGTGTTTCATATAAAGATTTATCATGTTAAAAATGAAGCATCCTTTGAATTCTAATCGATCACATGTAAACTAAACAAAGTTTTATAAATACTATGTTTGGGGTTTAAAATGTGTTGTTCTGTTGTTTCAAACATCCAGTCCCCAAAGTTACTTCAGATATTGAAGCAGTGTATTTACAATGTGTAATTGTTAGAGGAGAGTAGTTTAATGTCTGTGTTCAAACTCACGTGGTTATTCCCCTCACATACCATCAGGTTTCTGGCTCTTTTAAATTGTTCCCAGATGTTAGAAATAGTATTTTACAATGCTGTTGGATTTCCTTAAATCATGAGATCTGTCTCCTGGCTTGTCATGCCCCTTAGGAAACTCATGCCTCTAGGCTGAGAATGACTGTGGTAAATGTGCAGTGCAGCTGAAGTTCTCTTACTCATCTTTCATTTGGAGGGGAGAGGAAAATGGGAAGGGCAGGAGCATCCTGTTTTTGAGAGAGGTTTGTAATATCAACAAATATGAATACCACAAATTAGAGTATTAGTAAAAAATGTATTTTTCAATATCTTTGAGTGTCATCTTTGTTTTGTAGTGGGAGTTTGAGGTTTTTTTTTTAGATGATACTGTTGACTTTTCAACAAGTTAACTGTTTCTAGGAGTCACCTGTTTACTGTTTCTAGGAGTACTGTAGTGCTTCTACACTTGCTTCTAAAGAGCTCTCTGTAATACACTGTTAGGTTAGGTTTAGCCATAACTTCTGATCAGAATCTCCATAGCCCTGAATTATTGGGGAAAAAAGCTGATGTGTCTTTGATGTAAACAGTTGTCAAAAAGTATTTTGATGCATAAAAGACTAAGCCCTTGGATGTAATAAAATCTGGGGAATGTGTGAAGTATTTAAAGCCTGATCTGGAATGAGGAAAATAGCAGACAAAGACTTCTAAATAGTATATTTTTGATTTCCTGAAATTACATAGCTACATAATATAATCTGTGATAGCATGAAGCTTTATAGCAGTCTTTTATGGAGGGAAAAATCTAAAATTCTGCTATGTAAATCCAGCCTGTATGGTGAGGGATTTTGAGTTAGCTTTAACTTAAAGCAAGGACCTAGGACATTAATTTGCTGAGCTAGGGGCTTCTTTTTCTTTGTTTAATTGATTTTGTAAATTTTACAACTGGCAGTAGATGAAGTAAGTATTCACTTTAGGATATTAGCTAAAATATCAAAATGTTGTCTTTACAGTATATAAAATAATTTTTGTATATATAATTTGAATTTTCACTTAAATATTCACTAAAAGTCTGACATACATGGTATATTTTTTGTCTTTTTTTTGGACAAAAATGTCAGGCCCTACATGTGAGTTTTACATAAATCCATTGATTGAAGCCATGCATTAAACATGATGTTTTCTGACCATGCATGGAAATGCTCTCATGGGGTCATGGGGGTGATAACATGGGCTTCAGTGAAAGCCCGGTATTGACACTCTGACAAATTCAGGGTTCATTCATTGCACTATGTTAGCTTGGCAATGCCCTTGTTTGTTTTGTATACTTGTATTTTGGTACATGCTGGTTTCATAAAGAAATGGTCTAGATAGCTCTGATCTGAGCAGTTAATTTCTGTGGAAGATTAATGTAGATTAATGTCCTTGACATTGGTAGGAATACAAATATGGCATTGAAAACTTGTGCTGTTGAGGACTAGATGTCAGAAGATGACCTATTAATAGTAAAATAGCAGTTTGTACTTACTTTGTTCTTAATAATATCTCTGCCTCCTGCTAAAATGGATATTCAATTAGTCTCTACCATGTTGCTGTAACAGTAACTTTCTATGGTGAAATATAGTAGTTGTTGTGGATTTTTATTTGTTTGTTATTTTGACTTAGATGTAAACAGTTTTGCCATCTCTGTATTTGTGATCCTCAGTATTGTTACACAATCTCAAACTTGCTTTGATTCTTTAGAAGATAGCAGTTTGCACAGAGAGGGAGGAGAGTTAAGTGAACGTTGCTCTTGGATCTTCCTTGAGTCTGGTTCTCTGTGCTTTTCAAAGATCTGAGTTTGGTTTCCTTAGCTCTGAAACACTTGATACAATTAGCTAATTTGGTTTAAAGGTTTGTATCTTTCAACTAGCAGAACTTCTGTGCTTGAGACTAATTAAATATTCAAGACGCTTGGAAAATTGGTTATGATTTTGAAATTCATGTGTCACATAGCAGAGTGATGAAGAGCTTTGCTTATGGAGCATAGTGTTAGTCCTTTTTGGCTTAGCACCCTCTAAAAGAAAATGCACATAAGACCAAAACCAAGCACCCCAAACCACAAATTGAATAAAGCCTTATTTCTGCTGAATAAATATGAGTAAAATAAATGTTTATGTCTATGTAATTCAGGAGGGATTGTGTTACACAGTAATGTCAGTCTAAGAGCACATACTGGCTTACTTGAGATGCTTACATGAAATTGTTTTACTAGACAACCAAGATCTTCAGATAACTCTTTTGAAGTAAATCTCAATAACCAGGCAGGTACTGCTTTTGGTTTTGTAATTTAACCACTCTGTGTTCATGTCTATCATGTCTGTTGCTGCAGAGCTGGTTTTAAAGTTATATATGGAATTGAAGTGCAGAAGGGTCTAGGCTGCCTATGAACTAACTAGAAAAAATAACCATGTATATCTACTAAGATCATTACTCACACGGTAAGAGAGATCTTTGTCCTTGACCAGAAGCTTGGGAAATATGTATGGGAGTGAGTTAGTAGAGGTTTGCTATACATTTGGGATTTCATGGGGAAATTGGATGAACGTTCCATGTATGAACCTGTACATCTGTGAATCAGACTTCTGAACACTATTTTTGCAGCTAAGGCAAATGTAGACCTCATGATACACGCCAGTGCAAGAAGTTCACATTTAATTGTTCTTCTGAAGCAAAAATGTTAAAACTTTCAAGTGCAATGACAAAATCTTGTGATCGACTGTGAAGGTAATCATGAAATGTAAAATGATATGTTCGTAAATGAAGAGAGAACGGTTTATGAAACACAAATACAGGAACTGAATATCCACTCTGTTGAGTAATTTGGTCTTCTTTTGGATTTTTCTGCTGCGGATTAAGAAATTAACAGCTTTTATGAAAGCCTGATTTACTAGGAACCAGAAGTTTATATAATCATTCTTGCACTCTTTCATTCAGCAGTTGCTGTTGTAAGTAACTTTCTGAAGCTGAAGGCAACTCATATTTGAGATACTTCAGAATTGTAAAGCTCCTACAGGTTTTGGGAAAAGCATTCATTTGATACTGGGGTTGCTTCAGATATTTTTGAAGTAGTTGCTGTACCATTGCAAATTGATGCCCGTCATATTAAGGGGGGAAAAATGCTGCTGAATGATCTTAATCAGCTGAACTGTGAGCAGAGTCAGTGTCTGCTGCTACTTCTGCCTATTCAACTGAGCTGGCCAGGCTGCAGACAGGGCTCCCAAGCAAAGCTAGATGAATACTGCAAGTAGAGAAAACTGCACTTACGCTGAGTAACCTAATGCTGCTAGTAATCTTCGACTTTGCAGCATTCTACACTTGTCAATATTATGTTAGAAAAAATAGAACATGTAAGAGAAAGAATGGTTATGTTTCAAGTTATACTGAGTACCTCTGTGTGACATCAGTAGTAAAAAGCAATGTAGTTAGAATAACAGAGACTTTCTGTAACTTAGCTATGCTGTTTCTCAGTTCTATCTAGCTAAATTTTTCTTAGTTATATCTGATTAGAAATGCTTCCTTACATTGAAAAGGATAAGACATGGTCCTTCTCATGGTTCTACCTGATCTTGGTATTAGGCATGATGCAATCTTAAGGGAACTCTTGCTGATTTGATAGACACAGCTTTATTGCTTGCTGTGTACCCTTACAAGCTTAGAGCATTCAATAAACTGTACAGAGATTCTTCAGAACTGATGTTGAAAACCAAGTAAACTTTAATGGCTCTATTTGTGCGTACACGTATATAAATTTTAACATACTATTCTCTGTGTGGACACAGAGTGCAGTATGAGAAAAAGGTAAAGGTTTGATTTTTTTTAAAAGTCTTTCAACTGTGCTGTCTGTGAATATAATAGTCTCAGATGAATCTATTATGAAGTGCCCTGTAAAACATATTCATTAACTATTCTTGATTCTCTTGTAGTGTCCACAACAGAATTAAACCTATTTATTTTAATAAGGATGAGTAGAAACTGGTTTTTTTTCCTCATTACATTTTAGCAGTGACCTGGATTAGTCTTAAGGATGCTGCAGAAATACTTTTGAAGTGGGAAAGAACCTATAAGAAATTGAAGATAGTATTCAAACGACAGTTTAAATATTTTGTTTATTGAAAGAGCATATAAAAATTTTGTAGAGAAGTCTTGAGGGTGAAGAGGGTTGGAGCATAAAAGAAAAAAAGAAAGAAGGTGTGAGAAGAAGCACCTCTTCAGCTGTGTTAAATGCCCATCTTACAAACTATCTGTGGAAAGGGTTATCTTGTATGGTTTCAATATAAGCCCTCCTCTGATTTTTGCAGCCCACTTTTAAGTCATTCATTAATTGATATTTGTCATGTTTTAAGAACTACAATGAAGACATAATTCCCTGCCCTAAATTGTGTTTTGCTGAACAAATGAATGTCCCCAAAATTAAAACTGATTTCATTTCCTGTGAACATTAATTTTTTTTTTAAATAGGGGTGTTAAAATTGAGCTAAACTCATATTTCTATTTGCATAGATTTCCCTTGTAGTTTCAGCTAGATATAATAGTTTAATATATATGTGTATTAAAATATTAAAACTTAAATTAATTTAAATGTTATTGAAGTAGAATAAATATACTTAATTATATTTTAATTTGAAATGCTGGACAAAATTATTGTTCAGCAGTTCTCATTGTTTCCAGAGATGGCTTCATTTCAGTGGTGGGTTAAACAACTGTGCTTAAGCTGCTCTCATTTCAGATTGCCATGTAAATATTCCGCTTTACTTAGATTTCAAATTGTTGCACTTATCTGAAAAGAGGAAGTATCATCTTTAAAAATCACAAAATAGAGGAAAAAAATCTCTTACTGTCTCTTTCTTTTTAGAGAGGATCTGACGAACTTCTTTCAGGCAGTGTACTCAGTAGCCCGAACTCTAACATGAGCAGCATGGTAGTTACTGGTAAGTGATGCCCTTTCAAAGGAGAAATCTATAATTTATACTTGGACTCATTTCCTGTTTACAAGGGGAGAACACCGAAACAAGAATCCGTTGTGCTATAGAGGGATAAACTGTTGGCTTGTATTAGAATACAGTGACTTTGTATTTCCTACAAATCTTGGGTGTCTGAGGAGAATAATCCCACAAAACGACAGGCAGCTTTCAGATGTCTGCACACTAAATTGTTGGTGGGTGATGGGATGAAAAATTACAGTTGTCTTGTACAGCTACCTTTAAAGTAAGGTAAAGGTAAACAGCCCAATTCCTGTGTGACTTCAACTTCTTTACACATGGACGTCTGTGAGTCTGGGCATTACAGGGAAGACCACGGTGCCAGTTTCATAATACAGTATGGATTAAAGAAAAGAGAGTTCTGATTCACTGCTAAAGCAGGAAGCTTCACTTTGCTCCTTCAGTTTGAGATCACCCTGGTAGAATCTCAGAATATCAGTGTAAAGTGGCTGTGTCTATTCTTGAATCAGTCTGGTGATGCTAGATAGAAAGGTTTTTTCATTAATTGGCACACACTAAAATGCATTCTCTTGCAGTTGATGCTTCTGTATGTTCAATGTGCATTGAGTTCCCTCAGAAGGCTCATTTCAGAGGTGTTGCTTTTTCTCTTTTTTCCTACCATACCATTAATTTTTTTGTGGGTTTTTTTTTTTTTTTCTCTTTTGCCTTAGAGTTGTGAAGGAGTTGATTCATGGCATCAGAGAGTTGCTGCACTTTCCAGTCAGTTGCCTGGTTCACTGTTCTACTGTGCCTGATTTTCTGTATTCATGGGGTCAGCAGTGTAATCACTGATATTAATAGCAGACTCTTTCCATTGTAATTTATTAGTAAGAGATTGGGATTCAGGATGCAATTTCATGTTACAATTAGGGTGCTGTGGTGACAGCTCTTGCCAGAATGGGTAGCTCTGTGCTTTCTTATCCTACATCTTTAGCACAAGAAGAAAAACCTCCAAATCCACATTTCTACTACACTCTTCTGTTGGAGTGCTCATTCACTTGCAGAATAACTTAATGCAGCATTAAAGTATTCTAACAAAATAGTTTTTCCTTGGAGGAAATTACTGATCAGTCATGTGATTGCACAGTTGTATACAAGTGCAGTGTTGAGTGGAGGAGTGTGGCAGCAGAAGAAAACCACTTCCACTGGCAGTTCTGTAAACAAAAGTGAAGGGGTGGTCATACTTTGGAGTAAGTCAGAAATGCAGTGTAGTGCATTCAGAGCCATTTTGGTCCCCCAGAACATTGGTCTCTCTTCCCTGTTTTTCTTACTTCCTTCTGGTTCTGAAAGAGGTCCCTCTTGTTTTCATTTTCTTGATGTCCTCTTTGATCCTGGATATTAATTAGTGCTTCATCAGTTTACTTAAACAAGAAACTACTATGGAAAGGAGTTGTGTGCATGAGGGTTTGGGTGTGGGCAGTGGACATTAAGACAGGACCAAGTCCTAAATGTTACCAAATGTTCCATATATATTTTTAGATAAAATTAAATTAAAATGCAAATTAAATGCAAGTTAATTTATCAAAAAGAGGTAAAGAAAAAATAATGAAATAAGAATTATAATTTTGAGGTTGCAGAAGATAAGTACAGAACCTTGTCTAAGCAGTACTTACATAGAAATCCTTCCTGAAAAATTCTGAAAATGGAAAAGTGTGTTTTGATCCCATTAGGTTTATGTATGGGATGGAAGTTTGATGTATTTAACAGAATTGTTGCTTTCCATTTTGTTTTTATTTCCACCCTCTTAAAGCTGATTAGGGTTTGGGTTTTACTCTTGGGAGTTTTTTTGTTGTGTGTGGGAGGATTTTTAGTGTGGGTGGGGGTTTTCTGCTTTTTTTTTTTTTGACATCCATAACCATAAATGACTGCTCAAGAAATTATTTCATTAGCAGCAGTAGTCAGAGTAGTGGTTTGACTCCTGTAGTATCAGATGCCTGTTATTAAAAGTTTCACATAAATTCTGTAAAATGTAAAGAAGGTTAGTGGAAAAATAATCCCAAGCAAACAAAAACATCCCAAAAACAATCTGCATCTGTAATTCAAGTCATTCTCTATAGCAGTCAGTGAAAAGGGGGCTAGTTTGTTTGGGTATTCTATTTTTTAAACATTTTCTTGGTATTGTATTCAAATTTCATTCTGCCTGCCTAGTTTAAGTAGCACAAAAACCGCCTGTAGAGTAGGATAAATCCACTGTTCAGCTTCTGAATATATCCTCCCATAGCTGTCTTGTTTACTGTGGCCCCAGGATTATTTTTTCCAGACTTGCACAGTTCAAAAGTTTTGATTGTAAACTCAGAAGTAGTTACATGTGAAATGGAAACCTGTGTGTTAATTTTTCTGTAACCATCTCCTGAAGCCAGATGAGGTCAAGTTTTCTTTCTGTCTGATGTCCTTCTTTTGCTGCAGTTCTGCTATTACTTTTTCTCTCCAGAAGAATTTAAAACTTTAGTGAATTAATTATTTTTATTATTATTTTTTTATTATTTTTCTATAGCCAGGATATAGTAGTGATGAGTCTATCCCAAATTTTCTAGGGCTTCAGGGAACCTGTGATCATTTATTGAGTCCCTTTAAATGACACATGTTGTAAATACCTGCCTATGTGGAACTAATACTTGTTCTTGCCCTTTCATTCTTAGAGTTGGGAAGTGTCACGATATTATGAGACTTGGCCATTGTTTTCTGGACAATATAGAAACCTATTCTGGTTTTGACTGTGATATTTCCAGTATCTGCTTCTGTGATATTTTTTTAAGTAGATAGCTAGGAGAACAGAAGAATGAGATGGTTTGTTGTAATCCTCTGAGCCTTTTATTGGTGAAAGTGTACACAGTCAAAAAAACATTTGTCAATAGCAGTGCCTTAGCAGGCTGAAACTTTGAACAAAATCTTCTCAATCACAGCCTTATTTCTTTCTCTCCTATTGAAATACTAACCTAAACCAAAATGTGTAAGTGGTCAAAAAAACTACCTTTTCTTGGAAGGGAGGGGTTTTGGTGGAACTAAGGGCTGTGTCATTATGGGTGAGACTGAAGATGATCTTTTAAAAATGAACATCCTACCTTTTTATCATGAAAACTGTTCCATTAGTGATTTTGTTTTTTTTGTATTCAGCTGCCATTCAGTGAGAATACTGTAGTACTTTAATGCTTTTATGAATACTCTTGCTCTAATCTTCTCTCCTAGTGAAATGCATGAAAGAGAAATGGTTTCTCTGCCCTATAGGGAGTCTTGCAGATGAATCCTTTCCTATTTTTTTATGAAAGAAACTTGTGAAGTTGGTGAACAAATGTTTGATTTGCATTCTTACTGATAATTTTAACCGCTAGTAATTCTCTAAAAGAGGCTACCATGTTGTTCATGGCTCAAAATACAAGGCCTGATCCTTGGATTGTTTTCTAAACAGTTTTGTCATCTGTATCAATCCTCCAGACTGTGTAGGTGATGGCATGTTACGTTAACAGTCACTACAGGTGTAGTACTTTCTGTGTCTTTTGTAAAAGGGCAGTCTTAACAGAAATCTAGACTTGGATTAAGATTTTTACCTCTTAATTCTGAACCATGTTTTGGAAAAAATTGATTACTGTCATTGTTGAGGAATTTCATTTCAATTAAGCATTTATATTTAAATATACAAGATTTACTTTTGTTCCTGAGCTAGATTGGACAGTATGGCAGAACATTATTCTATAAGCATTAAGGGAGGGATCCCATCCACTGGTTTAGAATTTGTAGCAAGGAAAAACAGCTTATAAAGTACATGATCAGCAAGTATCTAAGCTTTTTTAAGAAGTTTTTTTTTTTTATGTTACGTGTGTAAGTTTCTGATGTTTTTAACACCAGTTGACATGAATACATTGAAGTTGTGTTGTGAGGACCACAGGCCTTTTACTACTGCTTAAGCTACTGGTAGTTTTCCTTTAGCTTTTTTGAAAATATTGTCCAAGTCTATTCTTATTTTCTGCCATCATCTTTCTTGATGCCGATTTCTTTGGAGAGCATCTTCTCATAAAGGTCTGTGAGCTAATTTTTTTTTTGTGTTGGTGCACAATGACTAGAAAGGCTCTTCAGGTAGGCTGAAATATGAATATGATTTGGTAACAAGATTCTGAGAAACCAGAGCTCAAATCAGGATCTTTAAATAAATACTGCTGATTCTGACATTGCTAATGTTTTTGAAGACATTAGAAAGGCAGATTGCAAATGATGATACATAAATATTTTTTTTTACCTTTCATTGCTCTATGTTCAGTGAATACATAGCTGCAATTGTTTATTCTGCGGATTTTAAATGCAAGAAAAAACTCCCTTATCTTTAAAAACTGGTACAAGTATTTCCTCTGTAAAGGGGTTACTCTTACTCTGAAATTTGTGTGAGGCTTTTGCTGTTCAAGATGGAGGATTGCTTAATGGAAGTTATAGGATGAATTATCTGTATGGAGTTGCTCGTGCCATGAACTCCATTGCTGAAATCCACACACAAAAAAGTAAAATTTTTAAGGGATGTAGATAAAAAGTGAAAGATGTTGATGAAAGTTTTATGAAAATTGGCTTGTCAAAGACAAGAAGAATTGGAAGGTTTTCTTGTTACAACTGCTGTCAATTTCATTATTCACATTTGTATGTTTAAAGTAGATCGGTAGAAGCATTCCAAAATCATTTTGTAGCTGAGCTCACCAAACTCCTGGAGCTTTGAGTGATGCTGTTGATCTTGTTTTTACTTAATAAGCAGGGAATGTTAGGAGTGACTTTGGTAGGTAATTCATTGTATTAACAGAGTAATTAGCACTGGCATGCAAGCTAGTAATATTTCAAGTGCTGTATTTAACGTGGGCAATAAACATATATGTGCCATAGATGTGCCATTTTTGCTAGTGCATTAAGTAAAATTGGTTATTAGTTAAAATTAATGATGCCTAACCATAGGTAATTTACTTCTGAAGTTTGCAAATTGATTACAATTAATAATAATTGGGAAGATTTTTAACAAGTACGTTACATGTGATTGGAAAGTATAGTAATTTAATAATACTGTATACTTTACATACTTCTACAGATAGGCAGATTTAGAAACTTACAAAAATAAAAAAAATCTCGGGATGGGAGAAATATGTGGCTATTATTATATAGGTAAATTTTGTCTGCATTGCTATGCTGTGGTAACTCATTGTTCTGAAATCAGTTGGATTTCACTCTAGCCTGTGGTATTTTTACATATTTTTAAGGACTAAATTGAAGTACATTAGTTTTAGGATGCAACACTGAAGAGCCACTGTACCATACTGTAAATGTGTTATCAGAGTTGATTTAGAAAACTCAGTGCTCAGTGCATTTTTAAACAGGTGCAGCCTATGTGCAGATAAACCTGTTAAAAGCTGTAGTTAAGTTTTCTTTGCTTCACTATGTTTTACGTATTTAAGGTCAAATTCCTCTTACGCAATAGTCTTTGTATTGTATGATAGTTTTAATATCGGTTGGTCAAGATTTTCATGTGCACCTGGCCCATGTTTGGATAAACAGAAAAAAAACCTTATTAACAAAAATGTAATTAACACTGACCACGTAACCCAACCTTCAAGGTTAACAAATGTGGGCTTCAGACAACTTCATATTCTATGTATGTTTTTATTGTATTTTTGAGTGTAGTATCTCCTTTTCTTGTTCCTTCAAGCATTTTGAATTCCAGATTTTATCTTGAAGTTGAACTCTTGAAGCTTTACATACTAAAGCAAATGTCCTGTTCGTTTGCTTTTGGAAGCCTGGGAGAGGTCACTGGATCAGACAACATCTCTCTTCCTGCATTCCATCTTTTATCAGGGTAGGGTACATACAGGGAAACTTTCTCTAAGGTTAGAACTTTTCAGAAATGAAACCACAGTGGTGTCTGTTATACAATTTGTGATTGTCTGCAGTTTGTTGGTGGTTGGTTGAGGCAGCTGGTAGTGTTCAGTAGCCAGTGCAACATTTTAATATTTCTGTCTGGTCATAATCCACAACTGTAAACTAGGTATCTTCAGTTGCATTGCCTTTCCCTTAGTCACTAGTTTCCTGTCTGGATACATGTTCTACTAGCTGGTAGAACATTAAATTACATATGTTTAGCCAAGGTAAAATGGTGGACGTGCTTTCTGCATTGAACAGCGCTGAATACTACTTGTATTTGCTTCCTGTCTGCAGTATGCACAAACTGAAAGTTGCCTTTTTTTTTTTTTAAGTTGGTTGTTGGTATGTAGTGGCAGTTGTGAAACAGTGATTTCTGCAGAAAGGATGTTTATTTATATATTATTTCACTACTGCAGATATGCAGGGATATATAGCTAGTGTCTTGTCATTTTTACATTTTTTTTCCCCTCTTCTTTTTAGGAACTAATGGGTGAAAGCAGTTTTATATTGTATCCAAAATTTTTTGCCTGTACCCACATAGTTGCATTTCTGTATTAGGCGATTGTGTGCTTATGAAAAAAGTTTATTGTACAGAAAAATTATGCATCTGAAATAAAGGTCTCAGAACTTTTTGGTCATATTTACATATTTCTCAAAAAAAATGTGCAGAAAAAAATTCCTCTAGGTTGAAATTTTATTAAAATATGTTTTCAAAACCATTTTTTATCAGGAAGTAAGCTGTTCATTCTTTGCTAGGAATTATGCTGAACTTGAACGGTTTTTTTCTGCAAAAACTGCTTGGTTGCATTGAATATTCATAGCTTGAATGATTGAATGGCTTGGACTTATAATATACCTTGTGTAAACAGCAGTTAATTTTGTTGCTTTTTTTGGTATATTTTTTTCCTATTTCTTTGTTTAATAAAATAGGAGTTTCTAACAGAAAATGCCAGGACTTGAATTGTTCAGATTATGGCCATTTAAAGGCTTGGTCAACCTGTAAGCACTCAATTTCAACAAGTTGATTTATGCTGAATTGAAGGAACTCTGTGCAGCAGGGAAGTGGCTTATGTATCAATTATATTTAAATTGTAGTATCCTATTTGGATGTGAGAATAATGCTTTGAATAGCATTAATAAAGATGAGATCTCATTTAGAAATAGTTGCCTGATGTCACATGGAAACTGAATTTTTCATCTCTGTGGTGGAGAGATGCAGAGGACTTAGATCAGTGCTATGGGTTGCTATAGAACATGAGTCTTTATGGTAGTCTGAATTGAATATAACCATTCCTGTGTTCAGTGGAACTTGGCAGTGCAGGGTTAATGGTTGGACTCAGTCTTAAAGTTCTTCTCTAATTTAAATGTTTCTATGATTCAGGGCTAGGTTTCTAATTTTTGGGGGTTTATATATTTTTTTAAACTACATATTTGCAGCTATAACTTGATTTGCAAATGAACTAACACTGTGTTTTAGTCATTCTCCCAGTGATTTTTAAAACTTTTTCCCCCAAAGTAAATATTGTAGCCTGCTGTTTTCAGTGCATATTTCCATTTGTTAAAGCATTAGCAGCAAAATGTTTGAATTGCATCAGGATTTTCAAATCCAGTGAAGGTCAGCTCCCTCGTGAAATAGTTACTTGCCAGTAAGTCTCAAGTTTAACAGGAGTTTCAGCAGTAGTTAATAGTCAGCTTGTGATATCTCCTCCATCATCCGTTGGCCTCCCCGCCCCCCCAGTTTTCTGGAAAAAAAAAAAAACCTCAAAAATTTTAAGTGCTGTATAGGGAAGGATCTTTCAGGTTGTTGCTGCTTAGGCATAGACTCTATTTCTACCAAAAGACCTTGTTACTCCTCTAGTACTTTGCTTCCCTTGACTTAGCTTTTAACCTTTATGGATACTGATTCTGCTAATAAAATTTGTTAGAGAATGAGATTGTTTTAACAGTAGTTAAATTCGCCTTTCAATGGCTCTGGACAAGTTGTGTTCTTATGTTGTAAATTCTATTGTGTTCTTATGTTGTTGGTTTTCTATTCCCAAATGCAATTTAATGATACATCTTCAGCTGAGAAGTACCATATATAATGACAAATAAGAGACTGCAGTTAGAGAGGTTTCGTTCAGTGCTGGAATCTCTCAATAACTCTCCTAAAAGCTAAATTTAATTTGTTCCACAAATGTCTCAAAGTTCACTTGTGTATGTGCATGCATATTTGGTGTATGATGCACTTGAACAGGAAATTACTGTTAGGCGATGCTGAATGGATAACCAAAAGTAGAAAAAGTACAAACTCTTTGCATTCAGCAGCTAATGTGTTCATTTCTTCTGTCTTCCAAAACCCATTTTTAAATCTTTTGGCAGAAATTTTACTTTAAGAAGGTGAGCTTCATTTTTTTTAATGAATGGTACCAGTTCAGCTTTCCTTGTACAAGAGATGCTTTTGCCAATAACTGATAAACAGCTTTTGTTGTGGTTACTTGCCCTACTGCTAAAAAATTCTTTTAGAAAATTCCAGAGCATTGAGAATGCTTGTTGCCAGTCCCCCCATCCTTTCCCTCCCATCTCCTCTTTTCTGATTCCCAAATGTTCTTTCGTGCCTAATTCTTTATTTTTTGTATATATTACTGTAATATATTTATGTGATTTTTTACATAAATATTTTTACACAGGCACTTGTCTATGTAGATTTTTTTACAGAAAGTAAAGTTGAAAGTATAGTGTAGTTGAGGTTTAAGACAGTGTAAAAAACAAAACTGTGTGTATATGTGAATTAAGTTAAAGCTCTTAATTGCTGTATAGGAAAAGGTACATGTATTTAGTACAGCAAAATACTTTTTTAAAGCTTGTTCTTTAAACTTACTGGAACAGAAGTTGAAAAACTGTAAAATGCCAGTATTAGGTAGCAGTGCTAATATATTCAAAATCAACTGGGTTATACAGTAATTACTAAATTATTGTGTTAAGTAATTATTAAAGGAAGATTTAAAATATATATATGTATACACAAACACACACACACACACACATATACTGACCAGTGATACTTTTACTAGAAATGCTGGGATTACCTAAAGACTATTTTAAATAAGAGCTTTAGTGTAACAAAAAGTAAATTCTTGGACATTATGCTGTGGAAAGGTTAATATGTCAAAATTGTCTATTGAAAACCACACAAAATACAGAACAGCTCTGTCAGTACTGATCTGAGCAGTCATGTTGAATATTTTTCTGGTGATGTAAAATAACAAGAAGTTTCTTAATTTCAGAAAAACATTTAGTTTGAAAACTTTTTCACATTCTCATTTTTGATTGGTAATGTTTCATTTTTTTTAAACTTGTAATGAATTGAAATTATTCAATTCATTGAATAATTGAAAAGTCAAAGTATGAAGGACAGTACAAAGAATTGAAAGTTGAAGTATTGGACATGTAGTTTCAGTATCACTGTAATTCTTCTGTCCTTTGCAAGTTTGTTTATGGCTTTTTGTTTGTAATGCATTGTCCAGCCTGTCACACTACATCTTGTTTCTTCTGGTTTTGGTTTATTTTTTTTTTTTATTACTTTTGTAGAGATATAAATTGAGAACTAGGGAAGACTATTGTGCGATGAGCTTCAGGGGAAAAGTAAAAGTACTTTTTCACAAGCTTTTAGATAGTGTTATAATGTATAATTTTGAACAGGTGAAATCTGGTTACCTGGAAGCTCAGTCTCACCATGTTTTCTGAAATGGTACAGGTTAGAGTCTTGTGTAGACTTGAGATGCTAGTTCAGTGTGTATTTTTCAAATTTTACTCTTCTGTGTTCCACCAAAATTTGTCTTTCTCTGCAGCAGACCAAAATGAAATACCTACTGTTGCATGGATTCTAGCATTGTCAGTTGGAGACAGTGCTAGCTGAATTTTGACCAGTCTTGAATGTTGTTAGTTTTTTTGTTGTTTTGTTTGCTGTAGTAAGGTGGAAAACACTTAGTGCAAGAACTTTTTAAAAACTTAGTTGTGGAAATTTTTTTTGGAGGAGGGTTGATAGTGGTGGTACAGGGTGTGGGTATAGAGTTACTGCATGACGTGCCTCTAAGTCATCCTGATTTTAATTATTAGGAGATTTCAAATTTTATATTTAGATAAATCTATATATCTTTCTTATTTGGTAGAAGAAAGGAAAGTCTTATCACCTATTTCACTAATATCTAAATGCATGCTGATTTCCAGCACTGATTAATTCATTAATATCATATCTTATCACAGTGTTGTTCTTTAGCTCTTGACCCTGATGTTTACTCTACTGAAATATTTTTAACCAAAGTAAATAATTTTTTTCTGGCCTTCTTTCAAAAGCAAGATTTCTTCCATCTGACTGGCTAGCTGCATATCAAGTAAAAGGAACTCAAGCTGGAATTTTGCTGTAATTCTTTACAGGAATTCTGGAGAATATTCTAAATAGTCTTTCTGGTGTTTTGTACAGTGATGCTAATGCTTCCCCAGTTCTATTAGGGAAGTTTATCTGGATCTTCCCCCAGCCCCGTCTGTGTTGGCTACATTGTGTTTATTAGTTGTTTTTTCCTTTTCTGTGAGTGAGCTCATCATTCATACTGGACATTTTCCTACTTTCCTTTGTTGGTTTCATCAGCTTTTTGTGATGTCAGTCCCCTCGGTCATCCCCTTTCTCTGCTCTGATCTTCCCCAATGTTAATGATGCTTCCTGTCTTGCTTTGTTACTTCTATATTTTTTGTGTTCAGTTCCTTGGTGCAAGCAGTTCTTAAAAAAAATTCAGGATCTATTAATGGTTCACCACCATTTTATTTCTTTAAAAAAAATTCTTGGTAGCCACTAACTGTTTTTACTTTAATGTATGTTGGAGTTCTTATGTGAGCCCTTGCTAGACATAATTAATATGTTATTCCATGTTTTTATATGAGATGCTTCATTGAAAGTGAGGTGTAAAGAATTTTCTGTGGTCTTTGTCAGAGGACTAAGTCTTGAACACTGCTTTTCATAAAACTAGCATTTGTCTCTGGAGAATTTGTTCTGAACCCTTGATTTTCACGTAAACCAAATGAGGAGATGGATCACTTAAAATTAATTTCATGTTTATAATTAAAAGCATTTTTTAATAAAGCATTAATAATATCAGTAAACTTTTCAAATAGAGTCTGAATATGTCTTTCAGCCAATGGTAATGACAACAAGAAATTCAAAGGTGATGATAAAATGGATGGGGCTCCTTCTCGTGTTCTTCATATCAGGAAATTGCCTGGGGAAGTGACAGAAACAGAAGTTATTGCTTTAGGTTTACCTTTTGGTAAAGTAACCAACATCCTGATGCTGAAAGGGAAAAACCAGGTAATTAGTTGCTTTCCATTTTTTAATATACTTTGTCTGGTTTCAAAATATATTGTTAAAATGCTATTGATGTAAGTCATAAAACAGTAAGTATTAAAGAAAAAAAGAGCTTATGTTCCTTTATTTTTTTAATTAATTTAGGCAATCTTTTAGTAAATTTCTGGGGGAAATGGGAGAGGGTTGGCAGCTACGTAAAGCAAAAAGTTAGCTGGAAGTTTTATATATTCCTGCATCTTCACAGATGAATTTTTGCAGTAGCTTAGCAAATAAGGTTGTGTAAAATGAAATTTTCTGAAGACTGGTATTTGTTAAAATGTGTTCTCAAATCCTTGGGTTTTTTTATGTTCGGCTAATACGAAGTTTATCTGCTTTGTAAATACTGAAAATGACCTCTTATAATTACAGGCATTTTTGGAACTTGCCACAGAAGAAGCAGCTATCACTATGGTTAATTACTACTCTGCTGTGACACCTCATCTTCGTAACCAACCCATTTATATCCAGTATTCCAATCATAAAGAGCTAAAGACTGATAACACACTTAACCAGGTATATTTACTTTCAGTGGTATTACAAATGCAGGTAGTAGAAGAGGCATGGCATGTGTTCTTTGCTCATTTGCCATATGTTTGAATCATTTGGTTTTGTCCGCATTCTAATACTCCTGTAGTCTTACCTGTGATTGTTCCATTTTGTGACACTGAAAGGGATTTGCTTTCTGTGTCATCTTTCCTTTATGATAAATTTTCTTAATGTTTTCTTAATGTCAAAAGGCAAAGGTTCTGAAGTGTGTTTTTAATAGTTATTTAAAAGTTCTAAATAACTTTAAGGTTTTTGTCTTAGTTTACAGACTGTAGGAGGGTAGAATTAACTTTCTTGTTCTGACACTGGAGATTCCAATGGCAGTTTGAATTCCCCTAGAGGTAATGGCTGATGCCAGTGCCTAAGTGTCAGCGCTTTGGATGATCACTCTAGTAGCACTGGTAGCCTCAGCTTGTGATCTGCTTTTTCTGGAGAATAATACCATAATGATCACTCTAGAGACAAATGTATTTAATAACAAAACATCATTTTACTCTCTATTTTGCTCTTGCCTCTCCAAGCAAGATTTATTTCACAATAAATACAGAACCATGTGTCTATTTTTAGTAGAATAGGAGAATTAGCAAAAGTAACGTGGTGATCAATTCATAAAACTATAGAGATAAGAGACTCAAACCTACCAGAAGTCTGATGGTTATTTTAAGATTAATTTCTTAAGTTGCATTTTTGATGATACAAAAACAGCATCAGTGCCAAATTAGTTACTATTAATTGTGTCCTCTATTAGGACATGTAAATAATGAAGTTATAGCTGTTGCCTTTGAAAGCAATTTCAGTGCAATCTATTGAAACACATTTTGGTTTAGATCAAGTATAGTGTTAAATTTCCTGTTGGTCTTTCTAAATGGTCTTGTTCCTTAGAATATTTATTTTTTTTTTTAATAGAGATTCCCCACCCCTCCAAATACCAGTTACAAAGAAAAATAAACTCCTTAATTTACCTTTGATAGAGTAGGGGATGAATTCTGTCTTCACTTACAGTGGATGGACATACTTCCTTAAGAAATGTTGTCTTATGTTGTCCTCTGGTTTCTCTGCTGATATTCATCTGGCGCTTCATATGTCCACCTTTTAAACCTATAGATGTGCTGACTTTTCAGCAGCTTTTATGCTACTGTGCATATTACTACCCCACCTTAGCCTATATTCCAAGTCTTCCAGAACTTAATTTAAGCTTTAATTAGAACTAAATAATAGAAATAATTATTTGGTAGTAAGCATTCTGGAACTACTATTTCATGAAGCATTCTAGAAAATAAAGATGGCTGGACATTATTTTTTCTGTAAGAAAAAATAAAGATAGTGCAAGGTATTGCTTGTAGTGTAGCATTTTTTTGGATACTCAATACTTAGCGTTCAAATCAGATTAAAATATTTTCTCATTGACCCAAATTCATTTGAAATTGTCTTCTTCTGGGTATTCAGGCAGGAAGATGTGAAGATGTTGGAATGTTAGTATGTATAACTGGAAAGATAGAATAAAAAATAAGATAAATGTGCAATTATCTTAGTTAAAAAGAACACAGGAAAAATGTTACTTAACAAAGGGCTACTTTAAGCACCCAGGCCTTGGCTGGAAAGGTTCCATTAACCTGTGTCATTGTGAACTGCTCAGTGATAGTAGCTTCAGAGATTATTTTTGCTTATATGCTCAGAATAAGCTGGTTCTGAATAAACAGTTTGGAAAGGGACTATTTTTAATTTTCATTTCAGTTTGATAATTCTGTGAAAATTCTTTTCCTTTGAGACATCAGAACATGGAGATCAGCATTTAAACTCTGATAGACAACAAGTATCTCTTACAACTACATTATCAAGACACAGGAGAATTGAGACTAGAGTGACTTCTAACTGTGCTTCTTTTTAATCATTAGCCTGTCATAAATGCATGGGTTTAGTCTTTCTGCACAGATATTGCAACATTTAGAAATAAGTGTACTTTGGGTGGTGTATCTGATCTTTTGAAGTTAGTTTCAGTTTTTCAAAAATAAGAAAAAAGTGTTACAAACTACTTAAATATCTTCAAATTGGCTACTTACATATGATGCTAGATGTTATTTTGAACTTGTTTGACAAATTACTCTTGAGAATTTTAATATTTACCTTTGTTTAATCCTGTATTCCTTCATGTATTCACATTAATTTTAATGGAACAAAGTATGATGTATAAGTATAGATAGTGCTGACAAGGGTCATACATTAAAATTGACTTCACAAGTTGTAGTTCATTGGGTTATACAGTTTAAACTTTTCCAGTCACTGTAAGGACTGATGTTTAATTGATATGTGCTTATAGAAAGAATAGGAAATGATTATGCAACTCAGCCAAGTATCTAGCCATCTTTGAAAGTTGTGTGTTTCATACATTAGGCAAAAGAAGTGTAATCAAAAAACATTTTTACACAATTACAGTAATTAATGTTAAATGTAGTGGTAAATTTTGTTTTCCTAACTGATGTTCCCCAGGTCTTTCCCACCCCCCCCCCCCCACCCCCTTGCTTGTGTTTAAAAACAACAAAGAAACTCCCCATATATGCAGAGGATTTTTTTTTTCTTTTTAGAACAGAGGCTGGATAAGAGACACCAGTTTTTTTACCTCTCTGGATACTAGTTGCTGGCATGTTAGTCTTGTGTATTATTTCATTGTGTTAAAACTGAGAAGTTTGGAGGTGTTCAAAATTTTCCCTTCCTATTAAAGCCTTCTACATAATTAAAGTAGCAGTGAAATGTTAGCTGAGATACAGTCTTTTGAACATAAGATTAATACCTCTTCTTTCTGTAGGATTGGGGCTTTTTCTTGGTGGTGGTTTGTGGGTTTGTTTAGTTTTATTTCCTGTAAAGGAAAGAATCTTGAAACCTACAAAATCCTCACTTTCTTTATCCTTACCAGTAGAACAATAAGCTTTCTACTAGAAAGATTGATATCGAAGCTCCTCATTAATGTGACATAAGCATTGATATTTTCATTTTTGTTGGCTCTTCCACAGAGTCAGACTGCATTGCACTTAATGTTGTGTTATGTTTGTAGCTCTGAGTTTTAAATAAGTGGACTGTTCTGCGCTTTTGGAGTTTATTAATATTTCTAATTAATTTCAAGCTATTATCTTGAAATGTTAAGAAAATCTCTCTTCTGTCATATTTTTTTTAAGCGGGCCCAAGCTGTTCTTCAGGCAGTGACGGCTGTGCAGGCATCAAACGCTCCCATCAGTGGGACTACTGTTAGTGAGAGTGCAGTGACTCCAGCTCAGAGTCCAGTACTCAGAATAATTATTGACAACATGTACTATCCAGTAACCCTGGATGTTCTTCATCAGGTAAGTGAAATTTCACTTTAGCTTGTGCTATGATTGGGAGAAACAACTGTGTAAAACTGTACCATGTTTTTGACAGATATTCTCTAAATTTGGTGCTGTATTGAAGATAATCACATTCACAAAGAATAACCAGTTTCAAGCTTTACTTCAGTTTGGTGATCCAGTAAACGCACAGCAAGCAAAACAAGTAAGTATAGTTCTTTTTTAATGCTAGAGATCTTCCTGTACTCTCAACATTTGTAAAATGTTGATCTGACAGAGTACTGCCATAATAATGCATCATACTCCTCCACCATGTGTGAATTTTTTGAGATCAAAAAAAATAAGTGGAAGTTACTATATAGTATGTTTTTACACCATGTGAAACCAGTGTTTAATGATAGTACGTTTATGGATACTGTGTCTAAGCTATTTTAGACATTTGTACGAACAAATATTTTTAGTAAGACTGCACAGAGATGAAATAATATGCGAGACTTCAATAGTGAAAATGTCAACCAGAAGTGAGAATGTAGGATGTCAAGGTGATGCATAATTAATTCGCTGTAAGCAGTAAATTTAGTAACCCCATTGGATTGTTGCTGGCAGGTACTTTTAAGCGTCCATACAAAGATGTGATTTGTGGATTAGTTACAGATTTGTGAAAGTATTTAGGTACAGTATCCTTAAAAAAGAAAATATAAACTTATTTGTAATCATAAATGCCCAGAAGAGAGAGTGCAATTTACTCACGTGACCAGAAGCTTTGCAGCAGTGATGGGTGAGCAGGATCTTGCTTTTGTTTTATAGGAAACTCTCCTATCCTGGGTAGGAGAGGCAAGAGCAGGTAGCTGGTTTTATTCATTATAGCAGGAGAGAGCCTGTGGATAAATTATGGCAAAGATCAACAGCATGTCATCTAGACCAGATGGTTTGAATTAATTGAATGGGATATGTTCACATTTGTGGCAGTAGAAAAGTTGAACCAAAGGGTAAGGTGAGATTTCTATTATTATTATTATAATTTTCAAGAGATTAATGGAATAAGTTTATATTTTCAAACCTTCACATGCAGTCTTGAGTCTGAGGAAGGCTGATTAAAATTGATGTGCTGGTTAAGTGTTGCTTGGCAGCATAGCAAGTGCTTATTGACTGTAGATGACAGACTAGCTGAGAACTTCACAAAAGTGAAAAGCTCACACCTCAGGCTAAGTTGGAAAATTTTCCTCTTAGCAGAGGAAGGATAAAATTTGGCTTAATTTTCTGTTGTAAGGAATGAGGACTATATTGAAATAAAGACTTTTTTAAATGGTGGAGGGTGATCATTTTTGTCCCTATCACCAAACGAAATACTGGGCATTGAGTAAAGAACTGCAAGATGGTCAAGACAGGGAATCACAAAAAATTAAGCATGTTTTCAAAAAGCAGAGTGTAAGCTTTTATGCTGTTGAGAAAAACAAGAGAGAAGAGGCTGTTTGCAGCTTGATTTATGGTGGTCCACTTTAAGATAATCTACTCCTGAAAAGCAGTCTGGAAATATATGTAGATATGGAGCACAATTTAAATTGGGGATGTCCTATCCAGAGTTGAAACAATATCAAATATTGGATTATGCTTCAGACTAGAGAGAGATGCAAATATATCACTGTACTACCTAAGAATTTGTATGGATGGTATGGACCCTGCAAGTTTAAAACACTGGTACAGAAACTAGATCTTAACCTACAAGTTCTGTAGAAATCAATTGTAGATATTTTGATTTATATTTGAAATATTTGATAAATAGTTGGATGCTATAAGTGTTTGTTACAGAAGGTTGTAATTCAGGTTTGACTTGTCTTTGGAAAGACATTTTTCAGTAGTAGATGTTACTGCTGCTTTTAAAGTGCTTTTCTGATGCAAAGTATGACATCAAGTGTTAAATCTTTTGACCTAGTTTTTTGAATCATGTATATTATCAGGCAATTTAATGGAAAAATGACGCAAATGGGTTGTAGTGATACGAAAGTTATCAGTATAATTCTAGGAATATATTATAAAAATGTTAAAAATGAAAGGATGAGGTATATAAAAGCGTGAAAGGAGTCTAAGAATCTCTTGCTGTTGTTAACTTCAGACAAACTTCTGGGATCCTATTGGTATTAAAAAGTCCCAGCATATATTTGTTTCTCTAGTTTCGCATGTTTTGATTAGGGTACCTGTTCACTTGTATCTTGTGTGTGAATGACTAAACTTCATTGAACAAGTGTCTCTTGTATGTACAGTCATTGTCAGTATTGTTACGGCCTTATTGTCAAATTGAAATGGTCTTACGTTTATAGTTTCATATTTTAACCAATCTGTGTGTAAATACAGAAAATGTTAAGAGTGGTACCAACTGCAGTTATTGAGGGATGCTAAATTGGAAGGAAGGTTTGATTTCCCCACTACCTCGTGAACTAGAGTAAAATACAGTTCTTATGGTTACGCCACTGTGATAAAACGTGAAGTGCCACCAGAACAAAAAACACTTGAAGCAGTCAGGTGATAGGAAAAAAATCACTTCAGTTTAAATACGTTTGGAAGTAGAAGCAGGATGATATGGTGGCTACAGTTAAGTTGCATTGGAGTCAAGATCAAACACATGGTAAAAGAGTAAAAGTTTTCAATTTGTTTTCCATCCAAGTTACTGTAGAAGATAATGGGGAAATTTAATTTTCTGGCCACCCTCTTCACAGGAAATCAGAATGTGGCCTTAATAGAAATTGAAGACTTATTAAGGAAGTTAAAGAGCAATTTGAAAAACTCAAGTGATGTAAGTACCAAGGAGAGATGCTGTGCATTTCAAAGTTCTGAGAAAACAGTGACACTGACAAGAATGCGCAGTATGAAGCCGCTATCCCTGTGGGATCTCTTGCAATTTGAATGAGTGACTAGTGAAAAACTCATTTTTACTCCACTTGTTTTGTAAGAAATTAATTTCCTGTAAAAGTAGATAGTGGCTCCACCAATACTTTTTTCATCATCACCCTCAGGTTGGATCATTACAGGTTCTTTGGGTGAAGATTGGGAACTTCAGGTTCTGTATAGTGCAGCAGTCTAGCCAGGGGTGGAGACCATAACTGAGGCTGGGCAAGAGTAGAGCACATTGAACTGCTGTGCTTCTGCTAATAAAGGTTTTGTCTGGA
Source organism: Pseudopodoces humilis (assembly GCF_049639895.1). NCBI lineage: Eukaryota > Metazoa > Chordata > Aves > Passeriformes > Paridae > Pseudopodoces > Pseudopodoces humilis. The sequence goes on along the minus strand of NC_142209.1, from coordinate 14,045,157 downwards.
GATACCTGTATGCATATGGAGATCTTCTAAGCATTAAAAATAGCCCATTTTCATCGTAAATGGTGAGTACTCTTAGCATAAGCAGCAGACTTAAATATTGGAACACCAGTGGTTTGGTGTACCATGGAGAGATTAGAGTGCTGGTGTTTCTGCCTGAGAAGATGGCCAATTCAGAGCATTGCCTTTGTAGAAATGTACTGGAAGTATTCTTGTCAAATCTTGGATATTAAAATTATTAATGACTCATCTATAGACAATTAACTGAGGCTCATGTGTAGAGCATGCCAGTCATCTTGACCCAGCATGGGTTAAAAATAAAACTAGAGGTTATGTTAACAGTTGGCCAATTGATCCTTCCTTGGCCTGCAGGTGATTCAAGGATTCCAGTGAGGTTTGACTGTACATGTCATCTTTCCAGTTGTTTTCCTCGTAACTCCAGGGTAGCTCTGTGCTGGTAGCAGTCTGCAAAAGATCTCTACTAATCTGCATTGCCCTAAAATATGTAATAGGAACTTCAGGGAGTCATTGCAGAATGGAAGAAAGGACATCTCCAGATAGGAGCTGCAGGGCTATTATCCGCTATTACTGTATTAGGCTTTTTGGGACATATTTAGTTCTAAGGAGCACAACTTATGCTCAGAAATGGTAAGTATTGCTCAGGTAAACAGGAGAGTGCTGGATTGCATTGTATCAGAAAGCCCAGGAAGTGCAGCAACAGTTCCTTTGCACATAAAATATGTTAATCTTTGAGAACAGAATGTATTTACATACACTTTTTAGCCACAGAAACTTCTTGTATCTAAGACACTTGTCTCAAAAGAAATTACGTTCATTCAGATGCCTATCTGTAGGATACATTTGGGACACATCTCTCCCAAGAGGTACTTACCATATGACCTTCAGTTACTTTGAGGTACTTATTTGAGCTGAAGTATGTTTTGTTAGTGTTGCTACCTTGGGTTTGGAGGTTTTTTATGCCTTTAGCTCTTACGTCCTTCTAAAAATCTTTGGGTTAGTTTTTTGGGTTTTCTGACATAGACAAGATGAAGAATGGTACTCACATTTATAGAAGGTCTCATGATTCTTGATCTCCTTGATTTGGCCTATGTGTGATGTGGTATGGTATCACATGTGAAATAAATACTCAGAAGTTTCTTAGCAGTAACTACAGTTCTTGGAGATGATGCTTGTATGTACATTAATTGGCAGTGAATGGCTGGTGTCTTTTATTTCAGGATGTCTGAGAGGAACAGTGTTTGAGGGTTTGTTGCACATTCCTTTGCTATATACTAATACATGCTATACTATTCCTTTGCTTAATTGCTATACAAGTAAGAGCTCAGGACACACATTCACATTTGTGACTTCAGATCTGAACAATTAATCTTGAAAAAAATGCTGGTTCGTGAGAATCTTACTTGCATTGTTAGAGATGGTTGGGGTGAAGGTTTTTTTTGGTTCCAGTGCTTGATTGCTTCCCTAAAGTTTGACTACAGTGCAGATTAACACTACATTTACTAAGAGTGCATCTCCTTCCTTTCTGGTTCGGGATGTTCTTTCAGGCCATCTGTGTCCCAGCTACAAGGGATTTCTCTTGTGCAGTACCTTTTATATGTACTTTTGTTTGGCAGAAAGAGGAGTTTTTGCTGTTTCAGTAGAAATTTTAGTTACTTATATAGCTCCCTTTAAACATTAACTAGTCCAGAAACTACAAATACAGATATATCTTGGTTTGCTACATTTTAAGTCTAAAATATTTCCGTTAACTTAGCTACTTTCTGCCAGCCACAAGTCAGTATTTCTGCAGATTCCACACAGAGGTAAAGTATGAATCTTGATGGGTCCTGTGATTCTGACAAAGCTAAAAATACAGCCTTTCTGTCTTGTTCACATCTGTTTTCTTCATTATGGGAATGGGTGTGCCCTTGCTGGGCAGTGGCATTGTATTTGACAGTAAGTAAACTCTGGTTAGATAATTTGGACCTTCCTCTAATCCATATTTTAATGGATTTTAGAAGGTAGGAAGTCTTCTAAAAGTGATGGCAGATTCTCAATATAAAAACTTTTTTAGGTGTGTTCAAGTGATATTCTTTTCCCATGTACCAACAGAAGTCTTGGATTCTGCTTTGTCACCATGTATGAAAGAGCTACCAAATGGTGTATGCTGTAATGGTGGTGCCCACCACCACCCCAGCAATACAGAATTAATTAATTAAGCTTGTGTTCTATGAATAAGGACAGTAAATTTTGCTTCTGCAGTATTGTATAAAGCATTTTATAAGCTGAATTTCAAGCTTAGTAGTTTCTCTTTAATTGCTATTTGTTGATGCAATGCTTAGATTTTCTAGTTTCTATAGGTTTCTTGTCCTATATGTTTTTAGCACTTCCAAGCTATGGCAAAATAATTATATTGATTTAAAAATTCTTTTACATTGACTGCTAATGGTGGTAGTTCTTTTAAGTGAGCCCTGGAGATGTCAGGTGTGATAATATGTTTTGTGGGGACAGCCTTGCTGGCCCAGGCCTAGCAGAGGGGTTTCTGCAAGATGTTCAGTTTCCAGATGCATCACTGTATGAAAATAGCAGGCACATGAGGTTTGTGCAGTGCTTAGCTCAGAATACTAAGCCATGCCGGAAACCTGAATGTGTCGGCAAGTTCACTGCAGATGTAACCCAGCTAACTGCAAGAGCTAGCTCGGGTCCAGAGGTGGTACATTTCAGTCCAACATTGAGTCCAAACATTATTTGTTTTTTCTAGCATATATCTATCTGTATCTATATCTAGTACCTTTATATTTAACATAATGATTTGATTGACTGCTAATTTTTAAGATGAGCTGCATCTTCATTTCCTAGCATTCCCTAAGAAGTTGACTTTGTAACAAAAGTTTCAGTATTCTTAAGTCTCTCATATTTAACTGGTAGTGCTTCCAGTGAAAGGAAGATATGTCCAAAATGGAAGTGGACTCAAATCCAGGAATTGACTTGCCTGGTGGATAATGGAGATGGAGAAAACATATACATGTGTATATATATATATATATATGTGTGTGTGTGTATGTGTATATGTTAGATTTTTTAAAAAGCGTTTCTGTGGAGTACTACGTGTCATGTTAGTAGTCATACTTTCAGAAGTACCAATTAATTGTGAAAAAGGGATTTCTAAAAAAGAGTAACATCAGGTTAGCACTTAAAGTTGGTTTTCTCTCAGTTTTGGCACTAATTACCTTTAAGGGGAGAAGGAAAACATGCAGGAATAATGTATATATTATGCCTTAACAGATGGCTGTCTAACATAGTAGTTAAGTCTAGATTTTTCTTTTTTCCTCAGTCGATTTTCCATGTAAGACTCTTGATTTTTTTTTTTTCTTTGAGAAATCTATTTGGCAGTATGTCTGAATTTAAGAATTTAAGCTGTGCTGTGGAATGCAGGTTAATTAGCTATATTCAACAGACAAAATTTAAGTTTGACAGTGTTAAAATGTCCCTTGCCACTTTGGTGCATAAAAACAGTTCTAGGTAAGAAGGGAACGTTGAGCTTCCTGAAATCATGTTGAGAGATTAATGCATTTTAATTGGTTTTAAGCTAGACAGTAAGACAGATCTATACACTGACCTTGTAAAAAATAAAACAACCTTGTGCAACCAACTGATATTGTGTCTTTTAAATAAATTGTGATTTTTTTTTTCAGGCCTTAGATGGTCAAAATATCTATAATGCTTGCTGTACCCTAAGAATTGATTTTTCCAAATTGGTGAATTTGAATGTCAAGTACAACAATGATAAGAGCAGGGACTACACTCGTCCTGACCTTCCATCTGGCGATGGACAACCAACGCTGGACCCAGCTATTGCGGCAGCATTTGCAAAGGAGACCTCTCTTCTAGGTATGATATTGACATTCTTCTGTATTGCAAAGGCACTTCATGAAAACATTCATTAATCCTTCTAACAACTTCAGTTACAATAGAGTCCAAAGGCCCATTAAGAATTCACTCTATATTGTGGTCTGAATTGTAGTGACATAATTATATTGTCTTTAGAAGTGCAAAAAAAGAATGAAAACTTGCATGACAAAATGACAAATGCACAAAGTATTAGAAAAAGACAAGTTAGTTCAGCTTGTATCCCAAAATCTGTCCTTCCCTCTTTCATGTGTTCCTGTCTGTGGCCACCTTGCCCACCTTCCCACCTAGTTTGTAGGAAAGACTTAACATGATTTGCAGGATTTCTTTATGCTAATGGTTATTTGTAATATCAGAATACGAAACTAATATTTTGCTGGTTTCCCTCAATGAGGAAAGGTTATGCTCTTTGCTTAAAATACCCAAACCCTGTGATGCTACCTGAAGTTTCTGTGAATAAAAGAAAAAAAATCTGTAGTTGTACTTCTAGCACTATGTTATATGAGTTCTATATATCCTGTCAGCCTTTGAGTTCATCAGAAGTTGATTAAATGCTCTGAGAAAGGTGCAGATATATCTATCTTCTATCTATTACCAAAATAATCAATGCATACTCCTACTCCTATCAAACTGTTTTTTGGTGAGAACACCTTTCACTTTTTAAAATGTAATAGCACTCAGATATAGAATCATTACTTTTATAAAAGCTGATTTATTATGTTGTGATCATTGTTCTTCCCACTTAGTCTTTTTCTTATGTTTTTTTCTTTCATGATTTCCCATTTTTATTCTGAAGAAAACATAAGAACAACATAGATTTCGTAGTTTCTTGTACAGTCTGGGCCAAACTGAAATAAGTTTTGAGTTAATGTAGGAAAGAGAGGCCTCTGCTCACTGTTAAAAAAGCTAGAAGGCACTTAGTGAATGATGTGAGCCCAGGAAGAGGTAAATATTGTAGCTAGGGCTACTGATGTTGCACTGTATTTGCCCCTTTTCTGAAATCAGGTTACTTGAAGGATACATTTTATATCTAGTTGTAAAGTACATACAAAGCCACTTCCCCCAAATTCCAGAGCACTTGAATTTACATTTCCATTATCATGTGCAGCTACAGCAAAAGTTTTGGGAAGTAAAAAATACTGTAAGAATCTAAAGTCTCAGAAAAAAACTAGCTGAAGTATATTTTCTTTCTTCTCCTTTAACTCCCCATAATTTAAAAATTGAAATCTCTCATTTCATGCTTCGATTGGGAAGGTGGATGAGTGTTCATGTAGAAGTTTGACACCACAGAGATGAGTGCTGTAGGAACACCCTTGAGGCAATTAGTAATTCTTTTGTCAGCCTGTAATGACTAGAAAGTAGACATTGGGGCTGCAGTATGAGTAGTAAGTAGACAAAAGCAAAGTAAAGCTGCTTATTAATGAGACCCACAATATTAGGCACTTAGGAGAGGAGAGAGTAAAGATTCACGAGTTATGAAACAGTGCCAAATGCAGTTACTTCAGTATCACTAGTTCTGGCATTTTCCTGAATCCTGAGAAGTTTATTTCTAGTCTCAGGCTTACTAATGTATTTCCTTGTATATAATACTTACGGTATGCATCAAATTAATAGGTTTAATTTGCTTGGCATGGTGAAATCACACTCTGTGGATGCTTGGATCATTGCATTAGTGTGGATATATTTAACCGTGTTTACTGTACTTTCTGCAGTTATCCAAGTGACTTCAGTGGGCTTTATGATCTGCTACTTTAGACCTGAAAGTCATTTAGATACTTTTGGTTTTTGTCTGCAAAACTACAGCTTTCTAGCATTTTGATTTTAATCACTCATTATTTTGTGTATATTAAAAATAATTTCTAAAAAAACTTACGAATATGATGGTCACAATAACCAGTTAAATATTTTAATTTATATTCCTTGGGTGGACCTCCATATATGCACTTTTTTTCCAAGCAGTAGAAAAATAAAAGGTACACAACCCGAGTGACTTTCATTGCAGCTGTGAAACATTTTCAGAGCATCGGTGAAGTCAGTCATGTTTATTTTGATGAGCAGTGAAGATTTTATATCATGTTGTTTTTTTCTTGTGTAAAAACAATCATTGTTTCAAAAGAGACTTAAGGGAGCTGGGTACATTTTCTAAGTCTGCTCATGGTCATGCTCATGGGTGAGCTTGGTATATTGTTAACTCTTCATCCTCTGTCAAATGGGGAGAGTTAGTACAGGGATTTTTTTTTTTTGCTGTTATTGTTCATTTTTTTCTAGTTGACTTTTTGATTTTTACAGAATTTGAGTTCTACAGCTGAAAAATTTTACAAAAAGACCCCATGGTACTGTTGGTACCTTAGTCATTAGGATAATTGTCAGAATGGGAATGGTGGTTGTTAGAATATGGAAGAATAGGATTCTCATTCTGGGCTGCTGACTGTAAAAACACACAAAATATAAATGATGTAAATAAGATGACAAGGATAGAAAAATACCAAAAACCAGAATGGATGCTTGTGCATACAATTTATAGCTGCATTTATTCAGATACTCAAAAGGAGGAGTGTGGGAAGACTTAAAAGTTCAGAGAGTCATGGAGGTTGGCAAACTGATGTGTTAAATATGGCAGAATGTTAACAACTTCCTTCCTAATTTTTTCAGTCTTAATGTTTATTTCCTTCTGATTGATACAGAATTTCTTTCTGTAATGTTGATAAAGATGTCTTCAGCATATGCTGAGTGTCTGCTGTGCCTTATTCACATGTGATTCTCAGAGGGCATATTTCCCCATGAAAGAGTGGAGCTCCCTTTTGAGTTTAGTGTGCTGTTCTTCCAGTTCTTTTGCATGCTCAAAAAGAATACCATGAGATGGACCTATGGCATTCTTGTAAAAATTCTTGCTGTAGCCGATCTTTTATGTGTAAATCATGAGATTGCTGACAGAAAATGCAGTAAAGACTCACTTCTTCCTTTTGCTTAAGTTACACTTCTGTATGCTGCAAACTTGTACAAAACTTGGGTGCAATTTTTGTTGTTGGCTTTCTAAGAGTATACTGTAATCCATATGTCAAAAGTGAGATTTAGGTTCAACACAATTTTGTGGTGTGAGTTTTAGTGACAGGATGTAAGTCTTGTCAGTCTTGGTGGTTAAATCTGCACTAATTCTAAACCAGACATATCTCAGTTTCCTTTTGGATGAAGTTAACACTCCACTTCAGTTGGAGTAACTTTATGATTTACCTCTTGTAGCTTTGTAAGCTGTTAAGCGGAGATGTTAAACTGCTGACTTCCCCAAAACTGTAGGAAGCAGGATGGGAACTAGTCAGTACAAGTAGATGGTGATTACTTGACACAGAGCCACGAAAAGGGTTCATAACGGGTTCATAAACCCAGTTCTCGGTTAGTTTTGCTTACCTGCGTTAAGATGATTATTAGTGCCTGTGGTTTTCACAGAAGTTCCATAATATATTTTTAGTATTGCTTCAATTTGCCTACTAAGAAAATGGCATTAGCAATTTGTATTTTGGAAGTCACACAAAAGAATAAGCTGGGAAGAAATAAATAATGTGACATGTATTATAACCTCATTGAGGGAAAGGCCTCAAAAGCCTAGAAGGAAGGTATATAATATTTGTATGTTTTTATTAATATCTTGAAAAAACAAGAGCCTGGTATCTGTAGTTGTTGAAAGCTAGAATAAAGCTAGTGACAAAGACTTCTAATACTAGTTGATCATGTTGACAAAGTAGCTAACATTTCTAAATAGTTTCATACAAGTCCTAAACAGTGTGTTACATGGTAACTTATTTATAATAGAAGATCTTATTTTTGTTTATTAGAAAACTTTTAATTGCTTTAATTAGAATGGTGAATCAAAGTACAGTGGAGACTGTAGACCAAGAGTTCTGTTCCACAGATATTTGCTGTGGCTTTGTAATTGTCTGACCTTTCCAAAAAATAAGATCTGTGTGTGCTAAGTAATCAGTTAAAAACATATCAATCAAATAGATGATCTAGCCTGCATGCAGTCAGTCATTCATCTATCACATCCTCACCTGTGATAAAATAAGTTTTTGGAAATCTTTGAGACTATAAACTGGGCAGTATTCAATGAGTGTTAATGTTTTTTGAAAGAAGGAGAAAATTACTAGTGTGTGAAATGAGCTGGTTTCAAATGAATTATTAGAGGCAATTTTTTTTTCTTGTTTTTTACCTCACATATGAAACAGTAGATATAATCTCCCTCCTCTTCTGACCCCAAAAAAGCTACGGATGTCGCAGGAAAAAAAAACTTTGGATAAGCAACAGCTGTATTTTTCTGAACCACAACAATAATATTTTATATAAAAACTACTTAAAATAGCAAACACTGATACATGTTACTCACAGTTTAGATATTTGTTTAATGTTACAGCTGGAAATGCATTTTTCTGCTTAGGGCTTGCACAGCTTTATCCCTTGCTGTCATTGCTGGAATTCTTTGTTAGCACTTTCTGCTAATGCCCCTTTTTGAGACTCTTGCTGACAATTTTGAAGGATAATAATTGAAAAGACTTTTATAGGAATGGTGTTAATTAATCATTGTTTTTTAACTTCTTCAGTGGGACCAAAGAATGGCCCTGGGAGAGTCTGATGCTATGAAGAATTCTGCCTTTTAAAGTATGATTTACTTGGCTGTGCTCTGCCTACCTATGGAAAGAGCTATAAAAACTTCATTAGTCTTCTTTAGATTCCTTTGTTCCAAAGAATGCTGGACTGGCTTAAAGTTTCTAAGGTTAGGGAGAGATGTCTAGCGATACTAGAGGACTGGATATGCTCTAGTAAGACCTGGTAGCTTGACATTTTCTAAAACTTAAGTGATTGCTATTGACCTAGTATAAAATAAGTTGTATTTCATTCAGGTGGGGATCTGTAATGCTGTACTGTCCTTGAAAAGTATTTTGATGTATCAGTGCTCTTTTACTGAACCCTGCATGATGTGCAAATACAGTGTTGATCAAATAAAAAAAAAAATAAAGCTGTTCCTATATAAAATATGGATAGTGCATATGTATCACAAGAACCTTTCATGAATCCTGGGAGTAGCACACTCAACTCATACCCCAGTGACCTGAGCAGGCAAAACCAACGTTTCACTGTGGGGTCTGAGTTTCCTTCAAGAAGAAAACATGAAAGCACAGCTGAAGCTTTAGCTGAGGGTAGCATGCTTCTTCAGAGAACTGGATTGCTAAAGCCACAGAGCATGTTGAATCTTGAATTTAGAGGGTTGCCTTCCCACCTCATGCTAAGGTGTGAGAGATGTGTAAACCTCTTCACGTGACCTTACTGCACTGTTGGGTATTTAGTCAAGCACCAAGTTGAAATGAGGAATGTCTCTGAAATGATGATGGGAAATAAGGATGTAATTATGCAGAGAGCACAATTAGTGTTTATTCTTACTGATTTAATCAACATTTACTTTAGACCATCTTGATAAGCTAGACACTTTTAAGCATTTTGGAGTGCAGTGGAAACAGTTCTACTGCACAATAATGGTTATTTGAATAGAAACTACTTTTTACACCTCATAACTTTGCAGACTTGATCTGAAAAAAAAATTCCACATTTCTTTTACTTTAATTTACCAACCCATTTCGCAACCCTTTGGATGACTTTACAGTGGGATTGTCTGCTGTGCAGAGTGGTGTATGCAGCACTAGTACTGATATAGGAACTTTTTTTTTAAATGACTTGTGTGTGTTTCGTAAAATATGCTTTATTTTAAAATTAGGGCTTCCTGTTGCAGCTGTTCCAGGAGCTCTGAGTCCTTTGGCTATTCCAAATGCTGCTGCTGCAGCTGCAGCTGCTGCTGCTGGCCGTGTGGGAATGCCTGGAGTTTCAGCTGGTGGCAATACAGTCCTCCTGGTTAGCAATTTAAATGAAGAGGTAAGTGAAACAATTTTACTTCCCTCCCCTCCCCCCCCTTTAGTCACACTTCATTTGTTAGTATTTTATAATTTCTTTGCATTTGGCCTCTTATATTTGGATTTTACGCTCAAAGTATTTTTGCTGTTTTTTTAATAATCCCCAAAGCTTATTTTAAAGCCATTGTTAAATACATTTTTTTTCCTAGGTAGCTAACAACTTAAAATATCCTTTGACAGTCAGCTACCTATTTTTTCTAAGAAAAATTTGGTAACTACTACATGTTTGAATACCAATTATTCTTTCATTTGTAACTGTAATCATGTAAGCTAGAATTTCTGTTTTGTTTCTAATTGTTTGCTGTTTCATTTCATGCTTGTATCTCACATTTTTGAGTCTTAATTTATGTGAACTACTCTAACACATTTTTCTTTGAAGGTTCTCCCAAAGATCTTGACGAGGCACTCTTCCAGTCTCTCTTAGTAATTTTTTTTCTTTGCAGTTACTCATTTGTCTTAAAAAAAAAAGTGGTGGCAAAGCATTTTCACCTTAACTGTATCTTTCTTGCTAACTCTGAAATCTAAAGGGATTAATTTAGTTCTTCATTTTTACTGTCCTTTACATTTATTTTGATGGCTGTGAAAGCTGGTATGAAATGTGGGAAGTTTGTATCAGTCTAGCTGTTCCATTTTTAACTGGCCTCTGTCACTGTAAATCATTAAGCTTTTTTTTATCATCTAGTACTATTTTGTTATCCACAGTCCTGCATGTTAAAATGTTTTAGACCAGAGTGCCATTTTGAAGGATATTTTGCCTGCATTTCATAACCAGCCATGCTTACGCAGTTAAAGTTTAAATTTTAAAATTTCTATTGCATGCTTTTTTTAATTTATTTTCATGTTGAGATGAAATTATGTAGTTTACTCTCGATATGAATGTACTTTACCCATATTTGTCTTGGGTGACTACATTTTACTCAGTTTTTCTCGTACAGTACATAAACCAACCATTTTCTGACCAAATTCCTGCATTTCCTATGTACTGACCTATATTTTATTTTTTTTTTGTTCCCCACTTCCTTATTTTTTTTTTCTTCTGCATTGCTGTATTCCCTCCCCCATTTCATCCTTTTCCCTGTGTGTTCAACTTCCCTTTCCTTGTCTTTACCCAAATTCCCATGCCCTTCCCTGTCTTGCCCTTCTCCTCGTCTTGGTCTACGTTCCCTGTCTTCATTCCCTATGTTCATGCTTCTGTGCTTGAACAAAATGTTCCTCGGACCAACTTGCCCCAATTAACCGCCTTGAAACCATGATCCATGACCACCTCACCATTCTGCGGGAACCACCCTTCGTTATGGATGATCTGTTCATCTCCGCTCTTCCTCGACTCTTCTCTCTTCTTGTCTTACGCTGCTTGCTCTTCTCTCCTTCTAAAGATGGTTACGCCCCAAAGTCTGTTTACCCTCTTCGGTATGTTATTGTTAGCACTATACTTTTATTATTGATTTGATTTTGTTTTTATGGTTTTTGTTTGGTTGGTTTTTTTTTTTGTTTCACCTTAATTCTTATTTGTAGCTAGCACTTTGGCTTAAAGTTGAATAGTAAATCTTTTGCTATTTTTCTTTTGCTGTTTAAATCTCTCCATGGACACAGATTTTCTTTTAATGCATGCTAATATATTTTGCATGATCTTTAATTTTGTATCATTCACATAGCTTTGAGGGTTTATCAGAAATTATTCTTTTCAAAATTCACTATTCAAAATCTTTATCTCCTTTATTCATTTGTGAGTGTGTTGAGTTTGAGTGAGTGATCTTGTTGCTGTCTGAATGTTCCATTGATATGTCAAAATATTTCACTTAGGTGGCTGGCTTTAAAATGAACTTTTTCTTTTGGGTTACTTTTGACTTTAAAAAGGTGTTTATGGTGATGTGCAGCGTGTGAAGATTTTATACAATAAGAAAGATAGTGCTCTTATACAGATGGCTGATGGAAACCAGTCACAGCTGGGTAAGATTAGTTTTCTGTTTATATTCCCATTAGTCCAAGTACTTTGAAATTAGGCTGTGTAAGATCAGGTGAAATAAATGTCTTATATTTGTCAGTCTGTCTATTATCCCAGTTATCTACTACACCCAGAATCTTTTTGCACGCACTTGTGTTCCAGAAGGTCTGCACATAAATGAATGCCCTAAATGAATTCAACAGCTGAATCAAACATGATGATCCCTAAATAAAATTAAATATGGACAAAGAGTCTGCAGACCTAGTTCTTGATTCCGGTCCTTCAGCACACTGCCCCTTTGATTTGCTGAGCGTTTTTCTTCCATGCCTGTGTGATGTACCACAAGCTTGCAAAGTAGCACTCAATTGAGTAAACTTGTCTTTTTCAGCCATGAGCCATCTTAACGGACAAAAAATGTATGGAAAGATTATTCGGGTTACCCTTTCTAAACATCAGACAGTTCAACTACCTCGAGAGGGACTTGATGACCAAGGGCTGACTAAAGATTTTGGTAATTCACCTTTGCACCGCTTCAAGAAACCTGGTTCAAAAAACTTTCAAAATATATTCCCTCCTTCTGCAACACTTCATCTGTCCAATATTCCGTAAGTGTTCACTGCCAGTAAGCTGATAATAATTATGTGAGTCACAGCACACTGAACTGACTAATGATTTCCTGCTTGTGCTTATTTTCTTCTTGTCTGTAGGCCATCAGTAGCAGAAGAGGATCTACGCACATTGTTTGCTAACACTGGAGGCACTGTGAAAGCATTTAAATTTTTTCAGTAAGTAGCTTTTCTGCACATAGCTCTAAACAAAGTTTTGCAGCATGTATTAAGAAAAAGTGCATATCAGATAGAAAACATCAGGAACAACCCCTGTAGTGTTCAAGTTCCTAATTCCATTATTTTGTTTCAGAAGAGATCACAAGATGGCACTTCTTCAGATGTCAACAGTAGAAGAAGCTATTCAGGCTTTGATTGATCTTCACAATTACAATCTGGGAGAAAGTCACCATCTGAGAGTTTCTTTCTCTAAGTCAACTATTTAAAAAGGCAGATAGAGAATGAAGGTGTATTGCATTGTTTGGTGTTGTCACCTTTTGACTGATCAGGAAAGTGGGGACCAGAGTTTGTCTTCTGTTTTTTTTTATTTTTTTCATGCTGTTATCATTCCTTGATTGTTTTAAAAAAGAATAATAAAAAAAGAAAAAAAAAAAAAAGAAAAAAAAAAGGCAGTGATAATAACTGCTTTTCAACTGTTAAACCGTTGTTTAGATAAACCATTGTTTTGTTTAAAGATTTCAAGTTATTACCACATTTTTTCAACTTAGTTGACGTACGTGCCTTAAAAAGGAAAATTAGTACTGCTGGAATTGCATAAGTAGTAAAAAGCAAATTTGGTTGTCTGGGGCACATTGTTACATGATAATTTAAATATGTTTAGGCAGGGGTGTGTAAAAAGGTTAAGTTTTTGTTTTCTCCTGCTTGATAGATTTCTTTACCTGCTGGCTTGTCACTTATTTTTCTTTTTAATTGGATAAGATGCATTATGCTGAAAGAGTAAAATGATTTTATTTGATTTTTGCTACTTTTTTTGTGTTCTTTTCTAAAAAGGGCCTTTTGTTTTTCATTGTTCTGGTCTAGATTCAGTTATGAACGTAGGCATTAGTTAAAATTAACAAGGTACAGAATATTAATTTCATAAAGGACAAAAAGTGACTTCTGTGACTTTGAGCCCTATGTGAAAAGCATTGTGGAATCTTAACCTTTTATACACACTCTTGTGGGATGTATCATATAAATGTCAGCACTAAGTAATGTCTTGTTTGTGGCTGAATATTTTTCGTAGATGTTTTTGAAGTTGACATGACTTACGTGCATTTCAATATATATTGCCATCTTTAGTTTGTAATTAAGATATGGAATATGGTTGTGGATTTCTGAGCATGTACAGACTGGTCAAGCTAGTTCAGGAAATGGTGCATGTATTTTTCAATGATGAAGAAAGTTTGCTGCAAATGCTTGCAGGAAATTTTGTGGCAGTTTTCTAAAACTGACAACCAGGTGGGACCAAAGTTTATGTGCCTTTAGTCTTAATTTACCTTGCATTGTAATATTCAGTTTTAATAAATCTCTTCAAAATATTTTGTATTTAAAAATTGATCTGACTTTACTATAAACATGGCTCAGAATCTGCAGATCCAGTTAATTTGAAAGCAGTTCATTGACAGTCTGAACTGTTACCTTGATTCTGTTTAAATGACCAATACTTTTTGAAATTGATGTACTTAGTTTCAAGATTCATAGATTCTGTTATCTATGTAGAAAAAAAAGGTCATGTATATTTTCTATTAGTTGAGTTTTTACATCTCTAGAATTGTAAAATTCAGTATAGTTTGGAAGTGGCACAATTAAAAATTAATTTTCTAACAAAGTTGGGAGGTTTGATGGTTGTTTAATTTCATTTTGTGTGTACTCTGCTTACCTCTGTAGCATGCTCAATAAACACTTCTGTAGCTCTGTATTCACCTTTTCTGTCTTTCTCTGCTGCTTTCTATCTCTCCTCTTCTTTGTTTTTCACTTCTACTGTGCTTCCAAATTCATGTTTATTCTCTGCCAGGGTGGGAAAAGCATAATATTAAAAACTACTATGTATGGCATTTTACCATAAATTTGATGCTGTGAAAAATACCAACTCTTATTTTCAGATAGAAACCCTTTTGCAGGCATATGTGCAAATTAAACATTTCCCACCCTGTTATAACTTACTGCTTTAAAGACATAACTTTTATTGTAGTTTGTTAGCTCTCTCTTTCTATCTTTTTAGTTTTTAAGCAGATTTATGCACTAATAGATCTCTCAGGTTTGCCATGCTCTCTTGCTGCAAGTTTCATCTTTCATTTTTTTGTGTCTGCTAAAGATTTTCTACTAATCATACAGTACACTCATGGGTGAAAGTAACAAAGGATTTCACATGAGATCCATGGACCATACATGTTTGAGAACAGGATACTTCACTTTTTCAGAGTCATGGGTTCAAATGAATATTAGAACAGTTTGGGCACTTCAGTAGTTTTCCTTTACATTACTTTGAACTGATTGCTGTGGGGTTTTTTTCCCTTTTGATTAGAAATAATTGCCATTTAAGAGTAACTGAATGATCCTGGAGAATGTGGTAGAAGCTGTCAGCGTTCAAATCAAAGAATTTTTCAATGATGTTGAAAGTCAAGTACAGCCACTGTAGATACATTGATGTCAGAATACTTTGTGAACTGATGTCTTCCTTTGGGTGGCTTTCAAATCAGTAAATAGCTATCAGCTTTTGGAGGTCATGGTATAATGTAGGGGCTTGCATTAGTCTCAATACATCAAATAAAATGCATTTTATCAGAATTACACCCAATATACGATTTAAGTTATGCTCCAGGTATTGCAGTGATCACCCAATCTGAAGTGCTGGTAGAATCCTATTCATCCATACTCAAAACTGGTGAATCAGCATCTTTTTACAACTCAAGCACCCAAACTCACAGATGTACTATTTCCAATGATTTAAGCAGTAGTTAAGGGTCTGACTGAGCTGATCTGTTACGTTTTTCATCTGTACAATATGATGTCCCATATTTTTCTAAAATAAAAGTGTGTCAGATTTCCTTTTGTGTATCAGAATGTGCTTGTGTGTTTCAACTAGAAATGTGGCTTGAAATTTGCTATTCTGTGTGTTCAGCTTGTGCTGAATTATTTCCACTCTAAAACGTGTATCAGATACACACAGCATACAGTAACTCCCATATGTGTAATTTTGAAATAACTGTTAACATCTGCACTGTCTGATTGTGTACAAATATAGGGGTTTATAAAAGGGTAACTTACTTCTTGCCAGGCTTATTTCCTTAAAAAGAAGTTTCTATACTTTTCTCATTTTGAAAATTTCTGTGGCAAAAACCTCAAGGGAAAGAGTATATATTGGGTTTGACTTGTTATAAATTCAGCAGCTTTTATTATGAGGTTATATTTATATCAGCCAAAATTAAAAATAATGACAGTCATAATTGTCATGAAAGCATTTTTTATTAATCTGAAGAAAATCTCTGTTCAGTTACGGATACTTAGTCTTTAAAGTGGAATCTCTTCAGAAAATACAGACTTAGTCATGTCCTAACTCCTAGAACTTTAAAAAACTTGTTTTTCATGACATGGTACTGCATTTTGTATAGTAATTTGTACATTTTTGTTGTTATAAAATGTAAATAAGTTTCTGTATTTTTAGCTCTTCAGAATGTGAAAAGCATCACTTTTATTAAAATTTTACTAAAAATAAGATTCATGAATAACTTCTTACACTCCATGGATTGTGAGTTTTCAGATTGTTAGTAAAACTTTACCATGGGCACAGTGATTCTCCAAACTCAGTTTCAGATTTTTAAAATAATTCTGGTATTTTGTCGGAGGGCAGTTGCTGATTTTTATTTCTTTGTAAATTGTTACATTTTTCTCTGGTGGATCAGTGTTGGAGAAGTCTGGTTGGAGAAGCACAAAAATGATTCTTTGATCAGATAATGTCCAGTGGCAAATACAGTATCTAAATTAAATAAACCAAAGCCTTATAGCATTCTAACTTGAAATTGGGGGAAAATCTCAAAGCTAGGTGAATACACTTAAAAGTATTTCTGTATATTGTGATTTAACTTGTTACAAAAGGCTCCTTTGCCCTGCAGGAATTAGAATTCATATAACTATTTGTTGCTTGCCATTTTTAATGTTTTACATTCAGAATTAGTTTTATAAGCCATCTTACAAAAACAGTTTCTTCAATTCATAAGTTTCCTTATGTTTTCCAGTGTCAAGATTAATCAGATCCTACTATCTGCAGGATTTAAGGCACTGTGATTTCAAACTCTAGTTTACTCCAGATAACTTGCCTAATTCTGTGCTTAGATAACATGTACTTCTGTCAAAACTAGAAAAAAGAATTGTGTTTTTTTCTGCCACCAGGAGTATAAATCCACTAGTCCCATCTCAAGAAATGGTTTTCCCAGTATCAAGTGTGTTACAGTGAACAAAACTACTCAAAGGTTTGGTTGTGTTAGGTAGGGATAAGGCAGAAGTCCGTGTTCTGTTCCAGATGCTGAGACAACCTGAAATTCAGTTTTGCTGAGGTGAACAAATTTACTTTTAAATAATTAGGCAGAATGCCCCATGTCTTGTAGTCCAAGTATGTGTAGAAAGGGATATGCACATATATCTGTATATTATGACATCTGCAATATTTTTTACCGTCCTGGTTTCTTCTTTTGGGGAGCTGAGCAGCTGCAGGCTGCTAGTGTGGTTCCAGCCACAGAGGATAAGAAAGAACTATTTTTCTGAAACTATAGGATTTAGCATGATATTTTCTGATTAATGGGCCTTGGTAAAGTTAGTCAGTCGGTAGACTGCAGTAATCTTAACTATAGAGAATGATAAACCATTAATTATTCTGTTAATGTATTGGCTTGCTAGACACAGTGACAAAGTTCCTGCCTTACGGTGGAATTACGTGCCACAATACTACAGCTTCAAAGAATTTCTTCACCTTGTTTTTTCCTTTAATGTATGAATTTGTGATACTAATATCACATAATCTGAGTATTTTGAGGTTTTTGAAATTTTCTGCTGTGCATGTGTTTGGTCTTCAGGATGAGATTGGTGAGTTCCTGCTTCACCTTAAAAAAAAATTTAGAGCTTGCTGTATCTGTTGCTGTTCTCAGAGTTGAGTGGATTTTCTTCTGATCAACAAACTAAATTTGGAAGAGCGTTGCTTTGCTTTGTTTTTTTCCTTTTCGAAGTTTACAGCATGTGATGTTTAAAATCTATTCTTTCTTGATTAATTCTGCAGGCAGGGAGCAAAGGAAAAGTGAAGAATTTTTCTTCCTTGGGAAAAATGTGAATTAAATACAGATTGACTTGAATGTCAAAGAACTTAGCTGAGAATAGCACTCCTGTTATGGAAACGAGTTCTGCATGTTTTATGAGTTTTAGCCCAGTTTCATTAGGAAATTAGGTGTGTGTAATTGCAGCATCTCTGTGTGAATGTGCTGTTCCCGATAACTCCTGTCTGTTCCTTGTCACTCCTGTACCCTTTGGTTGGCTTCCTGTCAGGCAGAGGGGATGAAGGTCTCCAGAAGTAAGGCATTTCTGTTTCTATCCTCGTGATTAGTTGGCTTGCTAGCTCAAAGTCCTTACTTTCAGTGCTATGGGCAAGGGAAGGAGATGATCTGGTGCCTTGTCTTTTGCCGGGATTTCTCAAGCAGGCACAGACATGGTTCTCTCAATGGGCAGCAGCTTGTGAGGTAGCAAACGTGGTGGGGCCTGGGGACACTGGCTACAGGACACAAGAAGTGAAAGGGAAGGGATATTTTGCAGGAGGAGCAGAGTATGGGACAGAGCAGCATTGAGGGTGTTTCAGTAGCTTGCTTTCTGTTTCATGCATAAGCACATGAAAAATTAACAAGGTGAGATATGTTCATGAGACATATTCATGGCTGAATAATTCTGTAGGGGTATTTTACAAACTAGTCTGAAGAAAAACAGTGCAGCTTGTGAGGTAAATGTGATGTATTTTCAGCTCAACAGGTGCAGGGCTGTCAGAGCTTAGCACTTGCATTCAGACTGCTGTGGAAGCTGGTTTTCCTAGGATGAGTACTTACCATCCCTGGAAGCCAGCAAGACTGAGAGCCTGAAGCCTCTAGCCCTAGGTTAGGCTACATGTCAGCGTAGTTTAGGATGATTGACACTGATGGCTGGCCAAAGATCTAGCTAAAGGGAGCTAGTGGGATCCAGGAAGAGATTTGTTGGAGCAGTCATCAAGTGACACAGGAGACTGGCATTTTTTGATGAAAAATATAAACTGTAAAATTTCTGACTGTCTGTACTCCATGACAGGGTACACCAGTGTCCTTTGGGCTAACCCGATTCCCCCTAGTTCTTAAAGCCCGGGGCTTACCTCTGACAGCATCACCACTCTTTGAAGGTCCAGTTCTGCAGCTGAAATCATACTGGACTAGTCTGTTCTTTTCTGAAGCAAGAAAGGTTTCTTGGCAGCTGCATATGACAAGCACCAGTGATTTGTTGTGTGTGGTGGGACACTGGCCTTTCCACTTTAAAACACTGCCAATCCTCGGCTAGTAAAGTGTCCTGGCACTATGTCAACAAAATACTCCTTTCATCTTGCTGTTCTTTGTTGTCTAAACATTAACCTTCAGGTATTAGATAATTGGATAATTGGATTGGATTCACTTTCTGTGAACAACATTTATCTTTCAAAATGAGGGCGCTTTTCCTTTTTTCCCTCTTTTTAGAGAGAGGGAGATTTTCCTGTTGATTATAGAAAATAAACTAGAGGTTGCCATTTTCCAGTTCTTAAACAAATTTTTGGTGACCTTAAACCATTTTGATCAGAAGCGTGTCTAACTTGTTTAAACTGATGGCAGAAGTCCCACAACTTCCTTAGTCTGTATCCCTGCTTTGCCATGCTGACTCCTAGACTTCAGGGAAAAAATAATCTTGACCTAAATATTTTGCTGCAATTTAAGTCTGCTTTGGTTTTTAGAAAGTGAAGTTCCAAATTTTTTTGGAACTTCGTTTTCAAGTTCCTCTTAGATAGAAGATGGAGCTAAACCTCATCTTCTTTCAAGTGTAGTTAGATTAAAATACATGGTTAATAGTACATAACATTTTCCTATTGGGTCTTCACTCAAAATAGTTCTTGTGTTTGTGGTGCCATCCTGTTACAATTGAAAAATTTGTTTTTTTAATTAGAGGATGGGAACACTAAGCACTTCTGCATTGCTGTAGGTGGACTCAGAATAGTTTTTTTTCCTGCAGGTGGCATATACCTTGTTTGAGTACGTTTGCAATAAGTTTTGGTGCAACAGGGGATGTGCTGTCAGTTGTGGCAATAGAAGAATTGTCACATCACCACCCATTATCATTGGCAAGTGACTGGAGTTGATCAGCAAAACTGAAGTCTACAGAGTGCAAGTGATCTTGCTAACATATCAATATTAACATTTATTTGCAATTTTCTTAAGGATACCTGGAGATCTTTAAAAGTAGTTCGCTTTTCAAAGCAAACAGGTAAAGTATCTGAACTTTTTTCACAGGACTGCAGACTGTTGGTTTGTATATGCTATGATCTATAAATTTTACACAGATCTTCTGAATAAGTTGCCCTAAGGAAAGGGGATTCCACATTTCATTTCATTTCTAATTCCAGCTTTTGTAGGTTTTGAGCCAGTTGAAGACTTGGATTTTTGCTGATCTGAAATAATACACCCTTTCATACACATTCTTTTTCAGTCCACAGCAGCCTCCTCGATTTCTAAAGATGTGAATTCTGTAAAACATAGCTTTTTTCCAGGGTGATTTTAAACAACATGCATAATGTATTCCTGCATAGCTAAACAAAGGTACAAAGATTCTTCCTATGCTGGGAGCAGTTATCCAGATGCCTTCTGGGCTTAGAACTGCTTGGTAAGCTTCCAGACAGATTTACTATAAAGGAAATATATTGTACTGGTGTACCAGGACAGTAGTACAAACCCTAAACTTCCCTCAGTGAGCCATCACACTTGAAGCAAAACCTGGTTATCTGCTGCTGCTGTTAGGTTCCTAGGAATTCAGGCCTTGCAGATCCAGTGTTTATAGGACTCTTGAGCACTTCTGAGATCTTTAGGTAACACTAGCAGGTTGCATCCATGATTTCAGAACTTTTGGGGTGAGTAGTGTAGAGTGAGATAAGGGCTGTCTGCACTTCAGGCTCTTGGATTAAGACACTGAGTAGCCCTAGAAAAATCTGGGAACCCTTCATCTGTTTTGAGAAAGTTCCCTCATAAGAAAGTTACATTAATTTCGACTTCACTTAGTATTTAGCAACCTGCTTGAACCCTGAGTAACCAACATCCTTGTAATACTCAGAGAGAAGCTCTTAAAATGCTTCATTTTTTCAAAAAATATTTTTTGAACTTAATGTTATGCTCTGAATAATGCTTTTGTAATTAAAAAGTTACATTTTTCAGACCCCTACTTTGTATTTCTGTAGTAAATGATACTTACATTTATGTTAGTACAATTTAACAATAGTCAATGTAGCAGTTGAACTTGCAGGAGGATTACCACTTGGAACAATAGGCATTAGTTTTCTGTGCTGGAAAAAACGAGTCCAGGCTTCTAGCATTTAGAAGGTGGTATCTAGGCAACTGCTACTGAATGCCAAGATCCTCTCTAGTGCAGACATCTGCCCTGCCAAAACCATGTTCCTTAGGGAGAAGAGAAAGTTCATCCAGATGTAGTGACTGAGTATGCAGAGAAAATGAAATTGAGAACAAATCCTGTAAATACTGAATTGCTACACAAGAACTTCAACTCCTTGGAGATGAGACAAGTAGCCAAAGCTTCCTCTGCACACCATGGGAAAGGTGGCTACTTCAAGGCATGTGGCCTGAAGTTGTACTCCCTCAGTTGGTTTCAGCCTATATCCTTGCACTCCTTTATATAAAACTACTTTTTCTTCCTTTTCCAATTTCAAAAATGAATTTGCAAGTTTTTGAGTTGCAATGTTTTAAGGTTATTTTGAATCTGTCAAGCAGTACTATGCAGATGAGCTGTGTGTCACTGTGATGCCAGGTGTGATTCACTTAAAACTGGAAATCATGTAAGACACTGAAAGTAGCTGAGACTTCATTTTTATGGATTAATAATTGTCACAAATAGAGCTCTGATCTTTGGGCTGCCTTAATCTGTAGTATGAAACTTCCTGTTGAGTAAGTATGTTGCCTTTCTCTGTCAGGGAACAGAATACCTGTTTGCCACCACTTTATTGTTCAGAGAGATTAACAACTCCTTCTACTGATAAAGAGCTGGTGTTTTAAACTGGTTGATTAATATGAGTTATCAGGTTTGTTACAGACTTCCTTATTCTTCTGTGTTTGGCAATTTTGGAAGTGTTAAAGTGTCAGAATATCTTACACTTGTTAACATTTAAGCACCTTCTTTTGCAGTCATTTCAAGCAGTAAGGAAGATGGAACAGTTACCAGTTTCAAATATTTTGGATGTCAGCTTTGTTCCAAGTTTGATTTTAAGATACTTAATGCTTGTAAAATTGCAACTGGATTTTTAAAGTCTAACATGTACAGCTGCCTGATTCCTTGTACAGAATGTGATGAAAGATTTAGCTACATACAATAGACACAAAACTTTAAATATATTGCTACTAATAATGTAATCTATTTCTCTCTCCTATCCCTTTGTTAACATGGCTGTCAAGGATGGGAGTTGTTCCAAATGCTCCTCTTGCACTGCAAGAAGTAGCCAGGAATTGTTCAGGAGGTGCTTTCACTTTACAGTTGGGCTGTTCTTAAGGCTTGCTGCTATTCAAGAGATTAGTTCTGCTCCTGCCATTCTTGTTTGGGATCTTCTGCCAGCTCTGATGCCTGTCTTGCCCTTCATCTGCATGATTCAGCCTGCTAAACTGACAGCATCCCTACCAAAAAAGTCAAACTTCTGACATGTCTTCTCCCTCTCCCCTTTTTGGTAATAGTTTCTGCCCTTTGGTGGACTGAACCTGGTCACTCAATGGTTACAGAAATACTGAAAGAGATGAAGAATACTCCTGGAAGGAGGGAGGAAAAAAACCTCTGCCTGCTTCAACAGAAGTCAAATATCAGCTAAAATGTAACAAAATCTCATATTTAGAACGCTTTATGTTGATACAGTTCCAGTCCTAAAGGCCAGAACTGTCACAGATTTTAGATAGAGGTGGAAATACTGAGTTACTCTAGGACTTGAGCTAATAAACACCATGGTGTTTAGGAATCTCACCGTGCCCATATGAATCTCTTTAGTTTCTAGACATTAATAATTACTAAAATGCTCTATATTACACAGACTTGTAACATAAATTAACATAATAAACACATCACTTTAAAGTGGCATCTTAGGAAATGGTCTGCCACACACTGCCAAGTAAGTGGATTGCATCAGCTTCATGGGCTATGTGAAATGTTTTGCATAAGTAATGTTATTTAATTTAGTGTTTTTCCTTCAGTAAAAAAGGAAAAAAATACTTGTGATTATGGATTTATGATCTCTGGGATGCTGCTTATTTTGCCTGGGTTTTTTGGGGGGTTGTGATTTTTCCCCCTACTTTTGCCTATCATGCCTCTTTTGTTGTGTTTCTGTCATTGCTGCTTTAGGTCCAAGCAGGATTCATTGGGTGCAGTGCTTTTGAAGTCTCTGGTTATTATCTGGGTGGGATTTTCCTGCTCTGTTTTCAGATATGCTCTTTTGAAACAATGTGTTAGTTCCTTCTTAATCACGCTAAGAATTATGTTTGCTTTGAAATGATGGAAGGGGGCTGACATTTGTGCCCTAAGTTTGTTAAAGCAAAGCTTCTCTTTGACTTGGAGGTGTCAGACATGTTGTAAAGGCCGTAAGAATTCTCAAGTAAACACTTCTGATTTCTGCCCCATCACTGTAGTGTAAGAGGAGAAAGACAAAAAAAATGGTGCTTCATGAGCCAGGGTTTTACTGCTTTATGGTGACAGATAATGGTAATATTTACTACTTATGAGCCATGCACATAAATCTACATATTTATATAGTAATGAATACAGTAAAATATTGTGGCATTTCTACTTAGAACATAATTGCCATGTATATTAACACAGATCTGGATGTCATAGAAAGTGAGCCAAAAATAAAGCTGTTTTACCAAATTGGTTCAGTACTATGGGAATATTTTAAGAAGCTGTAATAAAGGAGGTTCTTGAGAAATAGACTGAAATATTTCTGTTTATATGTAATGACAATGTAAAGGTGATAAGCAGTGTCATTCTTACAGCTGATTACATGCTGCAAAGGTAGCTGTAGATTAGTTCTTGTACTAAATTTCTGAAGTGTATTAATAGCTCTGTTCTTATAGTCAAAGCAGATTGAAAACTGAATTAAAAAAAGAAAAAGTTCTGCTAGACACGGCTTACTATTTTCTAAAACTTTGCACCACTTTTCCCCCTTGCTCTATCCTGTCTTCTTTTCCACTTTCCATTTATCTCAGCCTAGGCAGGTCTCAGACCAGACCTTAAATGAAATTAACAGTTTTCTGTTCTGTACCTTAACACCTGCCTGTCATCACACCACCTGCCCCATGTTTGGAGCATTTGCATTTTTACGTTGATTGGTTTTGAAAGCTGCTCTCCTGATCTGTTCTCCATCCAGTTGCATGCTTGTACCTTATTCCTCTGATGTTGCTGCCTCCTTGTCCTCTGTGCACCACCTTTCCCCTGTGAATGATCCCCATGCTCTTGCTTTGGGCACCCTTTGCTTGTTGTAATTGTGGCAAACCTAGCACCCAAATAAATGCTGTTGTTGGCCCTCTGCAGGTGTGAGCACGCTGGGAACTTGAGTTTGGGAGCAGTTTCAGGAACTCCTTGTCTTCTCCAGCCACAGCTGACCTTGGGAGGATTTAATGATTCTTAACCTGAGCAAGAGAGCACTGCCTTGGGATGTACCATCTTTATCTTTTACACCCTGTGTGTGGAGCACTGGCCCAGGGGACCTCACCTGCAAGTGCATCAGAAACTGTGCAATGGGGGGCTTGAGCAAGACCTGTTGTCTGTTCAGAACATCACAAGATTTACCAGCAAGATGTCCAGGTAATGGTGACAGTCTTCATGCTGAAATGAGCGGTGGGAATGTTTGAGGATGTGTTTTCTATGGAGGTATATGCAGGCTGAAATCAGACTTGAAATCTTGCTGGATAGTTACAATGGTGATAGCGGTGCTTCTAAACACACGCCAGAGTTTTCAATTTTATTAATGTGGAAAGCCAAATGAGGGGGTTTTTTTAGGGTTCTGGCCCAGTCCCATCTGCATGGGCCTGTTTTTCACGCAAGATACCTATGGGATGTGGCAGAATTGCTGGCTAGTTTGGGTTTTGTAGATCACAAAATCTACTGCTATACTAAAGCAAGGGCTAGTAATGAGAAAGGATCAATTGACAGGAGAAGGGGTGATTGCTAGTGTTGAGCAGGGAAAATGTTCGTGTTGCTCTTGGGGTTTTCTTAAAACAGTTTCTTTCAGCATGTTCTTTAATGACCTTGAAGGTGAGGTTAATTTGATATTGATCAGATTAACAAATGTAAAATCTGGTAAATAAAAGCAATTAATTGAAAATAGTGAAGAGGTTGAATAAAAGTAAGGAGAGCTTTAACATTTGGAAGAACAAGAAGCTACAGAACTGCTGATGTTCCTGAAGTTATGCACGAACTTGTGACCCCTTGTTACTTGCTAGAGAGAACTTTGATTTGAGGGGCCTCTTGTGCTTCAGCATTTGATGCTGTTCACATGGAACCAACCACTGAAGCTTAGCAGAAAATAAGGTCTTGTCTCTGAAGATTTCTAGTCTGATTGCTAGCACACAGACTTTCTTCAGAGGCTTATATTTAATTAGTCCTAATATGGCCTAGGAAAGCAGGGAAGATTTTAAGCTTGCTGTCCATGTTACATTGAAGTACTGCGCTATTGAGTCATGTTTATGTTATTGAAAGAGGTAGAAGGATGTTGAGATTTAACTTTTCTGAGCCTTGGCTATGGACTTGGGGGTCAGGCACATGAGTATCCCTGTGTTTAGTATTAGTGTTGGTCCTTGTCTCTGACCTTCATGGCAAATATTCTGCCTTCTTGCTGAAGATGTGCAGTGTGAGTACAAGATATGGGACACCTGCAGATCCTCATTTCCTTGATTCATGCAAATCCTGATTCATTCCTGATGAGCACATCTTTCCACAGATGCTGGCAGGTCATGAGAGTAAACCTAGCAGCACACCCCGTGTGCTCAGAATTCATGATCCTTGTCTCTTCCAAAGCAAACCCTGTAGTCTGTTCTTGAGAGCACGTTGTGTTCTGGGAGGTGCTGGGCTTTATGGAAAGTTTCACAGTCCTAGTGGGGAGGCTCCAGTTTGCATTGTGCACTAATATCTTTTGTAGAGGCTTTAGGCAGATGCTTTTTCCTGCCATTGCTACTTACTCTGTCCTCTACATATAAATGAGAAGATGTGAGAAAATCAGCAAATGAGCCCAGGCCGTTGCTTTCATGCAGTGGGCAGAGAGAGAAAATGAAGTATTGTTAACTGCCTACCTCACTGCCTCCTCCAGCCCATTCTCATCCCATGAGTCCACTGAAAAAGCCTTTCACATTTCTGTACTAGAAATAACATTAGCAGGGAAAAAAACCCAGCCACACTACACTCCACACACTGCAGCTGTATCATCTTTTCCCAGGTGCCCGTGTTGCTTTTAAGAAAAATAATAGAAACACTAGTGGGGAAAGACAGAGCACAAACAATTCCCACTCTTCCCCTTGAAGTGAGCAGTTTAAAAATGGGCTTGTTTTGTTAGAATTCAGGGTAAATGCTTTTCAATAGATGAGAGATACTTTTGCTCTGTTCCAATGGACTCCACCAAATCAACCTCCCACTCAATTCAATTAATTCCCTTCCCCCTGTGTGTAAGGAACAAGGTTTGGATATAAAAACGCTAAATGTAAGATTAAAACGTCTACAGAGATGATCAGAAGGGAGTCTATTTTAATAACCCTCTCAGATTGCTGTGCATGAGATGTGGAAGTAAGAGGCTTAATCTCAGTGCAGTGCCTTTACAATTATAATCAGAATTGAGCTGAGTATTGGTCAATAGGAAATTTGCTCCTCAGGGTAGGGAGAGGACTGTAACAAGAATTAAGTCTCAGGATGTTAGTGAAGGAAACCATCTGAAAAGAATAATCAACTGCAATGGTATGGATCTCAGGTTCACAGAAAGAATTGTTCAAAATTAAACAAAAACTCAGAGCAAGAAACAGCAGAAAATTCACAGAGGCTTAGATGATCATTGTGCAAGCAGGAAAGAAACAGAGGTTCCAAGTGTATAATGCTTTCCTTTGGTGATTTTTTGCTTTAAGATATTTACAGCTGGTGTCAGTGTAAAAAGGAAGAAGTTATTCACTCTTTCCTTATGCTTATGTCTAAGACTTGTTCCTATAAATCAGTGCAGAGTATATGAAAATTGTTATTCCTTTAGGCAGGTCATGAGCCGGGAGACATAAAAGATGCCAATTGAAAACACCATTCTGTGGGTGCCTACCTCTTTATTTGCCAAGATGTAAATTTAATTTCTTGGGTTTTTTACTGCCCTCTCTGTAGGCTCTATACCCAAAGGAAAGAAAATATGTTAATGGTACAATTAGGAGTTTTACCCAAAGACATTTGGGTTTGTTCTTTCTTCTTGGGGTTTCTCAGGACTCTTTTCTCAGCCCCGTGCTCTTCAACCTCTTAATTTATGACTTGGACACAGGGCTGGAAGGCAGGGACAGAGAGCACACAGATCTGTTCACAGATACAGAACTGGGAGGAGCTGTTGACTCCCTGGAAGGCAGGGAGCCCTGCAGAGAGAGGACTTGGGCAATCACCAGCTCTAGGAAGTTCTACAAGGGAAAGTGCAGGGTTCGGCACCTGGGATGGGCCAACCCTGGATGTACAGACAGATTGGGGAATGAGAGGCTGGAGAGCAGTGCCACAGAAAGGGACCTGGGGTCCTGGTCAGGGGAAAGTTGAAGGTGAGACAGCCCTGGCAGCCAGGAGGAACATCCCTGTCCTGGGGGCACCAGGCCCAGCATCGCCAGCCGGGCAAGGGAGGGGATGGTCCCGCTCTGCTCTGCACCGGGGCAGCCTCACCTCCAGGGCTGGGGCAGTTTTGGGTGCCACAATGTAAAACTGACACTGAGCTGTTGGAGAGGGTCCAAAGGAGGGGAAAAAGGATGGTGAAGGGTCTGGAAGGGAAGCTGTGTGAGGAGTGCCTGGAGGAGACTGAGGGGAGACCTCACTGCAGTTACAGCTTCCAGTGAGGGGAACAGGAGGGGCAGGCACTGATCTCTGCTCTGGGGTGACAGTGACAGGACCCAGGGAACGGCCTGAAGTCATACCAGGGAAGGTTTAGGTTGGATATCAGGAAAAGGTTCCTTACCCAGAGGGTGTTAGGGCACTGGAACAAGCTCCCCAGGGCAATGGTCACTTCACCAGCCTGGCAGAGGTCAAGAAGCTGTTAGACAATGCTCTCAGGCACATGGTGTCACTCTTGGGGATGGTGCTGTGCTGGGCCAGGAGTTGGACTCGATCTTGTGCATCCCTTCCAACTCAGCACATTCTATAATTCATACCCAAAACCCATGGTTTTAGCAAAAGGCACTTGGCAAAAAAAAAATCTGGAATTACAGCATATTCATGAGAATGTTTGCATTTTTTCAGGTTCTGACCATCTATAGTAATTTAGCATTTCAAACTTTCTTGTCAGTGTGTAAATATTAACAAGTCAGGATGCTTTTTGTGCCAAGGCAGTTTTCTGTGAGGGTAAGCTATTGCCTCAATCCTTTTTAAATCTGAAGATTTTCTAATACCAGTCACTAATCACAATTGTTAGTCCTCTATGATTTAAATAGTGCAGTAGAGGTGTCCATTTCTTATCCAGAAGAAGTAGAATGTACAGTGTGGAGTTTCCTTCAGCCAAGTCTTAGTTGTGTGATATGATACTTGAAATTACCGCTTCAATTTAAAAGTGAACCTTGTTTCAAAGAGCTGACAGTTATGATGTCTTTTCAATATATTTATCACTGCTTCTGAACAATGAAGTTACAGGACTCAAAGAAGTGGGATCAGGCCTCATCTTTGAAAACTGTCTCTGTTGGGGAGCAGTCTGGCAAGGCCAACAGCAGCCAGGTAACCCTGTCAGTCATACCCAGTCAGGCTGGGATTGCCTAGGAAAATATGTCAGAAATACCAGCCTGGGGCACAGAAATCAGCAAAACTGGCACCAATGGGGAAAAAAAGTCATTGGAGGCAGGTTGTTTATTTTGTGGGAGGGTAAGACAGGCAGAACAGGGTCAAATGATTGGTACAGGTATGGGGAGGTATGGCAAGGTATGCAAAACTGTCTATTTTACAGCAAACTGCAGGAATAACCTCCATATATAAGAGCTGCAAGTTATAGCAAAAAAACTTGTAAAGCTGAATATGAAATAAATATTCTGGAGTGAATGTAATCTAATTATTTGGGAGTTCAGATGAGGGTGATGCTAGTTCTTAAAAATAGCACTGATGCTCTGGAAATCTTGAACACACTATTAAGGAATTACCAGATTACAGGCAAATATTTTTTTAAAAAAATTGCTTCCAATGCAAAGGCATATGGTGCCACTATGTCTGAAGCAATAAATTAGCAGATGTCAGAAATGTAGCCTGTGTTTGACACTGCTTCAGCTGCCTCCCCAGAGCCTGAAGCTGCAGCACATTTCATGGTGCCTACCATATTCATATTTCACTTCATATTTCATGGTGCCTACCAGAATCAGAGCACCAGCTTGAAATACCACTGAGAGTCTGGGGAGTGTCACTGTGCCATCGGCCTCGCCCATGTGTCCACCAGAGCTTATCTCCCTTCTTGGTAATCTCCCTTCTTCAGAGAAGAGATCAGACCTGGGCAGTGCTCCTGCGGGGGAGGAAGGGCCTGAGCTATACTTCCAGTTATTCTGACTGTCCCAAGTGGATTATTTGGATGATTGCAGGATCATTTGGTGGCTTTCTCTCATAAGGCATCTTTGAACCTAGCCTGCCTTAATCTGGTCCTGAATAGAAGTTAATTTAGAGCTAAACAGAAGCTAATTTAGGGACGTTTACTGAGCTCTCTTCAAGAGAGCAGTCTTTCAGGATTCCATTTCTAAACCATGATTTTTCTTTTTACTGTGGTTTCCAGGCTCTGCATCAGGGGAAAATATCTTGGTTAGTATTGCAGGACATGAGGTGGTGGTTAATGGTGGTTACTCTAAGAAGTGCTGAATTATTTTTGAAACACTGATTATACCTTTACACAGCACATGTGACACATCTGTGTGGCTCTTAACCCCACTATTACAGACAGAGATACCAACAGCAGCTTGCAGTGACCCCTGGATTGCAGCAAACACTCAGTTTTCTGTATTTTTTCCCAGGAATCTCACTGTTGTCATTCTCATTACACACATCCTACCAGCTGTTGTTTATCTTGCCACCAAACAAGCTCTTGAGGCTCAGTGATGCTGTCCAGATGAATTCCTGGCTACCTTGCAGCTGGTCCTGCCTTCTCCTGAAGGCTGGGTATGAATACCCTGTCCTAGGAGGATAGCAGGAGAGGGTTTACCTAGGGAGGTAACCAGATACTGTTTAAAAACACAGTATTTCCAATAACAAACCTAGACCAGCTGATGCTGGGTTTTCTGGAACACTTCCTATGCATTTTAATTGCTAGGTGTCTGAAGACTTTGCATGAACCTCATTCTGAACTTCAGGCTCTTTTGTCTTGAGGCCATCAGATGTACCAGATGCTGAAGATTGAGCAGTGAACACATTTGAGGCCATGCAAGCACAACAGAATGGCACCTGGTCTGTATGTTGTCCATCTGGCCTAGGATTTCTTTTGCGAGGTTAGGGCCTTTGGCCAAATTATTTTATCTCTGATGAGTTCAGAACAAGGGCTGTACTGCGTGAATTGTGGGGCAGTGTAGAAACAGGCAGAGATGAGTGTCTGCTGTTGCTAAATGATTACCAAAAACACCCTTTTGGCGCATTGGGAAGACTCCTGCTCTGGAGGATTAATATTTTTTCTTGGTGGTGCATCAGTGTTTTCTGACTGAAATGACTCTAAACAATAATTCTTTAGGTATTACAGGGTAAGGATACAGGTGAACCTGGAGGAGGTGAGCTTTAGGGCTTCCTCCCTAAATCTGAAATGTGGCATCGAGGCACCCAGGTGAGCACTCACCAGGCTGTTTCACTTGCAAGAGAAACACACAGCTTAGCCCAGGGCAGCACCCTTGCTCAGAGCTCTTTTCCACTTCAGCTGGATTGTATCCACTGCCTGATCCCACCCGTGCAAGTGTGGCACGACTTCTTGATGGCATGGTTTGCACTGACCTTAAACTGCAATGTTTTAATTCATATTTAGTGTGAGGAAGACATAAGACCTTTAGTGTTCACATGAAACACCTTTCTGTGCCCATGCAACCCAGTCTAAGGTCTGCCCCTAAATTCCAGCTGATTGCAGGAGCTCAGGATTTTCCTGGAGTGTCAGGTTGGGAGTATGAGTCTTGTTTTCAGAGAGAACTTCTGAAAAAATTGTGGTTGGTGGAGAAGTGAACTCGGGCTGAGATGTTTTCTTTTTCTCTTACTCCTTCCAGTCAGATAACTAAATTGATTAAAAAGCTGTTTTTAAAACAGAGGATTACTCAGTCTTTTGTAGTTCCTTTTACAAGAAAAACGTGCTCAATAGAAAGGAGCCTAAGGTTTGCGGTAGAGAGAGGTAGCCCTGTAATCTTTGTGTCTGTGTGTGGGAAGTACTTGAAAATTGCCTCCTACGGACAGATTAGTGAATTGTTGGTGGAGGAAAGTTTCTTAAAAATTACGCTTTGCATAAACTTTAAATTGCAGAAAACATCTACTTTCTTGTTATCTCCATTACTTATGTACTATCTGAAACAAATGTCACGCTGACACCTCACAAATTATTTGGTACTCATTCTGTTATTCCTTTACAGATGTTCCAAAAGTTTTCACACCAGCTTCTCATGAAATATCTAAAGAGGGCAGGTTTCATTCTGTAGCATCATTGTTTTGGCAGGTATGAAGAAAGTTGAGTGGGCTGATCACATGCTTCCCATCTGTCAGCTCATCACTGTTAATAGGTACTTGAAGGAAAATTGCAGTTATTTCACACAGCACTGGAAGCTGAAAGTTCATATGTCAAGAAAAGATGGACATGGAAATAACAGACTCTTTTATCTACAAAAGACATCCCTGTGCTGCCCTGTTGGGGGTAGTTATCTTGTGTGCACTTGTGATCTTGCTCTAATTTGGATTTGCTGATGCTCACTGAAAAGGACATTACCCTCAGTCTGGGCCTGTCTTCCTCCAGACATTGAAATGTAGAGCAGGATTTTTTCCAGTAGCGCTGAAGTCCCGCTAAAAGCTGGCAGAGAACTCCAGTGCACAGGTTTCGTGGTTCCTGGAACTGCAGCTCACTCCTGAGCGGCAGCTATTGACACCTCTGTCTCAGCTGCTGTGGGTATTGCTGGTTCTTAGCCACAGAGGTAAGGGTACAGCAGTTTCACAGGAGCAGGTCCATATATCCACCATGGATAAAAGTTTCTCCAAATGCATGTTGGACTTCAGTCACCTTTAGTGGTTTAGACACCTTTAGTGGTTTTAGTGACTAAACCATAAAATTTCCTTCTCTTGCTTATCTGAAACCCATTCTAACAACCCAGTCAAACTGCCACATCTGTGGCTTCCCAGGCTGCAATTTATCTCAGATGATAAATGCAGAAAGCTGTGCTTAACCCGGATTAGAGGCATCCTGCAGTGCTGGCAACAGCTCAGTGCTTGCAGGTTTGGGTACAGCATGTTACAGCATGGCAGTAGCGTGGCTGAGTTGTTAAAATGGCCAGTTTGCCATTCGCAGTGCACCAGTCAAATAAAGCTTGTCTTGCTATTGATGGTTAACAGCAGCTAAGCAATCTCTTCAGTGTGATTCATCACCCCTAAATTTGGCTGCCTAAATATTAGACATCTCATCTGAACCAGTCATCTACCGTAGCCTCAAAATTAGTCATCAGATATAAGCAGCTCAACACTACCTGTGTCAAGAGAGGTTTCTGGCAGAGATAGGGGGTTAAGTCATCTCTGAAGGTAACTGTTTTTCTCCACTCTTTCTGACTTAATTCAGTGACTTTTGACAGGAAGGCAAGGGAAGCTCTATTCTTTGCTCTGTTTTCCAAAAGTATCTTTTCTATTTCAGATATCAATATCCTTCTTTTTAATTATGAAAAAATGTCTTTGTCTGTGAAGCACCACCTGGATTTGCTGCCCTGATTTTAAGTTATTGCCTCTTATTTTCTTATTGTTTCTTCTGATTGTGAATTAGAATAATTTCCAAGGTTGGGTGAAAAATAAATGTTCCTTATTCTTTATTTAAACACATTTTTTCCAGTGATCAATAGAATAACTGGAACTCTGGGTTTCATTGCTTTCTCTTTAAAAACATAGATCAGAGTATTGTGAAGCTATACATCTTCCCTGTCAAACATTTAATTTATTGCACTGTTCATTTATAGCTTGAGACTAGAAAACTATTGGTTGACAAAAGAGGATGGATGACTCTTTTATTGAGTCCTTATACAGCTGGCAGAAGATAGCAAATGGAGGAAGGGGATGTGCAACACTCATTTCCAAACTTCTAATAAATCGTGGATGGATCACAAGGAATTTATGCTAACTTAAATAACTTTCCAAAGGATCAGGAATTGACAATCATTTGTCTCCTTCGCTGTGGTTAAACTTTAGCATCAGCAAGCAGGTTAAGAAGAAACTTCTGTAGTGGTACACAGCAGCGAATGTGGATATAGACAAATAAACAGCATGATCCATTTCTAACTCAGTTATGGCTATTGCTCTATCTCTCTGAAGTTAAAGCAATACTAGCATTGGAACAGTTCTTATTTAGTGTTATTTATGTCAGTGCTCCTTTTCAAGTAAGGATTTCATGGTGGTGGCCGAGTGATTTCAGTACCTCTCTGGGGCTCACTGTCGGTGTGTCCCTGCTGCGGGACTGCTTTGGAGCCCCAACGCTGCTGCTGCCGCCTCAGAACTTCTTGGTTATGAGGCACTGGGCATCCCTCAGCCTCCACTCCTGCAATTCTCTTCCTTTGATCATTTTGATATACACAGAAATCTTACCAGGGTAGAAAAATACAGAAGCTTATTGGTTTGAACTAATAATTTCCTGTGTTTAATATCTTTCTGTTTTTTTGCAGTATCGAGTTGTAGGTTTTATCTTCGGCTTTGAGGACCTTTGTCACTCTGCTCCTTTTTATTTTCTTACCATATCTGAACCCATCTTTCTCTGGATCTCTAATGATGTTCCAGAAGAATTCTTTATTATTTCTTAACTGTGATAGTTTCTTCTTGAGGGATGTTCTGCTATAACATTTAAAATACATCTCTTTTTTTTTAATGATCTCTTGACTGCATATTATCAATGGGTATGAGCCATGCAATCTGAACTTCAATCTGCTTTGTTATCTAGTAGCAGTAGAAGTCTTATATCCTCCCTCTCAATCACTAGAGGGAAATGAATCCTATTTAGCCATAGCAATTATGGTTGTGATTGGTTTCAAGTTAGAAATCCTAATGGGTTGGTTGGAATAAAGAGCTGCATCCTACAATTCTCTAACTCTGTCAAATTCCTTGTGTTTGCTTTTCTTCAATTAATCTTTTATTTATGTGTTTTAAAGGTAGCATTACAGTTGATGCACATGTGTGTAGAGTGTGTAAACCACTGGGTAACTACTGACAAAGAGGATTGCAGAAGCCATTATGCTCATAGGAGCTAAACAGAGGTGGATGAGTGCATTCTATAGTAATTCCCTTCAGAATTTCAAGGGATGAAATATGAAGTAAATGCAAGGAAAGTGTTCTCTGAGCTTTTTAAAATGAAGGAGATTCCTTCTTGCAACATCTTAATAAACAGAAACAGGCTAAGACACATTTCTTTAAGCTGCACAAAAATGAATGGCATTTCAATCAATAAACACAATACTGAAGAGTAGCTGGTTATAAGTATGTAGCTACAAATGTCAAATACAGTAAGTATTTAGAAATAAATTGAAAAACTGGGATTAATGCATTTTTTAAATTTTTTAGAAAATATACTTACATAGTTATCAACACTGACCATCAAATTAACATGCAAAATTAATAATGTGTGATTTATTTTTGAAATGAAGAATGCGTTTATATCACAACCTCATGATGAAAGAGTCAGCCTGGTAAAATCATACAAAAAGGCTCATAAATGGGACAGCACAAATCAAAATCATTACCTTTACTCCTATTATATTCAGAAAGGTTCCTGTGTAGGATAGGTAGAAGAAAGGAAGAGGAATGCACGGATGTGATAAGATGTAACAGAACTCCCCAGACTTCCATTCTACCTGCACATCTGAATGCCTTTCAGGAAAAGTACAGGGCCAGACTTCGCTATTTAAAAGCTTTTAAATACCTTGTATTAAAAATATTATGCACAAAAGGAGAAGGCTGTGGCACTTTTAAGAATTAACACTTCAAAATTTCTGCCTGTATACATCCCTGTGTGGAACACTTTTTCCACCTTAAAAAGGTGGAAAGCCTTCCAGCTTTTTTACAGAAACAGTTTTCCAGCACAGATTTCTATCTTCCAAGCTTCATGAAACCTTACATATAAATACATTTGTGGAAACACAGTTCCACCCTATTATATCCAGAGATAACCTTTGAGTTTGTGGAAATGCTCTCTGAAAAATATTTTCACCCTTATTCCTGGGTCAGAAAACCTTACCCTGCTAGTCTGTTCTCCATAGCTTTCTCAACAAAACCGCTTATGAAGCCATTTACATCCAGTAATAATCCAGATCCAAACTAGCAGTTTTCAGCTTCCGGTGAAGCGAAGTTTGAGGTGTGGACTCAAACTGGCCCCTTCTGGGGCTGTGCTGTTTGTGCACCACACTTGCCGCAGCGTTGGCTGGATTGTCGGAGAGGGCTTTGCTGGTGTAGCCGAAGGGGAGTTCTGGCAGCCCTGGGGCACACGGAGCGCTCAGCAGTGCCCAGTTCCACTCCTGCATGGCAACAGCCACCACTCCTTTATGGTTTGATTGTAGAATGTGGCCTGCCTTGAGCAAGTGCAGCAAAGAGCTGGTGCCTTGATTCTTCACCAGACCTCGGCCAACCCACGGAGCTGCCGGCAGCGCTTATCGCAGTGCTCATGAGCGTTCCTGGTAATCAACGTGCCATAAATTAGTCCTGTAGGTAAGAAGTCTCTAAAGGGGTGGAATGGTCTGCACTAACTCCTTATGAGGACTAGGTTTGCACACTGTAAATTCATTGATAGGCATCATTGTAATAACCAAAGGTACCCTGAACCTACCAGGACAATCTGAGGCTTGTACTATTCTGCATTTTATGAAACTTGGTGCATTCAATGTCTTCACAAGGAAATAAAAAAACCCAAAAAACAGGAAAGCAGACCCCAGTTACTTCATAGAAACACGTTTGCACATCTTTTTCCCATTTTTGAAGAACTGTGTTGAGATAAAAATATATGGTTGGGAGAAGATCCGTTAGAATTAAACTGCAATCATTGTAAACAACAGTAAAACTTCCAGTATTTCTACTTTCCCTTTTCTGTTCCTTTTATTTTCTCAATAAATAACAGACTTGTTCAATAAGTGAAATAGACTGTTTCAGTAGACCATCATGGATTTTATTTTGGTTGTGCTTTTTATATCATGCTACTTTAAAAAATCCATTTTGCCAAGCTGTTTTTCACTTAAGCTTATTGCAAATTATTTGTTTGTCCCAAGTACATCTTGCATTTAGTGCAATAGCTACCACCGAGTTCTTGATGGCATGGGGAGATAAAGCATAGGATGACTAGATACTCAACATTAGTTCCTGAAATTCCTGTTGCATCCTCCCCAACACTGCCTCCCTTTTAGCCAGGTTTACATACATTCTCATACTTTTTTCCTTAAGGTAAAGTAAAAAAACACTTGCCCTCCTAAATTTCCAAGATGCATGCCAGGGAAAACACAGTAGGAGGTTTTGTTTAAAATAGCCTCAGCAGCATTGAAGCAACTGATGTTTTATTATGTTTCTTGGTGAACTCACTATTTATCAAATGTATCCTGACTGCAGAAATATGCCTAAAGAAATAAGTGTTCAATGATTTACACAGAGAAAACTGATAAGGTGTTTATTACCTTTTTGTAAAGTTTCCTTGCTTGTCTTAACAAGGAGGAAAAAAACGTAATGCTATTTTTCTACCTACCTCAGTATTTCATAGGCACTCCTGCTGTACCCTTGCTGGTTTGATTTCCAGTCTCCAGTTAGCACACAGAGCCAGGTTTTTATGAGGTTTAAGAACTTACATGTAGCTTTGGTGTCACAGCTATTTCTCTGAGTGGGTGATAAAGCAAGTCTTTGTCCATACAGCAGATATTGCACCCAGCACTGAAATTTTAGAATGTTGTTCTATGGAGTCTCAAGTACAAGAAACAAAATAACTCCCCTTCAATACACTTTATCACCAGCCCTTATCACACAAAACAATCTTTTCATTATAACAGCTTTTTTCGTTATTAATGTCTTACTTTCCCACCAAATATCCACTGTGATCTTTTTTGATAAGTCGACATATTTGTCCCTCCCCCAGCAACACAAAATAGCAAGAAAATAATATTTTCTGAAGGTAAGAGAAGTACTGAAGTTTGCTACATGTGTTTTAAGCTTGACTTAAATTTAAAAGCTTTGTTGAATACATTTAGAATATTCACTTTTTGTTTAAATGGTTTTAAAGGGTGAGATGGATAGCGCTTTTTCCCATTGCTGTCTTTTTGGTGCATCTTCACATAGGGATGTATTTGCCTTTTGGGAAGTTGACAGTGTAAGTGGCTGACAAACTAGCTAATAAATCTGAGGTTAATAGGGTTGTAGACAGCCAAGTACATTGGCGTAGGAAGGATCACCAGCCACAGAATGCTGCACATCTAGAAGCTGTCAATACAGAGTATGAAAAATGCAAAGGACAAAGCAAAAGTAGAAGTTCCAGCTCATTTTTCTGCTTGCTGAAGCAATCTCTCACATCAGCATATCCTGATCCTCTGGGGAAGGCATGTATTTAGGATTTGATCTTGCTTCTACTCATGCCAGAAAAAGGTATCTTTTTTTAACCCTAAGTGGAGAGGATCAGATTGCTAATGACTGTCCCCCCAAAAAATAAAACCATAAAAAGTAAAAAGGCTTCAGGTTATACCAACATGGCATGTCTCTGTAAGAAACAGTACTCTCTACTGCTTATGTGGAAATCAGTTTGAATTAATTTAGAGGTATTTAGAGATGGGTATTAGAGCTTTAAAGCTGATTATTCTAGTTCTCTTAATTAGTGGACCAAATGTTTGATACAGCTGCTGTGCACTCATGATATTGAGGGCAGTTTCCATCCAGAGCAAAAAAAAACTCTTTTGAAGAAATTTTCTGTGCAGTAAATGAAATCCCTTGAAGAAGCTTGTGGCCAGACATTTGAGTAAGTCAGCATGGGGCTCTTGGATTCAGCAGAGCCTCACTGATGGCTGTCACCTGTGATTGTCATTGAATTATGCAATGGAATTCTCATAATCACCCCAGGACATGCCTGAACACAAGTATGAAATAGGAAAGGGTGAAAAGATGTTACCTTTCCACCAAAACTCTTTAAAGAAATGGCAATTGCTAAAGCACTGCATCTTCAATATACTCTCCACTTGTCTGAAGCTGCCATAAAAATAGCTTTCTGGAGACTTAAAGGTGTGCACATCACAGAACTGCCAGGGAAACCCTCCCTGCACGAGGCAGACTGCCAGGCTGCTCAGCTGGGTTCTTTGAAGGCATGATGCCTGAAGGCTCTGTTTTCCCCCTCTTCTTCCCTGTGAGATGTCTCAGATGTTTTTTGATCATGGAAAGACCTTGCCAAGGGGTTATCATTTCAAAGGGAGCCAGGATGCCACACACCAGCTGGTCTGGAGTAGCCGCCTGCCTCTGTTCTCAGAGGTGCTGTGGCCACCATCCCATCTCACAGCCTCCCACTTGTGGCAGAGCGGCAGCAGATCTGCTGGCAGCTGCTTACAGCTGGGGAATGCTTCCCACATGGCACAGGGAAACAGGCAATGGGATCTGAACTTGCCAGAAGGGGAGAGCTGGCTGGGAGCTGCAGCAGGGTGTTTCTCACAGTGTGGCCACCTGGCCATGGCTGAGCCACCACGGAGCCCATCCTCTGTGCCTTTGTGCTGCAAGGTCGAGCTAGTGCCCTGAGCTGGGATTTCAATTCTTTAAGGTAACTTTTTAAAAATATGTATTAGCCACATAAGACCACAAGTTCTTATACAAAAGTCTTGGTCATTTAGAAGTGTGTTGTGCAGGAAGGTGCTGGAGGGAGGTGCCATGAAACACATGTAAGAACAAGTGTGGGGTTGGGGGGCACTGGGGAATGACACCAAATCTCAATTCACAGTGTTACCTGAAACAATACCCTTGCCCAAAGTGCTTGGATGTGCCATTGACTATGGGAGGAGTTTTAGAAACCATCCAAGATCAACTTATAGATTAATAAAATCAGGTGAAATTAAATTTGGGCAAACAGAAATGTGCTTGGAAGTGTTTCTCTCTGACCCACAGGAAAAGGCATGTTAATAAGCACAATGGTTGTATTTTCAATGAAACTTGGTTTGATGCATGAAGGGGAGATGGATAATTAAG
This sequence comes from Pseudopodoces humilis, assembly GCF_049639895.1. Classification (NCBI taxonomy): domain Eukaryota; kingdom Metazoa; phylum Chordata; class Aves; order Passeriformes; family Paridae; genus Pseudopodoces; species Pseudopodoces humilis. Next base: position 14,005,912 of record NC_142209.1, on the reverse strand, counting down.
ACTTCATCTTCCAAAATATTAAATATTGATTTGTAGACATTTAGCAGCAGGCATAAAGCTCTTCTGAGAACTGGCTGTAACTATCAAAAAGATTATAAAAGATTTTACTTCTCCATGTAGAATTTAGCTATTTTTTTTTTATTTATTTAAAATTTACAAAATGAGAGTAAAATAAATCAGGAGACAAACTTCTAGCTCTCCAAGTGTGTTTCACTTCTGCTTTATGTGGCCTTGCAGAGTCAAAATGGATATATGATTTTTTTAAGGTTTGTATTGGCTTTTGGTTTATTGAAGTGTCAGGAGGTTTATAAGCTCCTCAACTCCAATTTTGATTGTTTTAGCCAACTACTGTCACTTCTTATCAGTATTAAAGGCAGAAATCAAAAGCATGGGACCCGTGGGAAGTAGTGTTTCAAGTGTACACTGCTGCTCTTTTTTGTCACTGTTCTGAACTGTGCCCCTCTGCTCCTGACAGCAAACCCACAGTGAGATAAGGAGGTGAGTTTCATACCTCATTAATTCATTTGTGAATTAAACAAAGGTGTTTTTAGCCCAAGTGTATATCTTTCCACCTGCCTTGTCCTTTCTTTATGACTCATGAAAATTGCTGAAGTCCAGCATGTCCCATATCACATAGGGCAGCTTTGCTCTAGGAGCCCATTTGTCTCCAGCTTTTCACTAACTGTACTCTGGGAATCAAGACAATTTGTTTAAACAGGTGAAAAAAGAGTATTCTAGCTCAGCTACGTCTTGTAGATGGTTCCCCTGAAGAGAAAGTAACCCAGATTCATTACCTGGGTTTGCGAGCTCAGCCCTGAGGGTGGCACTTGCTGCTCTAAGCAAAGTTAACCAGATGTTGAGCTCCCTGGAGGTGCTGGGCGAAAGGTTTTAGGGACCACAGGATGCTGCTGTAGTCCCAAGGCGGCAGGCGTAAGGTGGTTTGAAAAACCATCTCTCTGCAGAAAGAAAACACCCCCCAGGAAAGGGGAAGGAAGAGTTAATTCTAACTAGGCAGTGTCTGGGTGGGGCCATTCCTTAGTCACAGCTCCTCTACAAAAATATGTTCACAGAGTAAAACTGGAGTATTTTTTATATGCTCACAGCTCCATGGTCAATCTGTGTAGTAATAGCCAGTCTTGTAAATCAAGGGCTTTATTCATGGTAAAGCATTTGTGTAGTAACTTCTCTCTCTCTCTCTCCCTCTCTTCTTTTTCTTTTTCTTTTTTTTTTTCTTTGAAATGTGTGTGCATTCATTAGAAACTGACAAGAATTTTCACAGTCATTTTGTTTGGGTTAACAAGTGTATTGAATTCAAGAAACTACATTTTCTATGCTTTATTTGCGGTAGTTTCAAGTTGATCAAATCTATTTCAGAATGTTCTCTATTTTATGCAAACTCACTTTAAATAAGTGTAAGCAAAATACCTTCATTTCACCACTGGATCAATTTATTAGGTTTTAAAAGTGCATTTCCACTCTACCATCGACAGCAGTAAAGGGAAAAAAGGAGGAGCAATGACAGAAAATCTATTTGACAGAATAAATAGTTTCTTTGCACATGTGTATATTTGGTGTGTGGGTTTATATGGGTAAAGTAATGGTGATAGCACTGATGAAGCAGACATGTTTTAGCATTACAATGACAAATTGTAAAAGATGACACGTGTTAAAAAAAAAGATGATGTTTATTGGAGACTTGATTATTTCCTACCTTCACCAAAGAGAAAATTGACTGAGACAATAGAATCCAGCAAGTTAGAGTCCAAATTGAAACACTAAGTCATGTCTACATGGCAAGTAAAAAGTAATTAAAAAAGAATCACCAGTTTTAGAAGAGGGAAAAGAGAAAAAACACAATTAGTAGTCAATACTTAAATCTTACTTAAACACTGCAATTGCAAAAAACAGATATTTCATAAATAAGATTTTGCAGTGGCACAAGCCGGGGGAAAGACGCTAGGGCGAAGCAGAAAAATTGTACATTTGCACATTTCTAAGTAAGCATGCAGACAGGGTATTTTTGTGTCCTTGGGTGTTTATTACATTCCTTACCTTCTTTGACCATTCCAGCTGGGCTATAGACCCAGGAGGGACATACAATTTATGTTATTTTCATTTTGACATTTTTACGGTTAAATGTTGTGCAGACTTAAATTTTTTTGTGCTCAACTTTATCTACTTGAATCCTGAAATCCCTTTATTTATCCTGTCATCTGTCATTGATGTAACTGACTTCTGTGACAGTGTTGACAGAATTTATCTAAGAGTTTGCTGGATGGCACATTTCACAGAATCAAATATAAATAAAAGGGTCCATCACCTGGGGGATACAGGATTGGAAGTCAATGGGTGTTGAAGGTGCTTAGTTTCACAAAGACCTATTCAAGCACACACAGTCCCATCTTACAGATTTGTCTCTTTATATATAACCATGTTCCTATTCCCTTCAGGTCAGGTAGCAATATGTTGTTGTTTTTTTTTTTTTCTTTCCTAAGACCTGGCAGATAATCAAATATGTACCTGCATTTCTTTCTGACATTTCAGAAATGCTAAATATTGTATTCTGGCGATAATGCTTTCCGAAGAAGGAAGGAATGGCCCATTTAATAATGTATACTTCATTTACAGTTTGGAGTGTTATCCAACTACTTGTGATGGTACTTCTTCCAGTCATAATACTGATATATGCAGAGTTCTAACTACATTTTTAAATAGAAAAACAACTGAATGATACATTCAAAATAATTCATGGAGAGGAAATAGATGTATTTCAGCATGGGAGAATATTTATGCATTATTTAACAGCAATAATGTTTGAATTCATACATTATGCAAATGCCATTATAATCAGGAAAATGAAAGAACTTGGACTGCTGCAACATCTTTAAATCTACCATTAGGTACTTATTTGTGCATATCATTTAATACTGCACAATGTTACAGTATGTCACTTGAAGAGAGAAGTTATCAGAGACTAACAGGTTATAAAAAAGTAAAGCTGATGAATCCTGATTGCTACCTTGATGCTAATGTCTATAAATTTATCAGCAAACAAGGTAAAGGCTTTAATGGTAATTTACATAAACTTCTCTTCTGGAGATGAGTTACTGTGGTTTTACACACAGTTCCCATTTTGTGTTGTGATCCTTATCCATCCCCACCCCCACATGACAGACCGGCACACAGCGTGGGCTGACACTGCCAAATTGTATTTTCTAAATGTATCAGCAGCTATGTTCCAAAACTATCAAAAGCAGCAAGCCTGACCATATAAAACCAAAGCTGCTTCTGCTTCCTTTTATCTTCAAGACAAAACAACAAAAAAAAAAAAAAAAAGAGAACAGGAAAAAGAAAAAAAGAAAAGCATGTGATTTGGAGAAGAGTATTAGTAGACCTTTCCTCTTAGTATTGAGTTCTGTTTATACCTCTGCTTAACTAGATCCATAATCCCAGGTGTTTGCTTATGTGTAAGTACCTGTGCACTTCTCTGCAGTGTTTTTGTGCCCCATTTCCAGGCAGTGGGAGCAGGAGCCATCCCCAGCCTGGGAGCAGCCCAGCCCTGCTGGACCTGCCCGGGCTCTGGCTGCCCCATGCCGGGGTGCGAGGGGTGCTCAGGGTGAGCTGCCCTGCCAGAACCAGCCTGGGCTGCCAGAGGAGCAGCTGTCTGCCCGGTGCTGGGTGTCTCCTGGTGTCCCCCAGCACTCCTGCTTTTGTTTCCTTAGTCTTCCTGCTCTCACCAGTGGTTTCTTTTCCTCCTGCTTTTAAATAGCTCCACCATTTCTTTCTTTCGCTCCATTCGGACTGGCTGTCCCAGCCACATGGTCCTTACTGCCTGTCCTCTTCAGGACTTCACTGGTTAATGAATTCCTCCTCCAAATGATGTGTCAAATACCTGTGGCACATGGTACTCCCATGCTCCGAAGCAGAAACACAGCTAGGCAGACTTCTGTCCTCAAAAGTGTCTGGTGCATTTTCTGCCAGTCTGAGCCTAAGAAACTGAGGGTTCAGCTGTGTTCAAGTCATTCTTTGGAGCAGTAACCTCATGCTACGCTTGCAAGAATGTTCCCTCACAGTCAAAGGGGTGCACGGGGATGGAGGGAGAGCTAGACTTTCCTAGTTGATGATTGAACAACATTTCTTCAGAATTACTCATATTGCAAAACTCTTCATTTGTAATAACTAATATTTCTGTTAATCTTAAAAATGAGAGCAAATAGAACTACTGGGAGAGTGATCTATTTTCTTAACTCATTAAATAAAGCTGGCCCATTACTTGTTCAGGAGATGTTTACAGAAAGGGACAGCAGAGGGAAATTTTCATTCTGATCTCCATGTGTATTTGTTGTGTGGCAAGCAAAAAAGAATTTACATGCAGATGCCATCAATCTGGCATGTCTCATAAACACTATATTCCCTTAATAGCTCAGGAATTCAGAGCAGATCTCGCAACTGGGTGGCATTTGGGCACAGTTTGGGTCCTCACCAGTTTGAATCCAGTCAACAGCCTGGAATTTTCACTGTGATAGTCTTCCAGAAATGATTACTTTTTATGTCAGAGTGGATGCAGTAGTGTTTGCTCCTCCATCATAAAGACTGCCAGGCCCTCTGCTACAAAATCTCTATTGCTAACAAGAAATCACAATTCAACCAATATATTGTGCTCCTGGCTAAGAAGTGCCTTGCAAGAATCCATCCTGGAAATGTTTATTTGGAGAGAATGATACTAATTTCTCAGAGTGCAAAATAATGCATGAACTTCCATTGAAGCATGAAGTTGAATGTTAACTGCTTTTTAATTTTGGGGGGGTTTGTTTTGGTTTTTTGTTTGTTTGTTTTTGTTTGTTTTGTGTTTTTTTAAATGGCATTGTAGCAGTCAGTTTCTGTAAAGCTGGTTGGGACAAGAAGGGGATGTAGGGTGCAGCAGTCACCATGGGTGCAATAGCATGTGCCCACTCCAGTGCCAAATGGAGATCACCAGCTGATGATGTGGAAAAGAGGACTGCACAAACTGGAGTCAATAGGTCATGCAGTGGCAAATCAGTTAATGAGATATTAACTGTGGAATGGTTAATAGTTAATGCAGACCTCCCTGTTCTACATGGTTTTGACAGTGCCAGCTGTCAAAATGCAAGAAGAAAGTGGGAGATGGTTAGCAGTGCAATTATTTTATGGCACTGTTGGGTGCTTGTTGTGTTTGTGGATAGGTGAACTGAAGTTTTAAGTTCACCTCAGGTTGGATTTCTGTGTCCACAGTGCCTGAACACAGTGATAAAGCCCAGCCTTAGACAGGACAAGGTTTGCATCACTTCAGTGCTTCCTCCTTGCTGGTGTGCTGCCTTTGGCTAAGAAGATGGTACAGCAGTTTGCAGAAGCTGTCCAGTGTGTCTGTGTCATTACAGTTCCTGAGATGAAATTTCAGAAATTGCCAAATCCAGCCAGACATCTGTATGAATAACAAGGATGCCATCCCCACCAAGAGGAGTGTAAGAACTGTGGCAACCCCTCAGCAGAGGAGCTTGGAGAGAGCAAGGCAGGCAGTGGCATGGTTAATCCTGAACCTGTCATGCTGTAGAAATCATCTCTTCTGCCTTAGGCTGCCCTGTTAGACAAACTGCAGCTGGAGGAAGTGCCTGCTTGGCTAAGACAATGCAGCCACATGCTGCAAAGTTACCAGAAAGTAACATCAGAGCTTCACATTTCTGTAGACTTAGAAGAAGGTCTTCTAAATGATGACCATAAACTCAATCCTCCCAAAAAAATTACAAAGTAACTTTTTTGGCATGTGGAAAAGCATCTCAGGGTTATCTCCTTTTCCCAGCATTTATTGTTGGAGTAGGATTATTGCTGCCATTACTTCTAATAGTTTCTGATTGCACTGAGGACATGCTCCAAACATCACTGAAGTCAACAGAAAAATTTCCTGAGAGCCCAAATTACAAATTTATGTGGTTTTCTCAATTCAGGATCATCCACTCTCTGGCACCAGTGTGCCATGACAGGTCCAGAATACTTGTTCTTCAGAACAGAAAAATTAACTTCAACATGAAACTTGGCACTGACTTCAAAAGGATTATCCCAGTCATCTATGTTCTGGCAATCCTTGCTTACAGCACATATTTTAACATATGTTAAATTTTATGCTGATAGTTTGCATATCCTTATACTAAATAAATATGTACATTTATATACGCTGGGATGTAACAGTGATTTACATCTCATATGACCATCTGACATTGTTTCTCCTAGGAATGTCTGTAGCTCCTCAGCATGATGAGGAAAATACTATTTCAACCTAACAGAATATTTTAATTTCAGATAGTCAAAATGGTGTATCTTTAACATAAGGTTGTCTGCAGCTTGTGGCATGGCTTTCATAACTTTTCTAATTCCTTTGAGTTTTAATTACAAACAGCTACATTTCCCTAAAACATGAGAATGCTGGGACCCCATAAACGGTATTATTAAGATAGTTTCTTAATTGATTTTTCTTTGTGAGGAATTTGGTTCACTCCCATTTTATTGTGGCAAACACTGGCATTTGTCGCTTCTTCCAGTAATGGATGCTTTCTACTTTAATAAATGCACATATTAGATGCTATTCTCTTTCTCTCTTTGATAGGTGTGTAGTGTCAGGAAGAAGAAGGTCACAATGATGTTAAGTTTTCTGCTAAGCAAAGGATCAGAGTGTAAATGAAATCTTGAAAGCTGGGAAATGAGAATGTGCAAGTGTAAATAATGTATTAATTATTGACAGCTAAGGGAGTGAAGAGTCCTGTTTAGTAGTGACATCTTCATTGTCACACTGCCTGACACTATCTCAGGTATTTTTTTTAATAACAGGTTTTCCCCCCAAGATAGAAAGTATTTCAATTTACCAGTGTTACTATTTGTATTTTTCATTTTCTTTGGCTTCTCTTACTGCAGTCTAGGTGCTTGGTGCAGGAGTGGATGGGGGAGAAGCTAATCCTTGTCTTTTATTGTGGCAAGTGATATTATTATGGTACAAAATAGATTGTTGTTTTTTTCTGTAATGAAAGAACAAAATACTGAGGTTCAAAAGGAGATTCCACTTCATTGGTTATTTATGGAAGTTAAGATATAGTTTAGGAAAAGACATATGATAGCTAAGGGCTCAGTTTTGCCAACACAACTTCCCAGCAATGACTAGTGCTTAATATATGCCAGAAGCAGAATTGGTTTCACCATGGCTTTTTGAGTGAGACATTAGTTATATTAAAGAAAGGTGTTTCTGAGGTGAAAGGCTTTTAATACTCTGTACTTTCCAGGCATTGCATAAAGTCTAAGAGTGGTAGTGAATTCCTTAATATTTAAATTATTTTTGTTACAAATTAGAGCAGAAAAAATTCCCATGATCCCAAAAAGGTCTTCATATATTAGCTGTTTGCATAAGGCTGCTAGATGTAAATAGCTAGGAGCTTCCAAATACTGAGATTTAAACTGGAAAGGAAAAAACCCACCACAAGTCACCAAAAACACCAACAAAACAACACCACCACCACCACCAAAAATACCTCTTGATCCTTCTTTACCAAATGACCCGTGAACTTTTCTCCCCTCAGCCCCCAGGCAAGGGGCTGCATTGCACTCTGGCAACCCTGTGCCACCCCCACACCTCTGTTGGTCCCTGACTCCTGCTTTAGCCCCCCTTAGCTTTGCCCATGATGAGATTTTGTTCCTTCTGGGGGTGGAACGCGCACTGGACTGAGGAGGCTTGCGAGGCTTGGGCAGGCGCTGAGGAAAGCCACGGATCCCTGGCTGGATCCCCACCTGCAACATCCCTGGGGGGCACAAGGTGCTACTGAGGGCTGGGGGTTAAAGAAAAAGAAGAGGCAACTACTTCAGCTGCTCTCCCCACCGTGATATTGTCTTTGCTTTCCCCTCACTGAAGAGAACTGGGAGGCAGCTTTCAGTCAAATCCTCCTGGAAAGTGCAGGTTCCAATCTATGGAATTGCTTAGCAAATTTCTGTCAGCCCTAGTGAATTGATAGGGTTGAGAAATCCTGGTATGCAGAGAATTGGAAAAAGTGGAAATATTTAATTTCACTGTTTTCAAAGCGCTGTTTTATCACATTGAAAAAGTCTTCCGTTTTAAAATGTTTGATTTCTTTGTTTAAGAAATATTAATATTTTTACATAAGTTAAAATTAACAAACCATTTCACCTGCAATTTCCCAGTTTTCAGCTGAATCAAGCCCCGCTGCTTTTGGCCATTGGCTGTCGGGGCAGGGATGCCCGGGTGGGTCGGTGTGAGCTCGGGAGCTGCCGCCCCCCTGCCCCTCTGCCGGAGCTCTCTGTGCGGAGCAGGGCCGGGATGTGTGCAGGGATGTGCCCACCTGCACCACCCGCTCCAAGGGGATATCTTCAGGTGCTGGCAACAGGAGGGAAAAAACAATTCGCCCTTCAAGTCTGTTGTTGTTTACAGAACATGTGTCTCAAACATTAAAAAATGCCGTATGTGATGCTGAATATAGAGCCTTCTTCCTCTGCCCAAGAATAGAACTTTATCAAAATGAAATTTCCTGCTCATTTGAGCCTATCTCCATAGCAACAGTACTGTACACCTGTGATGTACAGGCAGAAGCTGTTACAACCTCTGAACCAGGCAGAATGAGCCGTGTGCTCCATCCATCCCCCCGTGGAAGGCAGAAGTACATCTCTGATGTATCCATGGCACATTTTGCTACTACGTGTGGTCCCTATGTACAATCATTTTATTCAGGATTACCCTACTTACATTTGGTAAATAAATACAAATATGCTACTTACATGAAGTTGTACACTTGCAAAAATTCAATCTATTCTTGTCCCGAGGGAAGACTTTACAATGCAAACATTACACAAAATGAAAGCTTGTGCTCACATTTGCTTCCGTAAGAATTTCCTAATTCAAAAATTCATAAAATGCCTCACTCTTGCAAATCTGCCCACCTGTTAATAGTACATCATTAAAAGAAAAAAGCAACTGCATGCTGAATTATTTAAATATTATTTTAATGGTAAACTGGAAATAATTATGCACCTTTGGCTATCCAATATTGCAAATTGCTGCTCACTCCATAACTTTTAGTGAAATTGAACTTACCAATAAGAAACAAATGGTTGCATTTTAAAGCAACCTGAAATTATTTCCCCAGGTCATTCATAAGGTAGATCATTACAGAGAAATGTTTTCTTATGCAAATAAAAAATAACTTGTTAATGCAATGTAAATTATATTTTAAGCTTCCTACATTTATTAGCTTATTTAAGATAAGGCAAACTTCAAAGAAGGATTTTATTTTAAATACATGCAGAGTGAAAATCTCCATAATGATGGCTATTGCTCTCAGATAAACTGTATAACATATAGATGAGCTGTCTGTTTGTGTTTTCTGACATTTGCATGTTCTTGTCTTTGCTTTCAGACCTGCCCTCTCTTCCCCTCTTAGCTCAGCATTTCCTATTACTGAGTGCAGGGCAAGCTGCAAGCAAAAGGAGTGAAATATGATAGATGATATGTGCATCTTGGCAAAGTTCATTGCATCAGGTTGCCTGAATTTTTAATGCTACTCGTTGATACAGTGGGCTTGACTTTTTCCCCTGTGTTATTATGACCCTCACTTCTATGCTAACAAAAATGGGGTTTCTGTTCTCAGAGCAAAATTTCTCATCCTTTTCCAGCAAATGGGTGGACAATGTTTATCTTTTGCAGGGCACAGAGAAGCCAGGGCATGGGGACTCCCCCTTGTGCAGGCTGCAGCCAGCACAGTGCTTTGGTGCAGCTGGTGACTGGATGAAAAGGGAACTGATCTTTTATCCACACCTTAAGGACAGGAGGCAATAATCCCAATTTTTTTGTGGTATTTGTAACAGCGATTTATTTTCTCTTTCTCAGCTGTGGTTGTTTTCAGATTTTCTACTAGGAAATATCTGTCTTATATAAGCTGCTAATACTCTGCTCTAGGCAGAACATGGTGCTTGGAGCTTATGTAGGCTGATTTCAGGGAAACTAGCAGCATTATTGATTTTCATTGGGCTTATTAGGATCAGTGTAACATGCACTTTTGCTATACTAGATTGTATTTGGCTTTCATCATGAAATCTCATTACACTAAAAAGAAATGGAAACAAGTTATGCAAATAAAAGATTTTGCAGGGTACTCTAATGAAATTACTCTGTATCTGCAAAAACACACTTTGTATGTAGGTCATTCAAACCCTGAATGCTGCTGGTCAGACTGTTCTCATTTGCTTTTAAAAATTAAGAATAGATTCTCCAGCCTTAGCAGAATTATTTCAGATTTATGCTAACATAAGTGAAGTTATAGCTTGATCCTTGAAGTAGTTGTGCTGTCTGAATTCTGATGTTGAGTCAGTGATTTACTAGGAAAGGGGACTTCCAGCTTGTCTGCTTGCAGCCTGTATGGATGATGTTACCACACTATAAAGGTGTGAAATCCAGGTGGCTGTGGGCACACTCCTGAACACCCAGCCAGGATGAGGAATGAGCCACAAGGTTGTTTTCACCCACTTTGCTCTGTGGGACATCATCTTGTGATTTGCCTGTTGACATCCGTGGAGGCAACATGAGCTGGCAGCACAGCAGTGCAGCATCAGAGGCATAAAGTCCTCCCTCCTGAAGCTCAGAGGAGATTTACTCACCACCTCAGCTGCGCTCTTCCAAGACCAATTCACTACCAAAGCTCATATGTCCAAACCCAGACTCTTCACCAGTATTCCCGTAGCTGCAGACAGTGCTGGGACTTTCTCATATTCTGCTGGCAGGGAGAAGGTAAAGTTGTTTGTGTGGCTCCCACCCTGTGAGCACCTGGATGTTTGAGAGAGCAGAACTCCTCTGCTGTGGTGTCCTGATGCCCCTTCAATGGCTGCTCAGGGCTGTGCAGGCTGAGGATGGCAGCAATGCCCTCTTGCCCGCAGTGGGGTGGCAGAAGCCTGGGCCATTGACCCCTCCATGGGGCCACACCTCCTCTCGTGGCTTGTCAGCTTGCAGGGTTGAGGAAGGTGGGGTGTGCTTTGGTTTTGTGTTTTATTGTCTCATTTTCTCGTCGCTTACAATTGGCAGTCGGGAAAACATTCCTCCGAGGTCTCTACTTACTCTGTGAGAATGGATCAAGACTTTTGAGCTGTCAGGAAAAAATATCCTCCTTTGACAAGTTCTGATGGTGGCTCTAAGAATAGCACATTTCCTAATGGTCAGGATGTTTTTCTTTTCATAGATGTTCTACCTCTGGAGAAAGCAACACTCTTTTGAGAAAGAGAAAATTAATTTTGAAGAACTCTGAGAAGCGATTCTCAGGCTTCCTTTCCTAATTCATCAGCGTATTTCTGATCCTAGAGGGTGAGCTCTGTGAGGTACCAACATTAGCAGAAAGCACCCAGTTAAAAACCAACCTATAGGATAGATGCTAAGAAGAGCAAATTAAAGATTCAAAGCTGCAATTGCAAAGTTACTTGGGGAGTACAGATTTTGCATTATTGACAGTCTGTGATTTAACAACATTGCACAGTCAGCTCTTTGGCAGTCCTGAGTCATTCCCCGCTGATCCAATGAAACTGTATTCTGCTTGGAATTGCCTGTTGTTTTTGTGGGGTTTTATGGAGAAATTTTTGTATGGACTAGACATGAAGGGTTTTTTTCAGAATTTTTCAAACTCAGCAGCAAAATCCTAAAGGGGAAGCTCTCCTAATATACATGTGACAGTCTTATTTATTTGTGAAAAGGAGTCTCAAACTGCTGAGCACACAGGTTTATGGAAAAGGGCTCTCCTGTGTTGCTGACAATTAGTATATTTTTCACTTGCAAAATGGTGCTTTCTGATAATGCTACAGTATAGTAATCAAAAGCACCTAATACAGCTGATTAAAAATTCCCTGTTGGGCTTTGCTGACCAAATGAATACAATTAATAAGACATTTCAAGTAGGGAATTTCCTGCAAATACTGATATTTGTAGACCTTAAATTAAAACTATGCTATGTAAAATTACATATCAAATGAAGAGAGATCTTATTCCTTGGTGCATCTAACTGAGACCCATTGTTGATGTGTGGCAGGAGAGATTTTATTCTACAAGTGCAGGTAAGCTTTTCACTCAGACCTCAGCTTTAGAATCAAATTAATTGTGTGATCAAAGCATTTCTCTTTTGCATCCTCCCAAAGAAACCTAGCAAAAAATAAGTCCCTTAAGTAAGTTAGCTCATGTAGGCAATGGTAACAGGTGCTATGGGTTGTTGTTGAGATGTTGTTTGTTTAATATTAATCTAAAATAATTTAAATGGCATCATAATAGCCTTATTTTATGTCTCTTATTTTGATTTTAAAAATCAGTGCATTCCCCTTAGTGCAGTTAATAGGGTCAGCCTGTGAGCCTGTGCTGGTTACCATGCCTTCAGTCATGTGGAATCCAAACAGCCATTATAATTTGTTTCTAAACAGATCAAGAGCTATTTACCATCTCAATGTTTTGTGCACAGCTGGGTGTCTGGCAAACATCCAATATCCATTAACATTTAAAAATTAGTCCCATAATGCATCTTTTCCGTGGCTTGAGGAGTATACACACTGACACATGTTGGGAACCAATTATATTTGCACGACCATTAGTCTGGCTGCATTCAACTTCCCAGTAAATGAGGGCTAATTTAGTTTCCAGAATGGTGTATCTTAAATTCATGCAATGACCTTAGCAAAAGCAGAGTGTCTGAAGATATAAAGAGGAAGGAAATGTTGAGAAAGAATAATGCTTCCTTTTTTTCTGCCTAAACCATAAGAGTAGATTATTATATGACTGTTTCCAGTATCCATGCCTGGCCTTAAAGCCAGATTCCTTTAATTCAATACTGCTACAATTCATGAGCAGGCTTTGGTTTGGAAAAAATCACACTAATCTGGTAAGCTAGCACACCCTCCTTGCTCAGATCAAACCTGCTAATGGACTTTTTATAATAGCAATTTAGACCTGCCTGTAGCAGGTCTAGCTCCTCAGGTTCCCAACTGATTTTAAGTGTTCTATTTTCCTACCAGCAGGAAAATAAGAAATACACATTTCACAGTAAGTGCTGTCTACACTGCTTGTGAAATATATTCTAACAATGCCATGGAAGTGAAATGACCCTCACAATTGGAAGTTTGGCATAGAATTTTAATGAAAATGGAGAAACACAAAAATATTTTGAGAAGTATATTTGCCAAACCTCTGCTGCCATGAGAAATTCCTTCAGTAATATCAGAGGTGAAATGGGATGTCTGGCTTGGGGGATGAGTGTGTAACACCCTTCCTTGCAGTGTGCCAGCTCAGCTCTCAGTAATCAGGTTCTAGACTGATTGACTTCTGCTGCTGTAGCACACTGCTCCTCTGAGCTCACCCAGTCCGTGGCAGGCTGCTTAATAAAGCTAAATTGCTCCTACAAACACAGTACTATTCAGCAGCCTTTTAGAATTAAGAGCTGGTTTTAAAATAGTGGTTTTTCTTAACGCTTACGTGAACCAGTTAGAAACTCAAGAAGGCAGGAATTTTCTAAATGGCTGTACAGCAATACAGTGCAGCCAGCCTCCAGGTGAGGGGTCTGTTTCCTCCTCCAGCTGTGCACATCTGCATTAACTCTGTCCTCTTGGCACAGTTGTTTGAATGGAGTTAGCTGTGGGATTCTGTCTGGAGTGAGGCTGCAGGTTTATAAACAGCTCTGAAGTTTAATGTATAGAAATAGTTATTTACGTATGTTTAAAATGTAGTATTTAATATATAAAACTTATTCTTCTGTTACATCCATATAGTTCAGAGTTAGCCTTTGTCAAGTATTTCTTTTTTGTATCAGCACTTTTTCCTTTTACTTTTTGTGCAAGAAAGTATCTTTCAGTGAAAGAGCCTGTTCTTGAAACTGCCCTTTTGGAAAAGTTCATTGTACAGTCAATATTTACAGGTGCTGTTTCTACTGTCTTCCTCTGAGATGACATTGCTTTTTATTTTATTGCTTTCAGTGAAACCCATGCTTGTAGTCCCTGACAATAATACATTTTCATGCATCATTGGCAATACAAGGCTTCATTTAGACTATTGATTTACGTTCTTATTGTATTAGGACTTGTTAGTGTTTCATACCTTCTTATTGTTTGGTGATTGACCTTTGCAGATTTACAGTACATAAGCAATTAGCCAGTAATAGGTTAAATTACTAAAGAAGATTCCTATCAGATTTGGGGGATTCACAAATCTATCATGGTGTGGTACTGTCCATTTCTTTATTTATATTCCACACAGCTGTAGTTATAAGCTGAATTCCAAGCACAGTAAATCCTGCTGAAGACTCCTGAATTCCATGCGGGAAGAAGATGATGCGTGGCGTGTGTACAATTTGCTGGGTAAGTGCATAGGGATGGGAACTGTCAGAAAGGTTGAACCCTTCTCCCTTTCTGTCTTGACAGTCTCTTGTTTTTCACCTGTGGATTTAACAAAACAAAACTAGAGCTAATTTTAATTTTTAATTAAAGTCAATAGCTTATGTTCATTCTGATGTATTTGGTATAAAGAAGAATAGAAGAAAATGCAGAAAGTTGAAAGAGAATTACATTTCTTCAGCTTAATTATTTAGTTTCCAACTAAGAAACAGCTCTGCAGACGTCGATTATCCTTCAGGGATATCTCAGAAGAAGTGAGCAATTAGCTTGATTTTCTGTTGAATATGTAGCTTGTGACTCAGTATGTGATCTATTAAAAAGATGATCATTCCTTTTAAACTGTGTCCTGATATACATGGAGCGTGTTGCTGAGGATAAAAGTCAGTGCAGTAATCCAGTCCATCACCATGTGAGACACAGTTTTCTGTCTTGCTGCACAACAGACAGTGAAAATTTTAGGTGTTCTAAGGACTGTAAGAGAAGAGTGGAAGAGGAGGGTAATGCTCTCCTGTTAAAAGGTAACCTGGCATACTGCTTAACAGTTTTTACAGCTTTGAGCACACTTTCCCCTAGAAGCAGAGTCTAAAAAAAGAACAACATTTCTCTGGTGGAAAAAAAGGTCTCTTTGCACCCGTTTCTGTAGGAAAGCAGCGACTGTTCTGCCCCCACCAGCCTGGAGTCATGGATGGGGCTGTGAATGGAGATCAGCAGCTTGGGGAACTCAGGCAAGGCTGTGTGGGAAGGGCTGTGGAGAGGGGCAGCAGAGGGTGTGGTGCATCCTGCTGCCATCCAGCCTTCCCAGGGAGCTCAGGGCCTCACAGGCTCTGCTGGGTCACCACCCACACCCAGCACCATGGCCCTGCCACAGACTGCACCAGGCACTGGTAAGAGGAAAGCAAGAACTGGAAGGGATATTTGGAAGAGTTGCATGATAAGCACATTATCTAAATTCCATCAGTGGTGCAAACTTATCCGTGAGAGCATGGACTTTGCTGCCACTGCCCTGCTTCCAGATTGCTGCTGCTGGATTGAGAATGCCCAGACTGTGGAGCTGGGGGTTATATGTCTGTTGGCACTTCTGTTGCACAGCTGGCTGGAACATATAAACCCACAAAGTGCCCAGATTTCACACAGAGAGAGCAGAATGCATGTTTTTGCAGCTCATGTGTTCAGAGTTTTTTGGTTGTAGTGTTTTTTTTTTGTTTTGTTTTGTTTGGTTTTTTTAGTTTGGTTTGTGTGTCTTTTATTATGACATTCAAATTTTACTACAGGGAGATACTGGAGGATTTGAGCTTAAAATGAACTTTAAGTGACTTGCACGAGGATGAAGTTTGCAGATGTACTGGATGTACTGCCAGATTTCCTGTACACCTCAGTCCCATTTTGAGCACCTCCACCTGTCAAACTGTGCTCCTCCAAATGCACACTGAGCAGATGCTCAGCCCTTGATGGGCCTAAATTAGTAGGCACCTGTATTTCTGACATTGAAGCTTCCATGGTATCTGAAATCTTGCTTCTGGTCATGTTTAAAAGTGCCACAGTCCTGTCAGGACTGAGCAATGTGGTACCTAACTTGTACCTTCATCTGCAGCAGGAGCTCAATGCTTTAATGTTCCATGACAGCAAAACCTGGGTCTCATCCCTTCAAGGCCAGACTGCTCTGAATCCTTTCTGCATCTTCCCAGCATACTAATGGAAGGGAGGAGCAAACCTGAACTGTCTTCTCTTTCCCAGAATTGTGGAAGGATGTTGAATTTGCCTTTTGCCTTTCTGCAGCTAATATCAAGGCCACATGAAAGAGGGCCCTGTGCACTGGTGTGACTGTCACTGGTGTGGGCACTGGTGACACATGCTGTGGCACAGCCCCTCTGCTCCTGGCATGGGTTTCTCCAGCCTACACGTGGTGCACAGCAGCCACCCTGGTCCTGTGGAGCATCCTGTGCTCCTCCACTCCAGCCTGGGATGGGCTGTCCAGCCTGGGGAGCCACGGCATGCAGCTGTTTGTCAGACTGGACACAGGTCTTTTTGCATGGTTACAGTTCAAGTTACAGCTCATCTATGTAAGAATACATATAAGAAATGCCCACCTTTATTTATCTGCACTAATGTATCATGAAAGCTACTGGTGCAAAACAGCCTGTTCTGATTAAAGATATATGTGTGTATATATATATATATATATATATATAAAAAACAGCAGATAATCAAGAAGACGCCTACTCACTGTTTATATGTTGCACAGCAAAAACCTCCTGTGTGGTTTCCAGGGCTAGCTGCAGTCCAGAAGCAAATTAGGTACTTTCTTTGTGGCCAGGAGCCCAGACTAATAAACTCTGCAGACCTAACTTTTCATGCAGATGGGTTGTGGCTTCCTGCATTATGTTTCCATTTGTATTGAAAATTACCCTGGATCTGGCATCACCGGATCCCTGCCAAGGCTAATGGGCCTATCCAGGCACACGCTGACTCCTGAAGAGCTCCTTAACTCCTTGCATTGCCATCCCAGTGCTGAGGAGCAGCCCAACCCAGGACCCTGAGCTTTTTTTTTAATAGTTTTATTTGTATTTGTTTTTGGTTTTTTATTTTAGAACCTTTGTGGCTCTGCTGGCTTTGGGAAGGTGCTGTGCTTCACCAATGCAGTGAATGTGGGGTGATGCAAACACGATAGCTTTAACCAGCTGAGCAGAGACTCAGGGAAAAGGCTGTGCACTGCCCAGGAAGTCTTTCCATCCAGCCATCCTGGTAACAGACAAAGCTGAAGGGATTACCTGTGTCCTTGCTTCCCTGATATTGGGAATACAAGGCAGCTCTCAGGCAGTGTCTGGCCAGAGAATGTGGTCCCTGGGTAAGGTGTGGTGAGGAGTCAGGGAGCAGCACAGATCTTCTGTGAGTGCCAAGCTCCAGGCTCTGCGCTGGCTGCTCTGGCAGAGGGTGTCATGGGTGGAGTGGGAGCTTCAGACAAAGTGGATTTAGAGAAGTTCTCCTGTTGAGCCACAAGGTGCAGGAAGGATTCCCTTGCTTTCTAAACTCCTTCTCACAGAGGAGTCTGTGAGTGGCTGGATCCAATCTTAGCCCAAGACTTTGCCAGCAGTCTAAGGAATTAGAGAGGTATGATTCTTCTACTTCTACAACTTTTTCCCACAGGATTAAGGATGGTAAACCAGATATATTTATATAAAAATTAATTACTTATTATGATTAATGGTTAGACAAAAATATCTTAATCTGAATTATTTACTACACAGTATTGAAGATAAATCTACTAGTATAGATATTGTGTAGTATGCTATATCAAAGCAATTATATTTAAGCTAGAAAACCCCAATTATTGAGTGCTGTTACTCACCCACACCAATGACTGTGGGCAAATCTCTTCCTCTCATCCTGTAGGACTAACCTTGAAGGGCAAACGCACCCAAGGGAGGAATCTCCACACACAGCCCAAGAGGGGGTGTGTTAGAAGAGCCTGCTGATAAAAGTGGGACTGGACTTGTATAGTATAAAAGTGATTGACTGTCAGTCATATGTTTCCAGGCAAGCTATGGCAGCTTAGAATTTTTAGATAACAATACTTTACCATACGTGCCACATCCACCTCACTATCAGGATGTCCAGCATTGAAGCTGATGAAATTCTACCAAAAGCCACCCCCTCTCAGTTCACCACTGACAGCTTTGTGAAGTAGGGCACTATTGGAGTTGTGTTACCCCATTCCAGGCAGAACATGCTGCTACAGAGGACAGGGCAGCCCAGAGCCATGTGGGCAAGGGCTGGCCACAATCAGGAAAATGCCAGGAGACAGCTGGGTGCATGAGATGTCTGTGAAAGGCAGAGGCTGCAAAAAGCCCCATTGAGCAGAGGCAGAGTCTGCCACAGCAGTGGGTTGCTGGCAGGGCAGGAAGAGCCAGTTGGGAGCATCCAGCCCTGGGCAGCAGCAGGGAGAGGCCTTCCCATGGAGAAGCACACCAAAGAGCCATGGCCAAGGCAGGCAGTGCTGGGCTTCACTCGAGGTTTGAAGCTCTCTAAGTGCACTGCTTCTGCAAGTCTTGCTTTTACATCTTAAACAAGGAACTAAATTAGTATGTAAGCCATTACTCTGTGTTTATGCTGAAGTGTTACAGTGGAAATGTTCTGACCCAGAGAACCTAGAGTATTCATTTTTCTTGAATGCTTTTGTAGGGAAATAAAACTATATGTTATTTCTTATTGTATGTCTGAGAGGATGTTATTTCTTATTGTATGTCTGAGAGGCTATACAAGAGAGTTAAAATTGAAGGGCAGGAAGAATTTAAAGCAATAGGACATCTGTCTGTTCAGAATGATTGCAGCTTAAAGATAGGACACTACATTTTTACTTCAAGCATCACTTCATTGATATTTCTGACATTTTGGAGGAAAAACCCCAGAGATCTTTTCAATCCATTGGAAAATATCTTCCTGCTGTTTTACCACTATGCTGAAAGACATTTCATAGAAATATGTATATGTGCAAACACATAAATAAATATTAATCTTTATTAGTGACAAAATGGGGAAAACAATATGGCAAACACAACTACTGTAAATGGTACAAATCCATTAAAGACAGTGAATACCAGGAGGCTGCTTTTGTTGAATGGAAGTTCACCCAACTTAAAGTTGCCTCCAAATACATAACTAACCCAAGAGTTTGGATTTAACACTGACTGGACAAATCATATTTCTCCTTAATGAGGCTCAGCTGTGAAGAAGAGGAAAAGAAAAGGGTCAGTGTGATAAGCTGTGCAATGCAGTAATTGGATCAAGCCAAGACAGTGGTGGCCTTTAGGAGCAGCAGAAGAGACATGTAAACAGGTTGGCATCTGCAAATTTTTTTCTATATAGAATTGCCTCAAAATAGTTTTTAGTTTTCTTCAAAGTAGGACAGGCAGAAAAACTGGTTAGTGGCTTATGAAAAATTGTCATATTTTACTTCTCAGCCTAGTAGGATGTGGGAAGATTTTTACTCAAAGACAGAATTTTCATGCCTGAAAATTTCTCATGAAATTTTGGGAGCCATCTTCAGTGGCTTAAGGAGCTTAAGGAGGTTTGGAGGCTGTGAGTTTTGAAGTTAAATATCTACAAGAAGAGCCAGGTGACAGCTGCACAGGTTTGGTAAATCCAGAGCAGATGATGGGTCAGTGCAATATTTGAAACACAAATATCCTCTGTGGGTCTTTTCCAGC
This sequence comes from Pseudopodoces humilis, assembly GCF_049639895.1. Taxonomy (NCBI): domain Eukaryota; kingdom Metazoa; phylum Chordata; class Aves; order Passeriformes; family Paridae; genus Pseudopodoces; species Pseudopodoces humilis. The sequence goes on along the minus strand of NC_142209.1, from coordinate 13,986,293 downwards.
TCTTATCCAGAATTTGTGGAGAATATCTTCAGGTGTGACAGAAGTCTATAATCCTTGTGGAAATATGATTTTTTTTAGTGGTAGGGGGGCACAGGGGTGGCTTCTGTGAGAAGTTTCTAGAACCTTCCACCATGTCCGACAGAGCCAATCTCTGATGGCTCTGAAGATGGGCATGCTGCTGGCCCAATTAGAGAGGTTGGTAATGCCTCTGTGATGACATATTTAAGAAGAAATTCAAAGCAGCACACACGCAGGTTTTTTCAGGGGTGGCAAAGTGTCGCTGCTGGGGCCATTCCCCGGTGCAGCGCGTGGCAATGCACCACTGCCACCATCTCGGCATTGCCTTGCCTGCCTGGCCACCCCAGCCAGCCTCACTGCAGGTGACAGGGACACGTGGCAGCTTCTCCCCCACTGTGCCCTGCAGGAGGAGAGGTGTTAAACAGCACCTGCACTGCGGTGACGGCAGCAGAAACATGGCAAATGCTTCCCCAACAAGGAACCTGGACGGGATCGACCTCCCGGCACTGCAGAATCCTGCGGGAATCCTTGAACTGGTGGAAATCGTTGGCAATGGTGCTTACAAGCAGCAGTTTCTCTTCTAGTCAGAGAAGAGGATGAAGTGAGGACGTGATGTAAAACAACGTGACGACACCAAGGTCAGTGGAAAAGAAAGAGAGGGAAGAGCTGCTTCAAGTGTTGGAGCCGAGATTCCTCTGCAGGCCGTGGTGAAATCGTGTGCGAATGAGGGATGCAGAGATCCACTCACAGCCCACGGGAGAAGTGCTCATGCTGGAGCAGGGGGTGTTAGAGAGAGCTGTGATCCAGTAGGAAACCCAAATAAAGAGAGAAGTTCTCTGCTTCCAGAGATAGAGAGGGGCCTTGTTTCCAAACTAGAGCAGCCCGTGCACGACTGACCCACACCACAACAGTTTTGGGAGGACTTTGTGTGTGGGAGGGACCCCATGGCATAGCAGAGAAAAAACTCCTTTTTTGCTGGCCCTGAGTGAACAGAAGATCTTGAATGATGAAGTGACCAAAACCCTGCACACTGTCTTCCTGCGCTGTCAGTGAGGAAGTTTTTTACTTCTCAGTATCCTCCTCTGACTCTGTTAATAATAAATTTACTTTATACCTTTAAATTTGAACCTGTTTTGCCCTCAGAGTGTTTTTTCCTCCAAATCCTTATCTCACTCATGAGCCCTTTGTTAATCATTTTTTCCCTCTCCTCCTGTAGCAGGAGAGAGTAAGCAAAGAACTCTCGTGGGTGCCTGGTGTTTGGCAGTGTCAAACCATGACACTGATAATTTTTTTCCCCCCCTTGATTACATATTAATTGGATTTCAGGAATAAACTTCATTGTGAAAACAGGATAAATTTAGTTTATAAACAAAAGTGTTTGGGATAGACAGCTCTAATCCAGGTGAGATAGTGCAACTCTTTCCTGTGTTGACTTCAGTTCAGACCAGATACAAATCAGTAAAAATTTGGAAGATAAGTGTCCTGTTCATTTCATGTTATAGATGGAAGACCTTGACACTCATTTTTCTACTTGCTGTGTACTTCTAAGACTATATCCTGCCTCTTGACCATTCTTTTATAGCTCAGCCCCCAAAAGGCTAGAACTGGCCAAGGCAGAGTAACTTTTAACAACGTTGGAAAATCAAAAAAGTGATCAGATTTTAGATTGGCAATTATTTAGATTGGCAATATTTTATAGGCTTTTTTTTTTTTTTGTCCTCTATAAAAAAAAAGCAGGTTTAGTAATAAAATCAGTATTATGCTTGTTTAGCATGCCTGTGATACTATGGAAGGAATTTTGGCACTGGTCAAACTGCAGCTATGCAGAAAATACATCACAGGCACATTGCTGGGCACTGTAATACTTGCAGGTCTGAGTAAGAAATAGTAAGAGAGACCTCACCAACTGTCTGTGGCAGAATCAGTCAAGTCAGCTCTGTCAGAAGGCTCTGCATCTACCAGGACTGGTCATTTCATCTGCTGTTTCTCACTGGTTGTTTATAGATTGCAAGGTTGCATCAGGTTTCTTGGCTTTCCATGCACTAAGTACTTTAAACATATCACAGAAAAATTTCTCAAAGTGCTGACAGTGTCATTCTTTTTTTTTTTTTTTTTTTCTTTTTTTTTTTTCATTCACCAACTAAATATAATGTTATCCACTGGATAAAAATGACTGACATTTCTCAGATTGCCACCAGCAAAATTCTTGAATCCCCAAATACCTTAACATAATTAAGTTATCTTCCTACAGTTTCTTCAGGGATCATAGTGGTACTACTGCTGAGTTTCCCAAGGAAACTCAATCTAGATACTCATGCTACAGATGTGTTAACTCACAGCTTTTCCTCCTTTTGGACTTTTCCAACCTATACCAACCAATTTCAAACAAATCTGACAGTAAAAATACCTCAAAGATATCAAATTACCACAGGCTCTGTGGCAATCTTCGATGCCATCACTCAGGGACAGCACGTTTTACAGTGTCCCTGCAGCAGCAGGGCATGTGGAAAGGGAAAAGGCCATGCAGCTGCTCCAGCTCTGGGATAGGCTTATTTATTATTGAGAAATAGCCAGATTGGCCCAAAGCAAGGTATCTCAATAGAACTGTTGTGACACCAGCTGTACTTTTGTGTATCAACCTTGCCTAGATGTGGCTAACTGTTCTTGTATATAGACTTCATGTTATACATATATGCAGAAGTGTTTGTGTGTAAACCAAGTGTGGATGCAAATCTCCCCATTCTACTATAAATACCAAACAATGTATAAAAAAAAGGTTTTCCCAATTACCACCCCCCCCAAGAATCTATTTTATTATTTTTTTTTAATCTTACAGCGGGTATCACCTTTGACAGAACACCTGGGATAGGGCTGCTTTAGCTTCCATTGTGATCCCCAGCCCAGATATGCAGGACTCTGGATGGGAGGGACGGCTCTGCCCCCCTCACAAGCTTCATGTTGCTCCTGCCTCTTGGCTTTTTCAGCAAAGCGTGTTTCCTATGTAGGTAGGGCCGATGTGCCATCTGTTGGGGGGATCAGCATCCCCAAGCCACAGCCCTGCAATGCTCCTAGACAATGTAGGAAATGTATGACTGGAATGTAGCGGCTTGCATTTGCATTTCACACATTCAGCTTTGCTTCACACATTCCCCTCTCTCAGACATGATAAAGGCAGGGAACGCTCTATTTCTTGTCAGCATGGATGGATGGCACCCCTAGAAGAGTATGCATTTGAAGCAATATGTTCTGCATCACTGACGTAAGCCGAGATGCTGTTAAGGCCGGGCAGGTTTGTTTTCCTATTCAGTGCTGGTGAGAGGGGCACTCGGGGACTTGGTGTCCTTGAATTTAAAGAAGATTGAAGTGTTGCATTGTTCAGAATGAAGGGGAAGAGGATGGGAGCAGAATGATGCTGCAGCAGACGGTAAACACTTGATTGCAAGAGCTGAATAGGCTTGGCCTACATTTTGAATCTCATCATGGTCTCTTTTATTTCACTCATTTGTACCCCCGACTCTGCAGTCGGTCCCAGGTTTATTCCTGCTGTTTTTCAGATCTGCAGTGCTGAGTGGGCACCTTGGCAGAAGAGCAGCACATGCCCAAGCATTGTTTATGAATGAGGGATGCCAAGGTAGTAATGTACACAAGATAATTTCTCCCTATGTAAGTTTAGTCCTTTTTAAGACTGAAAGCTGTCCTCATGAGATTCACCTAGTAATCTCTAAACCTTCATTTCAGATCGTGTGGCAGGGCTGTAATGGTCAGTGTGCAGAAATGTTTCTGAATTCCTAAAAGAAAAATTTTATCTGTAGCAAGCCCTGTCCTTTGTCCTGTTCCTTGCCCTACCCACCAAACAAATCCATCACTCTCTCTTCATTTCCCATTTCACCTGGGGAAGGCATCAATGTAGTGAATGCTAAGTACTGAACTCATTTGCAACTTGCCAGAGCCACTTCTGTCTTTATTTTCTGCTTACCTTGGAATAGCTAGAAGCAGGGAATGCATGGGGAGGGATGTGGAGGGGTAACACTTGCAGAGAAAAGCCATAGTAGTTCCCAGAGTAATTCCTTTAAATATCCAGGTTTTTTTCAAATCAGTCAGTGGAGACCAAGACATATGTAAAATTATAGTTGAAGTTAAGATGGGAAAAGAAAAATACTAGTGTTTTATATTTAGCTGATACTTGGCAGGAATGACCAATTCTGGTTCCATGCAAATCTGAGTTCCTTGCTGGAGATGAAGGAAAGAAATGGAGACAAATTTGGTGCATTGCATTTGTAATAGAGAAAACAACTTTTTAATATATTCACAGGCCTCGTTATATTTTTCTCTTGCAAAAAATTCTCTAGAACTTCAAATTGTTTTTTTAAAATTGGATTTACAGATGCTTTGAGGGACTTTTGAACCTTGTCTCCTTGTCTCCAGTCTCCACTGCATGGAGGATTAGAACAGTAGCAAACAATCCTGACTTACTCATCTTTCCACCCTTTATTTACAAACCAAAACATTTTTTGTCAGTTTATTCAATACCTTACAATTGATTCCTCAGGTATCTGGTAGATATATCCTTGATTCTCATTATCCTTTAGAATGTCATCTTAAAACTATATAAACTAAGATGTGTTACTGTTTGATGCATAAAAATGCATAAAATAGAGTATAAAGAATGATGTCTCCACTGTTAGAAAACAACAGCATTTGTCAAACTATTTCTAAATTGTAATCCACAGGTTCTGTAGGATGTGTTTACATTACAGAACTTCCAACACTAATTCCTACAAATATTTCCGTGGTAATCACTGCCCCAATCACCCTTGCCATTTGTTTGTGTTATATGCAGAATTTTGGAAAAAATTAAAAGTAGCTCGGTATAGAGGTTAATAATTCAACTGCTCTCTGATCTTAATTTCATATGTCACTCAGGGACTGAAGGCACTGCAGTATTTGCATTTAGCAAAGCTGGAGAAACTCCAAGATATGATTGTGTCCCTGTTAGTGCATTAAAAAACAAGAGGCTTCAGGCAGTGGATGGGTGGGGTTTGGTCTATGGATGTTGATCCCTGGCTCTCCTTGCACCCTGGGCTTGTCCTGCTTATGGCTGTTTGGAGAAATGTTCAAGTCTGCATCAAGCAGTACAACAATGAGCAGGCCTGAAGGATGGACCCGTGTGTGAGACCTTCCTCCCTGTAACGTGCACACCGAGATCAGAGGCTGCAGTCTACCCTGTGACATTTCCTTCTGTGCCCTTTAATGCCACCTGTAACTTTGATCAGGGAGGGGAGGGCTTGAGAAAGGTAGTATGAGACCCAAGTGGTCCCTGAGTCTCTCGTTAATCAAACAGCTAGAGAAACAAGGGGAGCTGGTGGGTTATAATTGGGATTGCTACCCTTGGGACTAACCCTGGACCAAACATCCAAACGTGGGAAAAGGAGGGTAGGGGGTTGTCCTGAAGAGACATCTAGTGAGGTGGCACTAGTGTGTGGCACTGTGTGAGTGACCACTGCCCCAGCTCTGGGCATTAGCCCCATGCACAGATTGCTCAACTGTGCTTCTTGGTGCTCTGGGTTATTTGTGTCCTTCTAGCTCCTGCTGCTGCAGTGGGTAAGATCTGGCATTAAATCTGGTGGTGATCCCCACTGCAGAGAGCACGTACGTGCTGTGCAGTGCTCAGGGACCAGCAGCAGAGCAGGCTGGGGTAGGGAGAGACAGCATTGAAGCACTTCTTCATAGGTGATGTGAGCAATACCAAATCTATAGCTAAAGATCAGACCTTGTCCCAGAGAGACAGGACCTTCCCCTCCTCCCCTTGCTCTGCAAGGCAGCCTTCCAAAGGCCTCAACTTGCTTCACTCTATGTGTTCATTACTACTTTTTAATGACTGAATTCTCACTCAACCATGAAATAATTTAGGAAAAATGCATTAACAAGCAGACTTGCTAAATTCATAATTAAGGTATTTTCAAATATTATGGAATATTTGGTGGAAATGAAGTTACTGTGCTGTCTGTGGAAACAGTGCAGAAGGCAGTAGGTTGTCTTGTGGAATATTTATGAAATACTAGCTGGTATTGGCTGAGCACCTGGAGAAATCCACGGCAACTGAGCACTGAGGGGTTTGGTACTGGGGGAGCGGCGGCTGGAGCCGATGTCACTCACACAGTGGTGGTGATGACATCTCCTGAACTGATGGTTTTGTCATTTTCCTATTTAATCATGTTTCCCCTTAGTTGTGTGACTTTTAAGAGGAAAGAAGATGTCTTTTTAAGAGGGAAACCGGTGGCAGGTGTGCTAGAAGGTCCCTCAGCATTAATACCAGTCTTGTTCCTCTGCAGCTTAAACTTCGGGCAACTCACTTTCTCTATTCCTTCTGTCAGGAAAACAGAGTGGGGCTGGTCAGGACATGGCTGAGGAAAATGTCTCGGCAAGAAAAAAGGTGTTTTGATGAAACTAAACTGTTTAACAGAAACGGCAGGCTTTTGGTACATTGATGTTGGATAAACCCATGAAAAACCTAACTTAATGTTTTGTTTGGGTTACTTTTGTTTCGGAAGAGGAGATGAAAATTACACTTCTGAATGCTTATTTAAAATGACTTCTCAATTCAATATTGACTACTGTAATTTTAGGAATGGGAAATAATTTAAACATTCACAAAGAAAACAATACATATATTTTTTTAAAAAATAGACTAACAAACTATATTGGTTTTGCACTGCCTGGCTTTTGGTAGCAGGGGGGCCATAGAGGTGGCTCCTGTGGGAAGCTGCTGGAAGCTTCCACCATGTCCAGCAGAGCCAATCCCTAATGGCTCTGAAGATGGACATGCTGCTAGCCAAAACTGGGACAATGAGAGAGGTAATGTCTCTGTGATGACTTCTTTTAAAGAAAATCAAAACAAAGTCACATGGTTTTTCTTCTAATCAGAAAAGAGGAGAAGGTGAGAACATGTGAGGGAAACAATGTGGAGACACCAAGGTCAGTGCAGAAGGAGGGAGAGGAGATGCTCCAGGTGCCGGAGCTGAGCTTCCTCTGGAGGCCGTGGTGATGACCATGGTGAAGCAGCTGTGCCCCTGCAGCCCATTGGGATCTACAGGGACACAGAGATCCACTCACAGCCCATAGGGACCCATGGGGAACGAAGAGATCCACTCATATCCCGTGGGGATCTACAGGGATGCAGAGATCCACTCACAGCCCATGGAGATCCATGAGGGTTGCAGAGATCCACCTGCAGCCCATGGAGATCCATGAGGGATGCAGAGATCCACCTGCAGCCCATGGAGATCCACGAGGGATGCAGTGATCCACCTGCAGCCCATGGAAATCCACAGGGGATGCAGAGATCCACCCACAGCTTGTGCAGGAGGTGCTCATGCTGGAGCAGGTGGATGCCTGGAGGAGGCTGTGATCCAGTTGGAAACCCAGTGGAGAGAGGAGGCCTTTGCTTCCAGGCTGGAGCAGCCTGTCCTTGGAGGACCGCACCCCGTGGGAACAGAGCCACATCGCAGCAGTTTTGGGAGGGCTGTCTGCCATGGGAAGGACTCGGGCTGCAGCAGATGCTGCAGAGTGCACCCGTGCTGAAGAAGTTCATGGAGAACTGTCTCCCATGGGAGGCACCCCACGGTCCACAGGGGAAGGACTCCTCTCCCAGAGCAGCAGCAGAGAACCTCGGTGATGAACTGACCAAACCCCCACGCTGGGTCTCTCTGCACTGTCTGTGGGAAGGGAGGAGGGGCTGGGGGGGAACGGTGTTTTAAGGGCTTATTTTACTTCTCATTATCCTCCTCTGATTCTGTTGGTAATAAAATTCACTTTGCAACCTTGAGTCTATTTTGCCCTTGAGATGTTTTCTCCTGGTCCTTGTCTCACTCACGAGCCCTTTGTTAGTTTCTTTTCCCTCTCCACTGCCCAGCTGTAGCAGGGGAGGGTGAGCGAGCGACTCTTGTGGGTGCCTGGCATCGGGCCAGTGTCAAAGCACAGCAAACTTCCACCAATAAACATGTCCTACATGTGATAGGCTGGCAGGGGGACAGGGTGTTTGAGCTGAGATTGACCCAAACTGAGCACAAGCACTTGAAATCGTGGGAAAGAAAGGACAAGGCAGAGTGGCAGTCCTGCTCCTGCAATGGATGGAAAGGTGGAGCTTCTCCTACAGCTGCTCTGCTTGGGAGAGACTGAAGAGTCACAGCACTGATGGCATCTACCCACCTGGAGCTGTGGTGGACAGTGCTCCAGCAGGATCTGCAGTGTCTGTAACTGGATGTGTGTGTGCCATGGGCCATGGATACACCAGCAGGGAGTCAGAAATCTCACTGAAGGGGCCGGTGGGAGCACAGAGGGACAGTCCCCTCTCACATCCCTCTGCACCAGTCCATGGAAGCAGAGTGGGGAAGGCATTAAGGAGGTGTATTTTTGGTGTATTTTTAAGATGTCAGTGGAGAAAAGTCTTTCACATGAGGCTATGCTGAACCTAGCAGGGTTAACCTTAATCACAAAAGACATCTGCACCGGAAGGGAAGATGTTGACAACCTGTCAGTGGGATGTGATGTCAGGATGTGAAAGTTAGGAATGGAGATGTGCTAGGTGACTACAGGCATTCATCTGGTTGTGTTTCTGTCAGGCTGGCTTGTGGGGAGAGCAAGAGTTAACAGATAAAATTGTTTTATGGCCAGTACATGTGGTAAATAAGATTACTTATAATGAGATTACCCTTGGACAGACTAAACCACTGATGAGTTCATCTTGGTCTGAGGCAATCCTGAAGCAATTGTAGCACCAGAGAGGATGTAAGTGGTGCTGGCTGTCCCAGCGTGCCAGGGCCATGCCAGGAGCTGGTGGCTCCTCCTTTTTGGGTGGAAAGAAGCTGCTGCAGGGAATGGGTTCTGTGAGTAATGCACCTCGCTGTAGGAATGGGATGTAATGAGCTTCAGAGGGTCATTTTGGGTGAAAACTGAGTGTGGTTAGAGCTGGAAATATTTGAGGTGCCACGTGCTGTGCCCAGCAGTGGGAGGAGTGTCAGCAATGCTCCCGGCACACGAGTGGACAGAGGTGGGAGCTCTGGCCTTTGGCTGGGAGCAGCAGGAGGTGGGGCAGGGCGTGTGGAGCCCCTCCTGTGACCCGAGGGGGTCAGGCACTGAGCAGCACACTGGGATGGTGGGCACCTGCTGTGGCCTGCAGCCCCCCAGGGGGGTGTTGGCTGGAGGCAGGAATGGGTGCTATCAGGGGCAGGGCAGGGAATTAATGCAGCCTTAAATAAATGTAGCTGGAACAAGACACCTGACTGCATGTGTTTGTGCTGTCTTTGGTCCAACAGATTTTGTCTGGGATGGATTAAATTAGTTATGAGCTCAAGTAAAAATATACAGGGAATAGAAAAAAGCAATCTGGTAGCAAAGTCATTGGCTCCAGAGGAATAGTCCTGCATTTCCACAATATTTTCTCAGTGTGTTGCATACAGCTTCTTTAGAGGGGCCTCCTACAGAAAACAGCACCAAAAGGCATAAACCCAAGCAGGGATTTAGGAGAGCAGGCCCAAACCTCCTCACTGAAGGCACAGTACCACTGGGGAGAGCTGGGTAAGAGCTGGACATGCACAGTGCAGACCTGGCCTCAGACAGGCCTGTATTTGCTGATGTAATCTAAGTCACCACTTCTGACATCCCACACACTTCCACCATCCATTAGATCTCTCTGGTCTTATGGTGGTGTAAATTAAATTAAAATCTGTCCATGTAGTGCTGCTGCAATGCAGAACTGATGTGGTGGTGGTTTCATGCCAGCTCAGTGTTATCCATCCAGCCTGTCCCACTGGGAATAGCTCAGATGTCTCCCTCAGTCCAAGGTCTCTGCTACAGTAATTGCAATTGCCATTGCACAAGGCAATGGCAAATGATCATCATTTTAGCAGACACAATTTACATTCCTACCCCTTGGACACTTTATTTCCTTGGCCAAATCTCGCTGTCATCCATCAACTTTTGATATTCAAATCTAAATAAATTTGCTAATTTTTTCCAATCAAATATGAAATGGTTATTCTACTTTCAGTAATTAATCTTTTTAACACATCTAAATGATCTTTTAATAGAAGAAAATATGACCTAGAATCTTTGAAGCAAACCTAGTCTTTTCTTTTCCCATTGCTTTTCATTAAATACAATGTCTGTAGTGCCAGACTAAAATTATGCTGCTTAAACTTGATAAAGTACTGCATCAACAACAAAAAAGGAAACTATGACAGAGAAATGAACAGAAAGCAAAAAAATTTCATAGTGCACCAAGGCAGGCTTTTCTTTTCCATCTCACATTATGCAGTGTGCAAAAAGTATCCTATTTGAAAAAGTGACTCGGAGCAAACTGCCAGTGAGAGAGAGGCGTGGAGGCAGACACAAAACTGTTAGCAGACCAGATTAAGTGAGCTTACTGCCAGCCCTCCCCCCAGCCCATCAGAGATTTAAGCAAGCTGTGTCCTCCAGGGCAGTGGAGGCCTGGCCAGGGTCCCCCCTGAGCCCCAGCCTCACCCAGGGCACAGGGCCCCCCTCAGCTGTACCTGCCAGGCCAGGGCTGGGTGGGCATCGCTTGCTTTGAGGCTGCCAGAAGTAGGGATGAACTAGATGGAACAGTTCAGCATATTAAATTGTCTCTGTGCAAATTGAAAGTGAGCATATGAGGAGGGAGATTGGTATTTGCTATATTTTCTTTCTCAGAAACACTATTAGTGATCTCCCACTTCAGCACTTCACTTGTTGGTTAGCCCCCATTCTCCAAATGCCACTATGTCACAGAGGGAGCATCAGCCCAGAAATAATTAGTATGGCAATTTGGCACTCACTCTTCAAAATTGCATCTTGCAGTTGCATGTAAAATAGTCTGTAAAAATCATCTGGCTCTTACCAAGAGTTAGTTTAATAATGGAGCTTGTTTCGTTACCGCCACCATTATGTTGAAGTCTGGTGGTTAAGAATTGTTTTCCCCTCTCCCTGATGGAAACATCTTCTAGCAAAAGCAAGAGAAACAAAGCCTTTTCTGCTGAAATCTGGAGTTTTTCTGGAGTGAGGAGTCCTGACCTAATCTCTCTTCAAAATGTAAGTGTTCATTCTCTGGGGACATCCACCCAAATTCTGGATTTCATACACATCATAGACTATTGCACCTCTTCCTCTTTAACTGTTAATTGGTGCAGAGACAATACTTCTTATGTGATTACTGAGCCTAAAATGGGCTATGAATCTTCCTGGTACAGAGGAGGAAAGGTAGCAGGAAAGACTGAAAGACAACATTCCAGACCTAGAGAGGAACCAGCTTTTCATTGCAGAAGATCCAATGTCCTCAATTTGAATTTTACTCACCTCCATCCTTAATGGATATTTTCATGACACTTATGAGAGAAATACAGAGTATATTTTTCTTTCTGCCAAAACCCTCCCATCCTGAACCTAAGAAAACTTCTTCAGAAAAGGGGAGCGTTTGCCCCAGCAGGTACAGTCCCCTGAAAATGTCCCAGTCCAGCATCTCAGCATCATCCCAGCAGCAGTATTTTGTCCAGCCTTCAGCAGATTGCTAAGTGATTTAGCAATCAGTCTTTCCCATGACAGCAGGAGGTTCTGAAGCAGACCTTGCAGGTGGGATTTTAAGAACAGGAATAATAGATAATGATGGGGCTATGCCAAAGGAAAATACAACATCCCTATAATGTGGACATTACAGGATTTCTGAAGCTGCTTTCAAAATGGGTCCAAAGAATATATCCAGCAGTGCAGGGCCTCTGGAAAAAGAAAACAGGCAGCCAGTGTACTAGATGGAGAACACTAAACAAAAAGGAACAGGGTGGTTTGTGTGTGTGTGTGTGTGTGCTTGTGCTCATGCCTCTTGGGCTTTGCACACCCCCAGGAGCTTTCAGAGGACAGCAGGTACTGCCCATCAGCTGATCTCTGCAGCTGGACACACACACACATCACTAGTGAATGCCAGGCAGTGCAGGTTGGTTTGGACACCTTTCCTTGGCTTAGTCCTACGCTCAGGCTGTGACTATGCCCTTGGTGACACAGATGATATGTGGTTTTGAACATGTGGAATAATGAAAAGCTTTAAATGCACCCTGTGAATATGTCTTCACATGGCAGGTTCTTTGGCTGTGTGCTCTTTGCTCTGTGGCTACTCCTTAGATTTCACGTGTTGCATTTCTCCTATGGATTAAAAGTAATTGAGCCTGATATCATGACAGCTGTGAGTTCAAGGAGCTGGGTGGGAGGGACAGAGGAAGGTGTGATTTTCACTGTCCATTTATTCCTTGGTGTTAGTGCTTGCTTGAACTGCAGTGCAATTAACCAAACACCTGATGCTTAGGTATTAGGGCACCTGATGGTGTTTGTAATGGTACAAAGTTATGAACACTCATGGACTGGGGTGTTGTTCTAATTGCCATACTTTTCTTCTGGCAGTCTTCAGGTCCCATTGGATTAGTAGCTCCTGTAATGGTTATGACTGTCAAATTAAGCCATCTGTAAACAGTAAAACTTGCAAGCTCTTACCAAATTCACAGCACTCAGGTCTAGGAAATAAGTTCTGCATCTTTTCAGCTGGGTGTCAGGAAAATTCTTAAATGGCTTGCATGTGCCTTGGTCCCTTTCTCCCAGAGCATCTTCTCCCTGTGCTGTCCCAGCAGCATCTGCTGCTGTGGGGGAGGTAGCAGGCATGGGGCTCCTGCCCTGCCACACACAGCTGGGGTGTGCTCTGCCTGCAGGGTGCCAAGAGGCTCTCCTGACAGTGCCTAATTTATGGCTCTAAGCAAGTCACAATGAGTTACAGCCTTCCCAGCAGTGAGGCAGCCCCCTTGGGACACACATATCTAACAGCTCAAAGGTGAAGGAGTGACTTGTGCCTTAAAGCAGGCTGAATTCCACAACAGAGAACAAACAGGAATGAAAGGCTGGGCTCACAGGGTGCTGTTCATCCTTATGCCTTGCAGCAACCATGGAAGATGCTATGGAGGTTGCTCAGAGTGGTGTCACCAAGCAAATCTCCTTGTAGCTGTCTGCAGGCAGCCCTGGGCTGTGTCTTGGTGCCCTGCAGCAGTGACCAAGCTTTCCTGCTCATCCCCAGCCCAAGTGCCAGCCCACCTCCATCTAGACAGGGTTCCTGTTGGCAAGCATGATGTGTAACTAACTATGCAAACCAAAGGTGCAGTGTAATAACACCTGGTATGTTGCTCACACCACACCTGCAATGTTAAATGCCTCCAGGCTGCTCTCAAGTGCACAGACAGGCCAGGACAGAACTACTGAGGAGAGGAGGGAGAAACCCAACCTCATGGATGGGCTGTTGGAGTTTCCTTGTTTTCTGCCAGGTTTAAGGGATCAGCTGGCTGGTGCCATGGGCTTCCCTGTGTGAAAGCTGGGTCAGAGAAATCTGGGATGTGTCTTAAGAACTTCAAGTGGTGAGACTTTTGCTTGCTGCTGCCACCATGGCACGGCTGGCTGAGCAGCTTGGAGCCTGCTGAGACAGGGTTGGGGCTTGGCTTGGAAGAAGCAGAGCTCGGGCCAGGGGTGTTGGCTGCTTGCCAAGGGTTAGCAGAACAGAGGCAGTCATTGAGCTATCCTGCCCTGAGACAGCTCAGGGCTTTGAAAATGCTTTAGGTGACCTTAATTTTGATTTGGGGTGTGCAGTAATGAGCAAGTGGTGTGATGAATGCGTAGAGCTGACAGAAGGCACTGGCGTCTGTAAAGAAATAGGATGTGCAAGGTCAGGAAAGGTGTGCAGGGTGAAGCAATGTTTCAGAGGCAGCGAGCACACCAGGCTGACTCATGAGCTGAACTGTGCAATAATCACAGGTAATTATTGCACACCAGCCAGGAGAAGGATTTGCATACACACCACGCTGGACCACAGTGCCCATGTGGCTCTGGCACACTCCCCTCACAGCTCCGAGCAGACAGGAGAGAGATGAGGAGCCATTTCCAAACAGAGCCAATATTCTGTTTGTTTCCCCATCCAGCTTCCAGACATGACATTGGGCCATAATGTGCCAAAGTCAGGAGCCTGTCTAGGAGGAAGCTCCTGTCTTCAGAGCAATGAAGGACAGATGAGAGCCTGTATTCATCCCCTCAACATGTCTGCACTACAGAAATGTGCTTCTGAATCTAGTGAGGAATTCTCTTGTAAGCCAATATATTTTTTACTGAAATAAAAACAATGGAAATCCTGAAAAATAATGAAGCCCTGTTGGATGGGACCTTTCAGGTAACACAGGCTGTGGCTTACCAGCCAAGGGGCAAGGCAACACACCTGCTTGGGTCTCCTGTAACAGAGAAATCCCAAGGGATTCTCATCCTCTCAGGGGGCAGGTTTTGAGGCTGTGTCCTTGCAATAGGAAAATAACCATAGTACCGCACTCTGGTGCAGTTAGGGCCCTTGTGTGATTTGGGTTTAATGTCCCCTTCCTCTCCCTTGACCTTGCCCATATACATGGCTGGGTTGGTGCTGATGGCAGTGAGGGTAGGTGTTGGTGTGTAAAGACACAGCACAGATGAATTATATCCCAAAGTGGCTCTCTGAATGCACAGGAGAGCACAGATGTTCTTGAAAGCAGAGCAGATGTACAAGTCCTGTGGTGAAGAGCAGGTAAATGTTCTCATGCCCTGGGCAGGGGCAGCTGGAACCTCCTGCCTGCTGTTCCTTGTGCGCCCAGAGTGCAGCTGCCAAACCCCAGCAGTTACAGACTGCTCTTGCTGCGGATATTAGGGGTGCACCCATCAGTACCTCTAACACCATTTCTCTCCCCAGCTAGGCTTTAAGATGTGTCTGCTGCAGACATGTTCCTTTGGAGATAGTTTTGCAGGTAACCAGCCCTTCTCAGTGTCTCACATAACATAATTAGAAACTTAACTGTAAGCAATAATTAGCATCTATCTGTCTAGACTTCTATATGAAATGTGCAATATGTAAAGCAAATATATATACACACACTCACAATGTATTGCAGACAAGTGCCTATACAGCACTGTTTGTATGCCTAAGATTTCCTGCAGCAAAATACCACTTCAGATTAAGTCATACCGAATTGTACTCTTTTGACTATAATATAGATATTTCCAATCTATTTTTAGCTTTATCTGGCTAATTCAGCCACACTTGGGTAGGAGTAATACTTTCTCTTCTCCTCTCTTCTTGTGATGCTGATTTTATTCTGGTACCCAGAGTCTCTGGCAGTAGCTCTGCCTCCCATTCCATGTTTACAGATGGGAAGTTGGGATGCGCTGTGATCGCCCTGCTCCCGTTCAAGCGGGACAAAAGGAAACGCTACCTACTCCCGGGAGCTGCGGGGAGATGACCATCGCTGAACGATTCACTTTTAAAACCCCAAATCCGTATTGCGAGTAACTGGGATGAAGCCAGGCATCCAAGGAAAACAAATCTCTCTCCCTCCGAGTCCTATGGCCACGGCCGGGGGTCATCGCCGGGGGTCCGCGGCATTCGGGAGCGATGTGGCAGCACAAGTGCCGTGTCAAACATCGGGGCTGCAGCACAGCACGGCCCTCCCCAGGCTTCAGCAGCAGGGCTGAGCACTGGAGGAGCTCCTGCTGGCGGTGCGAGCGGGCTGTGGGGACACCATGGGCTGCGTCGTGTCTGCCTCCTGCTCCCGACTGAGATGCGAACCCTCGGTGAGCCCGGCAGCCCAGCCCTTCCCTTCCCTTCCCTTCCCTTCCCTTCCCTTCCCTTCCCTTCCCTTCCCTTCCCTTCCCTTCCCTTCCCTTCCCTTCCCTTTCCCTTCCCTTCCCTTCCCTTCCCTTCCCTTCCCTTCCCTTCCCTTCCCTTCCCTTCCCTTCCCTTCCCCTTCCCTTCCCTTCCCTTCCCTTCCCTTCCCTTCCCTTCCCTTCCCTTCCCTTCCCTTCCCTTCCCTTCCCTTCCCTTCCCTTCCCTTCCCTTCCCTTCCCCTGGGAGCACCAAGCCTCGGCGATGTTTTTCTCACGCGTGCTGCTGCAGAACATCACGCAGCCCTCGGGCTCTCAGTCCCCGCTGCTCTAGGGGTGGAATAACACCCGACCGGCACAGACACAGCTCTCTGTTCAAGCGCAAACCAGCCTCAGAACAGAGAGGAAAGCGAGTTTTTACCTTTATTTTATAGCCCGTGCTATGAAAGGGAGGTGAGCAGCGGCGGCCGGTGGGGCTGAGCTGCGCCTCTGGAGCCCCCCGGCGCTTCCCCAGCCACAGAAGGCTTGCCCAGAGGAGCAGGGGCACGGGTATTCACACCACCAAGGGAACAGGGACAGGAAGGCCAGGCCAGGCTCCTGCTTGGTTCAAAACACACAAGGTTTTTAAATACATTTTTCTTTATGGTTGGACAAGAGGAATTTCAGTGACTTGCAGCTAAGGGTACCCTCAAATCACTCCATCCTATTTGCTGAATGTATAAAATACCCAACTGCCATTTTTAATGCATGCCAAGTTCTAGCAAAGGGTAAAAATTTTTTTGGGAGAAAAAATAATGTACATTAATTCTTGTACCAGTACTAATCTCTGTGTGGGGGAAGAAGTGTTAGACGCAGGGTTTTTGAAGCCACAAGCACTCTGTTAACCATTACTTGATACAAAGTTCTGGCTAAACTTACACCAGATGACAAATTGCCCAAAACCAAACAATGCAAAGGCTAAACATCACCATAACATCAGGAGTCCAAACTCAGCCTACAGCATCACAATATATAAAATGAACTTAGTCCTGTATTACCTCTAGACAGCTTGGAGGATGCTTTCCACATACAAAGAGAAACAAGGACATGAGGCGAATATGGCACCAGCACAATCTGCAATGCGCACAGAGCCTCTCTGCTTGGGCTTTTTCTGTCAGGGTAGGTCTTTCACCTTGCCAGCTACATAACTTTCTCCTTCTGGGTCTTTGGGCATTTCTTAGACAATGAATTGCCTAGGAGGCAGCACTTAAAATTTAATTCAGGTAGGGAAGGCAGCGCACATGAATGATACAGATTCTACTAGCCCTTGTAGACTATATGATTTATACATTCACTCAAACAGCAGTGAATGAACAATATTATAGCAGGCAATACGCTACTGTGCTGTTACTTCTATGCCTTGTCTTTTTAAAGAAGAAGGGGTTTATACTTTCAAAGTTAATTAACTCATTTCTCAAAATCATTTACACATCTGCTCTGTTTCCAGTAAAACTTATTTTCTTAACTTTTGAGTAACATTAAAAACAAAACAAAACGGAACCCCTCTTTGTATCAGACACGTTACTTCATTTGTAATGAGTTCAGATGTGGAATTGCTAATGACAGATTTCATGGGCTGAAATTTGGTGTGTGGTGTTGCACTGGTAGCTGCTGGAAGGACAGTCAGATTTACAATGGCTGTGAGCCTCTGTTGTGCTCAGTGTCCCATCACTGCTGCAAAGCAGGCTCAGTTTGGGGTGTCTCTGGTGTGTGCCAGGGCCCTTCCTGTCACTGGCAGACTGCAAATTGGAGCTGAAGGGATCGCAGTTCCTGGCTGCACCTCTGCCATCACAGCCCCCATGGCTACCTGGCACAGCATGTTATGGAGAGCATTTCCAGCTGACTGTGACGCCTGTTTTGGTTACTGCTGGCCAAGCCCCTGGCTGCCAAGGGGAGTGCTGGGTGTTGTGGGGTCTCAGCCAAACCCCCCTTCATCCCAGGCCTCTGCAGAGTTGTGGAGCAAGCACAAGCACAGCACTGGGAATGGCAGCACTTCAGAAGAGCAGTGCGGGCAGGGCTGTCACTGCCCCTGCTGTGCCACACACAGGCAGCAGCCCTGCTTCCTTCTCCTGATGGGCAGACATATTATTTTAATTAAACTATTATTTCAATACCCCTTACGGCGTTGTGGGCATGGCTTGGGAAGCATTAAACCCAAGGTAAACAAAGAGTGTAACACTCCATCTGCGTTTAACAGCAGCACGGCTGTTTGGGCAGCACACAGAACTGAGCACTGTTAGTATTTACTGTAGAACACCTCACCCCAGATTTAGCCTACAAGCTGATCACAAGCTTGAGGTTTCATTATTTCAAGTGATTTATTCTTTTCTGATGCGAAGAACACCTCTTCTCTGCACCAAATGCTGCTTGTGAAGTCTGCTTTTCCACTTAAGGGATGCTAAGCAGAAGCTAACCAATGAAAGGAAGGTAAATTTAATTACAAAAACCATAACGTTCTTCAAAACCAACAGCTCACTGTCTCTCCAGCAAGGAAAAATACAAATGGAAACCCTTTGGCAATGCTGAAGAAATATCTGGGGTTGAGGTGAAAGGGGCACAGCTTGACAAGTACGCTGAAAGCTGAATGTGGATTACCCGTGAGTGCAAAAATGAATAAATGTGTTTTATTCCATTATATTAATGAAATGGTTAATTCAGTTGCTATAGCAACAAGGAACAGTCATGCTAAAAAGCTAAAGGGCCATACATAATGCCAGATACAAGGTCTCCCTAGTTCTAAAGCTGATTTTCTTAGCCACAATAGAAGTGATGTGTGTTTCCAATATCATCAGCTTTTGCATCAAATCCTCAAGCTAATCCAATAAACAGGCTAGTAGCATAAAACAGTATATATGTTGGAACCTCATAAAACTTTTGAAAGGGTTTACCCATGCACAGTATAGGGAAGGATCCACAGAGTGCAGTGTGGGACGCTTTAAGGAGACTGCTCTGTGTGTGATGGTGAAACAGCAGATGCGTTCCAAGGGGCAGCTCCTACAGCCAGGGAGCAGGTGCCTGCAGGGCAACCACTGCAGCACTAGCCCAGACACCATCCTGATAGCTATTTCACCTCATGGAAAATAGACTTTATGTTCTTTTCACCTGCATTTCATGTGATTTTGATTAAAAATAATAATTCCATAAGGTTTCAATGAGGAATCCTGAAGTGCTTGCTTTTGTTTAACATGAAAGCCATGGACAGGGTGACCCAGGGTTTTGCCATCAGCCAGAGAACAGACTATAATTACTGAAGCTTGTGCAAAGGAGAGAGGAGTGATCACTCTGCCCTTCGGAGGAGCCTGGAGCAGCCTCTGCACACCCAGGGCTCCCTGGGAAAGGAGCCCTGGGGAGGGTGACGGTGCTGCCCAGCCCCACTCACCAGGCTGGAGCCCTCCACCAAGCCAGGACCACTTCCTTTCCTGTGGCTCCCTTCTGCTACAGTGAGATTTGTCTAACACCACATCACTCACTCAGCCTGTGACAAATAAAAGTCAATACAGCACACTCACAGGAGAAACAGAATCCACTGGCTCCCCTTGTTGAGCTGACTTACAAAATTTGGCCTTGTACACCTGTCCAAGCAACATGGGTGACTTTTATCTGCAGGCCATCTGGTTTGCATGAGATTAGCACTTACATTCCTAAGAAACATAATTTCTCCACAATTGAATATAAAGCCTTCAGTGCTGAGGCCTATATTTGTCTGCAACAGGCAGAAGTAAAAGCTGTGATGATAAGTAGTCTCTAGACTAAACAGGTGAGAACAATGTCCTTTAGGATGATAATTAGTCAGTGGCATGTGATTCTAATCAGGGATTGTGAGTGTGAGCTGGCGACTGCAGGCATTTGACACTGCTTGCTTCTTGCTGAAATGCAATAAAAGAGAGCCCACCACTGGAGGCAGAAACAGAGGAACAATGTTAACTGTATCGCTATGCTGAAGTAAAAATGTTTGGTCCTACAAAAAGACAAAGATCAGTGGTTGCCACTGTTTTAGTCAACTTGTATGAAAATAATTTATTAAGATTCTCCTGAACCTTACACAGTACCTCAAACCCAGGTGAGAAACAGCTTTAAATTGTTTGCTGCCTTTAAGGGTCCTGGTTGCCAATATATGTAGAAAGGCCGATGCAGTGCAGGCAGATGAGTTCGGTGTAACCTCAGCCCTAGAAGGGGATGCTGCAGTGAAAGCCCCGCACAGAAAGCCCTGCCATGAGGTGCAAAGGCAGCTCCCTGCAGAGCATGAGGAATCTTCCTGCACCTCTTGCACTGCAAGGGTACATGGACAGGTTGGTATTTCTACAGCACCACAAGAAACCCCAGTAGTTCAGAGATTTGTTTGCATTTGTCAAGGGGAAGATAAACTGAAGAGCTGCAGTGTTCAGCTGCTGAGCCACAGCAGAAAGAGCTTTGTTCTGCTCAGGCTGAGCCCAAGTTAATTCCCATACACTGCCCCAGCATCCAGGTAGGTGTGCCATGGGAAAGCTTAATAACTTGCAGTTCTGTTACGGAAAAGGAACAATTGCATTTCCTTGTGGGAACTTTAGTGTGCTTAAGCTAGAAAGGGGAGAGTGCATGTGCGTGTTTACTGTTAGGATTTGGATGGTTTAGGGCTTTCTTGTGCAGGGGTGGTAGGTGTTCACTTGCCAAGCTGACCTCCAGTTTCACTGCTTGTGGAGTAAGCATAATACTCATTATCATATAATCCATCATTACTCATAGCAATGAGAAGAACTGCTCCCACATCACAAAAATCACGATGGGCAGATTCAGACCTCTGAGAAAGAGGGGATAAAAGCAGGATCACTACTCCTGGGCAAGGCCAGTGTGGATGTTTGCACAAGATCCAGCAGACTAACCTGAAGAAGAGTTATTAAAAATTGATCTCCCAGAGTAACAACTGGAAAGATTAGTTTCTCAGAAAATAAAGGCAATGGCAACAGCAAAAACAAAGCAACCCAGATGGCCCATAAGCAGACTAATTATATGAAAGACCCAGCAGCAACTCTGAAGTTACCAATCCAGCTGCCGAGAGCATCTGCCAGGTTGCCAGATGTTGCCAATGAAAACCTATCTTCCACAGTTCATCAAAGAAGTGGAGCTGCCTGGTGAAGTGAAATCTCTGCCAATAAAATAAATATTTTATCTAAAAGATATTTTCTACTAGGAATCATTGAAAAATATAAAATTTTAACATGTCCAACCTGATGTTACAGTAGATAAATAATGAAACATACATACAGATTGCATTGGCAAGATCTTGTTGATAGGAAATATCTATGGTTAACATTTTATTTCTAAGGCTATAGTCTTGGATTGTGTTAAACAAAGTGGTTTTATGTGGCATGAGGTTGATGGCACTCAGCTGGGGTTTGGATAATTTGCCTTGAATCTAGCAGTTGCTTTTGCCACCTTGAGATAAAAGGCTTCAAGACAACAAAGCTGCAGGAGCCAAAGGTGACAGTAGTAGGCACTGGAAGGTGGGGAGGCTGCAGAAATTACACGGAGCCACTCCGTGCCTGCCAAGTCACCTCTCCCAGAGCTCTGTGTCCTCCAGGGCACAACAAAGAGGAGGAACAGTTCTAGGTGGGTAACTTACATTTTGCTCCTGCCAAATTTTATGAACTGAGCAAATGGATGGCTGCTTAAAAGGCTTCCTCTAGCAATTGGTAAAGGATCCGAGCAAGGAGCAGTGTACACGTGCAGGGCTTCAACAGTGGACACACAGGCTGCCCAACAAACAGATTCATGCAGAGACTAGTTTTAATTTTGCTATGAGATCAAATTAATATTCCATTTTAAATCAGGAAATTATGTATTTTAAAAGTTCTGTGTGATTTTTTAAAAATGTTGCCAATCCAGTGCCTTGGAAATATTATGTCAGTTCATCCTAGAGGCCAAAACCCAAACTGCCTGTATAGTCTGTTAGTGACGCAAAACATCTCTTTTTTCCAGTGAACATGTATGGGTGCATTGGGATTCACACAAGCATATTTGGCAGCTTTTTCAAGTAATTTTTGGCCTGCAGAGCATCCACTAAACATGGGAAACATTTTCTGTTCAGGAATATGATATGAATAAGAATGTGTTACAGGAGGATGAGCTATGGCACTTCTATCCTAATTTAATTTGTCAAATATAGTTTACAGTATTTTGTAACAATAATCAATAGCACAATATGTCTAAAAACTGCAAGGGATAGGGTTGGAGGATGTCAACCATCATATCTTTAATAATACATAATTCCTTAAATGTGCAACTAAATCACTGAAATATATGAGCTTAATTTGAAACTTCTTACACTTTGAAAATTCATATCTCTTTTTTAATAACTGGCTACAGAACTTGCAGACTAGACCAGATTTTTCTAATTTGTTTCCTTGGCTCTTAAATGCACCAAATGGGATGATTCCCCAAGACCAATGTGAAAAACATATAACCCCAGGAATATGTCTTTTGTGGCTCCCTCCCCTGCCTGTTTACACCTCACCTTACCCTGATGACTTAAGACGTTCCTGTGGGAGACCTAAACGTGGCTATTTCTCTGAGTTCCTGCAACACACAGATTTATTGCTGACTGTCAGAGTTAGAAACAAATGCATTTGGGAATGCATTTCCTGAAACTGTTAACTGATTTGACAGAATAAGAGTGGGGCAGACAATGGGCAGTAAGAAAGAGGCCTCTATAAACTATAAATTTATAGTCTTGATTCACAAAGAATACCCTTACCTCTCCAAAGATTGCTTTATAGCCGCTGTGGAATACTGAATGTCCTGTGACTACTGAATATTCTTTGCAAAGCTCTAATTTTGCTGCTACATTCGTCAGGTACCTGTGCTTACATACGTAAATTAGGTCTCTTGGCACTGTCTTGTATTTAAAAGAAATAACACTAGCAGATGTGATACCTTCAGGACAGTAAGATAATTGGGACTGGGGATGCAGGAACAGATGACCTGGAGAGACTGCCCTGCTCAGCCACAGGTGACACAGCACCTCTCACTGGTAGGCAGAATGTAGAATAAGCTGGCAACAGCCTGGGAGAAGACAACTACTTTTCCTTGCATCTGCTGTCTGAGAACATAAAATGTTATTTTCAGACCTTCTTTTAATGTCTTTTTCTGCCCCACTCAAGGGCATGCTCCTTCTCAGGCAGCTCCTCAGCAGAGGGACAAGCAGAACATGCAGAGACTCTCCAAACTTTGTCACCAACATTCACAAAACAACTTGTTCTTCCTGTGAGTTCACAGTAGCTCATGTAAGATAAGAAACTACTGCAAGACTCGGAGCTTTAAAGAAGTTGCAAGCAAGTATTTTCTAATCAGTATGACTGTCTGCTCCTGTTTCATCTGAGTCTGAAAAATCCACAATGATAAACAGGAAAATTAGAATACAAAAACTATTAGTGGAGACCCTGGACTTGAGCCTGCCAAGCAAGCCCAAAGCACCAGCAAAACAGTGTTGGTGGAGCAAGGACACCACATGAAATGACATTTGAAAATGTTCAAATTACAAATGTGTGCACCCAGTGAGTGTGGGGAAGGAAGGCAAAAGGAAGGTAAGGCAAAGGCAGACAAAGAGGTGCCAGAGAGGGGCAAAGAGTATGACACATTCTGCACTGTAGGCAATCAATGGAATAATGTACATGTGAATTAACTCATTAATGGTTCCTGGAGTGAATCTTAGAGATCACGAAACACCAACTGACAAAGCTCTACAAAGAAAATCTCTTTAGTAAATGCAAAAAGAAAAATCACCAACAAACCCAAGTTGGTTTCAACATTTATTTATAATTCAGTGTTCAATTCATAAATCAAGAAACAAAAGCCAGGGTATCTTTTTAATCAAAGATTTTGCTGCTCACAATATATGGTATAAGAAATTGAACTGATAGATCATTTGTTATTGTTATGAAACTAAAGACTTTATATTCTTAAGTGGAGTAAAGCAGACAGCAATATGTTCATATTAGAAAGTTCCTACTGTGAGTGAAAAATGGATTAAAATTGAGATGTTGTTTAGTAAGATAGATGAATCTGTATTTATTTTTGGCTGTGAAACTGCTAGAACTATACACAGCACTGGGGGAAATCACCTTGCCAGTTTGCCCTGCGTGCCTGTGTTTGGCAAACGCAGCCTGCAGGGTGTGCAGTCCGTTTGCACGCAATCAGATCTCTGACCTGAAACGTGAACATTCTGGAACATTAATTGGCACAATTAAAAAGTTATTTAGAGGATGAGCTTGGAGCAAAAAATGTCACTTCTTAGAATCTTGAAACGCAACCTGGACTTCCTAATAAGCCATTTTAACTGTTTGCAGAGATGTTGTAAGTGTTCACTGAGGGGGGAAAGTAATGATCAAACCACCCATGCAACACAGAAATCTGAAGAGTCCAGCATGTGTCAGTGCAAAGCAAATTTATTCTATAAAGTGACTAGTGTGAAAAAGAATTAGAAAAGATTATAAAAAAACACTACCATATGTTGTAGTAGTTGAAAGTGATTAATCCAGTTCTTAAATCCTATTTTAAACTCCCTTTCATTTCTGTCTATAGAAAAATAGAAGCCACATCTCTTTGTTTGAATGCTATGTAGTTAATTGCATCTTCTAAGAAACTCTTTTAAAACTAAATGTAATGTTTAATTACAAAATGCTCTCCTTGAAAACAGTTAGCTTGTACATTGATTTGTAGTTCATTAAAAATGCTTTCTTAATTATATTTCCAGCCAGAAAATACACAGAGATTAAAGAGTCTATAGAGAAGTTTTGAAATCACAGCATGAATTGTAACAAGAAAGTTACACTTCAAATAGTGGACAACTGACAGCCATGACCACCTTTCTGTAATTTCAAAACGTAATTGTTGCAAAAACAGTAATTGGAAAGCGGTGTTCATTGTAACAGCTATCATCTGTATTACATTTTTTATAGGAGCGGATTTGCAAGGACTAATTAGAAAGCAAATCAATTGCATCAAACAAGTGTGAAGTTCCCCTCAGCTGCGGGGCCGGGCGCCTCAGCGCGCGGGGTTCAGGGCTAAGGGCAGCCCGCGCTTGGGCTCGTAGGGGGTTGTCCTGGAAACCATGCGGATGCAGTCGATGACAGGGCACACGCTGAGACACAGGGTGCAGCCTGTACAGCTGTCAGTCACCGTGGGCAGGTGGGTTGCGGGATCAAACTGGATAGCCTGCAACCAGGAATAAACATTATTGATGTCACGCATGGGAAAGGTCAGAATTGCTCCCATTCTAGTGTCTGCATTTCCTGCGCTACAGCACTTGGAGACATCTTGGTGTGATTCTGCACTGCAGCTATAGCAACTGTTCCACTGGCAGGGAACAAAAAAACCCTTCTCCAGACACTGAAATTAGAGAGGTGGGCCAAATTACACCTCGGCAGAAGCTCGCGGGCCACAAGGGCTGGGAACAAAAGGAGGAGTTTGCCCCACGGTATTTAAACTCCCAGAGGGTGCTTCTTGATGTAAAGGAAGTATTTCCTAAGGCAGCAATGTGCTGGGGTTATTGGTTTAGAGGAGACACCAGACCACACCTGTACAGCTTCAGCACAATGCCCATCACAAGGCATTCTTTTGACTTTTAATTTCAGCACAGCATAAACGATCTAATTTAATAAACAGCAGAGAAAAACACAGCTCATTGTGCCTCGTGTGATTACTTTCCTTTGCAAATCTTTGAAAGGATAATCAGAGTTTGGGGCAGGCAGAGCTTGCTTCAGTTCTCACGTTCCATGCAGTGAATCCTCATTACCAATTAGGGTGATAAGTGTATTTGAATGTGAAATAACAGTTGCAGTCTCAATGATATAAGCTCCTGGTTATAATGGAAATGGCAATTAAAAGCAAAAACAAAAGCATCACACAACTGCAAAAGTGTCAATATCTAAAAAGCAAGACTAGAAAAGTAAAAAAAATTTAAAAAGCACCAGAAAGACTGAACATTGACTTTGAAGAGTTTAGGAGGGAAGATCAGGCCTGAAAGTTGAACTCTAGCAAACAAGCAGTGCCTTAGCAAACCTCCCTGACCACTGTCAGCATCTGGGGGAGGCAGGGAGGTGATGGAAGTGCTGGTGCTGCTGCAGGCTGGCTCCTAAGGCAGATTTGAGGCATTTGGGGTTTCAGTACTAGGAAGGCACAGAAGTTGCTGTAGCAACCAGTGAGGGCACTAAGTCTGTAGTAACTGCCCTGGATCTCTGAGTTTTACTTTAGCTCGAGCACAAAGAGAGCTCTGGCTTGTGAGTATTTAAGGACTCCTTTCTTTCTCCCTAACAACAATGCACATCTTGAAAGGGAGTTCAAAGAGGGAGAGGAAGTCAGGACTACAGTGCTGACTTTAAATTAAGGAAAGCTTTTCTGTTGGAGTCATACAAGGTGACAGCTGTGTAGAGCAGCATGGATATTTCTGAAACAAAGGGAAGCATAAAGCAGATGCTGTTTTGAAGGTGAGGGGGGTTGCTGTTGATTTATTTGCAATTAAGAATTCCTTTGCAATTCTGTTCAATTAATTTCTTTTCAATTTCCTTAATTAAATAAGGAAAAAGCATTTTTCTTTTGTGCTTAGAAAACCTTCTGGGGGTTTAAACTTTGGTTCTTTTGGTGCTGATTTTTTTTTCCAATTACAGAAAATAAAATTTACTAAATCTAAACCCAATCTTTTGCTCTCTAAGGGTTATATGAAAAATATAATTTTCCTGAGAAATCTGATTAAGGGGAAAGGTGAAGACTGCAATGTCAAGAAAAAATTTAGACAGTTAAAAGGCTACTGTAGTAATCTATTTTGGTATAAAGACACCATTAATTTTCTTGTATCAGTGGAAAAACCCTTTGCTTTGACATACTTGTTTCAAATGCAATTGATTTGCAATGGAAGACTTCTTTCTGTGACTTTATGTAGTTCAAGTCATCAGACCTATTATTGGTTAGACTGAATTGAACAAAAACTCACGGTATCCAGTGGACATTTGGTGCTGAATTAAACTATTTGTTTTTGACAAGCTCTTCTCAGACTAAGGTGTATGGAAACATTCATGTAGAAATTAGTGCTTGCTACATATTGGTTTCCATGAAAGTTATGCTAGACCATATTTTGATTTTCTAAAAGAAAATGAGTTCTCCTGTACTTTTGTTTTTACTGCAGACCAGTCCATCAGCTCCAGTGGACATGGCATGGAATAACACCTAGACGTGCTGATATATTTCATACAACTTGCTACTGTATTGAACAATCAGAGAAGTACTTTGCTGCAAACAGGAGACTCAGCTCAAAATTGGGCCATTTTCTGGTCACAATGATTTTTGCAAGCTTCAACCTGCTGCTCTAAAACCCTGGCAGTAATCCTGGAGAAAGGATTTGTAACTCAGTCAAGATCAAAACAAAACCCCATCTGCCTGAAACCTGAATGAGTTTGGTTACTCTGAGGGAACCAGAACCGGGTTTCTTAAAAAGCATTTGGCAATTAAGACCAGCCCATGTCTCCCCACATCCCCTTGGTGGGAAGGGATGTGTTCTTCCCTTTCTCCATCATCTACCTGATAACCATCAAGAACTACATTTCATTCTTGGGGCTCCTCCATTTTCTTCCTCTTACAAAGAACCCCAGTTGCAGGAAGGGCCCTGTGACAGTGACGTGGTCTGTGCAGCCCCCCAGGACCAGCCGTGTTCCAGCACGGCTTGTGAGCCAGAGCCTGGGAGCATGATGGGCTTTGAAATCAACATTTTAGGCATCTGTTTTTACCACCTGCTCATTAACAGAAGGTGAATTCTTTCTTCCCAGCAGCAGAAAGATAACTCATCATGCCTTTCTGCTAATTACAGCTGTGCTCTTACCTGGTAGCCAGAATCATTACAGGTCATGTAGCATTTGCCACAGTTGATACACATTTCCTCGTCAATCAGAGCCACAACTTGCTCCGTGTTGCACAGATCACCATATGTTCCAATATACTGCAGTGCTTTTCCAATTACATCCTGGGGGGGAAAAAACCTTATTGACTCATTTATAAGATACCTAGTCAGTCTCTACAGCTGCACTGGAGCGCTCTCTAGTACTTTAAGATGGAAGATTTGGCCATGCATTTTGATGATGTTTAGGATTTTTCATATAAATTTCCAAGAGGCTGACCTTCATACCCCCTGTAAAATATGAATAATTTTCCATACAGGCACATTTTGAATGTAGGCAGTACTAGAAGTATACATTGTGTACAAACACGTTCTACAAATAGGTTGCACATTTAGTACTAGATTTTGTGTGTGCTGTTTTCCCATGATTGGGTGAAACTTCAAGGAACAAAATGGAATGTAAACAGGAGTGGCATGCTATAATCAGATCATTTTTGGTCATTTCTCACTAGCACAGATTTAAGAACTCACAGCAATGAATGAAAAAACTGAGAGAGAACAATAACAGCTCTTCTCTCTTTAGCAAGATGAACAAATGACATGATCATCAGTTTATAGCAAATACTGTATAGAAGTAAGCTCTGGGTCTAATCATGCAAGATTTCAGGACTCAATTCAGAGGTAAGAACTTGCTGCATCAACCTTACACATCAGTGCTGCAAAAGGTGTATGTCAGCACAGCATACACCAAAAAGGAAAGCTCTGCTACATAAATTAAATGCAGAAATTAGTCCAAATTTGTCTTCCTAGTCTGCTAAGAACTTGCAAACCCAGCACAACTTTCTGAAAGAATGAGGTCTACCTGGTCTTCAGCACTTGTACAACAATATCTTTACGCTAAGAGATGAATTTCTTTGTTCACTGGATGCAGTATTAGGATCTATGAAGTTGCTCCTAGTGACTGTTGAGGTAGAAAATTCAAACAAATCCTATGCCCAGGAAAAAAGACTGGCAAATTGTACTGTTTCCTTGTTCCAAAAACACTCAAATGTTTTCTCTCTGCCAAACCCCATAGCTGCTGCCATGTGAAATACCTTGGTTGCATTTATTCAATGCTAAAAGCCTTCCAGTTCTTCTCAGCAACATGCAGAGAACATTAATGCTCTTTCAGCATAAAACAGCTATGGCACATTGCTAAAGGCAGCATGATGAGTGTGGACAGATGACTGTGAGCAAGTTATCACAGCTTAATGAATTAACACTCATCACTCGAGCTGTGCAAGCTGATTTTGTGCATGGTCCAAAATCACTGCAAATTTGAAGTAAAATCTGTTTGCTTAAACTGCTGCAAAAGGTCAATTAACTACTATGAAAGTGTTTCAGCTAATGTTTTTTACTAGAACAAGACTGGAACACAAAGCCCTTTACAGTGACTCCACTGATGAACTATAGTAACTAAATCAAATGTGATCTCCTAGGAACTGCTTACACCCCCGTCTTTTCATTTCCAGTTCTTACTCAGAAACATTCATAGATTTACTGGATTTACAGCATTTTTCAGGTGTCTGCAGTCTTTTGTGTCAACTGAAATACTGTAGTGGTAGACTTCAGTTTGTTTCAACTCTCTTGTCTTTTGAACCTGCTACAGGTTTCAAAATACACGTGTCTGTGTGACCTACTGGCCCCAGCAACGCTAGGAGTCTTTGAGCCTCTCTTGTGTGTATACAGCCCCCAAACATTCCACTGCCACAATGCATTGTGATTGTGCCACTGATTGTGCCACAGTGATGAGCTGTGTGCTCAAGAACTTAAAGAAATGATGTAAAACCTGCACAACATACAATTAAGTAGCTTTCCACTGCCTGCCTGTTTTGCAGAAGTATCAACAGGGGGAGATTTCTGATACTGAAGAGCTTTTCAGTCTAAAAAATCCCATATGTTTAAAAAGCATGGGTAATTTTCTCAGGGAGGTTCTGGATTCACATCAGGATTCTTTAAATATTGTTTGGATGTTAACAAAACCCACAGAGCTCAAGTGGGTTGCAGAGATGTGCTACTCAAATAACCGTGGAATGGAGTGTCTTGCTTATGAGAGAAGACAAAAAGAACCTTACAAGCTGTTTAGCCTAGGAAGACGATGGCAGAGCAGGAATATAATGTCTCTATACATATACATCAGGGAGAAAAAAGGGCTATTTAAGTTAAATGACAATGCTGGCACAGAACACATGATTGTAAACTAGCCATGAATAAATTCAAAGCTGGAAATTAAAGAAGGGTTTTTAAATGGGAAAGGAGAGAGGTGTTTAACACCCTTCCAGGGAAACAGCCAGAGGAGATGGGGAAGACAGTCCAAGGTTTAAGGTAGTGTTCGATAGCTCAGGAAATGTTTGCTTGAAACAACACAATCAAAATTGATTTTTTCCAGCTACAAACTTACAAAGGGAATAACAAAAACAATGCATAAGGCATTGTGATTTCTGCATTTTTAACCAAGTCTCACTTCTCACAGCCCACAAAAATACACTTCTGGGGACTTAGAATCCCAAATAGGTAGCATGATGGCACTTTAGAGGTTTGAAATTTCAAAAGACTGTGTCAATGATTTACTGCTCATTTACACTCATTGGTGTTGTGTCTTTTAATCACTTTTTTCTCTCAAGCAAAGACTGTATATTTATTCATTTGCAAAGTATCAAGATATTATTGGCTAAAAAAGCAATGGTACTTAAAAGATGTTCTGCAGGTGCACTCTTTTACAGCATCTCAGAGCTTCTTGTTTTCATCAAATCATAAATGCTTGGAACAAAATAAACAGTGCAGCAAGAAATAATCAGCTTTCAATGTTTTAGGCAGTTTCACTCCAAAAAGCAACTGTCTAAAATGGCACTATGGGATTCCACACTTGGTATATCTCAATGGCCTCCGGATCAAAGTTGCACTGTTTACAGATTTAATTTTTTTTTTTTTTTCCTTCCAACTGCCAGACCTGCAAACAGAAGCCAGGTTCTGAAAGTCAAGCTGTGTTCTTTCTGGCTTATGCATTACCAGCAGCAATTTAAAAACAAAACAAATTAAAAAGCAAACAAACAAACAACAACAAAAAAAATCCAACAAAAAAACCAAAACCCTGGAAGTTAAATTTGGTCCTAAGCTGCACCTTTGCAACAGCAGGGACCTAGAGTACTCATTTTGATTACTGCTGTGCTGTCCTCTTCTCAACATAACCATACTGAAAAAACAGGGAAATAAATGTAGTCCTGCAACTGGAGCTGTCAGGGAATTCAGTTGCTATGGAGAGAATCAGAGCAGAATGCATTAGTTTTATGTTACTAATGAATACAGAAAAAAAAATTCTTTTTGTCACTAAGCTAAGCAGATGTGGGTTTGAGTATACACATGGAGAAGATCTGTTCAGCAGGATATTAGGTTTGCAATTCTATGACAGGTGCATTTTAATGTTAATGTACCAACCATTTTATGATGTTTAGCTTTTCATTAGTCATCATATTAGTAAACCTGTATTTGTAAATAAAATTAATGGTTCAGCCCTGGTTGGTGTAGACCTGCTGTGTCCATCTTCATGCAGATGCTTTTGTAAAAGACCACACTGTGTTCTAGAGATGATGAACATCACAGAGCTCTCATTAGAAAGCCAGACGCAGTGCAGGTACTGCACGTCATAAAGCAAGTCAATGGGAACACACGTTAGGGAGGTGCCTGCCTTCCACCTGATCTTTTTTGGCAGTAAAGGTGAGGTACAGTCAGAGAGCCAGAGATGAAAAGAAGAAATATTAGAAATAAAACTATGGATTAAAGAATAAAAAGTCACCAGAATCTGAGGGTATGTGACCAAGGTCAACTTACAGTAAAGTAGCTTACAAAAATACATAAAACTGACTTTTCTTGAAAGATTACAGACACTTTGCCAACACTTAAAAAAGGCTACTAAAGGTACTCTGAGATTTAGGGACCCTCTAAGCCTGATTTTCAGTTTAACAGCTGCAGTACTAGCTAAAGTGGGCCTTAGGAAATAATTCAAATCATAGAATCATACCATATCATACAATATCCTGAGTTGGAAGGGACCCATTGAGTCCAATTACTGGCTGTGCACAGGACAATCCCAAAAACTCACACTATAAGCCTGTGAGTGTTGTCCACTTAAATGAACCTTTGTGACATAATTCAATATGGTTTATATAATGAAAATTATGCTTCTTGTATCGATCACAATTCTTTATGAAGACTGTTAAATAATAAATTTTAAAAAAAAAAACCTCTTAAATAACCAAAATCCCAGTAATTTTAATGTTTGACAAGGCCTCTAACAGAGGCCCATGACACAAGAGAGCTCTAAAAGTAATTAGCCATGAAGTGGCTAAACAGAGCCAAAAATAAAGGGCTTGAATACAATGATCAATGTTCAGAAAAAATAAAGTATTAGCAGAACAAAGTATCTCAATTTTCTGGTTAAGCTGTGATGCTGTTTAATATGCTTGAGTGTGTTTCAGGAAAAGCTTTGAACCAGAAGACTGTAGAGGTGATACAAGTTCTCATTTAAACTAAATTAAAATCCAAGGAACTTGTAGGTATTTTATAAAACTAGTTGAACAGGTACTATCACAGTGAAAAAATGCAGTTCGACAAGCAGCTTATCAAAGTAAGTAACTTTTAGTGATCTTGCCAGCAGATACATTCTAGATTAAAGAAAGCTGCAAGAGAAAACAGGGAAGGAGACACCACTGACAGCTCATGGAACTGTCCTGATCAGAGGCAAACAAAGTAGCCCCCATAACTGCTGTAGTGCTGCTGTAATTCATCAGCCATGATGTGGAATACACGAACATTCCAGTTCTACCAACAGAAGCACAGTGCCCCGGAGCACTGGGCAGTGATTAATGGGATGAAATTTAACAAATCCCAGTGCCAGTTTCTGCACTTAGGATAGAATAACACTGGGCAGAAATGTAACCAGAGCAGCAGGAAGGGATCTGGGGTGCTGGTGGGCACAGCTGGGTGTGGGTCAACATTGTGCCTGGACAGCCCAGAGCGTAAAACCATGTCCTGGGGTGCAGCAAAGAGGAGAGGAGAGGAGAGGAGAGGAGAGGAGAGGAGAGGAGAGGAGAGGAGAGGAGAGGAGAGGAGAGGAGAGGAGAGGAGAGGAGAGGAGAGGAGAGGAGAGGAGAGGAGAGGAGAGGAGAGGAGAGGAGAGGAGAGGAGAGGAGAGGAGAGGAGAGGAGAGGAGAGGAGAGGAGAGGAGAGGAGAGGAGAGGAGAGGAGAGGAGAGGAGAGGAGAGGAGAGGAGAGGAGAGGAGAGGAGAGGAGAGGAGAGGAGGAGAGGAGAGGAGAGGAGAGGAGAGGAGAGGAGAGGAGAGGAGGAGAGGAGAGGAGAGGAGAGGAGAGGAGAGGAGAGGAGAGGAGAGGAGAGGAGAGGAGAGGAGAGGAGAGGAGAGGAGAGGAGAGGAGAGGAGAGGAGGAGCATTATGGACTATTGCAGGTGAGATTATTTCTGTGATTCATGTTGGAGTATATACTTGGAAGAAGCAGCCTTAGAGTCCCATAAATTAGGGTGGGCACATGCATAATTCCACCTGAAATATGCAATGTCTCCACATTTATGATGAAAATTACAGTATGGTCTTTCAAGGCAGGCAAGCACAAGGTAAAACAACTCATGTTAAACACAGAGATATATGCCAGGAAGGATCCAAAGGGTACAAAATAGTTATGGCAAAATAGAGCTGTCCTTACTTCAATATCCCTTACCTCTCAAGAGGCTATTAGAGATTTAGCACAGCACTGGACTAAATGTGGCTAATGCCTCCTGCAATGCTGGCTTTTAGATGGGTGCTTACACACCAGCAGAAAAAGACTTGCATATATGTAGGTGCAAAAGACCATGTAAATGTATCTGTACAAATGAGGATGAAAAATATTTCAAACACAAGGAATTTCAGAGAGGATCTCTGTGGATATTTTTCCAGCAGGTGGAACAGCAGGTGGAATAGCTAAGAGAGCTAGGCCAGAATGTTTGAATAACCAAACAATGTCTACAGCAAGGCTTCTGGAATAAAGAAAGAAGGAAATAAAATAAGCAGATAAATGGTGACTGAATATTGTGGTATAGGCCCTGAAGGACAAAGAACTAAATTATTAGGAAGAAAAACACAAGAACATATAAGGAAAGAAATTAAAGCAATAAGGAGGCAACCTGAGGTAGGCAAATACATCTGTGGGAGCTGTACAAAACTGCAACTGAAAAGAAAAGATCCAGGGCACATACCCACATAGAGCACAGTTTCTAATATTACAGACAAGTGAGAAAAGAACAAACAACTCTGCCAAATATCAAAACATGCAGTTTCAATTAATATTGAAGAGAAAATTCATGGGAAAAGACATCCAAAAATAAATTAGATTTTGGATAATCACAGAGGGGTTTTAAATTGACAAATAAATGGCAATTTGACAGCATGTGGAATTTATATAAGTGTTGGAATTTACATATCACCAACCCAACAGCCAATTAGACGGACGAGGAAATTTTGGGGAGGCATCAGGAAATTTGTAGCAACCCCCCAAAAATACAACCAGGCAATGCAGGGGTCATAGCTCTTTCAAGGGCACCTATCTGTACATCCAAGGGCACCTTAGGTACAGGAATGGGGTCTAGAGTGCCCCCAGAGCCTTCTCTTTTTCAGGCCAAACAACCACAAGTCTCTTGGTCTGTCTACACAGGAAAGCTGCTCCTGCAGTTTGATCATCTTAGTTGCTCTCTGAGGGTTTCCTTGTTGTGTCTGGGTTTGTCCAGGATCTACTGTACATCTCTGCAGGTCTCTGGGAATTTTTCACTGACTTCCTCTTTGTTGGGGTGCATCACTCCTGAGCTTGGAAGAGGTGATTCTTGATTATTACCAGCTTGCTTGGGCCTCTCTTTCCTCCAGAACTTTATTTCATGGTCCTCTATCAAGCAGATCCTTGAAGAGACCATATTCTCACTCCTCCCTGCGACTGAAGTTGCTGTTTTTCCTCTCCTTTTAAAATACATTATCCCAGAGGCGCTGCCGATGGGCTTGGCCTTGGCCAGTGGTGGGTCTGTCCTGCAGCTGGGTGCCAGTGGCTCTGCCAGGCCCTGGGGAGCTGCCAGCAGATTCTCACAGAAGCCACCCCTGCAGCCCCACCTCTATCAAACCTTGCCGTGCAAACCCAATGCAACACCTCTCACTGCTGGTTTTGTCATTACAGTGAGAACACTCCCTTTGAAAGAGATGGCCAGACTGAAAGACTGCCAGGAGTCAGCTTTGGCAATGCCTGTCTTCTTCTAATAGCTTCAGTCATATTTAACTGGAGGCGTGAGGAAGATGATACCCTGATTTCTCTGGCTGAGAAGCTCCTCAGACACCACTCAGAAGTATTCAATATCTGTGTAAACAAATGTTTTTGTTTGGGGGAATGAATTTTCCTCTTCCCTGCAGTGGGCTCTCTTTACTTCTTTTTAATCTATCTCCTACTACTTGGATCTTTTTTTGCTTTTCTACTTGGAGTTAGGCATGATAAATTATTGACCTCAATTTTTTTATTTTTTTTTTTCTCCTAGTCTTCATGTCTGTTTTTCCCTCTTGCTAAACTTTTCCCTTCATTCAGTTTATTTGCTTTTGGATGGTTATCAGTTTTTTGGTTTTCTGCAGTTTTCAGAAGCAAGCCATCTCATTGAAAATGCAGTTATTGGCTGTTGCTTCTTTCTCTTTTTCCCTACATCAATACTCTCCCTGCAAAGAGAACAGAACCATGAAACCTCTGAGGTCAAGCAGGCTTTGAAAATGCTCATCATTGCAAGGAAAAGAGAGTATATTGCTGTTCTTGGAACTTTTTGTATATATATATATGTAGAAGGGAACCTCAGCACAAGAGGAGGGAAGGGATTTTCAAAAGCATGACATAAACCAAAATAAACAATCCAAAAACCTGAGAGAGGTCTACAGAAGCAGCAAACTAATTAACTTAAACAGGAAGATGATTCAAAATTTCTCCTTGTCTGTTTCTGCCATCCTACCAGTTAGCTTGGAATACTGGATGCATCGGTAAACTGCAAAATTCTCTTGGGAATTATGTGGCTTTCTGAGCCACAGCTCATGTTCTATTTTATGTTTGGCCTTATTTTTTAGAATTCTTACACATCTAATCATGCAGACATCTGATATTCGCCCATATATATGAAGAAGACAGTCAGCAAGGTCAACAGATATTATTTTCATATTGCTTTATAAATGGTCTACATGAGAATCCTGATTTAAAAAAAAATATTTTACCTATTCAGACTTGAAGTTTAAGTAAGCACTAAAGTGAACACCTAGAATAATTAGCTCATGTTGTATCATTTTATTGATATTTATTGACTACCTAAGGGAAGGGAAAAGCTTCAATGTATGGATTATGCAGTAGATAGGGGTCACAGGCTTTATTTTCACCTTGACATTTACTCATTGTAGATGGTAGATCAGCTACTTAGACAAACATTCTCCAGCTTTAAAAGTTCAACCTCTAAACCTATGACACAGCCTTTATATGAACTGAGCACCAGCCTTTGCCATCGATCCAACATGAGGGATGGAGGCATTTAGCACAGTGCAAGTAATCAAAAGGTATCATGCAAAACAGTTCATACTGTAGCATTCAAACTGAAAGTAATTCTAAACAGTTCTGCTTTGTTCTTCAAGGCATTACCCCTGCTTGTTCTGCAACTACTCTTCCATTGCCTGAGTATCTTCATTCTGAAAAATGACATTAGGGAAATACCTATACATGTACATCACAAATCATTTCCCATCGATTTTGGTTAAAAGCTGGAAAGTCTGCATAAAGAGCTGTCTTTGATGCGGTCTAACAAGCTTAAAAGCAGTAATAACCAACTCAAACTGCTAGAAATGACTGTGCATGTCAACTGCCTATCACTTCTTATGCATGTATTTTTGTTACCTTGATTGCTGGAATGGGCTTCTTCGGAACAAAGTGTTTTTTCTCAGGAAGCTCAGCAGCCATGTTCTGTGCTTTCAGTTTAATCTTGTTCTCAGCTATTATCTTTCTGCGTTGCTCCAGGTAAGGCCCAAAACTGGGCAGTTTCTGAAACAGAAATCAGTAAACAGGATTATGCTTAGTAAGCAGGTGTAGTAAAAAGATGAGTCTGATCCCAAGGGTGAGACCTCAAGTCCATGCTGACTGCAACTTGCTTCTTATTCTGGAAGCTGAAATTGAAATCAGTAAGACTGCACCAGAGTGAGAAGTGAATAAAAATCAAATATGAACATTGGGATCTGACTTGGAAATATATACTGAATATTAAAATATTAATATCTCACAGCAGAAAAATAGCTGAATTGCAGGTCAGAATCCAACAGTCTATTATTTCCCCATTGCATACTTGCTTATATATAAAAATGTATCATGTTAAATAATTCAAATGTGTAACTTTATTTCTGTTTCATTTTATACTATGTGGAAAGGTATCATAAAATGATCAGTTTACATAGAAGGGTTCCACCAGTATTTAAGATTATTTGTATCAATATCTGAAAAAATCAATAAATATTTTTAAAGCTTACAAACATGTATTTGGCAGTGTGATAACAGAAGACTGTTTTGACCTGTCAAAGTAAGGCTAATGAACACCAACTGAACTGAAACACATTATAATCTCCTATTTTTCCTCTATGTCCCACTTGCAATCTCTTCTGCAACATTTAGTCCTTGAACCCAATTAAGCTAACTCCAGAGGAAGATTTCACTGAATTGCAAAACTCATATCTCACCCAAGAACATGAAAGGGCTGGATCAGATTTCCTGAAACACTCATCTTCCCCGCCCCCAAAAATAAATCCTTTTGCTTACCTGCAAGACAGTGGACAACTGTAGTGTGCCACAATCACAGATTTATGTGAGCAAAAAATAGTAGAAAAATGGACTTTTGTTCAATGCAATAGACCATGCCCTTCCTCCCCTGAAACTAGTTCCTTATTCTGCAGAAGTATTTTATCCATCTAACTCAAACCTGTTCAGAAGCTACAGCAGAACTGCAGAAAGCAGCAGGTAGTAACAGGGGATACGTAGCCTGAGCAGCTGCTGGCATTAATTCACGCTAATAATACAACCTCAAAGAGCATACCGAACAAGATACAGTATTGCTGTGCTTATCAATTTTTTAAGAGGGAATTTCAATGTGAATTTTAAACCCCAGATTATTTAAAAATTTACAAATTATTACTTTTTAAAATAAAGTAAATCCAGAAGAGGTTACTCTGCTCTTCTGCTAATCCTTAGGAGAAAAATTCCTCAATGATCTCCATCAGTCACAATACCCAACTTTGGCACCTCAGGCTTATTGCTATGACAAACAAAAGGTTTTGGCTGCTGGGTTTTGGGCTCTCTGAGCATACAGCCAGAGGGTGAGGTCCTTGAAATGCTCCCCTGCTTCCAAGATTTGGTTTGTGGTCTCAATGCATTTTTAACAGCCAGTCAGCTCCAGCCTCACCACATCCAGGAGCTCTCCAGAGGTGCAGGCTGGGACTGAACCCTGCTCTGGGTCACAGCCACAGTCTGGGCAAAAGCAAGGCAGGACTGGTGGTGCTGCAGCTCCCATGTGTCCCAAAGGCAGAGGGATCCTGAGTTTGCCCTTTGGCAGAGAGCTCTTATTTTGTCTGTTCAATGGGAACTTTGCTCCTGTGTGCCATGTTCAAGGGCTTCCTTACACGTATCAAACTTCCCTTTCTCTGCAGTTCTGTACATGAAATGTTCTGGGACATCTCAAAATCAGGCTTTGAGAATTCCAGCAAACAGCAGTAAGGCCTTACATATTGAAGTCAAATAAGGCAGCAAAAGCAGAATGATTTTAACCAGCAAAATGAGCAGAAGGAAGAATTTGTCTAATTCCAATCTAATCAATAGGCTCTAAAGCATACACACATAAACTCAATTCTCTATAGGACTTTTAGAAAATGTAAACATTTTTGCAGAATTATAAAAATTACAAATTTTGATAAAAAGTGTTCCTGTTCATCTACTAGGCTGAATCAATTAGTAATATATATTTTTGGCTATGAATAAGTAGTAGCTTTGTCACTGAGGAACTATTTCCTCTCCATAATTTATGTGCTGATGCCAACAACTTTGGTTTGAGAGGGCAGGAGACCTGATGACAAAGCATTTTTGGATTCTTTCCTGTCTGGCCAGGAATTGAATTGCTGACTTTGAGAGTAGGTAGCAAAGCTAATTTTGCTGAGGTTTTAACTGAAGTAGTAGAGAAAGGAGACAGCTGTTCATGGCTTGACTGATTGAAGATCATCTTTGGGAACAACAGCCAAATCTTTGCAGAATAAATCCTTTACTTTTCTATTCTCTTAATATACACCAAACCTCCCAATTTCTACAGCCAGAAACACTAAGCATATTGAAATTAAATAGGTCATCTAAGGGAAAGTGTGGAAAAAATAATCTCGTTTTGTGTATAGGTGAAAAGTTCATTACAAAAGTTCATTTTCATAGTTGTGAGATGGAAGCATTTAGATTTTTATATCTAACATAGCTGATAGCTGGAATGTACAGCAGGCATTTTGAGATGTGTGCTCTGCCTTCATTTCCATAATTTGGATGTTTTGTAATGACATGCGTGCAGTTAAATGAAACCATATAATCCACATATTTTAAAAATAAATTATGCTTAATCTAGAAAACTGTCATCTAACCTTCATATTTGCTGTGCTCACAATGGTAGAAGCCACCACAGGTTGGTTGGAAACCTACCCTGTGCCTCATGCCACTGCCCGTAACACCATCCTGGGACTTGAAAAGCAGGTCCTTTGGAGGCATGGCACCCCTGAGAGGATCGAGTCAGACAATGGGACTCATTTCAAGAACAGCCTTATAAACAGCTGGGCTAGGGAACATGGCATTGACTGGGTGTACCATATCCCCTACCATGCACCTGCTGCTGGGAAAGTGGAGAGGTACAATGGACTATTAA
Organism: Pseudopodoces humilis; assembly: GCF_049639895.1. NCBI lineage: Eukaryota > Metazoa > Chordata > Aves > Passeriformes > Paridae > Pseudopodoces > Pseudopodoces humilis. The sequence continues at coordinate 13,946,670 of NC_142209.1, read as the reverse complement.
AAATCACCTTAAAGGCACTGGGTGGAGGATCTTTTAAAAACTGGGAGCAACATCTAGCAAAGGCCACCTGGTTAGTCAACACCAGAGGTTCCACCAACCGAGCAGGTCCTGCCCAGTCTGAGTCTTTACATGTAGTAGACGGAGACAAAGTCCCAGTGGTACATGTCAGAGGTCTGCTAGGGAAGACGGTTTGGGTCAATTCTACCTCGAGCACAGACAAACCCATTTGTGGGGTTGTCTTTGCTCAAGGACCAGGTTGTACATGGTGGATAATGCAGAGAGACGGAACAACACGATGTGTACCTCAGGGAGACCTGATCCTTGGGTAAAAGGTTACTGCCATTGTCTGTACATTAAACCACGCAGACATGAAATAGAAGGAAATGTGTAAGTGTTGAAGGTATGAGCAGGTGAAAGACGGTGTTTTGAGTGAGTAAAATGAGAGAGTGGGGAATCCTGCAGCTCTCCAGCGTGGGGGTCTGGATTCAGTAGCTTGGTGTGGGGCTTGACAGGGGCATGATGGATATATTGCTTGTATTTTTTGGGTGGAACGGAGGGGAAGTTTCTATGTATGTAAATGTGTGCAGAGTTGGAATGTTAGTTTTGGCAGTAAGTCGACGATATGGGGATAAGGGGTGGAATGTCCTGGGTTGATTATGATGTTAAATTGTACCCCCATTCGTCCACCTAACCCAGACACAGGTTTTGTATTCTTAAAATTCCATCTAAGAGTAAAAGTGAGTGGAAAAGAAGCACTGAGTCTGTTATCAGAGACTGTACTTGCTCCCCCCGCATCGGGAGTTTTGACTACAGCACAGACAGACAACAAGACACAGATCGCCTTGGCTTTCCAACTAGCCGGAGCAGAGAGGTCTTCCTGGACTGTTTTCTTTCCCTTTTTCTGAAACAAATTGAACCTGCTCTGGACTGGGGACTCGGGGGAGCACTGGGAGCTTGCACCCATGGACTACCGGGAGCCCAGCCTGGGCAGCGGCATTTTCCAGCGCCAGAGGGACTGATAACAGAGTGAACACCCACAGGAAAGAGACCCTCTGAAGTTTGTCATCTTTTCTGAAGGGCGAGAGGTTTTGTAATGTGATATCATTCATTTGTGTGCTGGGTAGTGCTGAGCCTGTGAAATAAACAGGTTTTTTCCACTTCTCTCAGAGAAATCTCTTCCCAAACCGGTTGGGGGGTGGGGGAAAAGGGCCACGTGGGTTTGCTTCCCGTGGGGAGCCCCACTGGAGATTTTCTCCCAAATTTGCCCTAAACCATGACACTGCTGTTTTTAAATCAAGAGTTTGGCTAAATGGAATTAAAAATAATTAAGGAAATGCATAGGTCTTGGTCCAGGCTTGGGCACACACACAATGAGCTTCCAGTGACTTCACACAAGGTGACTGTGTGCCCATACAAATGGCCTGGTTATTTTGTGCTTCGGGTCTAGTAGTTCACAAGCAGCCAAGCTAAATTTCATTAAACAACACTGAAAACCAGCAATCTTTTCTATAGCAATAAATAATACATGAAAACGTAGCCTCAGGAGCTTAGGAAGGACTTATTGATGGTTCCCCTTATGAGTAATGCACAGACATATGGTATGCTGAGGAGACTGCTTATTGTTCAGAGCTGTGGTTTCAAACATTTTGCAGTCAAAGGCCATATGAAATGGCAAAAAATATTTTAATGAAGTGTGTTACTGGATATAGCAGAAGTGGAAAGATGCTGAAATAACTGAAGAAGAGATGGATATTGAAGAGATTTTAAAATTAAATCACCTCTAATCATTGTAGGGAACAACTTTCTAAGCATATGGGGGATTTAACAACAAAATCCCAATGAAAGCATGAGCACAGAGCTTGGTGTGTTTAACTCTGTTTGCTTTTGAAATCTTTATACAGTACTTCTATTTTTTTTTAATTTCTAGACATTCCAGTGTCACTAAACTCTCCATGCACTGGTATTTTTGTCATATCAACATCTGCCTAGAAAAAACAATTAATATGAATATGTGGAGCATGGCAAGTGCTTAGAAGATTGCAACAAGCAGAGTAATTAGATAATTCTTGTCTACTTATATATCTGTATCAGTGATGTCTATAGCTGCATTATTTGTATCCATCTGTCTCTATATAGACATAATTCAGTGTGTTTCTACTGGAGGGATAACATTGAGAATGGAGTCTAAATAAATATATTAAGTTGAATTATTTCATTGTTTGTAATTTCATTATCCCAAAACTGTAAGCTTGAAATATTTTGCTGGAGTTATTTTACAGAAAGAAAACAAAAATCCAAATCCTCCCCCCACCTCTGCTTCCAAAAGCTGCCTTTTAAGTGATGAACTGTATAAATCTTCAGCAACATTGTGATTTTTGTTTCAGTGCCTACTCCAGGGATTCATCATTGATGAATTTGTTCTTATCAAAAAACCTAAATCCTGCTCATTTAAAGACAACAGTATCCTCCACTAAAGCTGTCTCTATTCAGGTATAAAAAGGCATTACCCTGCCAACAGAGAACTGACAACTTAATGAATCAACAATGAAACCTTAAGCCAGAGAGCTTTAAGGTGAGTAAGTCTGTTTTGATTATAATTTATTCACAGATCAATCTAAAGGTAATTGAGCATATTATGAACTAAAAAAGGTGCTTGTTTCCTAATGGCTAAAAGTAGAGAGAATCCTCCACTTCAGATTGCTGCAATTTTTATGGGCACACCAGCACGCAGCCTAAGCAGAGGAACAGGCTGGTGAACAGGGCAGTGCAATAGGCATCAGATGACCCAGACTTTTTTTCTAACTTGGAAACTGATCTGATCCTTACTCTGGGAAAATCCATGAATAGCTCCATGATGTAGTCGTGGGTAGCTTATCTGGGACCTGTCTGCTCCTAAGGGGCTGGATGCCATCTGCTGTTAGAAGACACAGATTTCAGCTGGCACAATGTATTGTGTTTGCATGGCAAGGTTTTGGTAGTGGTGGGCTACAGGGGTTCTGGGAGAGGCTTCTCCTGGGTCTGACTGAGCCAAGGGCAGCTGGCTCCAAGAAGGACCTGCCACTGGCCAGGGCTGAGCCCATCAGAAACGGTGGGAGTGCCTCTGGGATATCACGAATACCTCACTAGCAAAAGGAATGTGAGGGAAAATGCGGGGCTGCTACTGAATGGGTAAAGGAACCTTGCAAGGGGTTGCAAAGGAGGATGAGATACTGAACACCTTCTTTGTGGTCTTCACTGGCAAATCCAGCCCTCAGGAATCCTTGACCCAGGAAAGCAGGGAGAACGTCTGGAGAAATAAAGACTACTCCTTAGTAAAGGAGGATTGGGTTAGGGACCATTTAGTCAAATTTGACATCCACAAGTCCATGGACTTTGATGAAATCCATTTTCCATGTCCTCTGTCCAGTAGAGGAGGGGGGTGATAAAACAGCTTTGGTGGGCGCTTAACGTCCAGCCAGGGTCAGCTCACCATGTACAGTTAAGTGTCATCATAAATCAAAAATAAGCAAAGGCCTCCTACAGTACTCAGTGGATTTGAAGTGTATGCTAATAAGATGGCAGCAAAAAGAACACTGGAACATAGTAATTTTAACTAAAAGGATAACTAACTAAATGTGGCAAGTAACACACAGTTTCTAAACTAAATTTTAATTAAAGGATTATCAGGGAAAAGTGGTCATACGGTAAAGGAAGAACTTAAATAATTCTAGGGATCACTGGCTAATGGACATTTTGGGTAACAGTATCATTTAGTGATGAGGCAACATATTTAAAAAATACTGTTTCTCTTATGTGTGAATTTCCCACATTGAATGTAATTATCTCATTCCTTTTATACTTGAGTGTTTTATCCAGACTAAGGTCTGAAGGTGTGAATGTGTTCATTCTCTAAGACCTCTTTTGCACTTTCAGCATGTAACAATTTTAAGTGACACAATGTCACTCATTAATCTGGAAATGAAACTGAAGCCAAATTGTATTATTTCATGTACTTTATGTTTTTGAACTGTGGAAGTCTCTACTTGCACAGAGCAAAAATAGGTGAGAACAAGAATAAAGACTGAAAAATATCTGACAAACTGAACTGCTTAAAGAGAGTACAAACTGAACTGATGAAATATTCTGTACTGGTTGCAGTAGAGATGCACCAAAGAAAGGTCCATATATTTAATAGCTATATAAACAAATGGATAATTGTCACAGCAAAACTTTGCTACATAGTGGCAAGCACCAGCCTAGTTTAGAAATCAAACAAGAGGTGACTCTTCTCTATGGCTTGTTTTCCTGAATAGATCTTTCTCTGTAATGTCTTAACCAACAGCTTTCCCTCAGAGAACAGAATAAAGGAGAAAATACAAATCTTCTACATGATTGGAAAGAAAAAGGTGATCAATGACCTTGGCAGAATCACAGAGTGGTTGAGATTGGAAAGGATGCCTTGAGGTCATCCAGTCCAACGCTCTGCTCACAGCAGCATCAGCTCCAGCAGGCTCCAGCAGTTTGTCTATGGGAGGCAGTGTTGAAAGCCTTGCTAAAAGTAATACCTACTGCCCTCTAATCTACCAAGCCAGTCATTTTTCCCCTCCATAAATGCATGCTGACTACTTCTTTCCTATGAAGAACAGCTGATCTGTGGTTGGTTTTACTATCCTCCCCAAATGTCACTTTCTTCTGTAAATGAGCAGAGAAGTTGGGCTTCATCCCTTGGCTGCCTTGGCAGGACTACATCTGGGGAGGTTTTTCACTGGCTTCAGAGAACTGGGGAGACAAACAGCAAGGCAGGAAAAGTCTAAGAGTGAAACAGCTTGGGAGGATACACAGGCAAGTGACTACCTCAGACACAGTTAAAGGCGTGAAGATTGCAGACACAAATTAACAGCTTTGAGGAGAGCAAAATAGGTGAAGCAGGATCTCTGAACATGTGAGCATGGTATGGAAAGGCAATCAGGTAAGGGAAACATTAACATTTAAGTGAGGTAGACAATTGCCCTGCCCAGGAGCTACAAGAATTTAAATCAGGTTTGTATAGGTAATTTCATATGTCCTCAGAAAAAAGGTTTTAGTAATGTTTAGCCTCCATTTGTTCATGGAAAACTTCTATTTGTGGTGTATAAAGTTTTCCAGAGAGAGGAGTTTCAATTTTAATCTTTTTTCCACCACTTGATTCTGAATCCTTATTTATTCTTTCTAAAGTCTGATAGGATCAAAATGGCTGCATATAATTGAATTTTTATTACATACTGCATGTATATGTAATACTTGTACATACATACTTTACACTGCGCTACAATTTCCAAGCAGTGGTCTACCTCCATCCTCTTGCAACTTTACAACAATAACAGAAAGATTACTATAAAGTTTCCTGAAATGGTATCTGCTTTCTTCCTTGTTCTTGGAGAATACAGTGAAACATGAATCCAACATTTCCAGAGAGAAAGAAAACACAAGGTCCCAGTAACAAGAGCAGCACCAGTAACAACAGAATCTTGTCACAATGTCAAGCTAGCTTGTGTTCCTTCCAGGAAAATAAAAAAAAATAAAAACCCAACAATAACACCAACAGCTGAATTCTGTTCCTCTGAAGGTGGCAAGTAAGACACATTATCATATTCATAGATATATGGAGAGAATATTTTGCACAAGCTTTCCCCACGGGTAAACTGCTTAACTAATGAAAACTGTGTGTGGCAATGGAGAAAGTGAAGCTGTGAATTCTTATTCTGTTAGATATTCTTATTCTTTCAGGCATTGAAAGCTAAATCCTCTTACTTAGCTGCTTTTCTCTGTGTCAGTGCCATACCCTGTGTGGTCAGAGTCCATGGCACAAAGGAGCCATCCAGCTGGCACTAGGGTTCAAGTCCAGGACTGCAAGTCCTCCCCACAGCAGGTGGGCAGGAGAATGTCATGCAGAGGATGGGATACTTCACTCTATTAGTTTCTACCTGATAGAGTTTTTTGGGCCAACATCAGTTGTTGCAGCCCCTGGAGACTCTACAGGTGCATTAGCAAGAAGGCACAAGGACTTTGTCCCTTGTGTTAAGAGGTTCACACATTCTCATGGCTGTTTCTTAGAGCTGAGACATTTCTGGCATCAGCACCTTTAATGATGTGGGAATTCCATCCAAATAAAGGACAGAACACAACAATTATTCAGAAAAAAAAAATGAACTCTGCCTTTCAGTTGTTTTCATTTTTTCTTTCTTGGAACTTTTTATTTGCTTGGTAAACAGCACTGTCTCAGTAATCTGCAATTACTGCCCATACACTTGTTCTGTAACCTCTGCTGCCCACAGTGTGTGTATATACCACTGCATTTAGTTACTCAGCTATTCTGCCTGCTCTTTAAACCATGATTATTTAAAGTGGGTGAGCTAACCCCCAGCCCTTCAGTAACTCTGAGATTAAACGGAACAATAATGTGTGTTCTAGGGAAACACATTGCAGTGACCTCACCATGAGATATACAGTGCCATCCTTGAATGTGCAGATAAAAGTATTATTTAAAATAACAATTACTTCTCCTTTTGTAATTTTTCTAACACTGACACAATTTTCTCTTCTAGCTCCAAATCAGAAATGAATTATTCTTCATGTTCTAACTCAAATGTTTGGTTTATATATACCAAGTGAGGAAAAAGATTTTAGGATTATAGCTTTACTATAATGCAGCAACAACTTACATTCTACAAATGTACTGAAGTAATGAAATATTCATCAATAAAACAAAAAGGAGTTAATATCTGAAGCAAGCTTAGACATTTACAATCAAAAGCCAGGATGACATAGATGATAAAGAAAACGTTACCTTCTGGGGTAAAGAAAAGAAGATACTGATACATATTACTGTGCTACTTCATGAACATCTGGCAGTCTGTCACTTAATAGACAACAACATCTTCTCTAAACAGAAGAGACTTGAATTCATCAGGGATTCCTGTAGTACAGTATGTGCTTAACTTAAGTACCTGCTTTCTGTGATTTCCATAGATTACCATATTCATGACACTGTGGAGTGAAAGCATTCTTCTCACTCTCTAACCAGAACATGGAAAAGAAATTAAAACATTGGCAGGCACTTTGTCTCCAGTTTGTTGGACACGTGAGGAAAGGACTTTCCACCCATTTATGCAGATGAAATTCTGTCAGCTAAGCAGCAGCATAAAGAAGATGTCAGCAGAATGGCTATTAACAAATATCTGTCAGGCAAGCAAATATAACTGTATTCAAATGTGTTTAGGAAACAGGATTCAGTATCAGCTGAGCCTTAGTGTTGGAAAAAACTTTGTTCAAACAAGATTTTTTACTTTTACTGATACATAAGTAAAAATAACTAGTGCAGTATTCACATTTTCATGTGTATCTATATACCATTTGTACATGTATCCGTACATTCAGTTTATGCACTTCTTATATCAATGCTGTAAATTATATGATCACATGGCAAATGCCATTGCTAGATCCTTTTTCTCACCTTCTCCAAGCTGGCTGGTAACAGACCTATTGAGACCAATGCTAAAATCATGTTTTTTTTGGATTTAACCATTCTCTTCTGGGGCTACAGGTACTGCTGGGATTGACTCCAGCAGTTCTAGAACTGTGTGTTTCCAAGGCCCTTTCAAAGAAGCCTCAGAGATGCCAGCAAGACTATTAAAAGGGAGGAATAAATCTTTTCTTACAACTATGGGAAATCATGGATATCCTTGCTGCTATAGTGGTTACAAACTGGCCTCTCAATCACAGATACTGCTGACCCAGCAAGGTGAGCATTAAGCTGAGTTTGCTAATTCCACTTGTGCTAAATGAGCTGGGTCAGGTACCAGGAGCAGCACAGCCCTGTCTGAGAACAGTGAGGGCCAAGGAAGCTGCATTTAAGCTGCCTATATGACCCATTTGAATCTGTTCAAGAGCTCTGTGAGCTATTCAACATTACCACAGGGCCCAGCAAATTACCCCTGTGGCCAGGAGGAGATGAAAAGAGCAATAGCTGCATCTGCCTTAGCTCTTCTGCACCCCAATCCAGCATCCCTGGTGGAAATACAGCTCCAGACACACTGCAGTACTCACTGATAGCCTGTGTGTGCACCACGGCCACAGAAAACACTCCTGCTCCAAACAGTGAACCAAATTCACCAATCATTGCCCACCAAATTCATACTTGTGGGGAGTGGGAGACTAAACAGAGAGGGCAACCAGCAACCTCCTCTTCTAGACTCTGGAAGAGATTCTGAAAGCCTCTCTACAAGGCTTTCAGTACATTCAGTAAAATAACTACTGCTTCCCTGTGTGCAAAGAAAGTGCATTTCCACCACTGCTGTATGTGTTTCAGCTGCAAATTTGCCTGTCAAGTACTTTCTGCTAGCAATCAAACCTTCCAAAAGAGGTAAGAGCCTACACTTTCCCCATCTGCTGGATCTTTTGCAGAGTTTTGTTTTGCTTTGGTTTTTGTGTATCCTGTCATTTTGGTTCGATCCATTTTTTTGCATGGAACCTCCAGACTTCTTACCAAATATCCGTAAACAGCATATAATTTCAATATATCTAGAAATAAACTCCACTTTTCCCTGGTAGACTACACACTGCATAACTGTACATATATTACTGAACTAATAGATTACTTAAATGCAAGCTGCTGCTAATAATTTCTATCTAAGCCTTCTTCCACTTTAGATTCATTGTAATCCATCTCTTATGGCAGATGAACTACAGCACTTATCCTCCTCCTGCACAGACTACAATACTTTCCCTCATTCATCTCTCACACATGTAATCCTTCCATCTCTACTTCACACAATCCTAATTTAAATGTAAAGTATTCAGTGCAGACAAAAGAGCTCTAGTCAACTCTTGCAGTTATGACCAAGAAGCCTACTGCTGCCTTTTAGTCTTCAAATTCAATAACACAATGCTTTTCATCATCACCTCAATATCCTAAACTCACTCAATCTCATGCTAAGAGTCATAATACAAATAGTTCTAGCATTAATAGCAAGTACTTCAACCCTCAATAGTCAAAATTTCCACTTTAGTTGGTGAGAGGAAGGATGAAACAATACTGAATAATCTTCTGTGTAGAGTTTGGCTATTTTGGTTTGATTAAGGCCTTTGAGCGGTTTTGAAAATGTGACAAAGCAACACATAACATAGGACATTAAAAAAAATATATAGCTAGATGAAAAAATTGAAATGGTGCACTAAAGGAAAGTGATAATAATTTTTATAATTTCAAGCTATTAAAACTTCTTGACAGATCTGAAAAGAAGTAACTAATTGCTAAACACTTTAAAATTAATATTACATCAAACTTACGAATCAAATATAAATAATACATTATGAAAGAGAGCTTCACTAAACTGATATAACTGCTTCTTATATCACCATCCAGTAGTGAGGAGATACCAATATGTAGGTACAAATGTAACAGACACTATATAAAAACCAAATGTATAAAACCAGAAGAGTCCTCATTAGAGTCCAAGTCCCCCACAGCGCCTCTCTTGCATATTTATCTGTCTTTATAACAGCTAAAGTATCTAAAGTATCATTATATTCTGAATATGGCATTACAATGGTCATATATTCTAAAATGCTAATTTGATTAGATTTTCACTCAAGTCAATCAGAGGAAAAACTTGATTTTTAAAAATCTAACATGCAAATCATTAGAAATACAGATTACAGGCATACATCACTGTACTTTTTAAAACTATCTCGTTTTAAATTATTGTAATAGCTTTAAAATGAGTTCTGATCATCTTGGTACCACAAGATTTCCCTGATTTGTATGCACAGTTAGGCATGTGAGTATATGCACTCAGCTTGCCCTGTGCTATTAAGTATAACCACAGTCACATTTTGCTTGAACAGACCATTCCCTTTTTCACTGCTCATGTGCTCCTCACAAATAAACAAAGGAGATACTTTACCTATCACTTTGCACTGTGTACTCATTGTGGCTATTGTGCAGGTCAAACAGGCTGATGTGGCACAAGAAACCTTATCAATGATACTTGCAAAGAAACTCCTGTCCTGATCCTGCAAAGCTTCTTGGTGTGGCTCAACATGCAGGGAGTTACACTGAGTGAGGCTGAGGCTCCGTGCAGTGCCTGGGGGAACCAGGATCGTGTCCCACAGCCAGCCCACCCTTCTTGGGCATGCACACCCGACTTCATCCCTGCAGCTGCACGGCTCCCATGAGAAGTGAAACAGAGCGCACAGTGGACACATCTTTCGTGCTGCTTGAATAAACTGCCTTGTCTCCAGCCATCCTGCACTCAGTTCCAGATAATGTAACCACACGACAACCTCTTCACATGTGAGTGATCCTGCAAGCCCTGCAGAGCACTGCTACTCAAAAATCTGCCCTATTTAAAAATCTCATTGTTATTTAAATTATATAAAAACCTTTATTTCTTCACATAATTCAGCTTGTTAAAATGATGCCAGATATTTATAGTGATTCAATCCACAGCTCAAAAACAAATCATCTGTAGCCATTTTAACCATTAAGACAGAGACGGGAAACAAAATTTTCTACTTAGTGCAGCTTTTCTACATTAATGCTGTCTACAATGGCACTGCTGCTCTAAAGGTCACAGATGACATAATTTATGTTATTATAGATAATCCATGTCATCTGTCTGCCTGACTCTTTTTCTCCATATTTTATAGAGGTGCTATGTATTTCAATGGATAAAGCTCCTAGGAGAGCTTCAGTTTGAGCAGCTTACAAAAGCAGGAGCAGTCACCACACAGGAGACATTTGCTGCTTCTCCTCGGGAAGGCTGGGCCATTTCTCGCCTCCAGAGAAGTCCAGAGCATAAGCCTGTTCTCAAATATCCAGTCCTTCTGTGTGCAGAGCACTCCAACAAGCCATGACACCACTGCAGGACAAACTGCAATTTGCTGCAAGGCAATGGCAGCGATGAGAAGTGCACTGAATTTTTGTTCCCAGGTTATTTGTAAGAATGAACGAGGCTCCACCGTGTCCAAATGCAGTTTGGTACTGGGACTTCCAGGGTGGCGCATCCTGTCCGCACCATCGGCAGCAACTGCTCAGTTGTCCTGATCTTGTGTACAGCAGCCTGGAACAGAACTCAGGGTGTACACCTCAATCCCTTCAGGATGCTGAGCAAGGCAGCCCACTGCAGGCTGTGGTTACTGAGGGGGTGCTAGTTCTGGCTTTATAAAATCCTTTCTAATACTTGATGGCCACTTTGTTCTCATACAGTTTGCTGTCCTTAGGACATAAGGACTGACGTTTTCACCTGCACACATGACCCCAGTGTGTCTGAGCTGGACTGCTCCTGCACTGCTGGTGATGTACAAGGCTCCTTGGAGGGGCTGTGCCCCGTGCGTGCCTCGTGCCCCTGCTCTGCCTTGTGCAAGGTAATGGCCTCAGCATTTACTCGCTGCAGTGCTGCACCGTGGGGTGTTTTGTACCTCTCCTTCATGCAGGAAAAGACTCCAGCAAATTGTAGCAGTTGTATTCATAGCATGCTTTTGTTTAGTAATCACCTCAGGAGACTGTACAGATCTGAAAAGTGTAGAAAGGTATTGTGAGATGGTTTATGAATCCCACTAATCTTCAAACTGACATTTTCAGGTGTGGGTCTATCCTGCATGGTTTTTACTTTTTAGGAGCTTGGTAATAGCCTTTAGGAGGTCAGCAATTATCCCAGTGCTCCAGGAGTCAAATGCAATTTCATCTCATTTTATTTCATTTTAGATTTATTGCCTTGGTCATTTCAAGCAGGTAGATGAGAATGTAATCATGATCAGCTACAGCTTTTGCTGTTCTGTTTCTGCACCTATTCAGCTGTGGCAGTGATCCCAGCCAGCTCCATTAGCTCTTCTTGCTGATACTGTTGTCATTCTTCAACCACAGTTTTGATATCAAATTGCATTTTCTTCCACTGGTATCCACACTACTGGCATTCAAAAGATATTGGGGTAGTTACAGTCTGTAATTCTTACATCTAATACATTTGCAAATATATTAATATTGCATCAGAAATGGAAAAGACTTTTTTAAGATGGAAGGCGTATTACCACCTGCAGGTCTGTGTAATGCCTTGTTAAATTGCTAAAAGGATATGTGTATGTACAGCTTCCCATCTTCTCTACAGCTGCCTGGCTGCCCATCTGACCTGTGGCTCTGGAAAACCTCAGCAATGAGACTTATGCTCTCCTTACTTTCACTTGCCTTAATGTTTTTTCTCTGAGTGCTGAGGACATTTTATGAATTAAGTGCCCTCCTGGCTGCATCACTGTGTCCATTCCCAGTTTTTCTTTGCCTAGAAGACATCCCAGACCTTTAAAATACCATTTAAATACTTTGCTACAGGGGTTATTAGAGTGTGCTACCTTAGCACACTCCAACTTAGTTCAGCTGAGTTTTCTGACTCTTTGTCTGTAACTTTTATGAATTGTTTGCCCCAGTTTCATCACATGCTTCTTTCATTCATTCATTCACTTGATTTAGTGAAAAGCAGAGTATCTGTGAGTTATCTATACTTCCTGGTATTTCAATTTGTTCAGCTTTTTTTGGTAATCAACATTGTCCTGCTGGTATTTTGATTGTTTCCATCATGTGATATTATGCTGTACATTTTTGTCAGCAGTTTTAGACTCACAGAAAATGCCAACAAAGTCTCTGTTGTCTAGCATTTACTGATGTTTTAACTATCCAGCTGGCATTCAAACTCTTCTCTGCTTTAGTGCTGCTGCTCTTAGTTTAAAGTTCATGCTTCTGCAAACAGCACCAAAAGTTTATTTTTGCTCTTGTGTAGTGCATCAAAGCCAGAAATGTGTAAAGTTATATTTCTGAGTCAGTTTGTTTTCCTGATGTGGTGAATTTTTCCTTTTTGCTACTGCAAGCAAGCTTTGGCAAAACAATCTTCTTGCCAATGCAAAAAATCCCATATGTGAGACAATTACCAGTCGATTTCTCTTCTCTGCTTTGTGCTAATGCATTTATGTTTGCACAAAAAAAAGAATTTCCTTGTCTATGCAAACCTTTTCTGGGCAGTTAAGGGCTTGTCTCTACTCCACTGGTGGCCTCAGCTCATGCCCAGGAGCGCTGCACTGCTGCTGTGCTGCTGCACGAGCTCTGCACTCACGGTTTAGTTCGGACCAGAGCACACCTTTGACGTGAATCTCTTCTTCGGACCCACACACTGCACCTCACTTCTTACAGCAGAGAGGCTACAGAAAGCACAAACTGCATTTTATTTTGGATGAAATTAAACCTGAGTATGTGCTCCAGGGATGCAGCTGAGATGAGCTCCAGCTGCTAATGGACATTTAGCCCACGAGAGCAGACAAGAGCTAGAAGTCAGTAAGAAAACCTGGGACGCACATGGTGTGGACACCAGTGTGTAGCACCAATCATTTCACTCTGCAGCCCTGTTCCTATCTGGCCTGTTTGTCTGCACTTACTCCTTAATGTAAACAGAACCTCTGGGTGCTCTCATTTGAATCACTGCAGCTTTGTCCCACCTACAAACTGAATTCAGCCTCGGGGATACAATGAACTCATGGGTTAGGTGCTTTATATCATCGGGATATAAAACAGCAACTTACCATTTTTTCAGATCATCCATACTTGGATAACACATATATACTTAATCACACCATACAAAAATATGTATATTAGTCACACATTTTTATCATTACATTACATCCTATTATATCTTAGATATTTCTGGAGATTTTCTAAAAATGCTGACTGCTTTTCTTGATTTTTGGACCCTCAGGCTGTTAGCGCTCTTTTTCTGAGTGCAATTTTCACTAACGTCTAATAGAGCTCATTTCTGTGTCCATCTGTCCATCTTTCATGCCCAGTCACATACTGCCATTACTTGTCTTTTTTCCCTTCAGAGTCTTTTGCAAGATACGCTCCATATCCACAGTAGTAAATCAGTGTCTGGGAATGTTCCTGGGCACAAGGATGTTTTCATCTTTCCTAACAAAGCGTTACAGCATTTTTTGCCTGCTTTTGGCCTGTGCTGACTATCAGTGTCCCAGGCAATTCCTGGAGAGGCTTTGGAAGTCGGCATGCTCCAGGAGCCATTCCCAGCAGGCAGCCTGCCTGCAGCCAACCTGCTTTGGAGACTAACAGCTTCTGATCATCAGCACAGGCTGCTTGGTGCCAGCTGGCCTGAGCACCTAGGAATATTCCTGGATACATTTAATTTGGAAGTACAGACATTTCTCTCCCTTCTGAAGTTAGGTGCCTATAGGAATCTAATCACTTCTGATGTCAGTGCCCAGGCAGAATGAAGTGGAACAGTGTAACATCCAACTAGTTTCAAAAAATGCTATTCTCTGTCATAAGGGACGTCCTGGAACTAGAGACAAAGCTTAATGCTAATCATAAAAGGTTTGTTGTGGTATGGAGTTATTTATCACAGGTATCACTGAATTTTTTAACATTTAAGAACACCTCTTTTTTTCTTCCTCTTTTTTTTTTTTTTCTTTTCCTTTCCCCCAAAATAGAAGTACAATTAATTACAGCTTGTAAGAAAATGAACAATATTGCAACATGAGACAAAGAATGAGCTGTATTTTCAACCTATTCTTAAAGCAAGTTCCTGCACCAGGAATAAATGGTTTGTCCATTTTATGGCTACTTTACACCACACAGGGTTCCTTTCACACTCTTTAAAATGCTGTTGTAGTCTTAATTAGGAAGCAAAGTGATCAGGATGCTATAGAGTTTTCTTTTTGACTCTTTACTGATTTTAGGGACACTGATACTCACACTGGCACAGACAGATCAAAAAATCATATTTTGTCTTAATGCTCCTTTCTAAGTGAAATAACAGCTTAAAAAATTACTGTTGCCGATTGCTTCCAGCTTCTTTAATGTAATATGCTATCACTTGTTTATCCCTTAAGAAAACTTCGTTTTACAGTCTTTAAAATTTCCCCAACAGAAATGAGCAGATTTGAGGGATCCAGTGACTCCTTTTTTTAACAATGAAACTGATCTACATCAAATACTTGGCAGATCCCAATGACACCAGAGAGAGTATGGATCATATTTAAAGACCTGCCTAGGCACTAGTTTCCCTCTTCAAGGATGAGAAACATCTTGAGAATTATAATGTCTTACGTTTTTCTGAAAATAATACAAACTGAATATTCACAGAATGAGTCTCGGGAACAGAACTATGAACTCATTTTAACTTCCTTTCAGTATTTAATTAAGTTCCTTGAGCCTGCTTCTAAGTGTCTCTGTTTCTGTTCCAGAGGACAAAAGAAACCAGATAAAATGGATACTTGTTTCACATTGTTGCCTTCCCTTGCAAAGGTTTTATGCCACCTTTATCATAAAAATATCCCAGGGGTGTCTCTTAACTGATGAATTCCACCCATCTTGCACCTGCTCTCTCTTTCTCCTTCTTTGGGTATGGGACAGACTGCTTGGTTTTAGTTAAGCTTTTAATAATTTCCTTCCTGTAAAAACAAAAGCAAGTAGCAACACAGATACACTTTTGCCCAGAGAAGGTAAAGCCACCTTACACAGTGCTGTTATAAAAAGTGTGCTGCTGAAAATCCAGCAAGCCAAGGAGTGAATGCAGGGAGTCATGGAGCACAGTCTTCCCCAGGGTTTCAGCACAGAAGCTACAAAGGATCTTTCTACTGACAGTGCTGAGGAAAAGAGCCAAGCACTGTTTGCTGTTCCGTGCCCGGGTGGCTCATCTGGGGCTTCCACACCACCACCACTCCTCATTGCCAGCACTTGCAGGGAGCCAGGGAGAAAAGGGAAAATAATAAATAAATGGAGGCAACAAAGGAGGTCAGTGCCTCACCTGAGATAGATCTTTCCTTCAGTGAGTGCTGGACCTTACAGCTGAACTGTTCTGTTGGAATATGCTGGAAATCCAGCCTAGAAAATGGAAGGAGGATGGGCTGGTGTGCTCTCACCAACTTGAGTCCCTGAGCAGACATGCTGCAGCATTTTAAGCAAGCTCAAGTTTTCCAGAAGATAATTACAACTGCTGCTACTTCATACTTTCCATTCTTTTACCTCTTAGTAGAAGGTAAATCACAGTAATAATAAATCCTTCTATAGAAATGCAAAGCAGAACTAAGAATGAAATTGATGTCACAATTTTAATTTACCACTTTCATTGCTGTTAATTTATACACAAACACTGTGCCATAAGTTCCTCCTGGAAAATAATCCAATTCCTTTCAAGCACCCCCCATGAAGACCAGATACAGACACTGAGTTTCATGCTGTATTTCAGTATGTCTTAAAAGATTTCGTATTTTTTTCAAGAAAAGAAACAAGGAGAAAAGAACATGCTCCTGTAGCAAGACAAAGCAAAGCACGTTTCAACCTTTATTTGAAATTCCTGACTGCTGTGATAAGGGTTGAAGAATAATTTAAGATACATCAGCTATAATAGATCACAGTAAAAATTTCCAAAGGTCTTTTAAAAAGTCTTACTGTTCTTATGCATATCAAGCCATCTGGGGCGCAAACAAAGTTGAACTTTCTGGCTGAGCTCACTTCACAACTTGCAGCTTGGTTCCAGTGTAGATCACTAAGCCACATAGCGTCTTCCAAAAATTCCTCAAGAACTTAAGCCCAGATAAACATCACAGCATAAACTGTTCATGTCTATCCTGCCTGTTTCAGAGCACAGGTCACACAGAGTGTCCAGGACCCAGCCATGAGGGTTATCAGGTCTCCCCGCTGCAGGGTTCATGGTTTGGGGCAGAGTTGATGCTGCAGAGCATCCCCCAGCTGGGCACAGGGTGGCAAGTGGGGCATGAAGGGCCAGGAACAGTCACTCTGGAGCTATTGTGGCAGAGAAAACCTGGAAATATTTTGCACTTCTTTTCAACTATTTCTTAGAAAGCAAGAGACCATGGGAAAAGCTCAAATGTCTCAAAATCCAGCTGATTTTGGAAGGCAAAAATCCCCACAAACTAGAATGGGAACTGTATATTTCAGAAACTCCCTTCTGGGAGAATGTAGGTCAGCTTTGGTTCTCATCAAGGCAGCAGACTTTCCTACTGTCCTACTTTGCCTCCAAGGTGACCATTTGGTATATTATACAAAGACAGCAGCACTACTGAGGTCAATTGTGTTGTTTTCTCTGCCAGAGAAAGCAGGCACATTTTGGGGTGTTACTGATTTCAGATTAAACAAAGTATCTGTTATTTACTCAGAACCATTATTGTACCATTATCTTCAGTTTAATGCTATGTAATTACTTAACGTTTCAATTTGTATGAGTAAACAATCTCTGATCTAGAAATATCTCCCAAAAATCAAGTAAAACATTTTCAATAAGTAAACATCAGAACTGAGCTTTTACTGACTGAGCTAAGAATAGTTTTCAGCAATATACTGAAATTATTTGTTCAAGCAAATGTTTACAAGTACATTGAAATCAATTGTTACATTAAAATCAATCAGTACATTAAAATCAAAATTCTTAATTTTCTTAACTCCAAAAAAATTTCTATTCCTTCATGACTGTAAAAGCCAAGTAGAACCCATATGCAATAAAACAAACCCTAACCTAAAATTTTAATCCAGTTGTTCAATAACTTCTATTTCTTTGCAGTATTTTTACTTTATTATACTTTTATAATACCCTCAAATATATCTATAAAACTTTACAGCCCTTTTCCAACAGCATTTGGGGTGTGGTCTCAAAAGAAGCACATTTATGAGCTGCGAGACAGGAACAAAATATAAGTATCCTTATGGGACTGAGGCAGGGACACTACAGTTATGAGCTCAGATTTTGATGTAGCCACCACTACCTATGTAATTCTTGATTCTCCAAGTTTTCATTGCAATTGTTTGCAGAATTATTTTGTACTGGACTGATAACACTGTACAACATCTCAATGCTTGAAACTGAAAGCAAATTATGTTGTGGCACTGTCCCTTTCACAGTAGCAACTGTGCATAACCTGGCTAATTAAGGGCAGCTCACCCAGTGAGATACTGCACTGACACCTTTCCCTGGGGATGAGCTGCGGATGGCGTTTGGAGAGTTAGCATCTTACAGTATTTCGATTTCCCCTAAATACATCTCAAGAAATGCTCAATTCTGCACTAAAAACTATATTCCCAGTGTGTGCTGAATTATGAGCCAGTACTCAAAATAGTGGTCAATACCAGAGTGGTCAATTCCCAAACTGCCATTTAGTAACTGGGCAACTAAAGACACAGTCTGGATGGAGAGGAAATGTTTGTTTTTTTTTAAAATGGAGACAGAAAGGCACATTTTCAAACTTTTCAGACTGCACCTTGATCAGTGAAATGTTGTTATAAATATCTTTGCAAACTATTCACACTAAGCAGACAAAAATAACTCAGCAATAAACAACGGAAAAATAAATTAGGTCCTGTGGAAAAATGTAAATACTGTTTCCCCTCCATCTGCTTTATCCTGGTAAATAAGTCCAAAATTCAGCAGCAGGCACAAAAGCCCACCCACAGACCAGGGACTGAAGGTCAAAACCAAGCTATGACAGAATTGATAAGAAAATAGCTGCAGTCTATCAAATGAAAGATGTTGTGAAGAAAGTGAGGGGAGTCCTGGAGTGTGAGGCATTTATTATCCCTGTTCTGCACCAACCAAAACTGCCCTGAGGCCGTGCTCCTTTGGGTGCTCCTTAGGAAATGGTGATTACAAAAGTCACCAAAGGATTTCAGGTTGCTCCTGTTTTAATTGGTAACTTTAGAAGCTTCCAAATACCATTTTTCCTAACGGAAATGGTACTCAAGCTGTTTACAGTTTGGTGATACATTTTTAGTAAAAGGGAAAATACAGATATGTTTGTGCTTATAGAGCTTTCTGTGTTTACAATGAGTCTTCTGGTTGTCAATTTACAAATGGAAAACTTTGAAATGACATTTCAAAATGTCAGAAGTGCTCAGCATTTGAAAGATAGCTCAGTAAAGGCAAGGAAAAAGAGACTAAGAGAGAATTTTGCTGGAGAGACTAGGTTAGACTTTTGGTTTGGAGTTGAAAAATATACCTTTTGGCATATATTTAATATCATTATTA